>NC_037529.1:15662351-15714333 GCF_001531365.2 Cynara cardunculus var. scolymus
CAAAGGACAAAACCCATACCCTTACAGAAGTTAGTACGGTACGGAGCCGACTAGTCGACTCTTTGTCCACCAACTTTAGGTAAGGATGTCTGCTCAGAAATAGTGCTTCTGTACTATTCACTGTAGCAAAGGACAAGCCTTCCTCTTAAGGCTTGACATGCACTCTAAACCTTCCTTATTGCATTAAATGGACATTTAATGCACTGGGTATAAAAAGAAGTGTTTCTTCTCTATGCAGAGAGCGCACATCTCTCTCTCTAACCTAATTCTTACTTCAAGCATCTTCTAGCTTAAGTAAAGGATATTTTTTAGCAACCTCTTTTCTTGTAATTGCTAAAGCTTTGTGTGTAACCAAAGATTGTTTAGATAGGTTTTTATTACCTTATCTTTCCGCAAACAATCTTGTAAAATCTGTATTGATCTTCTCTATCAATATATATTTTAAATTTGAAAAAATTGTGTTTGTATTCATCCCCCCCCCCTTCTACAAATTGTTTCTCTTCTTGTAGACCCTTACGGGACCAACAAAAATAAGAATTCGCAGAGAGGGAGAATATAAGAGAAAAGAGGAGATACATGTTTGAAGCATGTAGAGAGAAATCGGCCAATCTAGGTTTTTAGATGGAGAGGGTAAATAAGGAAACCATGCCTCTTGCCATGGTAAGATTCATTTTTTTATCTGATGTAAGTAAGAGAACGGTCAGAGGTTGGTCAGTATCCTTGTTGATTTTTTTAGTAAATATTTTTACCTCTTACTCGGGTAAGCGTCTTTTAATGGGTAAGATGTGGTAAGCGATTAGTAAATGGGGCCTTTCTGTTGCTAATTGATGGAATTTAAAGACATCAGATGCGTCTTTTTAAACATTGAAACATGAAAAACAGAGTGAATTTGAGATCCTTATAGCGGATCAAGTTCTTAAGCCACCTCCCCAATGTTGTTTAGCTTTAACGTGGTAGCCATTTAGAAACGGCTAGCCAGCTTTTGTTTTTGTAGATGGTTTTGCTGACGACAAGGATGGAGTTATAAGGCCAATGATATCTTCCACCATTTCTTCTTTTTTAGTCAACCGGTTTGATTAGATTGAGGCTATTGTTTGCCAACCATAATTAGCTTGTTTTTTTTACCTTATCGCAAAACCTTCTTTGGTTAGTCATAACTATCTTTTTGTAGTGTTCCATTAAGACCCAATAGTTATTAGGTCATTTTACATTGTTACTTGCCTTATGGGTTAGGTTTTTCCGAACATGATTAATTTATCTGCAAGCTTATCAGTTAATTTGTCAAATGTAAGCCTATTATCATGTTTAAATTGACTTAGTATGCACTATGTACCAAAACTCAACACGTAGAACCGCATTATTGAGGCTTGTTGAGAAATATAACATTCTAGATTCTTGTTAACAACCTTAGACCAGACATTTTTTAGTTTAATTCTTGACATCTTGAAAGTTTCCGCCAAAAGTTACTTGTAAAAATAGGATCTTGGTCATGAAGCTCAACAATCTCTTGGATAAAGATTTCTGCATCTTTAACAGATTCTTTAAAATTGAGATGTTGGGGATTTTGTTCAAACAGACTTCCCAACACCTTCTCCAAAATGGACAGGGGATGAAATTCTCCAAATTTGGAGATATATCAAAAAATGATTACTTATGAGGGAGAAATGTTTTTTTATTCTTATACCAATGAGTTTGTTTGAAATTAAATGTTTAGAAGAGGGAAATAGTATTTTATGAGTTGTATTGAATATTTTAATAATATAATTAATTACGTAATCTCTAAAATAGAGAATTTGTTGGAGATGAAGGTAATTTTTTTCTCAAAAATTTAACTTTTTACTTCTCCATTTTGGAGAATCTGTTGAAGATGTTATAAATACTACCATTCTTGTTGTACAAGAAATGAGATTATTGCCATTTGGTGTAACGTTTTTGATCTCTAAACCAAGTATTATACCAATTATAATACACTTTGTAGGTAAAAAAAGTTAACAATATCAACCATCGAAATATGTAGGCCAACTTATTGGCTATCAATTATTTTGATTGGTACAAGCTGACAGAAGATGAATGTTATAATGTTCTTAAGGAGACAAACTAACACTACGACAACCTAAAAATGTTTAAGGTGGTGTTTTTTTATTAACAAAACTTCTTTATACTTAAATAATATAAATCACCCAAAAAGGGAAGTAAATCATAGATGGTGGCTAACAACCTAATAATCAGAATCAAATTAGGTGAAATATAATATTGGGCGTCTCTACGATCACCAAAAGAATTCTATTCAACGTGTGATGCTACGTATCTTTAAAAGTAGTATATCCAAAAATGCCCCTAATGGCAATCATCACTCTGCTCCTACTTTAGGAGCCCCACCACTTGGAGATCCTGATATACATGTCATTTAAAAAAAATGTTATGCTTAACATGTAGTGAGGTTAAACAGATTTATAGATAAAGTTAGAAATCATAAAATTCGAAAATATAAGGTTTAAACGAAATAAAGAGTTCAAGTCGTTTCAACAATAAAACAATAAAGTTAATAACACGTCTTGCACGACGAGGGAGATCCGATTTCTATTGATTTTGTGGGAACACAAAAGTGGGCTACATGTTTATTGTAGAGCTTCTGTTATGGAACATTAGTTATCGAGTTCAACCAGATATGCTAGAGCATGTCCTTCACTATTACTAGTTTGAAGGTAAGAGCAAATCCTAGTACAGAGTTTCTTAGGAACTTGGCAGCATCTGCAAATTGCGACTTGGTTGCAGGAATATCGAGTAGAGCAACATGATTGTTAGTCTTGAAGGAAATTTCATCCAAAGAGAAGTTAACACTCGAAGCAACCAATTCTGTTAAAAAGAAAGGTGCACAAATTAACGTTAGAAAGGCACTTTAGAATAAAGTTTTGAAAGAAAAACTTTCTTTTGAAAAATCCAGAAGAAAACTAGGGTTTTTCAAGCAGATTAGGGTTTTTTAAATGTAAGTTAAAGTTAAAAAGAAGAATGATTCTTAACCTTTTTGTTTGTATTTAAAATTAAAGAAGAATCATTTTTAAATATCAAACAAAGTTTCTTGAGAAGAAAAACAGTCAAAAATATAGAATAACAAACCTGTTTCGAAGAGAAAAGAAGGAAACTGGTTGGAAGTTTTTGAAGTTATTGTTTGCACAAATCCTTGAGAGCAACTGTTCTTTAGAGAGTTTGTGTAAGCGTAAAGAAAAATATGAGAGGGCAACTCTTATATTTATAGGTGAGATGAGAGAGAAGGAGGAGAGAGGAAAACGACGCTTTGAAAAGGTGTGTAATGATGAAAAACTTTGCACGTCATTATCCTGTGATTGGGTGGAATATTAATGAACCATGTGTGTCAGAAGGACATGCGCGTAACAAGAGTCTATTATTTAAAAAACATTTAATGACGTCATAAAAATATGATCGTTCATTATCGTTTTCCTTTTAAAAGATCACTGCATAAGAAAAGAGTTCAGTGATAGTTTAAGATTCTTTTAAAATAAAAGATCACTGAATAAGAAAGTTTGGTGTTAGTTTTAAGTTAATAAAAGAAAAACCTATCTTAAAAGATATATTTGTTGAAGAATTTCAGTGATAGAGAAATATTGAATCATTTCACCTTTAAAACATTTTAATCACTGAATAAGGAAAGATTCAGCAGTAGTTTTATTTTAAGAAAAGATAAGTAGATATACCTTAGAGATATACTTACTTAAGAGTTCATTGATAGAAGGAAACACTGAAACATCTCTTTTAAAACATTTTGGTCACTAAATGAGAAAAGATTCAGTGATAGTTTTAAGTTTTAGAAAAGAAGATAAGTATACATACCTTAGCGAGAAATATACATTTACTCAAGAGTTTAGTGATAGAATACGAACACTGAATCATTTCACTTATGTATCATTGAATATTGCTTACAGTTGAAGGAATTAATCCTCAGCGTTCAGCATTCCAAGTTTGCTGATTAAAATGTTAAATCTTGTCTCATCAAGAGGCTTTGTAAAAAGGTCAACGAGTTGGTACTCGGTGGGTACAAAGTGAAGTTCAATATTACCATTCATAACATGATCTCTGATAAAATTATATCTGATCTCAATATGTTTGATCTTAGAGTGAAGAATATGGTTGTTTGCAGTTGCAATGGCACTAGTGCTATCGTAGTAGATAGGGATCTTTGAGAGCTGAAGATCATAGTCGCTAAGCTGATTTTTCATCCAAAGGATTTGGGCACAACAGCTTCTAGCGACAATATATTTAGCCTCAACAGTTGATGTGGACACTGAATTTTGCTTCTTGTTAGTCCAGCTCACCAACTTTCTACATAGAAGCTGACAGCCTCTAGTGGTGTTTTTCCTATCAATCTTGCAACCTGTAAAATCACTATCCGCATAACCAATTAGGTAGAAACCTAAGTCCTTGGGATACCAAAGGCCTATATTAGGAGTTCCCTTAAGATATCTGAACACGCGTTTTACAACAATCAGATAAGATGTTCAGATTGATATCGTGCACATAAACAAGTAAAGTACATAACATCAGGTCAGATAGCTATAAGATACAGGAAAAAGCCGATCATTCCTCTATAAACACTAACGTTTACAGGCTTTCCATTTGGATCCTTGTTCAGCGAGAGAGGATGAGCCATTAGAGTCTTCATAGATGAATTGTTGGTTGAGTCGAATTTCTTCAACATATCCCTGATGTACTTACTCTGATTTGTAAAGATACCTTTATCAGATTTTTTGATCTGAAGACCTAGAAAGTAAGTCAGTTCTCTCATCATGCTCATCTGATTTTCTTTCTTCATGTGTTCAGCGAACCAAAAACACCAAAAGGGATTAGTGGAACCAAATATAATATCATCGACTAAATTTTAGACTAGAATGATATGACCCTTGACTTTCCTAAGAAATAGGGTCTAGTCAATCTTTCCACGAACAAATTTCTCAAAGATGAGAAATGAAGAAAGGGTGTCATACCAGACACGAGGAGCATGTTTTAACCCATAAAGAGCTTTATCCAATCGATATACATTATTTGGATATTTGGGGTCAAGAAACCCTAGAGGTTGTTCAGCATAAACTTTATCCTGATGTTTTTCATTCATAAAAGCGCTCTTTACATCCATTTGGTAGACTTTAAAGTCCCTATGGGCAGCATAGGTTAGGAAAAGTCAAATAGCTTCGAGTCTAGCGGTTGGTGCGAAGGTTTCGTTATAATCGATTCCTTCTTCTTGCCTGTATCCCTGAGAAACAAGACGAGCCTTGTTACAGGTTACAATTCCTTGTTCATCCAACTTATTGAGATAAACTCATTTAGTGCCTATCACAGTTTTTTCAGATGGACGCGGGACATGGTACTAGACTTTGTTCCTATCAAACTCAATGAGTTCTTTTTGCATAGTAGTGACCCAGCTTGGTTCAGTGATAGCCTCATTGATTTTCTTGGGCTCAACTAGAGAAAGAAAGTTGACAAACAGACAGATATTACCTATACCACAACGTGTTTAAATATATGCACTTGGATCACCAAGAATTTGATGGATATGATGGTCTTTCATCCATCGATGAGCTGGTTGAAGATAACCTTCTAAGATTGGGGGATCAGGCATAGAAGATGAGGCTTCATCAAGCGTCTTCAGCAATAGGTTGAAATTGTTAAAGGAGCCTCATAGGGCGATCCATTTATTGATAGAGGTTCAGTGAATGAAGGAGATTCAGCGAATGAAGGGTTCATATTTGAAGTAGAAGGGGCTAAGTGACCAATAGGAACGACAGCAATCCCTGAAGAGGATTCAACTTCATTACTAGTCACATTTGGAACGATAAATGGATCATCGTTAGCTTCTAGAAGGTTAGCGTTAAGTTGAATGCTGAAGGAAGCTTTAAGGTTCTCCATAGTGAGATATCATCCAGTTATGTAACTCTTCATCATCTTCAGAGATGGGTTTAGAGTTAGTTGATTGAGACTCGTCAAATGTGACATGAATAGATTATTCTATTGTCTGTGGTCTTTTGTTGAATACTTTGAAGGCTTTCGACCCTAAAGAATATCCATGAAATATTTGTTCATCAGCTTTGGATCGAACTTTCCAACATAGGAATTTCTCATTTTTGCTTCAACATATGAATTTCTCACTTTTTGGCATTTTGGCTCTTTTGTTGACAGTGTACACTTTGTCCCTATGGGACATTTTTAATGCTTTTGATAAATCCAAAACGAGGCATCGCTTTAGAGTTTTGCTATTTTGTGTTGATCTTTTGGCCTTTTTGGATATCTCTCCCCCAAACTCATTTGAAACAACGTCTTGTTTTTGGATGAATTATTGAGAGCAAGGGTGTCAAATGGCTATGATGAAAAGAACAAATGGCCTATATCATTTCCTAGAATATTAGAGCAAGTTTAGACCAAATTGTGTCCCAAAAAATAGAGTGGCTAGTTCTAGAAAAAAAAAAGGTAGGTTAAAGGATGGTAAAAAAAAACTAGTAATTTATTCAGGCTATGAACATATTTAAGATAATAAGAACGACTTATTTGGCTTGCAAAAAAAATTATAAAATAAAAGATTTTTCCTAGACCCAAATAAATGAAAATAAAGAATTATTTTTGGAGCTAAAGAGTCATGATTAAACCCTCCCTACTCCAATGGAGTAGGTTGTGGTGTTATTGTTGCTTGAATGAATGTTGCAGCACAAACGTTGCATTTCCTTCTTTTTTAGCACGGTGTTCTCTTTTTTCAGCGGCTGAAGCTCTTGTTGACAATTGTCGAGGAATGGTGGAATTTGCTAGAGCACATCAGTATGATCCTCGACCGAAATCGTCCTCACTAACTCAACTTGGTGTTTCTCTTTCCACTTATGCTTAAATATTTATTTCACCACTTATTTCACTCCTTGATCATGACACAATATTTTAATGGCACAAATAGGGAAACATTTCATGCTACAAAGAGTTCTCCACGTCGCCTCACCAACTGTTGAACATGACTTTATGAAGCCTCCCAAGTCCTTGGATTGACCATCACGTCCCTTTTTAAAAATAACTTGAAGGTTTTTTGCACAACTTTTCTGCAGAAACGCTGTTGTATTTGCAACAACATGTTTTTCCTTCACAACATCAAAGCATGGGTCAATGACAATCTTGGCATTTTGTTGCACCTTTTCACTATTATGAAGTGAAGAAGGGTTGATCAAATGCTTAGGTGTTTTCTTGAAACTTCAATCTCTTGACTATTTTTCAAAATATTAACCTCACTCTCATCTTTACCAACACAATTAGATTTTTCAATTTCACTTGGTACAAGATTTTGGTTTTCCTCACTAATGATCTCTTGAACATAAGTTGTGATATTATCAACAAATGTTAACAGACTTTGTGTGTGCTCATCAAGAAACATTTTAAAAGAGTTAAGGCTTTGATTAGTTCTAAAGATGGTGTAGGAGGTAAAAATGAGTTGTTAAAATCACCCCCTTGATAGTTTCCAACAAAATCAACTTGTTCCTCCCCAGATTAGTCAAAAGTATTTGGATAAGTGTAACTCCGATCTTGGTAGAAAGGTATTGGTGATGTGAAATTATCATGATCTTGTCTACTTAAAGACAACTTCGGATGTTCCCCCCATGATTGAGCGAAACCATTAAAGTGGGAGGTATCTAAATTATCATTTCCCATGAAATAAAGAGATTTGGAGTTCGAAAGACAAAGGAATGAGAAATGATTTCCACCACAAAAACACAGATTATAGATCCATACGGCCCAAACGATTGCCCCATTGAATCCATATTCATAGAAAGATAAACTCAAAAACTTGTTACTTGTACACACATGGAGACGTGTGACAGGCAACAAAGATGGTAGAAAAATTAGTTTAACAAGACTCAAACTCTAAACAATTATAGATTTACGCCTATTCCTAGCAGCGGCACCAAAAACTTGATGGATTATAGATATTGTATATCTACAACACTAAGTGGTAACACATGCAAGTATACACGTGTCAACACTATCATCTTCAAGTAATAAAATGGTAAGAACCACGTATCGTATTGCATAGGAATATGTATCTTAAGTTGTAAGATATCGAGTTGAAAGACTAACTTTAGATGGTGAATTTGAAGACTCTAATTGGTTTTGAGTTAACAATTGCAAATAACATAATAGATAAAGGTAACATGGGTGTAAGACTTTGGTTGAGATATAAACACAAATTCCAGCAGACAATGCTGTAGGGATGCTACAACAAGCAATTAGGCATAACTAGTTCCACCATCTATTTTGAGAGTATTCCTCTCGGACTTCCACCATTGCACTATATTGTAGCTTTCRACCCATATCTCTATGTGGTATCAGGACCAGGGATAGTGACGAATGATGTCCTCAAAATATATGGATAAACAAATCTCTTTGTTAAAAATCACTCACTCGAGCCGATTCCCATATCATTCAAGTTGGCGTGTGTTCTAGGTAATTCATCTCTGAATCTACCACACTTTAACAATTTAACAAGTGACCAATATGTCGAGAATTAATTAATTTGAAAGATATAAATGACAAAAATCCTTGTCGACAACTTTCTCAAGTCCACCTTTCATATCATTCAAGTTGACATGCATTCAATGACTTATCTCTAAGACCATGACACTTTAACACTTTCAAAGTGATCAACTTGTCAAGAAGTGTCATTGGTTTTTATAAAACTTGAATGAAATAGTGAAACATTGTTATTGCAAAACAACGTCCACTTTCCTTCGGTTTATTTTCTCACATTTGTCTCACACCCAAACTAACGAAATTAGCTATTCATAACAAAAAGTAAATAACAAAGAAAGTAAATGACGAAAAATAAAGACAAAATATAAATTATGAAAAGTAAATGACTTAATGTAAAAAGCGGAAAGTAAAAGAGCGAGAAGTAAAAGACGGAAAGTAAAGAACAAACTTAAAAATAATTACGAAACTTAAATTGCTTCAAAGTCTGGAGAGAGAAATCAGTTTTGGAATTGATTTGGGATGATTTTATGAGATACCATGAGGTCCTATTTATACAAAAGAGCCCAACAAGATGACAAAAGCTTTGGAAAAACAAATGTTCCCAAAAAAAAGACAAAAGGCTGAAATGTAGCATCACATCAAAACAAAAGTAACCACCAAAATCCTCTAACCCAACTGTAAGGGGGCGTTTGGTTCGTAGAATGGAATTCGATGGAATTGAAATTCATCAAATGAATTTGACTTTGAAGGAATGAAATGGAATTTCATGGAATTTGACCATGCCTTGTGATTGCGTTTGGTTGCATGGTATTGGAATGAATTTGGATTAGGGAAGGAATTTGTCGGAAAGGAATTGAAATCCGAGGGTATTGCCATGGAATGTAAAATCCATGAATGAAGGAATTTATTGGAATTGAAAGGATTCCATCATTTTTATTCCATGAACCAAACATTGTAATTGGAATTTGGTCAAAGGATTTGGCCATTCCAATTCCTTTCAATTCCATCCAAATCCATGAACCAAACAGCCCCTAAAAGTTTTTATCCACCGGATTAACAAAAAATTGTCTTATTCCTTAAACGACAGTTGAATCATTAAGCTCTTCCCAAAAAGTCATTTCATGACAATTTAATGCTGTTGGAATGTTACAGCACAAAACAATATGTTTTCAAGTTTAAAGATTTTCTACTCTAATGGTGCAAAGACAAACTAATCACTTAATTTAGCTCCAAATATAAACAAATGAAAAATAATGCAATAAAAAAGACTCAAGGTTGAGATAAAAGAAAATAAACTAACTAAAAATTAGGAAATAAATGTTTTATACATTGAATAATTAATGCACATCAGCAAAGGGACATTTGCATTGAATTTATCGGAGACATTTTAAAAATAATAATAAATTTTCAATAAGTTTTGAGGGTTTTTTTTTCAATTACACATCTTATAATTTTCAATAAGCTTTATATAAATATGTTTTTACAATTATTTAATTATTAGGATATCATTTTAAATATGTTTTTACAATTATTTAATTATTACGATATCATTTTAATTATTTTGACATTAAATGTTCAAAAATAAATTCAAAATGTAACGTATGCAATTGCGGGTTTAATTTGCATTTATTTCCCGCTTCATTCTCCCGTAAAGAACATCACTCAATCAAACCCCCATTTCTCTACGGCTTAGTTTCTTGAATCCAAAGTCCAAAGATGCACCCAACTCGCAAGCTCAAGAAGCCGCAGACTTCTTGTTCCAAGGTTATTAATCAACCATTTTTTATTCATCATCCTCTAATCCATTTCAAATGCCCCTAACTTTTCATATAATTTACGTATGAGGGCTTGTTTTTAGTTCTAGCGAATTTGTTGGAACTGATTATTTGTATTTTGAATCTGCAGTTCGATTTGGAAGAGATTATTGGGTTAACGACGACGAATGGCAACGGATTGGCTTCTAGCTTTTACGATTCCAAGTTTGTTTATATCGCAGGGTGTGTTGTGGTGCTTTACGACGTCGATTTAGGGACCCAGTCACACCTTATCGTGTCTAATCGTTCGCCCAAGCCGTTGACCTGTGTTGCTGTCTCTCAAGATGGAAGTTACGTTGCAGCTGGAGAGGTCTATTTCCAATACAGTTCTGAGTTTTGCAGTATATTACTTTATACATCCGAAGGAAATAATCTCCGAGTTTGCCTTTTGGGGTTGACTGGAATTTTTGTTGCATTAGAAAAATGGCCAGTTTGTTGTTTTGACTACTGAATTCTTTTTCCTGGTATGGAGTTAGGATCACCTTTATCTTTGTTAATTGGGCCTGTTTGCATACAGGAAGTAAAGATTTTGTTGAATTGCTGATCAAAAAATAAACAAATAAAGCTCCTTATTAGTTAATAACTTTTTTCTCTTAAACGTAACAATACTTAGTATATTAAAGTTTACAGCTCATAGTGACATGTATATTTGATCTTTTCGGATTCTAGAAAGTGGATTCTAAACTGGGATTGCTATTTGATTTGTTAAAGTTACTAAAGTATTTTCAAGTTTAGTATTCTTAATTACATACATCTTTGATCTTTCTGGATTCTAAATGCGATTGCAAGTAGTGCTAATTTGATTTGTTAAAGTTGATATGCTCTTAACCCTACTTACCGTCAGAGGACCAGTAATGTGTACATACTGAGCAACACCCTAATGCATGCATATATGATCATAAATGCAACTAAGAGAGACTTGGATCAGAGACCTTGCTTGTGATCTTACATATTTTGTACGTATCAACAATGTCAATGTCACCTTTTATCTATTCTTTATATTTTGTGCAATATATTCTTGGTTGGAAAGACCGAAATCCTTGCATAAATAATTTTGTCACATAAATATAGAATTTCATAAGCTAGTTGCTTGGGGATTCATCCGTTGATTTCATTTAGTCTGTAGAACTCTGATATAATAGGCTTTCACACTATGCAACAGAAATTTGAATAGCAGCCAAGTGTGGCTGCTTCAATTCTTCGGACGAACACAGAGAATAAGTTTACTTTATAGATTCTCCTGCATGGGTAAACTTCAAAAAAATGTACTTGCATAATCAGAAAAGGCTTTACTGACTGAATGCTTGCAAGTATTATGTTGCTTTCATTCATTGGATAAATGCTTAATGTACTGTATTCTTTTTCCACCTTGGTTTTTATCTTCTTTTACTATATTATTTCATCTTGGTCAATGATTGCCTTAAAGTGCAATATCTATCTGTGATATTTCCCAGTAGAAGTGTTGGAATACGCTCCTGGGTAAAACTTTATGAAATTATAAACTACTTGAATTTTCTGTATATTACATCATTCACAGTCAGGACACCAACCTGCCATAGTGGTGTGGAGCTCTGCAACTTTGGCTTCTGTTTCAGAACTGAAAGGCCATCGATATGGTGTAGCTTGCATGGCTTTTTCACCTGATGGTTAGTTGAAGCAAGTCAGTTATCTCTCTGATATCTTTTTAAATATACTCCATTGACATTCTTGCTTGCTTGAAAATGAATTATCAATGTTATCCGGGAACATATTATGTTCATTCATGATCTGCATCTTCCTCTAATCCATCTTCTTAAATATCCAGGTAAGCATCTAGTATCGGTTGGATTCCCTCAAGATGGATACCTATGCCTTTGGGATTGGCGAAGTGGGAGACTAGTTAAAAAGCTGAAAGCATGTTCATCTTTTTCGGCTGTGGCATCTGTTAGCTTTTCAGTGGATGCAAATTTCATCTTGACTGCTGGAAAGAGGCATTTGAAGACATGGACAGTTGGATTGCCTACCAAATCTCGAGCTAAAACGGACTCATTATCACCTAGTATGCATGGAAAAACTGTTAATCTCGGTCATCACAAAGGTTGTACATTTATAGCTATCACATCATCTTTGAAGACTAAAGGGAATCTAGCTGATGGCAAGAGTGGTGAACTGGTACTTGTTTATGCGTTAACCGATTCAGGTAGATGGTCTGCATTGCTTTTTCATGGATTGAATCTGTTTAAGTTTGTATTTACATGTCAATTTTTTTTCTTTTTTGGCTTATAGGTGTTTTATGCCTTCTACACGGTGGGTTGACAATTACACATTCGGTGAATCTAAAGGTAAATGCCATGACATGTAAATCCATATTCAGGAAATCAAGTATTTTCTATATAGCTTAACAACAGAGGATTGCATGATGATATATACAACTTAGGAATCTATATAAGGCAAACATACTTTTACAAACAAGAAAGTTAAACCCTAATTTACCACATCCAAGACTCCTCAAGTTGGAGCGAAGATGTTAATCATGCCCAATTTGTTACAAATAAACTGTCTTTGTGATTTCCGTCATGGCTTTGTGAGAATGTTTGCAAGTTGGTGCTCGGTCCTAATGCCTACCTGTTGGATCGATGGAGGGTCTTTATGCGTCCCTACAACACGGTCTCTGATCAAATGGCAACCAACCCAAATGTGCTTGTTCTCTCGTGGAATACTTGATTCTTGGCATATGAAATAGTTGACTGGCTATCCCAATATAATCTCATCAAGTCATATTGCAAATAATCTTTATTCATGCAATATCCTTGTCATGCATATCTTAAAAAGTTGGCACATATTTTTTGTTCTTGCCTAAATCGTTTTTCTTTTGTTGTAAAGTGTTGCCAGTCAGGTGCATATGAACTTTTGATCTTTGCCTTTATATTTTTCTCATAATTTGTCGTGTTCCACCTATTTTCTATATACAACTATTAGGTTGAGAAAGGCTATGCATTATCTGCATCAAGAGAGTTCATTGCTTGTGCATGCAATAATGGAGTGGTAAAGCTGTACACCGTTGGTTCCCTTGGATATGCTGGAAGCTTACAGTATAGTGAAGACAAACAAAGCAACAAGACATCCAATACCCAATGCCACTCGGAAGTCTCCCAAGAGGGAATTCAACACCCACCTACCTTTCCAGATGCAATAGCTTGTCAATTCTCCAACTCAGAAAAGCTTGGTAAGCATCATTCAATATTAGGGATTTCAAATTTCTTAATGGTATCCAACAATGGCCTGGAGGCAGGCTAGCTTCATGATGTTTTACATTTACCTTATTTTCTTTTTGAGCAATTATTCAAGAACATCATTATCCATGTTTATACATAATCAAGTTTTCGAGTAAGGGATCAAGAATCATGCCTAAGCCTTCTATCTTGCAGTGGTGGTCTACAGAGACCATAGTCTCTATATTTGGAACATTCATGGAAAATTCCAGGTGATTGTTCAATATTTCATTAATTGATTTCAAAAACCTCAGTTTTGATTCTTCTTTAATTAGTATATTCTTATTGCTAATTAAGTATGTACCGATCTTTATATTGGAAATATTTACATTATGACAACTCAGTCCGATAAACAATTGTTGTGTTGTTTAGGCTACCAAGTGTTGTGTGCTAGTTTCACATAGTGCCTGTATATGGGATGTCCAGAATCTTTCATGTGAAAACATGCATGATCCTTCTCTTGCATGCGTTGCTAGAGGTTGCAATGGTGGAGTTTCCTTTGCAACATGTTCAGCAGATGGTACTATTAGGCTATGGGATCTTGCCTTGCAATCTGAACCACCAGAACCAGTTGGCACGTCCTGTTTAGGTAAAATCATGATTCTATGGTTTTTACGTTAAAGTATCTCAATATGGTGTTGTTAGTCATTGATTTACTCATTTTTCTCTCTCTGCAGTAGGTGCTGGAACTTTTGAACGTGAATCAGTAGTATCAGGTGTTATCACTCAAGGGTATCGATCTATGGCAGTTAGTTCAGATGGAAAGCACCTTGCTGCTGGTGATTCTGATGGAAACCTGCATATCTTTAACTTAAACACAACTGACTATACATGCATACAGGTTTTGAGATGATAAAGTTCAATTTATCAATGATTGCATGCTCAAAATCTTGTTTCCCTGTTTTGTTTTATGCCTCTTATTGGACCTAAGCACACTGATCGACTATGCTTGCAGGATGTTCATAAAGCAGAAATTCTTTCTTTAGATTTCAGCTTGCCAATCAAAAAGAAAATGAATTCTGCTGAGGATTTAGAAAGCTACTATTTTCTAGCTTCAGGAGGAGGAGACAGAATGATACAACTTTTTGATGTAAACAGGTTTGATTTGTCACTTTTACCCTTTCATAGACAATTTTAGAGTTTCTTGTCATTTTGATTTTGATATGCATTTCCCATATCAGGAATTTTGATTTGATAGCAAGTATTGATGATCATTCAGCTGCTGTGACTTCGGTAAAACTCACTGGAAATGGGCGGAAGATCATCAGTTGTAGTTCTGATAGGTGAGTTTCTATTATGCTGTACAACACAATAGTATTCAAAGAATTTTACTTGCTTCAGAAATTAAACACTAGGGTGACCGCTAAAAAAAGCAATTGACGATGTTACCATTGTACTTCCTTTGTATTGAAATGATTAATCTGTAAGAGATTTTTTTGAGAAAAAATTATATCATAACCGAGTAAATCTAAAATATCCTTGATTAGGCTTTTGGCTTCGAGTGCAGGGTGCTTATTACTTTTCTAAAGGTTTGAGTAATGACACCAAGAAATGAAAAGAAGATGGTTAAAATGAGTCATTAAAAGCGGACTTTGTTCCAATTAAAATATGTGCAACTGACCGGTGAAGTGTAGCATTCAAACAAGAATAAACATTACTGTCAATCTTCTTCCAGTTTTTGAATTGTCTGAAGGCTGAGGTGAGCTTCTATTGACAAGTCAATAGATCTAAAGTTTCCAGTATCATAGTCGTTTGATGTTCCCAAGTCACGTAGTTTCTCTCTCCGTTTAGTAGTATCAAGATGAAAATGGCGATTTTTTGTAATAGGTAGCTCCGTAGCTGTCCAGAAGTAAGAACTGGACTATTATTAGCTGTTGATCCTGGAATCTCACTGTAATTCGTGATGCTGTTTCAGGCATTTCTTTTAACAAAAAGGAGTAATCATTAACACATAAGATATATCTAGAAGCTGATGGCATGCGTATATAACTAACAGTATTTAACTTGTGCAGAAAATTGGAAGTCTATTTTAAATTCCACTAGATTGCCTTCACAGTGATTTGATATATCTATTGTTTATGAAGGTCTCTAATCCTTCGAGATGTTGCTGGAAGGGGTATGGAGTATGATATTTCTCATTCACATCAGCATATCGCATCTTGTGGAACTGTATATGATATAGCCATGGATCCAACGACAGAGACTGCTGTCACAGTGGGGCAGGCAAGTGCATTTGAATTTCCATTTTGGTAGCTTCCATGCTTGGAGCCGTAGATGGAAACTAAGCTAATTATATCAATTAGAGTTGAAAACTTGAAATGCATATTAGATGATACATGAATAACATTGTAGGGGTGGGTTCAAATTAGAATTACAAATTCATTGAGAAAGGGGAACCAACTATTCATGATGAATAACGCTGAATAATGAAATTTTTTCATGATGAATGTTGTTATATATAATGAAAATACATGATATTAATGATAAGAATACATGATATGTATGACAAAAATACATAATATTATGATAAAAATGCATTAAATCATAAATAATGAAAATGCATGAGATTCATGATTACTCAGTGTTATTCATTACGAATAGTTGGTTCCCAATGGAACCCACCCCTGACATCGTATATATTTCCTAAACTTTTAGATGGTTCACATGAGTGATGTATACCATCCTATACGCCCGCTGACTTCTATCAGTTTCAGTCATTATCTATGAAAATATATAGTACCAATTTATACAAATGTTAGCAGCACCTAAGACATTATTTTTATCATGTGCTTTGGAGCTACCAATATTGTGACCAAGTTAATTTGCTACTATAGGATAAGAGGATAAACATGTTTGACATTGCTGCTGGGCAAGTAATTAGATCATTTAAGCAGAGCGGAGATTTCGGAGATCCAATAAAAGTAAGTGTTCTTATATGTTCAGCATGGTATCAATATCACTTGACCTGGATCGAAGTTGATCACTTTGCTAACAAATTTGCTCCTCAGGTTGTTCTAGACCCAAGTTGCAGCTACTTGGTGTGCTCTTACTCTGATAAGTCTATTTGCATGTATGATTTTATGAGTGGCGAGATGGTTGCATTTGGAATGGGGCATGGTGAAGCCATTAATGGGATCATCTTTTTACCTGACTGCAAGCATCTGGTTTCTGTGAGTAAATAATTGATGGTGTTTTACATTTTCAGTCATTATCTTTTTCCTGTAAAATAGATACTCCCCATTATGCTATTATAATCACAAAATCCCTCGATTATATATTGTATTTTGCAGCCTTTTACATGAATTTACATCATCGTCTAACATATGACACTAGGATTTATATTAAGTATGCTCGCAGCTGTTACCATGGTGTAATATTATCTCTTCTTCAAATGTTTCTACTTCTTTTTTTTTTCCTTTCACATCATGCTGCTAAAATCTTTGAAATAGTAATTTAGCCAGAATAAGAACAAAAGATTCTAAATAAATTCTTTGATGTTTCCTTACTTCCAACAGATGGTTAGCTTGAAATTCCAGATATATATATCTACAATATAAACTTGGTTCCTCAATTCTTACTGCATATGTATGCTTTCCCCTAAACCTCCCTCATAATAAGCTTTAGTAGCTCAAAGGCATGCTACAACTGGAGTGGTGGATCAGAAATGTTTCAGACCTTTTAAAGTGGCTTGATCTAGGATTAGGATTAAAGATTCTTTAAGCTAGTAACTCAACCTAATAACCATGTGCTTTTCTTAGCAGCTTCGATTATGTAACTATTAAACCGACAACATACTTAAAAAGATATTTATGTTTATAAAATTTTACTAGATATTTATGATCAATTACAATCTTATTAGAATAAAATCATAGCACACTTAATTGCTCATAATTATAGATTTACTTTGACTAACAGTGATGTCCAGTAAGATTTTAAGTACAGATAGACAAAAGCAAAGAAGTTAGAAAATCCAAAAATTCAGCTCTCTCCTAATAGAAATTAAACTAAACTGTTGTTTTATGCCCTTTGCTTACTGTCAACTTAATTGATGTTCTCAGGTAGGAAGTGATGGATGTATATTTATTTGGAAAGTGCCTACACTTTTGACCTCAAGAATGTTGCAAAGGATCAAGGAAAAATTTTGTTCATTGTCCCCAAGTACAATTGCTCAATGTGCTCAAATCAATTATTTCGAAGAAAATTATCTCAGATCGCAACGCACAGCTAGAGCTGTGCTTTGTGAAGGAAAATGCCCTCAAGAGACGTCGACATTCAGATTTAGTGTCTCAAGACTTCCACAGTGGGCAAAATCCAAAGTCACCAGTCCTTTGGTTATCCCCATGGATCCTATATTATGCGAGGTACAGACAAAAAATATCCGAAACGTACATAAACAAAAAATAAAGGCCTAATGCAGTAGATGCTTTTCTGTATTTTCAAATTTGTTTTGTTAATTGTGGGTGTCTCAGCCAGCTTGCACGCACCTTGACTAATCCCACGAGTCCCTAGAGAACAGCCAGGAAAATTGCAAGTGCCCTTGGGAGGGAATTGGACTAGTGACCTTTGGGGAGAAGCCCAAAGGCCCAAGCCTTATTGGCAGTGAGAGTATGAACTCAATTCACCTTGAATATTCTCAAAGACTTCATCAGGTAGATGTATACATATACCCGAATCACCTAATGGAACCGTATTGAGGTTTTTCTGGTGATGAGATAGTTTATCAGCGTCCAAGTAATACAGAACTATGATTAAGAGCTAGGATGAAGTTCTGTCTTGTTGATGCTCTTTATTATTCTCATGATCATAGACTATAAGTAATTCTTGAAAGATAAGTAAAGGGAAGAAGATGACAGAGTATGTGATCTAGAGATGCAAAAACTAATACTTGAAAGTTAAGGAAAGAAGATGGAAGAGTAAGTAATATGGGAATGACAAATTTCTAATCAATGGGCCTTTGGTCTGACAATATCCAGGTTACTATTAGAGCCTAGCCTTCCAGGAGGGGTTCAAATCTCACCAAGGGTGAGGAGGGTGTGTAAGTTCCTTTGCCGTATATATACTGCAAAGAGAAAAATCTAGTCTGACTACAATTAATGTGGTATATAGGATAGAACATTGCTGTAGAAATGTGAACCCTATCCTATTCCCATTCCAAGTATACCAAATGTCTACTTTATTCGTACAGTTTTTTAGCCCTTAAATACTTGCATTGTTATTTGGTGCCAGGTAGCTGAACGAGAAGACCATTCTCCCTCAAAATCACTTAGTGGGGGAAATGCTCCTGTGGACCTTGTACTACATACGCCATCCAACCATAATACAGAGAGATTTACTCGAAGTAGTTCATCTGGTACGAGTAACAGCAAAGCTTCAACTACCCAAGGAGCTTGCAGGTATTAACTATTAGCTGAAATATTTAGAAGAGTATCCATTGGTCGTACAGTTCAGTCCTAACATTATGGGTTATTATATAAATCTGCTACAGGAGCTTTGCATTGGACAAACGTTGGTTAACTATTCATACTGTATGTTTAGATCTTCTAAATTCTCCTGAGGCTTACAACACCAAGGAACGAAGTGTGCCCTTATCTTCAAATTTATGTAAGTCCAAACCAAAATCCTCCTGTTAGTATTGCATGATGAGTAAAATCAAGTTCGTATCTGATTTGATCCTGTTAGATTACACATCTTTCAAAAAACAAACAACACCTTATGCTCTTTTAAGGCATTAGTAATAGTGTAATACTGATTACTGATGACTTGATGCATGTTTAACTCATTACTTCCTTCCAGGAAAAAAATGTAAGTCCGACTTGAAGTTTTAACTATGACTTTTAAATTTTAATTTTCAATAAATTTTATATTTATATTCAACTCCTGCAATCTTTTGTATTATTCGTTATTCATCAACGCACTTGTCAAATTCTGTTAGATACAAGGAATCTATCAGTTTTCAAGTTAATTGTTGCTTGACCTCAAAAGTCAAACGTGCCTACAGTGGAGTATTTTGTGTATTTACCTATGCTGCTATCTACGAGCTAAAACGCCTTGAATGTTCTATGGGTTGCAGAATTTCATGTGTTTGCAGAAAAGCGTTCTTCATACTCGTCATCTATTTACACCAAGATATAGGATTACAATTTCTACTCATCTGATTGAAGGACTATTTCTCTCCAAGATCACCCAAGAGTTTAATGTAGTCCAATTGACCACTTATTTCCTCAACATTGATGACTTTTTGCAGCACAGAGCCATGCTTTAGAGACAACCGACATCGAGTCCATGAATCATGGTGCAGCCAAATTTTGTTTGAGTGGCACCTCTTACAACCACCATGATGTTGAGCCGGCTGCATGCCTAAATGTTCATATCGGATTGAATGATTCTGCCTGTTTGAGCAACATCATTGGTCAGCATCAGTGCAATGAAGCAAGTGATTCACCCGAAGAATTTACCCATGGAAGTTCGGAGCAGTTGCAACTTTCAACATCTGTGAACCAAATCCCTGATAATTGCATCCTGAATTCTGGCAATAATTCAGCAAACTTCAAGGTTACTAGTCTTTAATTGGAGCTTTACTATGTGTCAGATGAAAGAAAATATACCCTTCCTCCTAGAAAATTGCAATGGACCCATAAATTAGTCATGTGTCTTAAATGTCCTCCAACAAATGAGAATGTAAGAAATTGTTTGGGCCAAATCAATACATAGCATTGATGCAATCTTGAATACATAATCTCAACTTCGAAATAATTCTATCTTCACTTGATCAAAATGCTGCTCCTAGATTTCGATAGAACAAAACATCAGTAACAAATCACTGAAAGTATATATACGAGTCTCTTCAGGGCCACTAGCGATTTTGTTGCCTATAATCTTTCCCATGAGATTAGTAGAAGTATATATATATATATATATATATATCTCTAGGAAGTCTAATTAGATATTTCTCATATTGCATACATACATATTGGTAGGAATATGATGTTTTAATCATGATGATTATTTGATAAACTCATTGATAGTTTCTTCTGCTTTCTCAGACAGAAGCACCGAAATCTTCCTCGAGAAAAAGCTATTCTGCACGGTTTACTGTAGGGCGGGATCTTCTTCGTGGCCAAAAGCTGCCCATGAATGATACTGGTGAAACTATAAACGGGTGCAAAGAAACCAACCTCACCAATCTAACGGACTTGTCTGTGACTGAGCAGGAGGATTCAGAAAGGGGAAGTTGTAGCAGACAGGTATATCAACAAACATTACTCCCTTCTTCCGACCATGAAAATTGCAACAATATACCAAAGCGCTTTGGCCCACTGGTATCTAGTTCTAACCTCACCAACGGTGAGGCATTTGTGTGAGTTTCATTTGGCGAATATAAATATTTTCTACTTCAAAAATTGCAAAATTGAAACATTTGTGGGGTGTTCAACAAAAATTGAAACATTTCCTTTTCTGCTACGTTTCAAGCTAAAATTACCTACTTGCCTGCTGTTATCATTGCATTTTGTTGATGCTATCAATTTTGAGATTCACCTATAGTTCGGATAAAATGCACCAAAACTTCTGTCCGATGGTTGGATTGAAGGATTGAATTGGTTTTTTCAACTGCTGAATAGGGTTCGGAGCTTAAGTAAGTCTTCAGTACGCTTTTAGAATGTAATGAAGTTTGTTGTGATTTATGTTTTACTTAACGCTGCATTTTTTCTCAATCAGTGTAACAAATGCTCAGTTCTTGTTTCGTACATGTTACCTGATAACTGTTTTCAACCTATGCGACATTTCTTGATTTTGATATAACATTGAATGATTTGAGGACTTTTCAGAACTGCCTACCTATCACCAATTGAGCTTCCTCTCTCCAAGCAAGCAAGATGAGATCACCGTGCTGGGTAGCAAAACTATTTCACAACTTGACATCCACTTCATTAATAGTTACAAGATCTACCTACCGTTAGAAACGGATACCAAATAGAAAAAATAGAATGTTTGTTGCACAAAATTGAGAAAAAAATAGTCGTTCCACTAAATAGCAACCAAGTAAAATTTTTAAGTTTATTCGAGTCATTTACCTCATAGTCAAAAGTTATTGTTACTAATTGTTAAGTCGAACATTGCAATTTTTAAGAATTATATCCAACTCCAATAGCAACTTTATTGAACATCTTTTAATCTTTTGATCAATTGATGAATGACAGGGCATGATGAGATCGAACACAACACTAAACTTGCTAAGCCCGAACCACATTGCTGCCTCTCAAAGTAATTCATGTTCTTCCTCAGCAAAGCCAACAAAAGCTGATAAGTTGCCGATCATAAAACTCAAGACCTTGGACGCTTGTAAAGAAGCATTAAGAAGTTTAGCAGCCTCAAGCGAGACTGCCCTCGAGGTATTTTCAAAACTAAAAGACGTAATGCCAACACGCGAAGGACCTGAAGCTGAGTTTTATGCTGAGACAGCAGAAATGCTTCCATCAATAGCTAAAAATGTGCATGAAATTGCCAAATTTGCAAGTTCATATGGGGATGTGAAAATCGATATCCCAGGTTTTGAACCATTGTTGGGAAAGTTTGCTGAGAGTTTATCACAAAGGGTTATTGAGTTACTAAAGGAAAACTGCACAACTCTATAGCTTGCTTTCATTTCATACTAATATGCTCCCAACAGTTATGGGGTTACTTTTCCCTGACGTATATTTCTTTTTGGATCCAAGGGAAAATTGCACTTATCAAAAACTAATTGATCCTTGGTAACTTTTGATGTGCATTGACTACTGCGATAGTGTTGTTTATTTTTGGAGTGAATTACATTTTATGTCCTTGAGGTTTGGTGTTTTTAAAGGATCCGGTCCTTATTTTGAAAAAACTATTAAGCTGGGCTTCTGTGGTTGCATATTCCTAATGAAATGAATCTTTGATGCAACCATTTGGCCCAACTCATTAATTAATTAAAGCGACCCAATTGTTAAAAGAACTTCAACTATAGGTGCACCTCGTTAAAAAAAATGTTTACATGGACCCGACTTGTTAAGAACTGCAACCAAAAGGGAATGTTTTGTTAACTTGTCAAAATAGGGACAACATATTTTAAAAGCACCAAACCACATATATGTAAGGTAATTCAATCATCTATACTATATTATAAAGATTCGAAAAAAACTTTTAAAAACCATTCTTTATGTATGAAGTACTGTGTATTAATGCATATTACTTAAAATTTAAGATTATAAGTAAATTATGTGTAAGTATAATTTATTAAAGCTTTATTTTTGAATTCGTATAACTAGTTACAGATAAACATAATCAAATACAGAATAAAAATCTTCATTTTAAATATAAAAAATTTAAAATATAATTAGGATAATCATTGAGTTCTAACAGAACCATTATCTTTATAAAATTTTATTGTTAAGCCATAAATAAATTACTTCACTAAATCGTAAAAAAACATTATCTTTCTCAAAATCACATAAATCGTATTATATCAACAGAGACAAAAAATAAAATGAAGATATATCTCACTGCATTGTGCGAGTACCCTTCTAGCATTACTATAATAAGTACAGGGTCAAGGCTAACTTGCATGCATCTCTGTGAATACGTGAGGTCCTCAGAATGATAGTTGAAAAAACTTATGGTAGTCCTAAAAAAAATTCAAACCGATGACCAATGGAGATCAAATTTAAGATCTAAGCCGTAGGGTTATCTCCATGGGTGTTATACCCTGCTGCTGTAAGATCCATGACGTTGCAGTGATGATTTCATTAAGTTTGTTTTTTTTACTAAAGTGACAAATTTTTTATCGTTATTATATAAAATATACTGAGTTTATTTGATTCCTATATTATATCGATGTGTAAATTCATACAACACAAAGCTAATTAACCCTCAGAAAGTGAGCTTAACATTCCCAAATGCAACTAACATGCGAGTATGAAAACCAACCTCAAAAGTCAAAAGTCACCATTATACCAATAATTATTGATTTTTATAATATACATTTAATTCAAAGAAAATAAGATATGGACAACTTGTTCACTTCGTTCTATTATATAACGGATCAGCCCTCATCGATTGCCTTCGGGTTCCGAACTCCATACGGGAAGGAGCGACTCTCTCCTTTCTTATAATCGATGTACATGAAAAAGAAATGAAATAATGTCGGGTCGCTTAGCAAGGAGAAGATAATCAGATTTTCTAAGAGCAACGTGTCTATCGATTTCACCATAATGGCTTGTTCGAACTCRTAATAACCTATTTATATTCAATCGTCAAGATTGAACAAGTCAATTGAATTTCTTTTTTCCAAATAACTTCAAACAAAAGCAAAAAAGATTATCTTTAACTTTTCACCTTTCAATTTTTATATATATATAAAGAAAAAATGAGCGATGATTTTGATGCAAATTTTACATTATAAAATTTGGAGAAACCCAATTTTCTTTTTGTTTTTACCCTTAAAATCAAAGCAATATTTTTAATATTATATAAAATAAAATTTACCTATATTAAAAACAAAAGATTAAGGGGTCATGCAATTTTAGCTGTGACTTGAAGTCGTGGGTCAGTTCGTCTGCTCACCCTTTTGTTGATCGTATTTCATAATCGCATGTAAATTCACATGTGAATTAGCCATTTTTTCCTCTTATTTTAACAATGTTCTCGTTTAATCATCCTCTTTTTATTTATCCTTTATATAAATGTAATGATATGAATAAAACAACCGACTAATGAAAATTCAGTTTATTTGTTACAGATACACTTAGTCATAATTCTCTGATATGAAATCCATTTCAAAACTTCAAATAATTTATTTGGAAATTTCGACTGTAACAAAATTTTTTAGTGAATAACTTGTACGATTTAGATTTTAGTGTATTTATTGATTTCCAATAGGATATATATAATTTAAATAGTCTATAAAATATTTTAATTTTGAATATATATATATTTATTATTAATTATTTAACTTTTTGAATCATTATGTCTGACCTTGTACCATAAACAACCATTGTGCTCATGTAAAATGTCAAAAATTGCTATATTATATTGAAATAAATAAATGTTTAAAAAAGAATAGTATATATAAATGGGGTAATAATGAAGAATAATAATGATGAAAACATAATAATTTGATATAATTACAAATGCATTGACAAAATTCCTGTGTGTGTATATATATATATTATATATCTAAGCGTGCCATTTTGATCGTCTTCCATTATTTCATTTTCATCATCAACATCAATCATCTAATTCCCTTTTCATACATTTTTACCATTTATTATTTTAAATTATTTGAATAAAAAAATGCTGAAATTCAGACAATTAAAAACAAAAATTAATTTTGTTCACTTATACCATATTTTTAAATAATGAAGTCTTTTTTAATTATTAATTAAATATTTTAATGTATTTTTTTGTTGATGACAGATTAAGTAAGAGCATCTTGTACAAATCATGAATGTTTTTTTGACGACCGTAAATGGTCTGGAGTTATCATAGAATACCTTCATTACTATAAATCAATAGTGACTTAATGAATTGATAAGTTATGGAAGACAATAAAAGACAACGATGAATTTTAGAATCCTGAGAAAGAAGTTAGAATGTCATTATGGATATGATAGGAGAATAAATATACATAAGTAATTAGTCTTATATAAGCATATTATTGGAAATTTGTAATATAAACATATATTTAACAAATAAGAATAAAAAAATTCCATTAGAAATAAATAATTTTTTTAACGTACTTATATTTTTCTTATTAAGAAAAAGTTATAGTCATATTATACATATGAAAAAAGTTGTAGTTATATTATTTATGGAAAAAGAGCTTATAGTTATGGCGAAGTATTGTGTGAGAATAAAAGTTAAATAGAGAAATGTAAGAAGGGATTTTGACTCTTGATCACCTTTAATCTTAAACGCACTCATGAATCTCGTTTGATACGAGGATTGATCCAAGGGAGATCCCTTCCTACGCTTCTCAGATTAACTTCCATTCTCACTGAAATCCGACCCTTATAGTTATAGGATTTAATAAAAATATTTTATAGATATTTAAGCGAACCAAGCGTCAATAATGTCAAAATGACCAAAAATCCCTAAAATGGCTAAAATCATCAAATAACCCAAAATTACTAAAATACTTGTATTGAACCATAAAAAAAACCTTGGAAGACTTAAATATACACATTTTTTATATGTATATAGTTTTAGAAAGGTAGAACAAACCCATAATGCGTAGGGCGAGCTTAAATTTAGAAACCAAGTAAAACCCTAAATCTTTAGTAGAGGAATCTTGAAGGTTCAACCCCCACCCTACATCCAAGCCTTTAATACCCTTTAGAATCATTGAGATTTTCCAAACTCCTCCATAATTTCTTCTCAAATTACACCCTCATCCGAAATTACTTCTCCATCCTCCATAAATGTCGCACCCAAAATTTTAGATCCCTCGACTTATCCTTCTCTTCCCCTGCCACAAAATGGACAATGTCATCCTATATATAAGATATGTGAGATCATAATATAAGAGTCAAAACAAGAAGATATTCAAATATGTGTCTCTATGTCAACTTCTTGTTCATGATCAAACCGAAAAGAAGTTGGTTAAATGCCATGCAAGAGGAACTTATACAGTTTGAACACACAAATTCTTGAAGCTTGTTCCTGAGCCTGCTACAAAACCATAATTGGCACCAAAAGGATCTTCAAAATCAAGATTGATTAAGATGACATTGTCATTTGAAATAAGGCAACTCGTAACTCAAGTATACAAACAAGAAGAAGGGATTGATTATGATGAGACATTGCACCAGCGGAAAGACTTGAACATATCAAAATATTTTTGGCATATGCAACCCACAAAATTTCAAGGTGTAACACTCATAATTTTTGGGAAAACGATCGAGGAACGTTCGAGAAAACAGTCAGGAGAACAATCAGAAAATGGTCAAGAAACGACCGACCTAGGGCGCATGGCTAGGCGCCCAAGGCAGTGGGCCAAGAGACCTTTGGTGCAACTTAAGTCACCATACAAGTGGCATGCACGCCTGTTTCTCCCAAACGAATCTACAAGAGTTTAAAGGTAACAATTTGTAGAAGGGAGGGGGACATGAATACAAACACACAATTTTCACTTTTTAAATTTGTTTATTGACAAAAGAAGATCAATATAGATTTTTTTATTAACCTGAATATCCAACCCGCTATACGAGGCGACTAATGCCAGGGCGACCACCCGCTTCGCGGGTAGCCCGGAGTCACCGCATTTGAACCTTCATGGCCACAAGGGGATTTCTATTCCTTCTTGGATTCGAACCTGGGACCTCCAGACACTTTTGACCATTGGAGCCCAAGCTCAAACCAATCAGACACCACCCTTGTGGTTCAATACAGAATTTACAGATTATTGTGAAAGAAGATAAAGTTAATAACTTATCTAAACAATCTTGGAAGCACACAAGTTGCACAGAAGATAAGAAGTGGTCAAGAGAGAAAGTGCTTGCCTAAGAATGTGCTTGCGAGTGCTTGCTGAGAAGAGAGTCTTCTTAGCTACTTATACCCATTGCATTTAATGCAAGTCAGAGGGTACAAAGCATGTGAAAGATTTTTAGTGGAGAGCTTGTCCTTTGTCTTCATATATACAGGCTTTTGGCTGCATATGAACAATTGTCTTTCACAAAGTAGGTAAGCATTCTTGGAGACAATAGAGTAACTTTGTACATATGCTTTTCTATGTGAGGTTTGTGGTTATTGTTTGTGTACAGGAGGATAAAACAAAAACTAATCTTGTAAAGCAAGATCCAATTGATCGCTGACACTGATTCAACTCTAGATATTCTTCAATGTTACTGAGTCTTGGTCAGATTTCACATTTTGATTTAGACACGCTTGTTATCACTGAATCCTCTTTAGATCACGAACTTCTATCTCTTTCTTTAACTATATTTTCTACATTGCTAAAGTTTTCTTTGGTGTGAGTTTTGTCTTTGAAGAATACTTGTCCTTTAGAGAACTTTAAAATACATGTTCAACGATCATTGAACAGACTCATAGATAATCGCTGAAATTGAACAAAAACAGAACTAAGTATAAGGGTCATCATGAAATCACTTAGAGAGTTTGGATAAAAAAATCTCCCCCTATTTGATGATGACAAAGCAACATAAAAGAAAATTGCTTAGTTGTTATAGTAAGGAAAAAGAACTTGGAAGATACATGTCCCTTTTACTGTTTTTAGGATCTTTTTCAGTGTTAAAGATGTATTATGGAAATTTATTTATTTGTAAAGGATTACAAATGAGAAAATGAAGTTACATGACATAAATAACTTAACACTGAAAGCATATTAACTGACAAAAAACAAGTCAGTGGATGAAAGAGAAATAGAACTCATAAGTACTTGTCCCAATTATTTTTTTCAGAGATATTTTTCAGTGAACCAACGGATAGATTGAAATTTCGTTCAGGAATAAATATTACAAGTGATTACAAATGGTTTGATAAGTCTAGAAGATAACTATACACTGGAAGAAAAGAAAAGTAAAAAGTTACAAGATCGAAGGGCTTCAGTCAAGATCTTTGAAGGAGATGTAGTAAGAAACATCTTCTCCTTGATTCTTTCTTTTCAGCATTTCCTTTTGAATCATGTGATTCATCATCTCTCCAAATAGATCTTCATTCATCCAAGTAAGAAGATACTTTAGATGATCCATTGGGCAGAGATGGAACTTAGATACTCGTTGGAACCTGTATTGACCGTCATAGTCAATGAACATGTTGATCCTCTCTTTCAGTGATTTGATGATAATCCCTTTTACCTTATACGAAGTATTTATGTTTCTGTCTTTTAGTTCCAGCGATCATCACTGAGTTTATTCAGTGATCGCTGAGAACACATAATGTAAATCCATCAGCGACAGTAATACTTCAAAAAGATAAAACTCACACCAAAGAACCTTCAGCGAAAGTAGACTGAAATTAAAGATTAGAGACTTGCGAGTTCATGATCTGAAGCGGTATTCAGTGATTACAACCTGGTCTACATATGTGTGAAGACTGCTCAAGCCTCAACGAATGATGAAGAGACCTTCAGGTTATTCCAACATTCAGCGATCAAAAGAAGCTTGTTGAGCACGATTGTTTTTGTCTTGTCCTTCCACACACAAAGGACAAACCCATACCCTTTCTAGAGCATAATACGGTACGGAGCCGATTAGTTGACTTTACTACCCACCAACTCCATGAAAGAATGTCTGCTCATGAATATGCTTTTATACTATTCACTGTAGCAAATGAGAAGTCTTTCTCTAAAGGCTTGAACGTGTTCAAACCCTACTGCATTGCATTAAATGTGCATTTAATGCAATGGGTATAAATAGATGTGTTCTATCTCCATACAGAGATATTCTTGAACCCTAAACCTTACGTTCATACGTGAAAGAACACACATCTAAATAACACAATACACTTATCTTCAAAAGCAAGTTAGAATCCCTTTTAAGTATTCTAATAGTTCTTACCCAGAAAGAACTTACTTTCTTCTAAGTCTTAAACAACAAATCATTTCTCTTTTCTAAGACTAGTGTGTAACTTAGATTGTTTAGATAAATTATCTTTACCTTATCTTTCCGCAAACAATCTTGTAAAATCTGTATTGATTCTTCTTTATCAATATATATTTTAAATTTGAAAAGTTTACTGTGTTTGTATTTATCCCCTCCCCCTCTACAAACTGTTATACACATCTTGTAGACCCTAACGGGACCAACAGAACATAAGTCCATACTCAGGTTTCACACGCACTGTGTTGGAAGTGAAGGGTCCCTTATCAGGCAGTGTTAGATTCAGTATTGAGATACCTGGCTTCTTCCTATTCTTTAAGAGTTCATCCATTAATAATTTTGCCTCGTGCTCATTATTGTGGGATGGTCTTTCTTCAGAATCAGAAAGGGTCTTTCTTCTTTGAGAGGTCTTTAGTGGTAGAGAACAAACCTTGATGATCTTTGACATTGTTGAATTTTAGAACTTCTTCAATATAATCCTTGTGCTTTGATTTTGACTTATGAAATGCATGTCAAATCTTATGCCACACGTAGAATCCGTATCTGCTAAAAAAGCAGGGATACTCCGTGATGGCATCATTGTTCTCTTTAAAGATAACCATGGAGACAAGAAGACCACCATCTTTCACTCGTCTGCTGATGGTGACGTTTGAAATCCTGTGAGGGTTCATTATTGTCTTGATTCTTTCTCTGCACCAGTTCAACTCATGATCCTTCAGTATCAACACTCTTTGATTTTTCTTTTCAACTTCTCTTAAGAGTAGAGCCTGAGCACTTATGGAGTCATTTTGCATGAACCTTCCTTTAGCATGAGCTTCATCAACTAGAGCTTTGGCGAACTCTATATTGTCCCTCAGTTGTTGTTGATATCGTTTCAGCTCTTGTTATGCTTTCAGGGATTCTTCTCGTTCAGCTTTAGAGAGGAAATCAAACTCACTACATCCAGAGGTACAAAGAGGAATTTTTACTCTGGATTGGTCAAGTTGACTTATTAGTTGACCATCATCTTAGTTTCTTCAACCTCAGAGCACACAAGAAGTCATCTCAACTTCCTTGTGATGAGGTCAAAGGCTTTATCTTCTTCGTCTTCTTCATTATCTTATTCATTTTCTTTTTCATTATCTTCATCAGACGAACCGAATAGAAGGACTGGAAGGACTTTATCTAAAGAATGTTGGATTGAGGATCTAAGAGAGATCATAGAGGAGAGATATTTGGTTGGAGGGGTTAAGATAGAAGGAGGATAAGAAAGAAAATATAGAGGCAAGGGGTTGAAGGGTTCAACTTTAGAGGAAGAGGGATCAAAAATGGTTAAGACATTTGTTACCTCTGGAAGGCTGAACACCTCTTGTAGAAGGGCTAGGTTCTCTTCAACAACTTCTTTTTCTTTGTTAGAATAAGAGTGATGGTTGTAAGAAGATCTCTCTCCCTAGGATGAAGGCTCCCGAATGGAGATTCCTTTGATTGGCTATCTAGAGATAGGTTAGACGCAAAAATCATCATCATCATCGTCGTCGTCACCTCCTAGATCGGCTCCAAGGTTAGGGATCTTGGGATCCTTAACATCCTCATCATCATCAACCTCTTCTTCATCACCAACATTAGCTATTGCAAAGGTGGAAGGTAGAGGGTATTTAGGGTCAGCAACCTCGGCTCTTGAATTCTGAAGAAGGAAGTCTGTTTCAGCTTCGGCAGTATTATCCTTCTCTGTATCCTTCTCCCACTCTATGTCATCATCAATAGAGGTAGAAAGGCGAGTGAATATCTCGTTTACCTTTTGCTCGATGTAAATGAGGGCTTCACCTTGTTAAATGTCTAGCTCAGCGACCATATCCAGCTGATGACTGTCAGCATTTTTTAATCACGGTTTAGGGATAGGTGCTGGTCTTTGAAGAAGCATGAAAATCTATTCAAGTACCTCACCATGCCTGGTAAGCTGATCTTGAATCTCCTTGGCCTTCCTGAAGAGACGAGCGACGGCGTTGGAGTTCTACTGGAATTTTGTCTTCATGTTGGTCAACTTATTCTTAGCTTCAAGAACCTCAACTTTGACAATTGAGAGGTCTTGATATAAGTCTTTCTTCAAGGGCATCGTCTGCTTGACTTCATCCATCATGTCAAGAACAATAGCGACAACATGGAGGAGTAGTTTGACATCCCCAGCCATGTCATAGTCTTCAGTCTCAGTGATTGGGGGTTCATTCTCCTTAGGACCTAAAAAATAAGGTTAGGAAAAGAATGTTGAGCATCTAGTTGATAGACTTTAAAGTCTTTATGGGCAGCATAGGCTAAGAATAGTCGATTACTTTGAGTCTAGAAATAGGAGCAAAGGTTGCATCATAATTGATGCCTTCTTCTTGTCTGTATCCCTGAGTAACAAGTCTAGCCTAGTTACAGGTTACAGTACCATGTTCATCCAACTTGTTTTGATACACCCATTTGGTGCCTATAACAGTTTTGTTGAATGGATGAGGGACAATATACTAGACTTTGTTTTGATCAAACTCACTGAGTTGTTCTTGCATAGCATTGACCCAACTTGGGTTGCTGATGGCTTCACTGATTTTCTTAGGTTCAAGAAGAGAGATGAAATTAACAGATACACATATATTACCTAGACCATATTGAGTCTGAATACCTACATTTGGATCACCAAGAATTTAATCGATGGCATGATTCTATATCCATCATTGAGCTGGAAGGTGAATTGTGTTAGCATCTTCAGAGATAGGTGGCTCAGGTAGGGAGGATGAGGCTTCAGCAAAGAATTCTTCAACATCCATCAAAATTGCCAAGGGAGCCTCAGGGGGGAAATCATATACTAAGAGAGGTTCAATGACTGAAGGATCAGTGTTTGAGGTGATAGAGGGTGGAAAATGACTAATAGGAACAATAGAGATCCTTGAAGAGGATTCAACTTCCCATTGTTCATGTCAGGGATAATATCTGGGTCATTATCAACTTTTGGTTGATTATCATTTGATTGATTGTTGAATGAAGCTTCAGGTTATCCAAAGTAAGATATCATCCATTTATTCAACTCTTCTTCATCGTCAGAGATGGTTTAGAGTTAGATGAATGAGATTCATCAAAATGACATGAATAGTTTCTTCAATGGTTTGTCTTCTTTTGTTGGATACTCTGAAGGCTTTGGATATTAAAGAAAATCCAAGAAAGACTCCTTCATCACCTTTAGGGTCAAACTTTCCAATATTATCTCTGTTGTTTAAAATGTAGCAATTACAACCAAATATATGTAGAAAGTTGAGAGTGGGCTTTCTTCCATGAAAAAGTTCATAGGCTGTCTTCTTGAATCGCTTAACGATCAATGATCGATTTTGAGTAAAGAATGCAGTGTTGACAACTTCAGCCTAGAACTGAGTAGGTAATTCAGATTTGTTGAGCATTGATCGAGTGACTTCAATGATCGTTCGATTTCTTCTTTTAGCGACTCCATTTTGCTGAGAAATTCTCACACTTGAGAAATTGTGAGAGATTCCCTTGTTCTCAAATAAGTTTTCTATAGTACTGTTTTGAACTCAGTACCATAATCACTTGTTATTGAACGAACAGTGAGATTTTTTCAGTACTTCCATTTTTCTCACAAAAGAAATTATTTCATCCGGTGTGTCACTCTTGGATCTGAGAAAGAATACCAAGTGTACCTGGAGAATTCATCAACAATGACGAGAGTATATTTCTTTCCAGCGATGCATTGAATGTTGATAGGGCCAAACAAATCCATATGGAGCAGTTGAAGGGGAGTGGTCACTGAAGAGACTTGTTTTGATTTGAAACTAGTCGTTATTACCTTTCCTTTTTTCACAAGTTGAACAAAATGATATCTTTGTAAAAGAGTGCTGAGGAAGGCTAGTGACTAGTTCTTTTCTACACATTTCATTCAGTGTCTTGAAGTTGAGATGAGAAAGCCTTTTATGCTACAGCCAGTTGATGTATGAGGAGGCTTTAGAAAAAAATAGATATTCTCAATTAGAGGATAATCCATGTTGATGACATATACATTCACTAGGCGAGTGCCAGTTAATGCAAGTTTGTCATCCTTGTCAAAGATTCAACTTGTTTTCTTTGAGAATTTTATTGTGAAGTCTTTATCACACAGTTGACTGATGTTGAGAAGTTTATGCTTCAGTCCTTCAACATAAGCAACTCGTCTAAACGTGGTTCCTCCATTGGTTAGTACACCAAAACCTTTGGTATATCATTTTCCGTCACCACCAAAGGTTACTGAAGGACCTTTTTCTTCCTTGTACTCAGATAGCAGGGACTTGGTACCATTCATATGTCTTGAGCATCCATTTTCAATATACCAGATGCCTTTGACTTCCTACAATAAAAGGGATATTAATTTTTCTTTAGTACCCATTTTATAATGGGTCCAGCTGAGTTAGTAGAGGTGGTGACTTCATCATTCTTCACTGAGCCTGATGGCTTAACTTTAGTGATATTCTTCACATTGGTTGTTTTACCAGCTTTAGTGATTTCCTTTACCCTAGCTGACTTCTTTGCTTTGGTAGCAGAAGGACACTTGCTGGCCATATGAGTCGTCTCACCATAATGAAAACATTTCCTATAGCTGAAGGAATCATTAGCGCCAGATCCAAGAATACCTTTTTCAGAAGTTCTAGGAGGGAACAACTGATTTCTTAGATTTCTTGGGTGAAAGGTCAACTTTCAGCATTGGAGTCGATCTCTGAATGAGCCTAGAGATATCTTCACTGGAGGTTGAAGGTTGACAGGCTGAAGGTTTACAAAAAGCTTTCTTCATTTTTTTGGTCTGAAGAGGAATGTTAGCAATGGATTTACCTTTGTCTAAACATTTTGAACTTTTACGAGTTCCTTCAAGGATGATGTTGATCCCATATCTCTCAATCTATGGATAGATTTAAGAAATATGGTGCTAAACAAATTAATCTATCCTGTTGGGTTATAAAGAGTATATGAACAACTTAGAAAAAATAATCAAGAGCAATGAGAAGTTATCATAAAATTTCTTTATTTCGAGAAGTCAACTAGATTACAAAGTATATAAAAGCTATTTATACTAGCAATCTAGCTAATGAGATAATAATCTATTATAAGATATCTATGAGAAAAACATGGAAAATATATCTATCTAATGGAGATAACAATTATCTCTAACCGCGTAGAGTAACAAAATCAAGGCAGTGATGAATCACAGCCTGCCATGTGTCAAGTTGCATAGTTGTCTCTAGGTGGCATGTCCAATCAACGTCCTCCATGTGTCAGTTTGTTAGGCTTGAGCTGATCAGACATTGGTTGATAACTTGTACACTTCATCAGATGCTGAAAACAATAGGAGTTATGGAAAGGCCATGTTCATCGACCAAATGGACTCATCATTAGGTTAAGCATCTCTAGTTCTTCATAGCCTCTCTGGATTATCTTCATCAGATCTCTGGTCTTCAACACTTAGAATTCTATTACCCAGCTCAAAATCATTTCCATCGGGTCTCTAGTCTTCAACACTTAGAACATTTTTTAGTACTTTTATATACAGGAATTATGGGTCTAACAGATGAGTTTAAACTCAGATGTAGAGGAACATTAAGTGGAATAGATGTCAGGGATGGAGGAGGAAAAGTTCCAAATTTTAACATGGACTTGTCACTGACATGGTCTTCCTGGTTTGAGAAATATCCTTGACCATTCTTAACCTTGGTGGGTATTTGAGCATTTATGATCTCATTAGCCTTAATAGAGGCTTTACATCATCCTTCAATGGTAGCCTTTTCAGCTTTGAGTTCAGCAATAGCTTGCTCACGTTCGATACTGATTGCTCAGTTTACATTGACTTGATCTTTAAGATTTTCTTCAATTGTTCTTTGATTTTTGAATGACATTTTTCAAGTTGTTCTTTTAAATCAAGATTTAGCTTTTCAACTTTAGATTTACCATTTAGTGCACTGTAAAGGTCCACAGTAGGCGTATCCAACATAGAAAGACCTCTATCAGTACTAGAGATAGAAAAATCATTTAGGTTTAATACCTGAGTTAAGGTGGTAGAATCATTTGCGGATGAAGTCTCAGATTGTTAATCTTTGACTTCCTTGGCCATGAGACAGAGATAGGTTGTATCTTCCTCATATGAAGATGATTCATCAGACAACCCAGTCATGTTCTTCAGCCTCTTGCCCTTACGCTGGTAGTTCTTCATCTTCTTGTACTTCTCCTTCAGCTTCAAATATTTATCATCTTTTGGTTTGGAGAAGGATGAATTACAATATGACTTTGTAGCTCTCTTAGACCTGTATTAACTTGCAAACTATCCTTTGCTTTCACAGTTATTGCAGATCGCTGAAGCCTTATCAATCGGGGTTGATTATGGCTTGTTAGTGATAGATAGAGTAGGAGATCTGATGAAGTTTCTTTTTCTGGAAAATCTTCTAAATGAGTTGGTAAGAAGAGCCAGTGACTCATCAAACTCTGAAAAGTTAGCGTATTTTAAGTCTTCAGAGTTAGATGGATATAACTTGGTGATTTTGAGGGAAAAAGTGGTCGCTAAAGGAGTCTTAAAGAGTAAAGCTACATGAGATCTTTTTGTTGATCCTCTCTCTCAGTGATTTGATGATGAACCATTTTATCGATCGAAGTGTATTATCCATGTATTGAGTTTCAGCTATCATCACAGAGTCTATTCAGTGATCGCTAAACATGTATTGTAATTCATTCATAGACCAGTATCCTTCAAGAAGATGAAACTCACACCACAAATCCTTTAGCGATGTTGAACACAGAAACTGAAGATTAGAGACCGACAAGTTCATGATCTGAAGCAGTTTTAAGTGACAACAAGATCGTCTGTACAAATGTGAAATATGCACAAGATTCAGCGAACACTGATGAGACTTTCAACGTCATTCCAGTGTTCAACGATCAAATGAATCTTATCGAGCAAGATAGTTTTTGTCTTGTCCTTCTACAGACAAAGGACAAATCCATACCTTTCAAAGTAAAGCATTGTACGAAGTCACTCCTTTGTCTCCAAACGTGCTTATCTACTTTATGAAAGATGACTGTTCATATACAGCCAAAAGGATGGTATACTGCAACATAGGACAAGATTTCCTCTAAAAGCTTTCCACATGCTATGTACCTTCTGAATTGCATTTAATGGAATAGGTATAAATAGCTGAGTAGTTCTCTTATCAGTTATCACTCTTCTTCTCTAATATTACCCAAGACGATATTTGTCTCTCTACTCTATGTCTAAGAGAAAGACCCACTTTAACAAGTGAAGAGCACATTACTTCTTATCTTATTTCTTGTAGCAAGTCTTTTCTTATTGCTATATGTAATTTTGTGTGTACGTTTGATTCCTTAGATAGGTTCTGTATCCTATCTTTTTCGCAAACAATATGTAAAAATATGTATTGATCTTCTTTATCAATATATATATTTTTTAAAGTGAAGGTTGTTGTTTGTATTCATCCCCCCTTTCTACAAACTATGACCTATAAACTCTTGTAGATGCGGCTGGGACCAACACTTTTAGACTCCTTTGAATCTCTTATGATATTACTCTTCAGCTGGCGAGATTGCTCATGATTGAGCAAAATCCCATAAAAAGTGATGAGAGAGAGTGGACATGTCTTTTGACATCTTGAGACACATGGTATAACTGTCCCATGATTATGGGAAACATTCTAAGAATTTTGTCAGACTCTCAGAGTTGGAATATTCTCTTTCGACGGTCGTGAGGTCTATAAGAAGGTAGTTAAATCACTAGTGTACTTCAAACAAATATTCAGTTTTGCCACAAATGAACTTTCATATTATCTCACCTAGTTTATCTTTCTCATCTCTTATACCTCAATGGTACCTTCACATTGAACACACAAAGTGTCCCACATGGATTTGGAGGTTTTAAGTTTCATCACAGAGTGATATACCTCATCAGGAAGAGACATGGCTATGATAGATCTAGCTTTAGTATCAAGAGCCATTTTCTTCTTGTTTTCATCACTCTATTGATGAGGGAGCTTTAGAATCTGCCTTTAAAGAATGGACGAGTGGTAGAAGTGGCAAGGACTACTGGAGATATTGTAAATGGAACATATGGTCCATTTTCAACATAGTATGGGATCTCAAGATCCATACCTTCCAAGAATATAGACATCCGATTTTTCTAGAGATTAAAACTACTAAATCTGGGAGGTTTGGCAAGAGAGTCATTATCGTGAAAGTTTGTGTTTGAGCTTTGCAAAGCCATTTAAAAAAATGGTTAGTAGATTATCTTTGAAGAGGAGATAATAAACACTGCTCTGATACCAATTGTTGGTCCCAAATGGATCTACAAGAGCTTAAAGGTAACAATTTGTAGAAGGGGGGGATGAATATAAATACTGAGTTTTCACTTTTTAAATTCGTTTATTGATAAAAGAAGATCAATACATAATTTACAGATTGTTGCAGAAGAAGATAAAGTCAATAACTTGTCTAAACAATCTTGGAAGCACACAAGTTGCACAAAAGATAAGAAAAAAGCAAGAGAGAGAGTGTTTGCTTAAGAATGTGCTTGTGAGTGCTTGCTGAGAAGAGTCTTTTTAGCTATTTATAACCATTGCATTTAATGTCAGTCAAAGGGTTCAAAGCATGTGGAAAACTTCTAGTGGAGAGCTTGTCCTTTGTCTTCAGATATGCAGGATTTTGGCTGCATATAAGCATTTGTCTTTCACAAAGTAGGTAAGTACGCACGGAGACAATAGAGTAACTCTGTACATGTGCTTTTCTGTGTGAGGTATGGGCTTGTCATTTGTTTACGGAAGGATAAGACAAAAACTAATCTTGTAAATTAAGATTCATTTGATCCCTGACATTGATTCAACTCTAGAGTTTCTTCAATGTGCATTGAGTCATAGTCAGATTTCACACTTTGATTAGACAAGCTTGTTATCACAAAACATATCATGAACTGTTGTCTCTTTCTTCAGCTACATATTCGACATTGCTGAAAGTTCCTTTGGTGTGAGTTTTATCTTTGAAGGATACTTGTCCTTTAGAGAAGTTTATGATACATGTTCAACCATCACTGAACAAAGTCATAAAAACAGAACTAAATATTTTTCACTAAGTATAAAGGGTCATCATCAAATCACTGAGAGAGTTTGGATCAACAACGCCTAAATCAGCTTTTTAACCCGATTTTTGCTAGGGTGTTCCCCATTTCTCCTCCCTGCTCTATTTCCTCTCTTCCGTGGCAATTTTGGTTCATTTAGGGTCAATTTTTGGGAAATTTGGGATCTAATGGAGAGTGGATCTTAAGGATTGAAGACCTATGGAAGAACATTCCAAGTTTTAGGGAAGTAGGCTTTTTTGGGTAACTTGAGCTATATGTTGGGATTTTTGGTGGTTTTGAAGTTTGTGTAAATATTCAGTGTCTTTAGGTTTGAATATTGTTCTTGAGCTGCTATTGGGGATGTTTTCTTATGGACCTCATGTCTCAACCATTGGAATCTAAACAGTGGGTCTGGAATCTAGGTTTAACCTAACCTAGCAAAGTGAGTTTCAAGTTACCTTGTGAAAACATTGTATGTAAAAAATGTCCTCATTTTTGGTATCTACTTGCTTTTATCAATTTTTACATACATAATGAGTTGTTTAACTAACTATTTGAGCATTGGGTAAATGTTGGGGAAAATGTATATCATTTTTTTACTTGACACCTTTAAGTTTAAATCATGGGGTTATGATTATTTGATGAGTTGAACAACAAACCAAGTTAGTGTGATATACCACTAATGGTTAAAGATTTGACCCTTCTGGGAGATTTACGTACATATTGATACAAATACTTAGAAAATACATACTTTTGAAATATTTATATTTTTAAGAGGTAAAAACCCATGAATTTGGGACTTTTCTAGACTAAAAACCATTTAAACTATTGTGATTGAGAATGTCAAACTTTTGAAGTGTTCATTGTTTATCGGGACAATTAATGCTCCTAATTGATTTTCATGTGATATTTTGAGATTTCAATCATGTGAGCATGATTTTGTGGATTTTTATGAATAATGGTGATTGTTGGGCACTATCACTCTTTTGGTGCATTTAATTTCATAAACTTTAGAAAAGACGTAGAATTGGTTTCATTGAATATTTTGGGAACCCAAATCATGTTATGAATACCTTGGATGATTTATCCAATCGTAACTTGATGTTTTAGACTCATCTGTATTTTGGTATATGATAATGCATAAATAATGAGGTAACACATATGTAGTTGACTAATATTGACCTTTGTTGAAGTGGTTTTATAAGTTGTAGACTTTGGTTAACTTAGCCTTAATTAATTAAGTTTGGGAATTTGGCCAACTTTGACTATAACAATTATAGTTGAACATTAAAGTGCATATGTTGCTTAATCATTTGGGGCTTTTGTCTAACTTTCCATTATTGATTATTATTTAGACATTTTATGCATATGTCTGCATAATTACTGGGAAATACATCTCATTTGAGCTTATTTAATCTTCGAAGATTAAATCATGAAATAGTAACTTTATTGCTTTGAATCCATGTACATGAGGATTGATGGTTTTAATCAAGAAAGAAGTTTTGATGTTCTCTTCTACAAATCACTAGTTTGAATCAAGTGAGGAGTTTTGATGTTCTCATCTTGAAATCTTTGATTATGTCAAGCGAAGAATTTATATGTTCTCGTCTTAAAACCATAGGTTTGGTCATGCAAAGACTTTTGATGTTCTTAACTTGGCATCTTGGTTTAAATCCAGTGAGAAGTTTTGATGTTCTCATCTTGAAACCTTTGATGATGTCAAGCGGGATTTTTGACGTTTTTGTCTTGAAGTCATTGGGTTCGGTCAAGTGAGGAGTTTTGTTGTTCTCACTTGGACCCTTGGTTTGAATAAAGTTAAAAGTTTTGATGTTCTCATCTTGAAACCTTGGAGAGTAAGCACTAAGGTCATTTGATGGCCTCGAGGTGAAACTCAACAACGTTTATATGTGACTTACTTTGTGTTCCGCTACATCTAATGGAAACCCCCCGATTATCGAAAGATGTCATTTGTAATATTTGGAAAATGATGTATTTTGGAAATATGTCGTTTTAATTTATAAACATTCTTCCCATTCGGGAAAATTTCCATTTTAGAGCACTTGTTCAAATTTACCAATTTCTTATTGGCAATCTAAAATTTTTGAACTCACTAGGCTTTAAACTGAACATTTTTTCCTTGTCGATATGTGCATCATGTCCTTGTGTGGTGGTACTAGCAACACCTGAGAGAAGATTTGAGTGCAAGTTAGGGCCTTGTAAAATATTTAATTCGTTGGGATGATTGTTGGTCTTGGAATGGTAATGACTCACATAATAAGTGTTTGTACAATGGGGGTTGAATACAAACACAACAAATTTTTACTTTTTAGTTTTGTATGTTTATTGAAAACAAAGAATTACATATTTATTCCAGAAGCTAGGAAACTAAGACCTAATCCTAAACAATCTGGATGGTGACAAATTTGCTTAAGACTAAAAGAGTAAGATAAGAAGTCACTCTTTGCCTAAGATCTGAAGTACTAAGACAATCCTTTAGATGGTTGATGCTGATTTTGCCTAAGAAACTATCACTTATAATTCCTTTCAAAATGGGTGAGTTGCAATAAATGACAATGATGACCTTTTATAGCCATCAATGCACTAAATGTTTCTATCTAACTTTAACGAGTATCTTTATCTAATTTGTTGATCAATGCATGCTTGTACTCCTCATTTCAGCCTTTGAAGGTGACATAGACATTTGTTAACCCAACCCATCCTTCTATATATAGAGAGAACAATAAATAAAGTATGGTACTAATAAAATAATACTTTGGAACTTACTATTTTTGACATGTCAAACATGTTCCCATACTAGGACAAAAGTGGGTAGAGTTAGTGAGTCAAACTTGCTGGATAAGTTTGCACTCCAAAATCGTCTTGCCAGAAGTAGTATTTGTCAAACTTCTTTTGACTTTATCTTGTATTGTTTTTCTTTTGGCCCAAATCACTTTGTTAACGATCTTGGCCTCACTTCAACTAGTCTTCGATTTTATTGAATGCCTTTTGTTCTTGGATCAAAACATATAATTATAACACTTTTCTAAGGAAATATCCTATATATTCTTCTATCTAAAACATAAGATACATATTGGATTCTAGCAAGACTACTTATGAAGTGTAAAATCTGGATGATATAAATGACTTAGAATGTTTTAACTTCTGGGAACTAAGACCAGATGATGTATTTGAATGTCTAATTTAGATTTCAAATACGGATGATGAATGATGAATCCAGATATTGAAGCCAAATATTGAGTTCTAAATACTGAATACTAAATCCAAACATTAAATCCGGATATTGAGGTCTGTGTCCAAACTTAGAATCCAAATTACAACAACTGAGTCTTCATAATGGATTTGATCAATAAGTTCAAAGGACAACTTAGTTCTGATATCAAATCTTGATATCTAATCCGAAATATCAAATGCTATAATTCGCATATAACTATTCTGAAGCTATAACTAAGAATTTTTCTAAGTGCTAGGTTAGATGTATTTGTATTATTATAAAATCAAATGGTTGAGACAAACAATCTACCCCTATTTGTTGATAATACAAATAGAAAGATAGAATTACACTTAGAATAAGATGGTATTGAAACTCATAAGATCCAAACTCATAAATTCAGTGATCCATCTTTGGATTTTTTTGCCTCTTTTCTTTTTTGTTCTTCTTTTTCATATTTCTTTTGAAGGATTTTCTTGATTTATTTTGTTTTGTTTTATCTTCTTTCTTTTAAATTTGTAAAGATACATAAGAAATACTGAAAAATGCAAAGATATAAACTACTTAAATGAAGTACTAAGAAAATGTAAGATTTCATTATCTAGGAAGGAAGTAAGGTGATTAAAATGAGTGGTTACAAATTATCAGAAATGTTGAAGTTGATTCTTTTCTTCGAAGGTTGAAGCCGGAGAGAGTCCAATTGATCTGTCCTTTGTCTCCGTAGGACATCTTTTCTAGTTTTCCTCTTTGTTTCCTCTTCCTCATAGACCATCTTTCCTTTTCCTTTGTCTACCATATTTAGACCATGAGTCAAATGTTGATCTATAGTTTGCTCCTATCGAAATGCTGTGTGAGTTTCTTCGGCTTGCTCCCCCTCAATGGTTTCCTTATATTTGTTTTCATTTGCTTTATCTGGGGTGCTGGAATAGTTGGATCCATATTTATCCCGCTCAGCAACATTAGATGAAGTAAGGATTTTTCCGATTTGTGTTGAAAGCAACTATAGAGGGATATCTATTCGTTGATAATGTTCTTCAATTTGGATCATCTTTCTCGATCCCCAAGTAGGAAAGGACTCAGGATGAGAGGAGGTTGGATTGTCTTAAAACAACATCTGAACCATTGTATTTTGATTGTTTACTTTGGAATGGAGCTGTTCCAAATAGGTAACAAAGCAATGTACCAAATTTGTATCCATTTCTTCTTAAAGCTTACAACTCTCACCAATGGTTTTATTAGAAGAGTTTTGAGTAGTTTGGAGATTAGAGATCTGTCTTTTCAAATCTTCAAGGTGTTGATGTAATAAAGTTGGAGGTGTAAGAATTGAGGTTGGGGGTGAAGAGAAGAATTACGCATAAAGGATGATATGGGCTATGTATCCGACCTATGAACTGATGGAAATGTTGTGGAGATGACATTATCTTCAAATAAGGCAGCAATAATAGGGCGTTAGTCCCTGTTGAATCTACAAGAATTTATAGGTGATCAATTTGTAGAAGGGGGATGAATACAAACACAGAAACTTTGACTTTTAAAATTATATATTGATAAAGAAAGATCAATACAAATTTTACAGAATGTTTGCGAAAAAGATAAGGTAAAAAAAAACCTATCTAAATAATCTAGAGGTACACACAATTATACATAGAAAATAAAAAAAATTGCTGAAAGAAAAAGACTTAGAAATATGTTCTTCACTTTCTTGAAATGGTTCTTTGTCTTTAGAGAGAGAGAGTAGAGAGAGATATGTTTCTTCATAGGTATGCTTATTAGAATATGAGAGACAAATTCTAATTGCTTCTCTTTTTCTGAGTGGAGAGCACTCAGCTATTTATACCCATTGTATTAAATGCAATTCAAAAGGTACATAACACGTGCCAAGCTTTTGAAGGAAAGCTTGTCCTTTGCTACAGTGAACAGTCCTTTTGTCTATTCATGAGCAGACATCATTTTGTAGAGTTGGTGAGCACTAGAGTCAACTAATTGGCTCCGTACTGTACTAGGCTCTAGAAAAGGGTATGAGTTTGTCCTTAGTGTGTGGAAGGACAAGACAAAAACAAACGTGCATGGGAAGCTTCAATTGATCGCTGAATGCTGGAATGACGTTGGAGGTCTCTTCAGCATTCGCTGAGGCTTGTGCCATTTTCACACATATGCTGACTAGTTTTTAATTATTGAATGCCGCTTCAGATCACAAACGCGCTAGTATCTAATCTTCAGTTTCTAACTTCGACATTGCTGAAGGTTCTTTGGTGTGAGTTTTGTCTTCTTGAAGTATAAGAGTCACTGAAGAGTTACAATGCATGTTTCAGCGATCACTAAACAGACTCAGTGATGATTGCTTAAACTGAACAAACAAAAACATTATACTTTGATATGTAAAAGGGATTATCATCAAATCAATGAGAGAGGATCAACAATCTCCCTTATTTGATGATGACAAAGCAACATAAAGAAAATTGCTTAAGGTATAATAGTAAGAAAAAGTTACAAGTAAAGTACATGTCCCTTTTAACTATTTTTCGGATCTTTTTCAGTGATATAGTTTTCTTACATAAGTTTTCTTAATTTACAAGTTTAAGAGAAACAAGTACAAGAATGATAACTGAAATTGAAAGCATGTTCACTGACTAAAGATTGTCAGTGAGTGTAAGAGCAAACTGGAACTCATAGATACATGTCCTTTTTACTCTTTTTAGGGATTTTTTTCAATGATACTGGTGAAATACTTATATTATTCATTGGAAAGATAGAAGTGTTACAACAATAAGTTCTGGACCTATTACATATAAGTTGTACACTGAAAGAAAAGATAAAAAATAAGATTTACAAGATACAAACTCTTAACTACTCTAAGTTGCCGAAGTCGATGTAAGCAGGTACTTCTCTAAGCTTCTTTCGGCGTAGGATTTCCTTATAAATATTGCGGTCCACCGTCTCACCATATAGGTCAGTGTCCAACCAAAAGCTTAGAAATTCAAGGTGTTCTATCAGACACAAACGAAACTCAGATACTCTCCAAAAGATGTATTCACCATCATAGTTAATGAATATAAATCCATACTTAGGCTTGAAGTGCACAGTGTTGGGTGTGTAAGGACCCTTCACTGGCAGAGAGAGGTTCATCATAGAGATATCTAGCTTCTTCGAATCCTTTAGGATTTCTTCCAAGGAGAACGTTGTTTCATGTTCATTCCTTAGAGTTGGTCCATCATTAGGATCAGAACGTTTTCTTCTTCCACCTTGCATCAATGTTGGCTTTGAAGAAACATTAACATACGTAGACAACTTCTTGATAAGATCGTTGAGGATGTCTTCAATTATTTGTTTGTGCCTTGACTTTGACCCCTGAATGGCCAGACGTATTTCCAGCCATTCACTGTATCCGTATTGACCAAGGTAGAAAGGGTATATAAAAATAATATCAAGGTTGTCTCTAGTGATGACCATAGATATGAGCATTCCTCCATCTTTCATTCATCCACTGATTGTGACGTTCGTGATGAGATGGGGACTTATTATTTTCTTCAGGCGATCTTTGCTTTATCTCTTGTCACAGTCTTTCAGCGTCAGTGCTTTTTTATGTTCAATTTCAACTTGTGAGAGCAACTGAGCTTGAGCCTTGATAGGGTTCATCTTTTTAAACTTTCTTTTAGGAAGAACTTTAGTGGCAAGTGACTTGGCCAACTTGAGGCTTTCTTCAGTCTGTTGTCGTTGAATACAAAGTTCTTCCTCAGCATTGAGTGCTTCCTCTCTTTCAGCTTTTGTGAGGAAGTCGAACTCGCTACAACCAGAGGAATTTTTACTCTGGTTTGGTCGAGGGACTTCCTCAGCTGAGTCATCAGTTGGTTGATAGAAGTTCCAGATGTTGGGATATGGGATATCCTTTCAACTAGACGACCACGGGTAATAGAAAAGGAGATAGTAGAGAGATGAGAATGAGAGGTAATGGTAGCAAACCTGGAACACTAAGTGATCTTTGAGGAATCAATAGGTCTGAAAAGAACAGCTAGGTTACCATCTTCAGCAACACCTTTGTGTTTGGAAGAGGTGTTTTGGTTCTCTGTAGATTTCTCTTTCTCCCCTAGGATGAAGATTCCCTGAGAGAGACTCCTTTTTGAGCGGGAACAGATCTGATGTAGACCAGAATGGTGAAGTCTTCATCATCGTCGTCTTCATCATCGTCGTCTTCATCATCATCATCATCACATGAGTCTTGTCCAGTATCAGGTAAAGAAAGAGAGTCATCAACTTCCTCATCTTCCTCGTCAACAACAAAAGCTGTAGAGGTGATGGGAAGGTCTTCAGCAACAGCTATGATGGCATCATAATCATCCTCAACTTCAGCGACTGCTTCAACTTCATGGGATGTAATGGCTTCTACAACTTCAGCATTAGCTTCTTCTACATCTTGAACATCAGTAGGTGTTGTAGGGACAACAGCATGAGATAAGTGTTTCTCCCCCTCTTTGTCATCAAGAAGACGAGAAGTGAGATCATTAAGACTATTGGAAATAACATCCATACGCTGCTCTAGATCAGCCAAATCCTGAGCTTATAGAAGATCAAACTCAAGCACCTGATTCATAGATTGTCAATCAATGGCTGTGAAGGAATGTTTAGGAACTGGTGATGGACGCTGAAGAAGTTCCAATATATGCTCCATCAGCTTGCGCTTCATCGGCCTTGCTATTTAGAGCAGAGATGGCCTCAACATTGGTGCGTACATAGGTTGCACCACATACAACAATTATTTTACCTTATTGACCTCAGCTTTGACAGCAGAGAGGCCTGAGACGAAATCTTCCTTGATAGGCATGTCTCCATTTTGTCCACGACAGTGGCTACCACGGGGAGCAGAAGTTTGACATCTCCAGCCATATCATAATCAATCTCCATGGTTGAAGGTTCTGCATCAAAAGAACGTGGAAGAGAAGAAGAAAATTGAGCAAAAGAGAGCTCATTGTTAGAAGAAATGAAAGGGTAGGAGGATCGTACAGTACCTAAAGGGTCTTCAGCATCATCTGAAGGATTGACGCTGGTTCTCTCAAGGTTTCCTTCGAATGGATAGGCTTCCTGTGACTGAGGTCTCGTACCTCGGGAGGAGAGACCTCAGGTTCTGTGGTGATTGGCATCACCAGTGAGGACAATCATTGATGAATCACCAGTATGTGTTGAGACCAAATAAGGAGGGGAGGAGAAGATGGCTAAGAATGATGGAAGTGGGAATTAAGCAGTGGCAATGCTGATATTCACATCTTAAGTGATTTGGGTCACTGAGGCGGTTGGGACAGAGGCCACGTGTACGACAGTGTTTGAGGAGATCACTGAAGATCTAGGAGGGGGTAAAACAGAAAGTGCCTAGGGGATAAGGCTTGTTTCAATGACTGAAACCTGTTGAGAGGTAGCAGCCAGCGATGCGGTTAACCCCTTTTTGGCTTTCTTGGCCCTTGATCGAGAACGAGGAGGTGGTGGTCGGGATAGACTGAGGGGGGTTTGCCTTAGTCCTGACCAACGGAGCAAGGGAAGAAGGACATACAGGCACAGTTGGAGAAGATGAAAAAGTATTATGCCTGCGAGCGATGTTCAACATCGGTGCGAAATGTCCAATATTTGTAGGTTCATACTTGTGATCCAAGATTCTAGACCCAAACCTGAAAAATAAACAGGTTTCCTTCTGTGGGGTATTTATTGTTAAAGATCTTAGCAAACATCATGCACAAGAATCTGGTGTAGGGTACCATCTTTTCTCTTTCGCGCTTGTTCAGCTTCAACACCAAGTCTTCGAAAATTACGCCAGCAAAGTTGATCGTCCTTTAGCGAATGACAGAAACGCCAATGTTCAGAGAAACTCTAGACGTTTGGTCTTGGCCAGCAGTCTTGCGTCCCACACACTGAATGAAATGGGAAAACAAATATTTCCAAACCATAGACATGCGGTTCTTCTCAATCTTTGACAGCGATTTGAGGGGAGCACCGGTCCTTCTTTGTTGGCTAGTTGTAGCCAATATCATCTAGACAAGAGATGATATCTTCAGTGGAAGTTTCACTGGAGTAAGGACCTTTGGGTAGCTAAAGAGCGGTCCTTAAAGTGGCTACACCAAAACTGACTGTGATCCTGTTAAAGGTGAAGGAGATTTTCTCCACCTGGTTCCCAGTCTTGTCAGTTTCCTTTTTTAGTTCAGTAGTGAACCAAAACTGATGTAGGACATCAATAACCACTACAGGTTCATGGGTTAAAGCATGTGAGATAGGGTAGTTCTTGAGAAAGTTAGTAGCGTCCTTAAAATGAGATTTGTTGATTGGAATGTCCACAAGCGCAACGTGGTTATTTGGCATAGAGTACACTTCATCAATGGAGAAATTTACGTTTATTGCTGCCATTTTTGTTTATATAAGAGAAAACAAAAGATTATACAATTTTTTTATGTAACACTCTCATTTCAAATACAAGGTGCCACGTAATAAAATATTAAAATCCAAAGCCTAGCGGCTAATAAAGTCTTATTGCAGCAGAAGTCTTACAATAATTTAATCGTAATCAATATCTCAAAACTAACCCATCCCATATTGGGTTACCTTACATATAAATTCAATTAAAATACTAAGGATTTTATAAATCATAACTTGAATAATAGTTCTATTTCCTATGCAGAACCTTTGCCCTTTTTCGTTCTTGAACTCCCAGCTCCTGAGATGCATACTAATAGTCAGCTTTATAAAGCTCAGTGAGTTCATGGTTTTTATGCACAATCATACATATCTCATCATGCATAACTCAAACAATACCCCCAAATACAATAACATGCACATTTGTTTCAAACCCTTTTGAAATAATAATGAGATCTCTTAATTTCCCGTCGGGTTAAGGTCTTACCGTCATCGGCACTTCCCCGGGTTACACGACTATCCCTTGTCCCGTCACCCATCCCTATGATGTGCTATCCCTTATGACTTTTGACCCCTTCCCATACCCGACAAAAATACTAACCCGTTTATAACATGATAATTAATGTTTAAAAACACGTAAACAAATAGCATGCAATTCACAATAATAATTCTTATACATGTAATAAACCCATTAACATGTACATAAAAAATAACGTAATGCTCAAATAATTTGTACGTAAGCATGCATCCCAGTTAAAGTCTCATGAAGACTCACTTGACTGCGTAGGTTGCCGAATGATCTCCCAGACTAATAACCTACAATTACTAAAACATAATAGTCAACTAATGACTAGGTTTTCTCCAACAATCGATCCAAAAGTCAAAACTATGTTAATAAGATAAAACCTAGTGATTTTGAAGTTACCCCTTAGTCAACTCGATTAACCTCTGTCGAATATTGTTAAACCCCAAGCTTTAAGCTTTACGACGTCCTATAACGTCAATTTGACATTTGATAATATTTCCAACTCCTAATTAAAATGCCCCAACCATCATAACTTCAATTACGATTCTTTATTCCTATTACAAAAGTCCATTAACGTCGGTTAATTTATCCTTTATAGCCATGTAAACTCCGTAATTTGATTTAAAACATTTCGATAGTCATCAACCTTTTTGCAACACTTTAATCTATTTATTAAATCAATCAATTAATTATGTGATTTAATTAAAATACCTCCAATAATTTGCATGTCCATCGACCTTATGCATAACCAGGAATCCTTTATTGATTTTCTTCCATATTACAATATATATTTATATATATACATACGTGAAGCATGCAGCTCCAAAGTGACTCCCTAGTCACTTGACCATGCAAATAGTTTCATGAGTAGACCATTCCCAAGCATTCAACGTCGTGTTTCATGTGATCGCTTTTGCTTTTGCTCGAGGTTACAACTACATTTCGGTTTATGTTCGAGCCACATATTGGTTCCCTTTTCAAGACCATAAACATACATGGCCGTTGGGCTTTGATCTGACCCGGACACGGGTGTTTCGACTGCTAACCACCCCACACAGTTGTGTTTCATCAGAGTACAACCCCTTGTCAATGTTTTCGAATCGGCTAAATTCCAAATATTATCGTTTTTAACCATAACATGCAATCTCCAATTTGAATCGAGATGGTATCCATTATTAGACCAACTAATCGGCTTAATGAACACGTATAAAAATCACGAGTATAATATTGAACCATGAATTATAAGGATTCTTATATGTGTTTTACAATTCAATCGAAGCCAAAAATGATACGAGATCGGGTTTAAACCACCGTCGGTTTAACCGTCGCCGCTCAAGACGATGACCATTAATTGGTAACCTTTAGGCCACCATTGCAACCAAGTAACCCCGCCAATCAAAACGTTAAGTAGTTTTATATAATAATAAGATGTTAACTTAAACATAATGTATTACCTTTATCGATGCTTGAATGCTAATGAACTCGAACTCCCACCCTTGATTCGTAGTCCCGTCCTTCCCAAGTTCTTTTTCTTTCTTTTCACTTTGTGGCTTTGAAAGCTTTCTCACGTCCCTTAGATGGGAATAGCTTATGTATATATATAAATAAATTGACGTTATATATATGGAGGAATATATCATCAATTAGGTGATATATATATATGGAGATGATATATTCCTCCATCCATCTTTCCATTTTTTGCCACTTTCCATTCCATGAAATGCAATCTTTTCCCCCGTTTGTTTTTTTCAATTAAATGGCATTTCAAAAATATTCACACTAGATATATTTATATCATTTTTTTATTCAATTAGTTAAAATATTTAATCTTCAATATATCACTTATTTCAAATGCCCTTATTTTAGAGTGTTACAACTCTCCCCTCCTAAAAATAGGATTTCGTCCCCAAAATCACTCATCATTAAACAAATGTGGGTACTTGGCTCTCATATCCCTCTTTGGTTCCAACGTCATCTCTGACCCTTGTGGAATTTCCACTTTACAAGGACCAATAGGATGGTCTTGTTCTGTAACCTCTTCGTTTTTCTATCCAAGACTTGAATTGGTTCTTCAATGTAACCCAATTTTTTATTGATCTTCACATCTTTTAATACCAGAGTCGTTGATTCGTCAGTTAAGCATTTCCTCAAATTTGACATGTGGAATGTGTCATGAATCCTTTGTAATTCTTCTGGCAACTTCAAACGATATGCCACCGCCACCTCCCCCACCCTTCCTATGATCTCGAATGGTCCAACATATCTTGGACTTATCTTTCCATGTTTACCAAAATGAACTACTCCCTTCTAGGGTGATATTTTTAACATCACTCGATCCTAACTTGAAACTCTAAAGGCCTACGCCTTTTATTCGCATATATTTTATGTCTGTCTTACGCGATCCTCAACCTTTCTCGGATTTGCGCTATCTTATATGACGTCTGTTGAACTAACTCTGGCCCAGCCAACTACCTTTCTTTGATGTCCTCCCAACACATAGGTGTTATACATTTTTGACCGTATAGGGCTTCAAAAGGTGTTGCCTTAATGCTTGAATGATAACTATTATTGTATGTGAACTCTATTAATGGTAAGTGGTTGTCCCAACTACTCCCAAAATCGATATTGCATGCCCTTAGCATATCTTAAAGTGTTTGTATCGTCCTTTCACTTTGACCATCGGTTTGTGGGTGGTAGGTGGTGCTTAAATTCAATTGAGTCCCCATCTCTTGTTGGAAGCTTGGCCAAAATCTCGATGTGAATCTGACATCCCTGTCTTAGACAATTGATAACGGCACACCATGCCTTGACACAATCTCGTTGACATATAGTTGAGCTAACTTCTCTAATGTATATCTTTCACTGATCGGTAGGAAGTGAGCAGACTTCGTCAATCGATCAACAATCACCCAGATTGCATCATGTCCTTTTATTGTCTTTGGTAGCTTGGTAACAAAGTCCATTGTTACCATATCCCACTTCCACACTGGTATTTCCATTTGTTGTAATATTCCAGATGGTTTCTGGTGTTCTGTCTTCACTTGTAGGCAAGTCAAACACTTCTCCACATACCCAGCTACTGACTTCTTCATACCCTGCCACCAATAGCTCTCCATCAAATTCTTGTACATTTTATCGCTACCGGTGTGTATAGTGTACTTAGACTTATGTGCCTCATATAGTACCTTGCCTCTCAAATCACTTAAGTTAGGAATCCACACTCGATCCCCAAATCTGTGTATTCCATCTGATCCGATTGTTAGTTAATTAATTTGCCCAACCATCCTCTCCTTCTTAATGTTTGCTTCAATCAAGGCTTCTTTTTTAGCATCGTGGATTTGATCTACCATATCCACCTTTATTCTCATCCACATGGCCCGCACTCGAATAAGCTCGATCATTTCCTTCCTACTTAAAGCGTCAGCCACTACGTTTGCTTTGTCGGGATGGTAATGGATTTCACAATCGTAATCCTTGAGGAGTTCCATCCATCTACTTTGCCTCATATTGAGTTCCTTCTGATCAAAAAGATACTTCAGACTCTTATGATCTGAATATATGATACATTTTGTACCATACAAGTAGTGTC
>NC_037529.1:15714692-15739379 GCF_001531365.2 Cynara cardunculus var. scolymus
TTCATATCCATCCAAAGGAGATCTTCCTACAGACTGACCATATCTCTGCAAGGTTTGTCTCTGCATGAACTGTGCAAGTTTTTCTCTGCATAAACTGTGTTGTATGCATGCAGTGTACGATGAAAATGAGATATCAACATTGGTCAGGTCAACCCCTGCCTTCTTATCCTCAAGTGACAAGTGTCCCCATGCATTAAATGCTGAAGGCAGTATATAAAGGCAGTGTGCATCTCCCATGCATATACTTTGGCTTTTGAAAGATTACTCTGTGCACTCAAAAAGCAATCGGCTATTCCCTTCTACTCCCTTGCTCTCTTTTGTGTGAAGAGATTCTTAGTGTTCTTCATTTCCTTTCAAGAACTCTCTGTGTTGTTCTTGAAAGTTCTTCTCTTTGTAAGATTGTTTAGGTTAGGTTTTCCTTTCCTATCTTCTGCAACAATCTTTTGTATTTCTGTGTGTATTAATTCTTGATATAAATCAATAAGAATTAAAAAGTTGAAAAAATCTGTGTAATTGTATTCAACCCCCCCCCCCCTTCTACAATTACTTTCTGTTTATTGCCTTACCCTTCGGGACTAACAGTGTCTCCAAATCTTCAGCACGTATACTACTACAACTAACTCCATATCATGGGTTGGGTACTTCTTCTCGTGCTCCTTTAATTGTCGTGATGCATAAGTGATAACATTGCCTTGTTGCATCAGTACATAACCCAAACCCATCTTAGAGGCGTCTCTATAAACAACAAAGTCTTCTGTTCCTTCCGGTAAGACAAGGATTGGCGCGCTACTCAATTTGGTCTTGAGGGTTCGGAAAGCTTCTTCTTGTTTTTCTCCCCAATCAAACTTAATTGACTTCTTTGTCAAATTGGTCATAGGCATTGCTATTTTGGAGAAATCCTTCATAAACCTTCGGTAATAGCCTGCTAGACCCAGAAAACTTCAGATTTCGGATGCAGATTTTGGGGAATGACCGCCTCTATCTTTGCCGGATCTACCTTAATTCCTTCCAAGTTGACCACATGACCGAGAAATTGCACTTCTTGTAACATAATTCATATTTCGAGAATTTGGCATACAACTTCTCTCTCATCAGTAGTTCCAGAATAGTTCTTAAATGTTTCCCATGTTTTTTTTCACTTTTCGAATAAATAAGAATGTCGACAATGAGAACCATGACAAACTTGTCCAGATACGGCCTACATACTCAATTAATCAAGTCCATGAATGCTGCTGGAGCATTTGTCAGTCCAAAGGGAATTATTATAAACTCGTAATGACCATATCGAGTTCTAAAAGCAGTTTTTGGCACATCGACTTTTAACTGGTGGTAACCTGATCTTAAATTAATCTTCGAGAAGTAGCTAGCTCCTTATAACTAATCAAATAAGCCATCCACTCTTGGTAACGGGTACCTATTCTTGATCGTGAGCTTGTTAAGCTCGCAATAATCAATGCACATTCGCATTAAGCCATCTTTCTTCTTTACAAATAGGATTGGTGCTCCCCATGGCGATGAACTTACTTTGATAAGCCATTTGTCTAACAACTCCTGAAGTTGTTTCATCAACTCTTGCATCTCTGTTGGGGCTAACTGATAAGGTGCTCGTGCAACAGGAGCCACACCTGGCACTAAGTTAGTACGGAACTCAACTTGACGTTCTAGTGGTAGTCCTGGTAGTTCATTCGGGAAAACTTCCAGATACTCATTCACCACTGGTACCCTTTGTACCGTTCTATTTTCTAACTTAGTGTCGACCGCATACGCTAGATAAGCAACGCACCTTTTCCAAAGGCACCTTCTCGCTTTTAGTGTTATGATGATCCCCGTACCACACTTTCTACGATCACCATAAACATGAATTGTTTGCCCTTCGGGGGTTTGGATTTTGATCATCTTTTGGTGGAACACAATTTGTGCTTGGTTTTTAGATAACCAGTCCATCCCTATAACAACTTCAAAACCTCTTAAACACATAGGCATTAACCTAACAGGCAATTCCGTACCATTTATATAGACCGTGCATCCATAAACTATTTCATTTATCTTAACTTGACTACCGTCAGCGGTTTCTATAGTGTAGCTCTTCCCTAGTCTACAAGCATCCTTATTCAAATAGTGGCGGAAAGTAGAAAACACGAAACTACCATTTGCACCTAAATCAAATAGCACATGAGCATAAACATTGTTTACAAGAAACATACCCGATACGACGTCAGGAGATTCCCTAGCCTCCTCCAAAGTCATGTTGTATGCTCGTCCTAGTCCCTTAGGTAGTTCCTTCTTCTTTTTCACCCCTCTGCCCAACCCGTTATCTAAAGCTCTAACATTGCTTATTGTCCCCTTTTGGTTCTTAGGGCATTTAGACCGTATATGACCTGATGCCCCACAATCATAACAAAGTTTTCTTTCAGTACACTCCCTTGATGTGTGCCCGGGTTTTCCGCAACGATAGCATGTCACTTTTTCTGCCCAAAATTCACCCTTATGTCTTCGATTGCGTTTGGTGCACTGAGGAATTGTGAACTCTCCATTTTGTGCCTTATGTCTCTCCCTTTTAGAATTCTTGTCAACTTATTTGACGTTTCCCATTTTCTTTTGACCTCCCTTCTCTCCCCAGTTGCCTTGACGTTATTTTCCTCCGCAACAGTCGCCATTTCCACAGCTTAAACAAGCATGGTTGGTTTAACCATATCCACGTACTGCTTTATCTCTATCCTTAGGCCATCCTTAAATCGATCTATCTTTCTTTGCTCACCACCTGATAACTAGCAAACCTAGCCTTGTCTAAAAATTTGTTCACGTATTCTTGAACAAATAAAGATCCTTGCTCCAACCTCAGGAACTCTGACTCCAACTTCTTCACCTCTGTCTGTGTACAATATTTATCCATTAACATTTTCTTCATTTGCTCCCGAGTTAGGGTAGGGATGTTTTCATTTCCTCGAATGGCGCATTAAATCTCCCACCAATGATGTGTCGAATCTCTAAAGGTGGTAGCAGCGTAAGTCACCTTCTGTTCTTCTGAACACTTACAAATCTTAAAACAACTTTTCATTTTAGTCACCTAATTCATTAGGGCTATCGGACCCTTAATACCTCTGAATTCCTTCGAACGGGTGCTACTAAAAGTCTTGTAATTGCAACCCCTTTCCTTGGTTTGGGGATCCACCCTCAGTTCCACTAGTGGCTCATCTTTCTCTTGGACGAACGACTCCATTTTTTCAGTGGTTTCGGAGTTAATCAATGCCTTCTCTTTCTAGGTGCTTGCTTCCTCTTCCTCTCTAGGGGCCTCTTTAACCTATCACCTAACATGGCCTTTAGCATGCTTGGAAGGGAATTTTGGAGGACTCGAGTCATCCTTTCGGTTAGTGCCTCATCGGTAATGTCATTTTTTTCCTCTTTCAATTCCTTGATTTTGCTCTTGTACCCTATGGGTGGCCGAGCTTGCATCCACAGAAAAAGTATCACTTGAGCTTGCGGTGTTACCACGACCTTGACCGCGACCACGGCCTCTTCCTATTGGTGGTGGCTGATTTCCAACTCCCTCCCTGATAGTGCCATTTCTCGCACATCCATGTGATACCATACTGAATATAGTAGCACGATATTAAAATCTAAATACTAAATACATGCAACCATTAAGAAAACAAAGAGAAAGAAACCACTACCACCATTTCAAACCACAAAGCCATAATTTATTATTCATATTACAGATTTCAAAAGAGAGACAATCAATACATAAGTCTACTATAGTTATCAAAATTCGGGATTACTAAATCATCTTCAAAGTATTAGCTAGCAAAACATCCCAAGATAAACATCGATTCAAAACACTAAAAAAATTCTCTCTCTTTATGGCTATCGACATCCCTAAGGCATCTCGGGAAGGTAGGGGTCTCTAATCCACTGTGCATAGGTCAACAATGGTTTGAATTTCCCTAGTGGGTTTGCTCTTGGACATATTTTGAAATTTTGGACCCATGCAACAAAATATCCTTTCACGATCCCGGCATACTCAGTAGTTACCATCTTGCAAAAACTGGTCTTATCCCTTACCCGAGTGAACCATGATCGGGCGACAATTCTCCGTTCTTGAGCCAACTTTAGTTTCAAAAGGTCTCTCTCTCCTCGTAGGTTATCCCTCTCTATTATCAGCCTTATTTGTGCCTGTTGTAGGTTGTCGAGCATTCTCTTCGCCATATCATTGTCCCACTCAAGGTAGGCCAACTTATTCCACAACTCAACTTTCTCTCTTTGCAGAGATTCTATCCTTTCTTCCAAGTTGGTAAACGTGGGAGGCTACGCTACCATAGGTCTCCCTTGAACCGAACCCTGAGTTGGGTTACTCTATAGAGATTTTGAGCTGTCGCCCCTGGGTATGCGGTTCCAACTTTAGTTTATAACATGATAATTAATGTTTATAAATGGGTTAATATTTTTGTCGGGTATGGGAAGGGGTCAAAAGTCATAAGGAATGGCACATCCTAGGGATGGGTGACCGGACAAGGGATAGCCGTGTAACCCGGGGAAGTGCCGATGACGGTAAGACCTTAACCCGACGAGAAATTAAGAGATCTCATTATTATTTCAAAAGGGTTTAAAACAAATGTGCATGTTATTGTATTTGGGGGTATTGTTTGTGTTATGCATGATGAGATATGTATGATTGTGTATAAAAACCATGAACTCACTGAGCTTCGTAAAACTGACTATTAGTATGCATCTCAGGAGCTGGGAGTTCAAGAACGGAAAAGGGCAAAGGTTCTGCATAGGAAATAGAACTATTATTCAAGTTATGATTTATAAAATTTTTAGTATTTTAATTGAATTTATATGTAATGTAACCCGGTATGGGATGGGTTAGTTTTGAGATATTAATTACGATTAAATTATTGTAAGACTTCCGCTGCAATAAGGCTTTATTAGCCGCTAGGTTTTGGATTTTAATATTTTATTACGTGGCACCTTGTATTTGAAATGAGGGTGTTACATTTTAGAAAAGTAAACTGTAAGTTTTGAAAGAGAAAACTTCTTTTGAAAAATATCGCCCATGTGTTGTCCAGTGAGGGCAGTTATCGCCCAAAACGTTGAAACTGTTTTAATGTCATTCATGGCTAAAAATGTCAGATTTGTTTACATTTTATGAGGAAATAAGGGTGACATATCAAGGAGCGGTGTACCATGGGATAAGGGTGGTATATCAAGGAGTAATGTATCATGGGATAAAAGTAATATATCAAGGAGAGGTGTACCATGGGATAATGGTGGCAACAGTGGCGGATGTAGAAAAATATTGTAGGGGGCATGATATAAGATAAAATAATAATTAACTTCAATTTCATAAAAAATGATAAAAAGTTATCTCTTACAACTGTGCCCTACGACTTTTTATCTTTTGGAATTGAGTAATTACATCATCATTTGAAACTGTGAGAAGTGCTTCTTTTTCTATAGTACATATCATTGTAGTTTCCTTGGCAAAAATAATACATTTTCTTCAAAAATGGATCAAAACCAGTTTCTCTAAATTGTTGCAATAGTTGTTTGGTTCATCTTATCAATGAAACCGCTTCCAAAATATCTTGATCCTTTTTTGAAGAGCCCATGACAACAAGTCTGTGACCTCTAAAATATGAAACATCAGATGCAAATAAATCATGAAATCAAATGTCTTCAAATATGCTAAAATACTAGTTGCTTGAGTGCGACTAAAACCATTATCCCGTCCTCTTCAACATACTGGAGCACTTCAACAACATTCGGAAACAAAGCAATCAAGCTCAAAATGTTTTTGTAATGAGAACCTCACCGTGTATCTCCGGCTCGTATGAGAGAAAGCACTTGGTATTTCCCTGTTCCAGTTTCAACTTCATACTTACCAATTGTTTCTTGCACTCTATCTTTGTAACTTTGTCGAAGCATGTCTTTACGCTTGCAAGAAGCATTCACCACATTGATCACCATTCCTAACATATTAAAAAATTTCTCAACTCCGTCATGTTTATTTGCAACCGCCACATCAACTAATTGAAGTTGGTGAGCAAAAACAACGGATATAATATGTCGAGCTATTTTCATTCAAGATCAAGGCCTTTAATCCATTGAATTCATCGCGCATATTGCTTGCTCCGTCATAACCTTGCCCTCTTACTTGTTTCAAACTCAATCCATGTTCAACAAATAAAGTATCAATGGCAGATTTAAGAATTGAAGAAGATGTCCCCGTCACATGAACAATACCAAAAAAATCTCCTTAACAATATCACGTGCATCAACATATCGTAAAACCACCGCCATTTGTTCCTTCTTAGAAACGTCACTAGACTCATCAACTAGCAATGAGAACACATCATCACCAACTTCATTACAAATGGATTTGAGTATTGATTTGCAAAACAAGCAGCAATATCTTTTTGAATACTTGGAGACACCATTTGATTATTCTTTGGAGCATTTTTTTAATATAACTTTACCTACATCCTTATTGCAATCACCAATTAAGGTTAATTTTTCTAAGAACATGCCTTTAGAAATAGACATTTCGGATTCATCGTGACCAAGAAAGGGCAATGCATTCTTCAACAAGAATCTACAGGCCTTAATTGAAGCATTTAATCGTATTCGGCGCTCATTTTTCTCCTTCTTAGTTTGCTTATGAAAGGCAACTAAAATAGATCGATCTTGGCTCATTAGATCCTCACTTTTCTTAAGTGCTCTATTGTGAAGACTATTAATGTCGCCGACATGACCAAGTCTTTCCGTTTTATTCCAACTATTAAAGTCATCTATTACAAAAGCATTACTCCCACATTGTCCTATGTAATAATCTCTAAACAAATAACAACAACAACAACAACAAAAAATGCTCTATCCATTTTTACACTATACTCCAACCAATTAGCGTATTGATCAAACCAAGCCGGACAAAAACGTCTTCCTTTACTCTCGACAATTTCTTTTGGAAATGCATGACCCCGTGGTTGACAAGATCCTCTAATCAAGTATTTTCTCCTTATTTCATCCCTTTGATTAGGATGATATTCCAAAATCTTTTTCCTATCAACTGGATCCCAAGGAAGATCATTCAAATCAATTTCGTAGGGCATTGAAGGAGCAGAACTCAATTCAAGTGTTGATGTTTTCTTTTTAAAAAATCTTTCCATTTTTTCTTGCAATAGCAATAACAAGATAAAAATCAATGGTTTATCATGTTAATTTCAAGTATAAATAATAAAATGGTATAAAATGGCATTTGAGCAGGATGGATTATTAGGTAGAATTGAGGTCATAAACTACCTTTTCCATTTGCCTAACCTAACATTTCCATTTGCCTACAAAATTGTAAAATCAACCTAACCTTTCCATTTGTCTACAAAATTGCAAAGTTAACCTAACATAAGCATAAAGCATTCACCAAATCACCAATTATGAATCAACCAACAAAATCAAAGTCATTAAAAAAATCAAAACTTTAGGTTTTTACCCAATTTGGAGTAGCAATAGATGAAGCCGCAGGTCGACAAGAAGCAAGTAGTGAAGCAGTGGGTAGTGGTTGTGTTGTGTGCAACACCAAACCGAAGCAGACTAGCAGTGGTTGTGTGCAGCACCAAACCGAAGCAGCAGCAGGAAGAAACGATGGTCTGAACTTGGAACTTGGAAGCGATCGATGTGTAGTAGCAGGAAACGATGGTCTTGGTCTGAGTCATGCGCCGTGTGGAAAGAAGGACAAATAACAAATGAATCATGGGCTAGGCTGGGAATGAGGGGCCTTCATGTTTAAGTTATTGGGGGCCCAATCAGATAAACATAAAACTATAAGTAAAAAAAGCTTTGTGGACTTAATTTTGTTGGGGGCCCAGGACCCCAATCCCAAAGACATGCACCTGCTCCTAGGTGGCAATTGTGAAATATGTATTATGATTATAACTCTTATTGTCACATCCATGAGATGTGACGATTCAGAGTTATCATTTCTTTGTGATGTGAAGACTTGGAGTTATCGCTTTTATTGATATGATAACAATGACGTTATGCAGAGGAGGAAAATGGTTTATATCTAGAGGCTTTAATTGCATGTATTTTGAATAAATAATGTTTTTGGGATATTGGATAATACACTTCAGCTGTTCAAAAGAGTAAAGGTTTGATAATGAACCCAAAGGAACTCTGGTTATCATTAAAACCCATTTTATTTTAAGTTCAATACAATTCTATTTTTTCAAACTTTAGCCAATAACCAAGAACTCTGGTTGGTCGCATTCCCTTGTAAGATTTAGAAGTTGAGATTAGGAGCTCTGATTCTTCTAAGCCATAAGAGCTCTGGGTATTTCGCACCGAATGATGTGAGAACCTTAGTAGTTTCATTCCATGTGTGGTAAGAAATAAATTTATAACTCTCAATTTTGTTTGTGATATTTGAGTTATATTTTATAAAAGTTGTTAGATATTCGTAAATTTATAAATATGATTTTATAATAAGTTTTTGTGATTTTCACCCTGTAACTGCAAAGAAAAAGAAGATTTCTCACTAGACCTCAAGGTCTAATCCTCATTTTGTGTTTGAAAAATGTGCAATGCAAGTCAGGCTATATCAAGGGATAAGGGGAAGGGGAAAATGTGAAATTTTCCTGTTATGCTTATTTGATTTATGAAGAGCAGCATGTTATCTGTTGAATTTTTTGGAATACTTGTTATCTATGCGAGTTGTGTACAAGAGTGTTATGAAGAATTATTGGTTGTCAATTCTTTAATATAGCCTTTTGTACTATTAGGACCAAATATGTATTAACTGTATTTCTGGATATATGAAATACATGGTTATATGCAAATGTGGAACTTGGGGCGTTACATTTTGACTGGCCCTTCAAACTAATGGAGTCCATTCAATTTGGCCAACCCTCTTAAAATGTTAATCTATATAAAAAATTAAATAAACACAAATACCATTAATAAATCAATATATCTCAATATCAAATATCATCAAAGTAATAGAAGAAGAACTAAAGTTGATTATATGGTATTGTGATATTTGAGTATTCATAATTATTCTATTGATATTGAATTTGGTAATCCACATTGATGAGTATACAATAAAGGAAAATGACGTGAGTATATGACTTCTATTTTTTAGCCTACACTCTAAACGAAATACATTTGCATTTCATTATAAGAAAATCAACGAATCACTTTCATCTTAATTTTGTTACATGATTGTTAAATAGACCAAATTCGTCACCGTGCAACGTACGGCGGGAAAGACTAGTGTAAAAACAATGTGGCATTTGGTTTTAATGAATATTTTAAATAAATACATTAAAATTTTGGAACTGCACGTTTCGCGGTGACAATAATTCTAAAGAAATATTGAAGATAAATGGTTGATAAAAGCAACACACTGAAATACGATTGATTGCTCTTCTTCTTCATCACTGTTATATTGTTGGCAAAACGATGATTGATTAGTCTTCTTCTTCATCACTATCACATTTTTTGCATAACAACCATAATTGCCACCGAACTTCCTTTAATTTGTTTGTGTTATAGCTTTTACTGGCTTCTTCACAACACACAACTATATCCTAACAAATTTGATGTTATGTTTTAGCTTCTAATGACTTCTTGACAACACACAACTGTATCCTAGAACACTTGATTGACACTATATGACCTCTTTCATCTTCTATAATCATGCATATATACATATACACACACACACATTCATATTAAAGGAAGAATGAATGTAAAGAAACATCAACTTACCAATAAAAATCTCTTTAATAAGGAAGATGAAAAGATGGTGGGTCTTTTCAATAGTATGTCTTCAATATTTAATATCTTTTCAGGTTCAGTGAGGACAGTCCTCCTAGGAGCGGTTTTTTTCTTTTAAACTAAACCTTAATAGAAGAAAACTATTGTGAAGTGCTTAGAAAAAAGAAAATATAGTTTCTAGTCTTCTAATGTTGTCATGCCACTCACTGGTTTCTCCTTTAATATATATATATATATATATATATATATATGAGAGATGAAATACAAACCACCCAATTTGTACAAACCGTGCAAACCACCTTCATCCGTCAATTTCATTGTTTAATCTTATGAATTTTTTTCATGAAATTGTTTAATCTTGTAAAATTGTTTTATATAATACTTTGTTTTGATGATGTTGTTTCATATAATACTTAATGAAATTTTAATGAAACTGTTTCATGTATTTCTCTAAAATTAAAATAATTAAGATGATAATATCCATGATTAACACCCTCCACAATAAAAATGTTTAATCAACCTCTCATAATTCTAATAGAACCACGATATCTCATTAAGGTGTTCAACCAACAATATATTGAGTTTACAGATCATGCCACATTCGTTATATTTTATTAATATTGCATTTGATATGAAGCTACTTTATTTGTAAACTCAAGATATTCATTAAAACCAAATGTCAATTAATATAGCTTTTTATCTTATTTTGCTTTTCTTTTTCATCGTTTTCGGATGTTCGATTGATGCTTTTAGTGTTTTTTAGCCTTTTTTTTAACTATATCTTGCAGTTGTTTCTATTAAAAATTGAAGTATATGTTTTATAATGTTCTATGTCTTTAATAATATGTCGTCTTAAAAAAATTAAAAATAAATACACCATTTAAATTAAAGCCAAAATGTTTAAAAAGGAACTTTTCATGAGAAAAGATAAATTGGGTAGATACTAATTGATTGTGATGTAAATTAAAAATCATTATCAAGTTTTTCTAATAAATATATAATTTTACATTTTTCACAAATAAATAAATTTATTAACTTTTTAATGGAAAAGAAAATCAATTGTCCCCTCAAACGTCTCACAAAATATTTCGAAAAAATATATGTTTATGTAAATTCTTGGAGAGAGAATGCTAATATTAACCAGGGAGATTTAATTAATAATTAATAATATATATAAAGAGAGAACATTTCAAATACAACTCATTATATTTAATCAATGCAACCCAATCAATTGAGATATTTATGGAAATGATAGAGAGTTCATTAATTATGATCAATACTTTATATTAGAAAACAATTTAAACTTTTATGAAATCACATATTGATAAAATTAATGGACGGTTGAGATTGAGTTGTATAATAACCCATCTCTCTTTTTATATATATAATTAAATTAGAATGAGTAATGAGAAATGAAGGGAGGCATAAATAGATTTTAGGTTTTGATGTCTCATATATTTTTACTTTTCATGTGTTACATCATTCTTTACATTGTACACTAATATTAAAACGCACATGATAGGTGTGACATTGCACAAAAGGATATTACAATGATTTATTTTCAGGCGATGGCAGGTAAATCATCAAAAATTACCAACCAAAAAGAAGAGATGCTCAAAAATGCTACTCTTTCTTACCTTTACCGATACAAGGACGCAAATTAAGGGCAAGTCACATTGCACAACGAGTCATGAGGTTCTTGAGTATATAGCACAAAACAACCTTGCAAAGAAAAAAAAATCAGCATAAAAAGGAAACAAGAATTTGTTTGGCAATTACTGAATGATTTGGTGTAAAATGATTAAGAGACTCTCATGATATAGTGCAAGATAAAATATAATTGTTTTTGTAATTGTTTACGATGAAATTAAGATACTGAATGGTTAAGGGATGCTTATGATACAAAATCATTTACAGAGTTTTAGAACTATTAAGAGGTCTTTTTTGTCAAACAAGATCTACCTTTTAACAATTTAGATGATACCTCTTAACGAAACTATTAAGAAATAAAGATACAAGATAATTAGAAAAAGTGAATGTGAATTGAAAAGGACATGGTAGGCAAACGAGAAGACATGGAAACAAGAAAAAGCCAATATTCTAAAACAAAAACAAAAACCCCTTTAAAAACGAAGAAAGAAAGCGAAATGAGAGAAACACTTGCTTTTGCTTTTCCTTTTCCTTTTTCTTTTTCTTTTTCTTCTCCACAGGAATCTTTCAAAATTCCTGTTTTTATTCCTTATAATAACTCTAACAAATGTAGCAGAATCAATAATCCAAGTACATGATTTACGAGTCTTTTAAATTGTTTATAAAAACAAATTATTGATTTATTTCGGTGTAATATTGGTAATAAACATTTTTAAGTGTTTGATAAACAATTTCTACCATTGCCAAATCGGTAATAAATTTTTTTGAATAAGTTAAACCATTCTGACTTATAATAAATTAATAAATATTTTTATAAAAAGTATGAATTATTTCAAATAAACAATCTCAAACACCCTTTTACGGTCTAAAAACTTAATTAAAAAATAAAATGGAATTCTGGAGTGCAAAGGGTAGAAATGTCTTTTGTGGTGAATTAAGTAAAAGAGTTTCCTCCAATTTCTGTCCGCCTTCCTTGCTTCCTTCTTTCTGTGTCCCGTTGGTAACTCACATTCTCTCACATTAAACGTTCTCTTCTTCTTCATTAATGCTAACATGAGCAGAGTGCGCAGTGCACACCACCACCGCCGGTTATGAATCCCACAACCGACCAACTACCACCACCACCACCACCGGCCTTGCCATTACAGCCACCAAGATCCTCTTTCAGCTGCGACCGCCATCCTGACGAGAACTTCACTGGCTTTTGCCCTTCATGCCTCTGCGAACGTCTTACCACTCTAGATCAATCTGCCATTAACGCCGCTTCCTCCTCCCGTCGTAATTCTACCTCCTCCTCCTCCACCGCTGCCGCCGCTCTTAAATCTATATTCCGAGTGCCTTCTTCCTCTAACACTACCTTCGAGGCCTACAGAAACAAGACGACAGCCACAGGTACAACCAAAACCTCATTTTTCCCGGAGCTCCGCCGTACAAAGTCATTCTCCGCCTCGAAAAACGAAGGCTTAGGATTCTCTGCGGGGGTTTTCGAGCCTCAACGGAAATCGTGTGACGTCCGTAACACGCTTTGGTCACTCTTCTCAATCGACGACGACAACAAGCCCAGGCTCTCCTCCGCTCAACAACAAGCCCTAGGAAACACCGGCACTGTCCTCGAGACCAACAAAGAAGACGAAGAAGAAGAAGAAGAAGAAGAAGAAGAAGAAGAAGAAGAAGAAGAAGAAGAAGAAGATCAAGTTAACGACGAAAATATCGAACAAGAGGTGAGGAATGTGAATGATTCTGAGAACAACATTGTGGAAGAAGTGGCTGAAATTGAAGAAGAAGAGGATGTAATTGTGGATGATTTGAAGACCATGAAGGATCATATAGATCTCGATTCACAGTCTAAAAAGCCAACGTTGTCGAATTTTTGGTCAGCGGCGTCGGTTTTAGGCAAGAAATGGCAAAAATGGAGGCGAAAGCAGAAGAAGAGCAACGAGGACTGCAACGGCGTCCTCTCATCGTCTACATTGCCTGTACCGAAGGCGATTTCGCGTCAGTATCGAGAAACCCAATCAGAAATCGCCGATTACGGATTCGGCCGGCGATCCTGCGATGTTGACCCCAGATTTTCACTGGATGCGGGTCGGATCTCATTTGATGACCCGAGGTACTCCTTCGACGAGCCTAGGGCTTCGTGGGACGGCTATATGATTGGCCGGACCTTCCCACGGCTTCCTCCCATGGTGGAAGACGTGCCCGTGGTGCAGGTGCCCCGTTCCGACATGCAGATCTCCGTCGAAGAACCGGCTAATGCAGACGATATTGTCCCCGGCGGATCTATCCAGACCCGGGAATATTACTCGGATTCTTCTTCCAAGAGAAGGAAAAGCCTTGACAGGTCTAACTCCATCCGGAAAATGGCCGCCGCTGTAGTGGCGGAGATGGATGAAACAAAGGCGACGGCAGTCCCAGTTTCAAACGCTAAAGTTTCTCCTGCAACCATTGATTACAACTACAATCCTGGAGGGTTACGATTTCCAAGCATCGGTGGGGAGCGAGAATTAGCAAGGGATTCAAATTCAAAGTCTTTAAGGGATGATTGTTCAGAGACATTTGAATTAGGGTTCAGGGATAATGGGGTAGAGAAGAAGAAAGGTCGGAGATGGAGGTGGAAGTTATGGGGGTTCATCCACCGGCGTGGCAGCAAAGACGAGGAGGACGATGGGTTTAGCAGAATTAACGGGGTGGTGGAGAGATCTTACTCAGAAAGAGAAGGAGCAGGTAACAGGAAAGTGTTTAGAAGCAATAGTAGTGTGAGTTGGAGGAATTCTTCCAAGAAAATGAATCCAGAAACCAATGGATTTGGGAATGGAAAGAACAGGAGAGCAGGAGGAGATGAGTTTGTCCTGGAACGGAATCGGAGTGCAAGATATTCGCCAAACCACACAGACAGCGGGCTTTTACGATTCTACTTGACACCATTGAGAGGTAGTCGAAGAAGTGGAAGTGGAAGTGGAAGTGGAATCGGAATCGGAACAGGGAAAAGTAGGCCAATCAGTAACTCGCAATCGAACGGTAAGACTCTGCCTAGAGAAGGTTGATTCCACTCATCTATGTTTATTATACATGCTTATGTTTATGATGTAGAGTCAAATTGGTTCCATAATAACATTCAAGTTCCATTTGCCTAATCTAGGAATGTAGATGATATCCAAATATGTGACATTGTTGTTGTCTGTAATGATGAGAGAATGCAACTGATATCAGAAACTGATGAGTTGAGTTTGAACTTTGAATTTGGCAGGAGGAGGATGGAAGCTTAAGCCTTAAGGGGATGGAAAGAGTGAGTGATGAAGGTAATAAGGAAGGAATTCTACTACTGTGGAGGAGGGTACAATTAGTTGAGATAAACAAATGTGAATTGTCAAAGGTAAAGTTTTGATCAAAGGGGAGGGGGGATACAGTTTGTAGAAAGATGGGTTGTTGGCTACAAAATTTAGTCTTTCTTTCTTTCCAAATGTCTGTTGTGTAAGTTTTGTATTTGGCAATTAGGCATCATTTTCCTCTTCTATTTTCAAATCCCAGTTTTGTATTATCAAACCCAAATTATCTCCTACAACGTATTATCTGTCCAATGTTTTTTGGTGGTTAATAAATTGTCTTTTTTGCCTACTTTATTACTCAATTAATAAATATTATATAATAATAAAAATAATAACAACAATTTATGGTGGTGGTGGTGGTGGTGGTGGCGGCGGCGGCCGCCATAGAGGTGATGGTGGTGTTAGTGGCAGAGGTAGCGGTCGTGACCGTGGTGTAAGTGGCAATGGCAATGATAATGATAATGATGACGATGGTGGTGATTGTGGCGGCGGTGGTGGTGGAGGAGGCTAGAGTGATAGTAATAATCTCCATGGTAGGATAAGATAAATAAAAGATATAAGAGCATAATAAACATTAGGGGGTTGTTTGGGATTCTTTATAAAAATAACTTATTGACTTATTTAAGTGTGGCACCGGTAATAAGCATTTTCGAGTGTTTAGATAATAGGAAGTATCTTATCATATTATTAACACATCAAATGTGTTTTTTGATAAATGGTTGAAGTTAAAAAGTAATTTTGTGTTAAAAAACCATGATTTTGTTTTTTCATAGTGTTATGGTTAGAGTTGGCATAAGAGTATCTCTAATCCAAGTACTTATAACAATATTTTTAATTTAACATTAAAAATATAAAACTAAAAATATTTTTATTTTCAATTTGACATTAAAACCTATACAGGTTTTCAAACTTGGCCTTATCTTTTTATATCAATATTATAATGAGCTTTTATAGTTACATATAAAAGAGAGTTTTATTTTAATAACCATGTAATTTCTTACAAACTTTACAAATTAGTCTCAACCATCAGGTAATTAACTGTGTAGATTAAATCGATACCTAAATTTACTTTTAACAGTATTTTATAACGGCCTCTAAATTTCAAAATAAACAAAAACAATTGTTAAGATTAGGTTTGTAGGGTTTGTAAGAATCACATTGTTTGTATTCGGAACTCTCCTATATATATATATATATATATATATATATATCGAGTTTAAGGTTAGTAATTTTTTGTATTAAGTTTGTAAATTATACTTAAATAATTTAATATTTTTTATAAAAAATGAAATTTAGTAAATACAAAAAATATGAACAGTTTTATTACAATTCTGGTTGATAAAACTTAAAAATACTTAGAAAAACATTTGTAAAATTATATAACATTTAACAAAATGTAATGTAATGTAATTAGCAAAAAAAAACATAATATTGGCAATAATTTTATGTCAAGATAATAAGGAAAATTAATATAAATAACCGTTTTCAAGCTTTAGATTTATCTCTTAATTTTTTTTTCCAAATTTCAAAAATATTACTAGGTCCATAAGTGGCACCTCTTTAATTTCTTAAGGGGTCAAAATGTAAAAAAAAAAGTTTTGGAACCAATATAAATTAAATAGAAAATACTAATATAATATAAAAGAATTGTCCTTTCTATATACTTTCCCCGGTTCCATTGCTACCGTGGGCTTTACACAATCGATCGGATTATATAGATATCCCTTCACACAACATAGGCCATCGAAAGGATCTCGTAGACCCACCAAAGCACGAAAGCCAGGATCTTTCAGAAAATGGATTCTTATTCGAAGAGTACTATGAGCCTATTAGGGATGGTAATGGGGCGGGATGGGGGCGGGGACCCCAATCCCCGTCCCCGTCCCCGATCCTCAATCTTTGTCCCCGTCCCCATCCCCATCCCTACCGGAGATTTTGATAACATCTACATTCCCGTCCCCAACGGGGAACGGGGGTCCCCAATGAGGAAATGAGGATTTTTTTTCATGTTTGTGTAAAAAAAATTTAAATCAAATGTTTGAGACGCTACACATATTTAAATTTCACATTTTTCCAATAAACCTAAAATCAAAAGGAATTTAATTTAATACAAAAAATATACGTCATTATATAATAATTAACAATGGAAAATAAAACAAAAAAATTAACGTCACATGTACCAAAACATATTGAGTAATATCCAAAATATATTGAAATAGAAATTAACATTTACTGATTTAATAGAAATAAATAATATAATTAATTTATATATATATATATATATATATATATATATATACGGGGCGGGGTGGGTGATACCCGTCCCCGTCCCCATCCCCGGTTTGAGCCAAACGGGGATACCCGTCCCCGAGACCCGGTTTAACGGGGAATCCCCGTCCTCGACCGGGGTGGGTGGACCGGGTTTCCCGACGGGTCGGGGCCAATTCCCATGCCTACTAGTTATGACCGCATGAATAAGCTAACACTAACCCGTCAATTTAGGATCCAATTCGAGATTTTCTTTGAGAGGTATCGGGAAGTAATTGGAATGGAATAATATTGATTCAGACAGAAGAAAAGGTTCTCGATTGATTCAAACACTATACTTATGGGATAGAGGAAGAAGAAAAAACCGAATATTTCAGGACAAGTGATAGCAGAAGTTTGAGATCAAATGTACAAATTCAGTCCTTACACTTTCAGATCTGGTTGAGAAACTTAAAATATTAAAAGAAAAAGAAATAAAAGGAAGGAGGGTAATTAGAGTGACCCAAATCCCATGACAAAATGATTAGATTGAGATATCTCATCTTAAAATCAAAAAGATTCAAACACAATAATTCTGTGGCAACTAAATAAAGTCAAAAAGTCGCCCAACATGCTTCTGCTCCTCCACCTCTTTTAAACCATAACTTTTACATGATTCCACTATTTTTATAATCTAAGAAAGTTTATTTAAATGTTTATCCGATAGGCGTTTATGTTAGGAGTCAATATTATAATTTATTTTTACTGGGTAAGATTGTAGTACATCAAAAGAGTATATTATGCAATAATTTACCCTGTAAGCATTTATCCGGGTAAGAGTCGTCATCCTCATTTACCGAATAAAACTCTCCATTTTTATCATTGTTCTTACCGGGTAAGATTTTTGACTCTTGTCATGATCATCCGGTAAGAAAAATTACCCGGTAAGCACTTACCAGGTAAGCATATGTTTAGTAAACGGCCCCTAACACATCCATCTACCAATTTTGTGAAAGTTGTCCCATGCATTTTTAACACTCGTTTTTTTAGTTTTTTGGTTGATGTTTTTCTTGTATTTTTTTAATATTGTAAAACATCTTTTAAAATTTAACGGGTACACTTTTTATATCCTCAAAAAAAAAATTTACAAAAATAGGTTGAACAGATACACAAGACCCTTGTTTAAGATTTGATGGGTTCACTCATGAACAAAATCATTCAAATTTAAGTATAATCTATAAATTTATTGTAATACATTTATATAAGACATACATTTGTTTGGTATAATTGAATGTCTTATGAGACCAAACAATTATACATCCTATTAATAAAATCACATACATTTGTTTAGTAAAATAGCCCAAAAATAGTTAATTGTTTGGTCCTATAAAAAAATATAATCCTTTGGTCTCTAATAAAAATATAATAATTAAAATACACTTACGTGAAGAGTACTCAACGACTTGCACTTGAACGATGTTATTGATAGAAATTAAACTTATAAAAACATGAAACTATGATGACCAAAATATTAAAAAAAAACTAATTGTATTAAAAATATTTTAATTATTTTATCATATAATAATAATAAAATAATATAATTTTTTTTTATCTATTAACTTTTTTATCAATAGATATATAGTTTTACTAAATAAAAAAATCAAGAAAAGAAACTAAAAAATATATTTAATAAACCAAAAAACAAAAATAAATAGAAAACAGAAGTACTCTTAAATAAATGAAGGAATTTTAACATATTTAGTCTCAAAAATGAAAACAACGATAAATTATAAATGATAAAGACGAAAATCATAATTTCAAAATTAGAGGAACGAAAGTCACAAACTTTTTGGAATCATAAAAATGGAAATTGGTAGTTTACTTTTTATTTAAATAAATAAATAAATAAATAAATATACATATATGTATAAGTTATTATGCAACCCTTTAATTATATAGTTGAATTATTTAATTTGATGCATATGTGATTTTATAAAAGTTTAGATTGTTTTTTAATATAAAGTAATAATAATAATCAATGAAACTCTAGTCATCTTCCATAAATATTTATAATCATAATAAATAAATTTTAATTATTCTTATAAATATCTCAATTAATTAAATTGCATTAATTATACAAATATGATAGGTTACATTTGAATCAAAGTTGACGATCGAAATTCTGAAGATCTCTGTATTGATGTTGACAAGATTGTCCGTGACATTTTGGTATATCAAGTTTATGTTAACAAAGATCAGATACACCATGTACATATATCATTTACGTCAAGTATCATTCGAGTCACCGGCAACAGTGCTTCTTCCTTGCTAGAAGTTTAGTTGTAAGTTGCTTATTACTTGTCACTATGCTTTTGAAACATTAGCTCACATTGCAGATACAAATTTTGTTCTTGATATTTTCTCTTTACCTTCCACAAAATGAAAGTACACAGTTTTTTTTCTCCCAAATACTCAATTTGTGAATACATTTTGAACCGAAGGTAGTTTCTCACTTTATGGGATGATAACTCGTGGGATGTATTTATATGGTGCCTCCAATTATCTATGCTCATTTAGCAGTTATTCAGATGTCTCAATTCCTCAAGTATGAGAATCCCAAAAACTGAGAGAACCGGAAGACTGACTATTCTAGAACATTGATTTTGCAGATTTCAATAGTTGAAAAACAATGAGAATATTTATACATGTAATTTTAGCTTGAAATCATAACAAAAAAGTTAAAATTGAAATTCCTTTAGAAATCTAAAAATGAAGATGGTTATAGTCAATTTTGGGGACCAATCTTAATGATTGGAAATTGTAACACGCCAAATCACAAATTGGTACAAAAACATATATTCGTGCAAATTCTTAACTGTGATCATAGATGTTTTGGCTTGTCAGTGGTTTATTTTTTTTTAATTTGGTGCAAAAACATACATTCAGTCAAGAATTTCAAGTTTTGTATGAGTTCTGAGTATGTGGATTTAGAAATCCAATACGTGTGCAATTATTTTTCCATTCGATCTTGTTAATACATTATATTAACCTTCAACTTTATATATTAGTTGACTTGTAAAATAATTAGACAAACTCATGATTTAAGACAAAAACTAATGTTTCAGAATTGTAATTCACCTGCACTGCATCGTGCGGGTATACCATTAGTGTATATATATATATATAAACAATGATTAATTAAAATTCTATAAGTTGAACCGGTTTACAAGAAAATACAAAACAAGTGAAAAAGTAAAAGAGGCAAAGGGCAAAAGCTCAATACCCAATGCCATCAACCACTGCTTCCCATGAATTATTTTTCTTTTTGGTTTTTAAAGAAATAAATTTTATTTATTTATCTTTAAATTTATAAGCGATATTTTGACGAAACCAGACACCTGTTTATGTCTTTCACCTAACAAAACTTTCAAAATTAACGAGAATAGTTATGTTATAATTTTTTTTAAAATAAAATATTAAAAATTAAAATCTTTAAAAATATTATATCTTAATAATTTTAACATTATTTATATTAATAAAATATTCGATATATATAATAAAATATTATTTTTCTCTCATATACATCTAGTTTTAATATCTTTTACTGTTGAAAATAAATTAAAAATCAATAAGTATTGTATTCGTTTTTTTAAACGCTTTTTGAACTAGCGTCTATTCTGATAATTTTGTTTATAGAACACGTTTTAAATTATATTCTACCATATAATTTAACCGATTCACAATAAATTTTTAATGACATAATAACTAAAACACATCAATTTCATATTTATAATGAGGGTTATTCATCTAAACTGTCAAATTGTACAAAAATCGCTCGCACCACATCGCAAAATGGGGTTTAAAACATCCGTAGTACGGTTTGTAGTTTCTATTTTCACCAAACCGCACTATGCAGTGGGGTTTGTGGTCCTGAATTATTAAACTGCAGTTCAAACCACACTGCACCAAATATTATATATATATATATATATATATATATAGGTTGGTTATTATACAACTCTTGATATTTGTGCAACCAATACAACTCAATCTCAACCGTCAATTTCATTAGATTAATATGTGATTTCATAGAAGTTTTGATTGTTTCTTAATATAAAGTATTAATCATAATTAATGAACTCTATTCATATTCCATAAATATTCAAATCATAATAAATGTATTCCCATCATTTCTATAAATATCTCAATTAATTGGGTTGCAAGGGTTGTACAAATACACAAGGTTGTAAAAGAAATATACCCTATATATATGTGTGTGTGTGTATATATATATAGGTGCTTAATCAAATGAGAACTGTTTTGTTTGTGGTAACCGTGAGATCCAATCTCAACTAATCATTTTAATATATTAATTATTATTTTTAAATTAATATAAAAGGGCATGTTAGTAAATTACTAAATTTAGATTAAATATTTGTTTATTAATTCCATACATTTCAAACTTCCAATTAATTTTGATTTTACATTCCTAAATTACCACATGAAACCATAATATTTTGGGTAGCATATGAAACCACAATCTTTTTTACCACAATGTAACACAACATCTTGTGTTACCTAATACACTACTTGTAACACCTTGTCCCGCATCAGTAACTATTGGAATTTGTAGCCCCTTATGACTTATAAGTTCTTGGTTGTACGCTACCAAAGAATTCTCACCATAGGTTTAGTGTTTTGGAGGTTATATTGTATGGTTTGCTACTATGTGATTGAGATATTACACACAGTGTAGTGAATGCTCATTGACTGGATTATTTTCTTGTGTTTATGCAACAACTTTACATCTCTGTTGAAATCTTATACATAGATATTGTGACTATAAAATATCTTCATGTTATGGAGTCTAGCAAGAAGTCCTATTTTCGAACGACCACTTCATTTTGGACCAATGTTTTTCTTTCATTCTATATTTTCTTGGTAAATGCTAGATTGCATCATAGATTTGTTACAAACTTATCAACTATTAATATTCTACTATCCCAAATTTAGAACATCTCATCAAGGCAGCCCTCACCTCTAATGTTGCATCCATGTTTTTTTCTCCCTATTAATTTTAATAAAGACAGTGTATCATCTTAGAAGCAATATGCCCATTCAAAGCTGACACAAATGCATGAAAGAAAATGGAAATAAATCTAAGCTAATATAATATAAATCCCTATTGACAGTGTGCTGAAGGATGTCAAAATTACCACATGTAACTACAATTTTTTGGGTAGCACATGAAACCACAATCTTTTTTACCACAATGTAACACAACATGTTCAACCAAAGCCTACAAATTGTTTTTCACCTCTTCTCGCACAACCAACAGGATCTTTTATGTTTTTTTTGATTTGATGAAATGTAATTTTAGAAGATTAACGGATTTCTAGGGTGCTCAAAATAGTCTCATTAAATTAAAAAAAATTGACCATTTTGCCCTTATTTACATACTCACATTAAATATTGGAGAGTTATTTTTGGAATTTCAGTAATTAATTTTTCTTTTATTTTCAACCATTGATTATTAATTTGTGTTGTTGAGATTGGATCTCACGGTTACCACAAAACAACTCAGTTCTTCCTTGAATGAGCCCCTGTATAGGGTATGTATATATATATATATATATATATGTGTGTGTGTGTGTGTGTGTGTGTGTGTGTATATTAAGGATCAAGATGAAAGAAAAAGTGTGGATACTTGGGCACGTCACAACTCACACATCCAATTTAGTTTGATTATTTTTTGTCTTTTAGCCAAGTCCGTAATATTGCGGATGTAGATAATACGGACATAGTGATATTTTGGTAAATCCAGGAGATGAATGACTAGAAGACCAATTTAAATAGATAAAATGACCATTTGAATCAATTTCCTGAAATTAAATGTATATTTGATAGGAGGAGGAGGGCAAAATGATTAGTGGACTTGGAAGACGACTAAAGAGTTGTGGTATCTCCTTCTCGGCAGGGAAATACTATAAATCAAAAGAGACAGGGACAGACCCATATATTTTTTTGAGTGGATGCCTCTTTAAGGTCGATAGGACACTCAAAGTCGCAACTTTGAATGGAGGGAAAAGTCGACTTGGTTAGATCCGAGGGAAAACCAATTATGTCGATTTCAGAAAGGAGACATTTTTCCAAATTGAATCGGCCTTAATCTTAGACATCTTGAGACACATGGTTTAATTATCCCATGATTCTGGCAAACATTCAAGTAACTTTGTCAACGTCTCTGAGTTGGAATATTCTCTTCCAACTGTCTTCAAATCAATAAAGAAAACAATTAAAGCGTTGATGTACTTCAGACAACGATTCAGATTTTCCACAAAGAAAGCTTTCATATTGTCTTACTAAGTTTAACTTCTTCGATTCTTGTACTTTAGAAGTACCTTCATATTTAACACAAAGAGTGCTCCACATGGTTTTTGAGTTTTTAAGCTTCATCACAGAGTGATAAAATCGTCGGGAAAAGTCATGGATATTATAGATCTCGCTCGAGCATCTAAAGCCATTTTCTTCTTGTCTTAGTCACTCCACTTATGAGGGACCTTTAGAATCTGCCATTCAAGAATCGCAGCAGTCGTACCAATAGCAAGAATTGCTGGAGAAATTGCAAATGGAACATCAGGTCCATTTTTAATGTAATATGGAATCTCAGGATCTACGCCCTCTAAGAAAAGAGACATCCGGTTCTTCTAGAGACTGAAGTTGTCTTTGATGAACTGGGGATGTTTGACAAGAGAGTCATTGTCATGAAAGCTTGTGCTCGTGTTTTGCAAAGCCATTTGAAAGGTAAATAAATTATCTAGAAAGAAGAGATAATAAAACACCAATAAAACAACAATGCAACACTAAAACAAACATTGCTCTGATACCACTTGTTGGTCCCAACTAGATCTACAAGAGTTTACAGGTAACAGTTTGTAGAAGAGGAGGATGAATACAAACACAAGTGCTTTCACTTTTAAAAAACTTATATTAATTAAGAATATCATAACATATTTTTTCAAATTGTTTGTGAAAAAGATAAGATACATAACTTATCTAAACAATCAAAGAAACACACAAGTTACAAATAGCAATAAAGAAAAGACTTGCTAAAAGAATAGGTTAAGAAGATCTTGTGCTCTCCACTTGGTTAGAGCCGTATGGAGATAGAGAAGACAATTGAGAAGGAAGAACTTCTTAGCTATTTATACTCATTGCATTAAATGCAATTCAGAAGGTACATAGCATGTGGCAAGTTTTAAGAGGTGAGTTTGTCCTTTGTTGTAGATATACAGTCTTTGGCCGTTTATGAACAATAGTATTTCATAAAGTAGGTAAGCACGCTTGGAGACAGTAGAGTGACTCCGTACAGAGGTATGAGTTTGTTCTTTGTGTGTAGATAGACATGAGAATTGGCCTCGACCCGTCGGGGAACCCGCTCCACCCTCCCCGGTCGGGGACAGGGATTCCCCGTTAAACCAGGTCTCGGGGATGGGGATCCCCGTCTGGCTCAAACCGGGGATGGGGATGGGTATCACACTCTGTTGATCATCTCTCTCAGTGATTTGATGATAATCCCTTTTCCCTTTCACGTTGTATTTGTGTTTCTGTATTTTCAGTTCCAGCGATCATCACTGAGTATGTTCAGTGATCACTGAAGAACTTGCATTGTAAATTCATCAGAGACAGCAAT
>NC_037529.1:15739839-15741059 GCF_001531365.2 Cynara cardunculus var. scolymus
TACGGAGCCGATTAGTCGACTCTTTGTCCACCAACTTTAGGCAAGGATGTATGCTCAAAAATAGTGCTTTTGTACTATTCACTGTAGCAAAGGACAAGCCTTCCTCTTAAGGCTTGATACGCACTCTAAACCTACCATATTGCATTAAATGTCCATTTAATGCACTGGGTATAAATAGAAGTGTTTCTTCTCCATGCAGAGTGCGCGCATCTCTCTGCTATCCTATTCTTACTTCAAGCATCTTCTAGCTTAAGTAAAAGATCTTCCTTTTAGCAATATCTTATCATGTATTTGCTAAAGATCTGTGTGTAACCAAAGATTGTTTAGATAGGTTTTCTTTACCTTATCTGATAGGATCGATTAACTCAATTTTGGATATTAATCACTTACTTTGGATGATCTATTTGACAATATTAGTGCAGCGGAAGCAATAAGAACAAGCAGAGTAAAAATCAATGAAGAACACAGTTGATGAATGAAGAACATTAGAGAGAAGCTTCAAATGATTTTCAATTGATTGAAAATTGTTTACAATACGATTTGGAAGCACACCGAATTACAAAGGCCTAAGCTGCTATTTATACTCGTTCCTAACGGCTTTTCTGACAAGACCTAGACGTACAAATTAAACTAAGCTGTTCAAATAAAGCAGATTACAAACAGTCACGTGATAAGCACGAGCAGCTAACTAACCTAAGTAAAACAATAAAGAAGTTATTCACAGAAGATAAATCTGCAGACCTTCTGTGATCCATCCCAGAGGCTCTGCTGGATGTGACTTGAGAGCACTTGACTCCAGAGGATCATCTTCCAAAACCTCTATGATAGACAACAGCGGTTCTGTCATCTTTGACTTGTAAGCTTTGTTTACAGAGGACCAGTTTCCAGAACCTCTGTGGTAGACAACAGAGGTTCTGTCACACTTCACTTGTACGATAGAACACCTTCTGTTGTTGGTCCTCYGTGGTCTTCTGTGGTGGAACCTCTTCTGTCAACACTTGCAGAATTTACTTTTTCCATACTTTTACATTAAGTGAAATAAGAGCTAACAATCTCCCCCTAAGTATGAAAAAGTAAAATTTGAAATTTAAAAGCAAGAAATGACTTAATTGAAAGAAATTACAAGAGGAGATAAAAGTTCATCCTCTGAAAAGAATTACATAATGAAATTACAAAACTGAATTACAAAATTGTGAAACATAGGCCTAAAACTGGTACAG
>NC_037529.1:15741619-15743013 GCF_001531365.2 Cynara cardunculus var. scolymus
CCGCTGCCCTTCTGAAAATCCATTCTAGCGTCTCTGTTGAGTACTTGTGTGATTCTGTTGGATCATAGAACCTTAGGATTTCATCCTTATCCAAATATACAAACCCAAAAGTAGGGTTGTGAATAATGGAGTTTGGATGATACCTAAGTATCCAACCAGGCCTGCTGTAAGGAGGGGAGATCTTCAGATCTTTTTGGACTAACCTGACCGCTAGCTCGAAGTCCTTCTGGCTGTAATATCTTACTTGTGCGCGCATAACCTCAAGCAGCCTTCTGAGCGATATTGAGTAGCTTGACCTCCTTTCCATGTAGATGTTGAGAATTTTGTGCATGTAGATGACATCAAACACACAGAGGTTGTGGAGGTAAGCGTCTGTGAATGTATACAGGTTGCCATCTTCCCTTCTTACTACGTACTGAGCATAGAGCACCTTCTTCTTTAGCATCGTCCTTGGAGAGATTGTCTCTAGGGAGGTGATCATGTGCTCTGAGAAGACTTGCTCACGAGGCCTTGTGAGCTTAGTGAACTGGAACTTGGTTGCGGCAGAAGGGATCTCTGTGAGCTCTGGATCATAGGGAGGCTCTGTGTCTACTGCAGAGTACCTCCACACTTGAATTTCTTCCAAAGTAGTAATGGGCTCTGTTCTGACTTTTGGCATTGGAATCTTGCTCATAGATTCGAATATTTCAGACACCCTTCCTACCGTGGCGGACTCTGGCACCTTGGCTTCTTCTTCTTCCAGAATTGGCCTCTGGGTTGACCGCTCTACAAGGATGGGTTTGACGGTTCCTTGCAGAGCGTCAAACGTACCTGTGGACGTTTCTTGGACTGGTGGGAGTTGTGATGAAGGGCCTTCTCCTTCTTTGTGAGGGATGGGGCCTTTGCCCTTCTTGGCTTGAGCCTCTGCCAGAGATGCCTTTAAAGCTTCGAGGAGCGCTGGGTCGTCTCTGTAATTTTCTTCGTTAATTGGCTGTGGAGTCTCTGTACTAGACGACGACCCCTTCTGTGGTGACTCTACAGCTATGCCTTTACCTTTGCCTTTGGGCTCTAGAGCCTTTTCCTTGCCTTTTGAGAACAAGGCAGTTGTAGAGTCCACGATCTTGACGCCTCTGGCAAGAGTCTTCTTTGGCTCTGGTTTCTTCTCAGCCGTCTTATACCAATTGATAGGATCGATTAACTCAGTTTTGGATATTAATCACTTACTCTGGATGATCTATTTGACARTATTAGTGCAGCGGAAGCAATAAGAACAAGCAGAGTAAAAATCAATGAAGAACACAATTGATGAATGAAGAACACTAGAGAGAAGCTTCAAATGATTTTCAATTGATTGAAAATTGTTTACAATACGATTTGGAAGCACACCGAATTACAAAGGCCTAAGCTGCTATTTA
>NC_037529.1:15743113-15744610 GCF_001531365.2 Cynara cardunculus var. scolymus
TCTTAAGGCTTGACACGCACTCTATACCCTACCTTATTGCATTAAATGTTCATTTAATGCACTGGGTATAAATAGAAGTGTTTTCTTCTCCATGCAAAAGAGAATGTACGCGCGCATCTCTCTGCTAACCTATTCTTACTTCAAGTCTCTCCTTGCTTAAGTAAAAGATCTTTATTTTCTAGCATTATCTTTTCTTGTATTTGCTAAAAATCTGTGTGTAATCAAATGTTGTTTAGATAGGGTTTTTTTACCTTATCTTTCCGCAAACAATCTTGTAAAATCTGTATTGATCTTCTYTATCAATATATATTTTAAATTTGAAAACTCTGTGTTTGTATTCATCCCCCCCTTCTACAAACTGTGTCTTATCTTGTAGACCCTTTTGGGACCAACAACTTGAAACACGTCCTAAATTTTAGCTAAACCTACGACCCTTGTTCAAATCATAACGAATGCATTATTCCAACTCTAGCTTTGAATCACTCTTCAACATCCCCCTTGATTCAACGTCACATACACCCAACTTTAATCTAAAAAAACGCATGCTTAACTTGTCAGTACTACTATAGAAAAAGCATTTTCATAAGCCCCTTTTTATATGTTTATGAAAAAACCGTGTAAAAACTATCCGAAAACATTTTTACACGGTTGTAGAAAAAACCGTGTAAATAAATCCAGACATTTTACACAGTTTTGATTTAAAAATGGTGTAAAATGTACGGGGATCTTTTTACACGTCTCTTATGAAAGTAAATTATGTTAATATGGTTACTAAGTAAAAACCGTGTTAAAATGTCATTAAAAATATAGAAGTCGCATCTGTTCGCCTTTTTCTTCATCAGCATTCATAACGAGGAGGTTGGATATATACTAAATTCAAGGTATGTTAATTAACTAATTATAGTAATGTTTCTATTTATTATTAACTAACCATTAAGTGTATTAATAGCTAATTAATTTTATTGAAGTTTTCATTTAATTATTCAGTACATACAACCATAATTAATGACGATACAAACTTATAATATCTACGTTGTTACAATAATTTGCTAATAATATGTATGTTTATTTTAAGGGAAAAGTTTAAAATAATTCAATTTACTTTAATATTTGGAATGATTAAGTCATTGGACAATTTTTTTGGAACAAATAAGTGTTTGAACATTTCAAAACATGTTAAATAACTCTTTACATTATCTAAAACCTGTTAGATACATTATTATAACATATACAACTGATTAATTTGGTAAAATAATAGAAAAGTTCTAAAAAAAAACTAATAGACTTTCATATTTTAAACGATTAAGTTGCTAAACATTTTTGAACAAAAAAAATACTTACATTTATAAAATAAAACGAGTATACCAAATTATACTTACATTTACAAAAAAAAAATACTTATACTTAAAAAAGATTATTGATGAAATTTATTTTAATTAAAAATAAAATATATTATGTCATTGATTTTTCAAATTAAAAAAAATATTTAGAAAAGAA
>NC_037529.1:15745752-15748547 GCF_001531365.2 Cynara cardunculus var. scolymus
TTTTTTAATTTAAAAAATCACTGACAGAATATTTTTTTATTGTTAATTAAAATAAATTTTATTAATAATTTTTAATATAAATTTTTTTAATAAAAATGCAAGTATTTTTTTGGTTCAAAAAAATTTAGGGACTTAATAGTTCAAAATATAAAAGTCTATTGGCTTTTTTCAGACTTTTTTCATTATTTTATCACTTTAACGGTGCGTTTGGTACGCAGACAGGACAGGACGGGACAGAACAGAACAGGACAGGACAGCTGTTCAGCGTTTGGTAAGACATGACACGACTGGACAAAACTGGTTAAAATGACCAATTTACCCCCAGTGAGCTGTTTAGTGTTTTTTTCCACTAAATAATCAATATAAATGTTAACAAATACAATGTGCAAAGTATAACTTACATCAAACCACTACTACTTGCAAAATTACATTTGCAAAATTACATGATTTCATAATCAACTAATGATATATGAAAAAGGTAAATATAATATAATTAAGCATCAAGAATTCATTATCGAAGTAAACTATATGCATTCCATACTAAGAAGAAAAAACTACTACCAACATGCGTATAATCAATTAAAATGGATTAAATATCAAATAGTAAATAAAATTTAAGCATCAAGAAAACAATTTGGCTAGTGGTCCCATATAGTATCATCACATTCACAAAACTTGGTTTTTAGAAAACAAAAGAATTCACCTATTACCTGTACAATCACTCCTGTAAGATCAAAATCGAATATTTACTACTCTGATCAAGGAAAAACATACAAACTCATCGAAAATAACAAATTGCAGGCTGAACCTTATGCAATACGTTTCACGGTGATAAAATCAAGAAAACAATTTATGTAATTTATTAAATTATAATAGAATAATTATTTTTTATAACAAAATATATCATTTAAAGTTTTTGTCAAAACAATTAAAATGACACCAAATAAAAAGTTTATATGGTTTTCTATTTTTATTTTTATCTCTTTTCTACATTATTTTTATTATTAATATATAATAAATTACATAAATTAATAAAAATATAGAAACCGTATAAAAATAATATTTTGAGAACAGTAAAATGAAAGTTTAAGAAACATAAAATACAATAAATAAAATTTAAAGAATGAATAAAATGTAAAAGAGAGACCTATTTGATGTTTTAGAAGAGAATTAAGTTTTATTTTGATGTTATATTGGTAAAATATAAGTCTGTTCCACCCTGTTCCATGGGGTAGGGGTGGAACAGGCCTGTTCTACTTTGTTCCTGTCTATTCCACATAAAATTCATGCCAAACATGGAACACGATCTCTGTCCTGTTCTGTCATGTCTCTGTCCGCACCCTAACAAATTTTGTAGCTCATAATAATGTATCTAACAGGTTTTAGAAAGTCCAAGGAGTTATTTAATAGGTTTTGGAATGTCCAAAAACTTATTTGTTTCAAAAAATTGTCCAATGACTTAATCATTTCAAACACTAAAGTTCATTGGGTTTTTTTAGATTTTTCCCTTATTACTATGAAGAAAAGGTATTACATGAGTTTCACTAGTAGAAAACTGAGTGTTTCCGATGGAAAAATCCGTCGGAAATTACCGGTGGATTATCGGCGGAAAACAAAAAAGTCAACTTCTGTTGACTTTCGCCTGAAATCTGCAAGAAATACGCCACTATTTATTTTCCGGCACTATTTCCGGCAGATTTCCTACGGATTGTACAAATTAAATTTTTAAGAAATTATTAACTATAAGTACACTAAGTTACTGGCGGATTTACGACATATTTTTGATTAATTTTTTAAGATTAACATCCGTCAGAAATCACTGCCAAAAAACCCACTTTTTCCGGCGGCCAAATCCGCCGGAAAAAGTTATTTTCGGCGGATTTGGCCGCCGGAAAAAGTGGCGCCGGTGATTGTTTTTCCGGCGGAATTTCCAGCGGATTTTCCCCGTTTCCGGCGGATCACGGCCGCCGGAAATTCTTCGCCCGTTTATTTATAAAATCTTGATTAACTTAATAAATCCCTAAGTATTTTTTTTAAAAAAAATTCCGGGAAATTTCCGCCGGAAATCCGCCGGAAATATTTCTCGCCGGAAAAAATAATATTTTCTAAAAGAATTAATTTTTTTCTAAAATACCGGTGGATAAGTCCGCCGAAAATCCGCCGGAAAAATATATAAATAATAATATTTTTTTTAAATAATATTTCTAAAAGAATTAATTTTTTTTTTAAAATACCGACGGATATATCCGTTGGTAATCCGCCGAAAAAATATATAAATATTAATATTTTTTTTAAATAATATTTCTAAAATAATTAATTTTTTTTAAAATACCGGCGGATATATCCGACGGAAATCCGCCGGAAAATATATAAATATTAATATTTTAAATTTATTTTAAAATTAATAATTAATACATGTATTTAAAACCTGCAAATCTGTACAATATTAAAACTGAAAATAAAAAGGCGAAATAGAACTAAATATCATACATTAAAGTGAAACTACAATTATTCCAACCAAACAAAAACTAAATTGTTATAAACAAACCTAAATTGTTTCAAAGCAAAAGACAATATTCAATATGGTGGTGGCGGAGGGAAATGTTGAGATTGACTGAGCTGTCTAACCAAAGCAGACATATCTTGAAGTTGTCTATCATGTTGCTCCTCCCTCTGTCGTCGTCGCTCTTCCTCCGCCAAACGTCGCTCCTCCACCGCCCGCCATCGCTCCTCCCCCGCCAAACGTCGCTCCTCCGCCTCCCGCCATCGCTCCTCCTCCGCCAAACGTCGCTCCT
>NC_037529.1:15751255-15772538 GCF_001531365.2 Cynara cardunculus var. scolymus
TAACGTTTGCCCAACAATTGGCAACCCATTTCTAACATAAAGTATATCTCAAGTTCGTTTAGTGACTTTAATTGGTTGTTACAATGTAATCTTGGTTCCATGATTTTAGGCATGTTAATTATATAATTTTTTCAAGTTCCTTARCAGTTTAGTTCGTAGACTAAGAAAGATGGAATACAATGCATGTGAGCTCATGTATAATGTGTTTGTATGGTGAACTTATTTTGGAAAAAAAATGAGCCAACTGTTTATTTGTGAAAAGATTATTCATGGAATGCCATTATGTGTTCATAAGCAAACAATAGATATACACACACATAATGGACAGAAATATATATATATATAATATGATATATATATATATATATATTTACACATACAGATTTATATATATATATAGATATATACATATACATACAGATTTATATATATATATATATACATATACATACAGATTTATATATGCATATACATACAGCAGGTGGTCGGCGGCGATGCAAGAGGTGGTCGGCGGCGATGCAGCAGGTGGTCGGCGGCAATACAGCAGGTGGTCGACGGCAATGCAAGAGGTGGTCGGCGGCTTGTGTTATGTAACCGGGGAAGGTAGCGGGGGGCGCGGTCGGCAGGAGTATTTTGTATTGAGTTTTGTTCACGGCGGCTATTGTAAGAACGAAAGGTAGGGTTTTATCTTTATCAGTTCCGGCGGATTACCGGCGGACAAATCCATCGAAAATTTTCCTAAATTTTTAAAAGAGCCGGTTTACTTGAAATTTTTTGAAATTTTTACATTTTCCGGCGGATATATCCGCCGGTAATCCGCCAGTAAGTTAATTCTTTTTAAAAAATAAATTAAAATTATTATTATTATTATTATTATTATTATTATTATTATTATTATTATTATTATTATTATTATTATTATTATTATTATTGTTATTGTTGTTATTGTTATTATTATTATTATTATTATTATTGTTATTATTGTTTTTATTATTATTATCATTAGAGCCCAATACGACTCTACCAAAGCCCAATACGTTCCATTAAAGCCCAATACGATTCATGAAAGCCCAATACGATTTATTAAAGCCCAATACGATCCATTAAAACCCAATACGGTTCATTAAAGCCCAATACTTCCATTAAAGCCCAATACGATTCATAAAAGCACAATACGATTCATTAAAGCTCAATACGGTCCATTAATACCCAATAAGGTCCATTACAGCCCAATATGATCCATTAAAACCCAATACAGTCCATTAAATCCCACTACGGTTCATGAAAGCACAATACGGTTCATTAAAGCCCAATATGGTTCATGAAAGCACAATACGGTTCATTAAACCCCAATACGGTTCATGAAAGCACAATACGGTTCATTAAAGCCCAATACGGTTTATTAAAGCCCAATACGATCCATTAAAACCCAATACGRTTCATTAAAGCCCAATACGGTTCATTAAAGCCCAATACGGTTCATTAAAGTCCAACGGTTCATAAAAGCCCAATACTTCCATTAAAGCCCAATACGATCCATTAAAGCCCAATAAGGTCCATTAATACCCAATAAGGTCCATTAAATCCCAATACGGTTCATGAAAGCACAATACGGTTCATGAAAGCACAATACGGTTCATTAAAGCCCAATACGATCCAATAAAACCCAATACGATCCAATAAAACCCAATACGGTTCATTAAAGCTCAATACGGTTCATCAAAGCCCAATACAGTTCATTAAAGCCCAACGGTTCATAAAAGCCCAATACTTTCATTAAAGCCCAATACGATCCATTAAAGCCTAATACGGTCCATTAATACCCAATAAGGTCCATTAAAGCCCAATACGATTCATTAAAACCCAATACGGTCCATTAAATCCCAATACGGTTCATGAAAGCACAATACGGTTCATTAAAGCTCAATACGGTTCATTAAAGCCCAATACGATCCATTAAAAACAATACGATCCATTAAAGCCCAAAAGGTTCCACCAAAGCCCAATACGTTCCATTAAAGCCCAATACTTCCATTAAAGCCCAATACGATTCATGAAAGACCAATACGGTTGATTAAAGCCCAATACGGTTCATGAAAGCACAATACGGTTCATTAAAGCCCAATACGGTTCATCAAAGCCCAATACGGTTCATTAAAGCCTAACGGTTCATAAAAGCCAAATACTTCCATTAAAGCCCAATACGATCCATTAAAGCCCAATACGGTCCATTAATACCCAATAAGGTCCATTAAAGCCCAATACGATCCATTAAAACCCAATCGGTCCATTAAATCTCAATACGGTTCATGAAAGAACAATACGGTTCATTAAAGCCCAATACGGTTCATTAAAGCCCAATACGATCCATTAAAGCCCAAAAGGTTCCACCAAAATCCAATACGTTCTATTAAAGCCCAATACGTTCCATTAAAGCCCAATACTTCCATTAAAGCCCAATACGATTCAGGAAACCCCAATACGGTTTATTAAAGCCCAATATGGTTCATGCAAACACAATACGGTTCATTAAAGCCCAATACGGTTCATTAAAGCCCAATATGGTTTATTAAAGCCCAACGGTTCATAAAAGTCCAATACTTCCATTAAAGCCTAATACGATCTATTAAAGCCCAATACGGTCCATGAAAGCCCAAAATATGGTTCATTAAAGCCCAATACGATTCATTAAAGCCCAATACGGTTCATTAAAGCCCAATACGGTAAATTGTTAATTCTTTTTTTTTTAAATTATTTAATTTTCCGCCGGAAATCCGCCGGAAAATTGTTAAATCTTTTTTTTTTAAATTATTTAATTTTCCGCCGGAAATCCGCTGTAAATGGTAAATTTTTTTAGAAAAGTTATTTAAATATCCGCCGGAAATGTTAAATTTAAAAAAAAAATTGTTTAATTTTCCGCCGGAAATCCGCCGAAAAATTGTTTATTCTTTTTTTTTTAAAAATATTTAATATTCCGTCGGAAATGTTAAATTTTAAAAAAAATTATTTAATTTGCCGCCGGAAATCCGCCGGAAAATTATTTATTCTTTTTTTTAAATTTTTTTTTAATTTTCCGCCTTAAATCCGCCGGAAATGGTTATATTTTTTTTAAAAATATTTAATTATCCGCCGAAAAATTGTTAATTCTTTTTTTAAAGAATTTTTTAATTTTCGGCCGGAAATCCGCCGGAAATGTTAAATTTTTTTAAAAAAATTATTTAATATTCCGCCAGAAAATTGTTTATTCTTTTTTTTAGAAATTTTTTTAATTTTCCACCGGAAATCCACCGGAAATGGTTATATTTTAAAAAAAAAAATTTATTTTTCTGCCGGAAAATTGTTAATTTTTTTTAAAGAAAAAATTAAAAAAATCCGCCGGAAATCCGCCGGTAAAATGTTGTAATTAGATGTAAATTCAAGATTAAACTGAGTACTTAAGAAATCCGCTGGAAATCGTTGGTAGTAAAAAAATGTTGACTTTTTTAGTGTCCGCCGGAAATCCGCCGGTAATTTACCGGCGGATTTCGTCCGCTGGAAACGGCGCCGGAAATGGTCAGTTTTCTAGTAATGAATTAATTAAAAATTAAAATCTATTATTTTAAATTACCAGTGAGTTTCCGGCGGATGCCATTGGCCACTAGTAATTTAAAATAATAAATTCTTCAAGATTTTTAAATTTTTTTATTGATTTCCGGCGGATTTTTGATTTGTTTTTCGTTTTTCATACTTTTGGTTTTATATATATGTAAACTATTACATATTTTCCACATGGCATGTATAGTGGATAATAATTCTCTTTTCAATTCCCACACATACACACATACATGTATGCAATACATACATATGTACAAACACATTATTTGATGTCATTGTTATAATTGGACTTTAAAAACCATTAAAAAAGTCTTATTTGGGTTTAACGTGTCTTAGTTTAGCTCAATAAACACCACATGCTCATATGCAATAGATGTCTTTTCACAAACACGTATTATGCTTTAATGGATGTTAGTTGGCCTTTAATGGTTCTATTGTGTTTTAATGGTTCTATTGTGATTTAATGGTTCTTATTGAGTTTTTATAGGATCTATTGGGCTTTAATGTATGTATTGCGCTTTATTTGATCATATTGGGCTTCAAACTTGTCTCACAACGGCTTATTTTTTGAGTGCGGCTAGAACTTCTCCTCCAACRTAGCTGGTAAGGCTATTGAGAAGGCTAGTGCACGATCCTTTGAGCCATAGTTCCGGGGTTTGATTGCATAGATTGACTGAATGCAGAAAACCTTGTAGAAGTAAACTGTTTTGGCTTTCTCCCCCCCCCCCCTGTGATGCTCCCATGTATCTATTGGAGGATGTTAATTCGGCTTTAACGGTTCTATTGAGATTTAATGGATATATTGGGGTTTATTTGGTCGTATTAGGTTTTAATTGATCTATTGGGATTTAATTGGTCTATTGGGCTTTAATTAGTCGTATTAGGCTTTAATGGATGTTAGTTGGACTTGAATGGTATATTGGGTTTTATTTGATCGTATTGGGCTTCAATTGATCTATTGGGATTTAATAGATATATTATGCTTTATTTATTAGTATTGGGCTTTAATAGATATATTAGGCTTTATTTATTAGTATTGGGCTTTAATTGATCTATTGGGCTTCCATTTGTCGTATTGGGATTTAATAGATGTTAGTTGGGCTTTAATAGTTCTATTAGGCTTTATTTGGTCGTATTGAGCTTTGATTGATTTATTGGGCTTTAATTGGTCGTATTAGGCTTTAGTGGATGTTAGTTGGGCTTTAATGGATATATTGGGATTTCTTTGATCGTATTGGGCTTCAATGGATCTATTGGGCTTTAACGGTTCTATTAGGCTTTATTTGGTCGTATTGAGCTTTAATTGTTGTGCAAGAACCCATCTATCTTGTCACAGGGTAAGATGACATCGAAGTTGCCAATGATCGCCATGACAACTGCATGTTGATGAGAGTAGTGACGGAGAAGAGGAGTTTCAAGACTCGGATAGTTATTCTGAGTTTTGATGACGAAGAACTTGACTTGTCTGATCACTCCTTAGATGATTAAATACTATGTTAATTTTAGTCTTAGTTACACTTTGTCTAGTAGTTTTAAATGTTTATTGTTTCCATGTTCTAAATCATAGTAAATTACTGTTTGACATCTGTTATTGTGTGGAATGTAACATTGTGTTGTATACTTGAATTATTGTTGTATATTTTCTATCGTTGCTTTGTAAAACAATCGACAATGCCGCATACTTGGATTATCAATCGAGGTAGTGGCAATACACCTAGCTGCGGTACGGGTAAAGCATCTAGTAGTGCTTCGGCACACCTGGAGGAGATAAAGTCTGGCCATGGTAGTGCTGCTCTGGAGCCGCTTCCACAGCAACGGACGGTTATTGGCATCCACGACAAAGAGTAAATACATTTTTATATCTTTTAATTGATAAAAATAATTGTTTTTTGTATTGATGCTATTTAAATTCATTATTTATATCGCTTTAATGACACCAGAGTGATCCATCAGATCACCAAGATAAGCCGTGAGCTGTTTGACGGGCCATAGATCACTTGGGAAAAAAATCCCAAGGGACGTGAGGTGCCGAATGTGGGAGCGGTTCCAAGTTCGTAGTATATATTCAACTTGTTATAATTTTGATATTTTTTTAAACCTAAGAATCGACTAAAATTTTACGTATAGTGCTACTACACTTGGGATTCAGCTTTGGACGCCCAGATTCTAGAGACATAGAAGAGAAAATCGGCAAAACCATATAATGACAACTTGAGTGTCGCGAGGAAGATAGCTGGGGAAAAGCAAAGAGGAATGGGTATCTTCAATACCGTGAAACCGACCTACATCAGGATATAAGGTGTTGAAGAACTTCCGCTCAGTTGGATCTCTTTAGATGTGTGGATCTAGATGGTCGATCGTTGGAACAATGACAATTAGAAGGTTGTTTCGTGGGTGGTGCATGAGAACTGTGATAGCCAAGTTGCGTTACACACCGCTGAATCGATCCCTTTTTCATAGCATGGTGCTCGCCTGGTAGGACCTAAAACCCATTACTTTAGTAGCTTGATTTTTAATATGTTTATAATTAACACATGTTTGTATTATTTGAGCTTTGTAGACACAAGCAAAAAATGGCATGCCACCGAACGTTGTAGAATTTTTTGATTATACACATAAGAAGAGGTCGAGTAGAGAGGTCGCATCTACGGATTCTGGGGGGTACCTGAACTCTAACTTTAGGCAGGTCATGGTAAGTATCTATCTATTTTAATGTTTATAATTGGGTACGTAACAATCTATCTAGTTTGGATTGCCATTAATTGTTGGGCAGACGTTCGAGTCGTTTAAATTAAAATCTAAGTGTGTGTGTGGGTGTGTGTATTTAGTTTGGGTTGCCATTTTTTGAGAAAACATTAGAATTGTTTAAGTTAAAAATTTCATATGTATCACTATTTAGTTTAGTTCTCATTTGTTGGGAAAACGTTAGGATTGTTTTGGCTACAAATTTCGTATGTATCACTATTGTTTTGGCTAGAAACGTTTCATTTATAGCCGTAATGCTGTCAAAATGGACTTGTAATCTTTTTTAAACCATAGGATGACTATTCATTGGGTATCATCCAAAGATACGACAATTATCTCTCCACATATCCCTTAGTTGATACAGAGTTGTGGGAGCAGGCGGTTGGGGGGAAGCAAGAAAGGCCGTCTATTTGGGTTTGGGTACAATCGGGATCCCAATTGGGTCTTGACTGGGAACTACACACAGGGTGGTCCATCGTCTTCAGATAGACGGACGTGTGCCTCTTTTCCTTTGATGATGTTTATCGATTTAGTTTATAATTTATATTGAATATCATAAAGTTTTATTTATTTTATAGGAAATTGAAGCCTTAATGACCGAACTTAGAGATTTACAGGAAGAAAATCAGTGCCGACGGATGGAGGAGGAGCCTTAATGACTGAACTTAGAGATTTACAGGAAGAAAATCAGCGTTGACGGATGGAGGAAGAGCTTCGACGGGTGGAGGAGGAGGAGCGTCATCAGGTGTTGGATGAGAGACGAGATAAACAACTTGAAGAGATGACTGCTTTGGTCAGACAGCTCAGTCAATCTCAGCAGTTCCCATTGTCACAATATTGAATATTTGTTTGTTTTGAACAATTTAGTTTTTTTTGGGAACAATTGTGTGCTACTTTAAATTGGTCAAGATAATTGTATTGGACATGTCTTTTTAATCTATGATATTTAGCGGCATTTCATCTTTTTAGTTTTTTTTTAATATTTACATATTTCCAGGTTTTAAATACAAGTTTTATAGGTTTTAAATATTTACAGGAAAATTTTAAAAATAATAATTTAAAGAAAATTGGAATTAAATTTCCGACAGATGAATCCGCCGGAAATTCTTAAAGAATAAAATAATAATTTTAAAAATTAAATTTCCGACGGATATGTCTGCCAGACATGTCCGCCGGTAATTTAATTCAATTTTTTTAAATCTCGTTAATAATTTATTAATTTAATCAAGGTTTTTAAATAAACGGGGAAAAAGAAGTTGGCTAATTTCCGGCGGCCATTTTCCGGCAGCTCTATCCACCGGAAACTCTGTTTTCCAACGGATAGGGCCGTCGGAAAAGTTGACCAGTTTAGTAGTGTTTGTTAAAGGTTTGTCTTGCTTCTTTAATTAGGCCATTGAATACTGTAATGCTTGTTTTGTTAAGTATCGAGTCGATTTGAGTTTGAGTTAAATAGGTGTCGAAAGACCTTTTTTTGTTTTCTTCTTTATTCATAGATGGGGTAAGTGTAGGTAACTCTGTTCATGTCAACATATGACATTGCCAATCCCAAGGCGGCATAAAGATGGAGGGTCGACCATAAATAGCTATCTCCTCGTTTCTCTTATTTGTAGCGGTTGTTGTTACAAAAGTAGTGTAACACCCAATTTTTTATATCAACAAATCTATCGAAATTTCGACATGATCTATTCATAAACTCGTCATTTGCCTGTTTTATAACCTATAAATCAGATTCTTATATACACTAACAAAATCCCAAACCAAAAGCAGGCATAAGCACTATGTACATTAACTATTATATATAAACATACACCAAATGTGTTGATATTAAATCTATTGAATACCATCTTGAACTAATCTTCGGTCCCAAAAACACTATATCAACTAATAGTATTATCTATCAATGATTACCTTCACTACCATCATCAATAATACCATCTGATCGTGATTGTGATCGTGATCGTGATCGTGGAATACACGTCGACAAATAAAAACAAACCAGACTTCACAGTTGATGACTTCCAGAGTTTGTATAATAAAACATTACATCAAAAATCGAACTGATCACTACAACGAAATCGGGTTTCTAGGACGCCAAAAAAATTTAAGCGTCCTAATAGACCGCTTTATAAGACTTAATTTATATGACTAAAAAATAAAGCGTCTTATCCAAAGGTGTTGTATAAGTTTATAGGGTGCTTTTAGACATCTTACCAAATTTTTAAGACTTTTAATACAAAGCGTCGTCATTAGCAATTTTATAGGACATTTGGAAAAGTGTCATATAAAAACAAGGGTCCTATAAAAAAAGATGGGATTATAGGACGTTTTCTCAAAAATGTCCTATAAAATTGTTAATGTAACGCTTTGTACTAAAAATGTCTTAAAAACTTGTTAAAAAACTCAAAAACGTTTTGTAAACTTATTACAACACTTTTAGATAAGACGCTTTATTTGTTGATCTTATAAATTAAATCATATCAAACAATCTATTAGTATGCATAGAAATTGGTACCGTCCTATAAACCTAATTTTGTTGTAGTGGATCCAAATATCCAAAACAATGCAAGATTGTAAACGTTAGTAATGTGGAAGCCAACATACTACTTTAATCGAAATCAAAAAAAATGTGGTTATAAATTTCAAAAACAAGGTAACAACCATTTGCACCATGGGGGGGACCCACAATATAACCTAAATCAGTGAAGGAGTACTACCCAGCAGTCCACTTATCTGTTAGGCTAATATCGGCATAATCACCATGTGCACATTGTGTCCCACAGATACTATACCAATTAGCCAAGTATGGAACCCATCTCTAGATGTACTCCAATACAACACCCAGTGGGAGCAATCCATCAACTATAAAAGGGAGCGACTCCAATACAAACTCAACCAAGGGGGTGACCCTAAGTCACCAGATCAGGATCTAATACATCACCGTCAGAGCACACCAATAGCTCAAAATGTCTCAATTACACAAAGTACATTTTCAAATAGTTTAAATCAATAACATGCAAAATAAACATCAAGTATCAATACATCAAAGTGCATTTTGTATAGTTCCTCAAAACGTTTTAGCATGCTCGTTTCTTCAAATTACTTTGTATAAAACATAAATAACTATCTTTCATAAAACCATTTAAATCATGCATTTTTCAATGACAGTACTAGTTTAAACACAAGCAATGTGAATCGACTATGTAAACTACATAGATTTGACATGTAGCTGGTTTTAAGACTATTTGAACTCACCTTTACTAGATTAAGTTAAACCTATTTTCACCGGGCTTGTGCATTCATCTTTCTACCTACACAAACAATGTATGATCACCAAATCAATATAATAACTCTAAACAAAATACTTACACAACCCTTTTACCCTTCCAATCCATTAAGAAACACCCCAAATGGATTTAAGACCAATTTCATACAAATATTTGAAGATTGATTCTCTTTCTCGTCATAAAATGGACTAGCTCTGTTAAATTTGATTTTTGCCCTATTTACAGCACGAATAACCTCATACTTACATATCGATTGTAGAAGACCCCTCAACGGTTTCAAAAAGATATTACATGTCTAAATCCGAGTTACGAGTAATTTTATATAATATTTACAATTTCCAACACCAATTTAACTTAATCCGATCACTTGCTCTTATTTATTTTAAAACTGTTGGTTTGCATTCTATTTTTCAAAACATAGTTAATATACATTTTAAATTATGTTTAGAAGGTTCTTGTATTCATATCACTTAAACTCAAGCTAATACATATATTTTCCACATTTTGATTCAAACCGAAAGTAAACGTTGTTTAACTTTGAAAATCCATCATAATCCGTTTGAAATGTTGATTTGATCATTGAAACACCTTTATATATCTATATTAACTATATCCTTTGAATTTCCACCTCTAATTTTGCGTAAAACCATTAAATTTGAGTTTTAAGCAAAATAGTTTGACTTTTGAGAAAATAGTCAACTATTTTGAATTTAAACTTAAATCTCCTATCAAAAACATTTTTGGATGAATTTTTTTTCACTTGAACTCATCTTATTGTTCCTATAAAACAAACTATATTAAATATCTTCACCTTTTATAACACTTAATTTTTTTTTATTAATCTGGATATCCAACCCGTTATGCGAGCCGACTAATCCCCGGACGACCACCTGCTTTGCAGATAGCCCATAACACTTAATTTTTTTATTAATCTGGCCACAAGAGAATTTTTATTCCTCTTTGGATTTGAACCTGAGACCTCATAACACTTAATTTTTCCCCTTTCTTTGCTAGGTTTTAGGATTTAATGCTTCTGAAATCAATATGAATGACATTGGGACTCAATTGGGGCTTATACACATCATAGTAGTAGGTATTTTCGATGAAAATACCCACACATCACCGCACAGAACGACTGTCCACCATTGACAGCCGTTAGGTCATCTTTGGTGACTTAAAGACCCCATCAATCCGGCCATAAACCGTTCTAATCATCAATACTCAAGAAATTAAAGCATAAACATAGAGAGAGCATCTTAAAATCAAATCTTCAAAACCGTTAAGCGGCATCGCCGCTCTCTCCCTCTTTCTCTCGTGTTCTTTTCTTTTTCTTTCTTTCTTTATTTTTTTTAACCCCATTTATATTATTATTAGTTTATGAAACTAACATACAACATTTAATTATATAAAGTTTTTTATATAAATAATGGCATTTGACACAACAACCGTTACACTTATCTTTAGAACATGTCTATCCTAAACATTAATAGATACATATTTTTAAATTAATCCCTTAAAATGGGATATGTTACAATTAGTTTATTGATATTTAATATGGATTTGTATAATCGCATTCTCAATCTTGGTTAATACAAAAATGCAAAAAAAAAAAAAAAAAAAAGTTAAATTACATGGTTCTTAGGCGATACCGTGTAAAAAATGGAAGTTTTCACATGGTATTAGTAATGAACTGTGTAAAAAACTCACATCTTTTTATACTGTTTTGCTAAGAAACTGTATAAAAAATGTGAAACTTTTACATCCTTTTGGCAAACAAGTCGCTTTTTTACAAGGTTCTAGTCGTTTAAAAATATACCATTTTTACAGAGTTCAAAAAATGTGCAAAAAGGTCATACACTTTTTAAATAGGGTTGGGGTTGGGTTCCAGTTAGAAAAAGAGTTAAGATGGAAAGCATAAGAATGGATCTCCACCCATGGATCCATATTAGGATAAGATGCACCGAATCAATCCTCGTATCAAGTGTGATTCATGGGTGGATTTGATATTAAAGGTAATCAAGGATCCAGATCCCTTCTTACGCTTCTCACCTTAATCCTCCTTCTCACATGATCTTTCACACACACACACAACACACACACACACACACACATATATATATATATGTATATATTTAGGGGTATAAATGAGTCGATCTTTTAACGAGCTACTCGAGCTCGTTTACTAGAGCTCAAGTCGTTCTCAAACACAAATTAGCTATCGTTCAACTTAATTAATCGAGCTTCATAAAACCAAGGTTTGGTTGGAGTCGTTCGAAAACTCGATTAAATATTTCGAGTTGAGTCGAGCCAAGCCATTTGAGCATATAGTTTTTCGAGCCCAACATATTCATATGTTCATAAATAATACAATAAAAATATAAAAGTTATCAATCTCGAGCCAATAAACGAGTTAATCGACCGCGAGTAAAATCCCATAAATGAGCATCACGCTCCAGCCCTACATTGAAAAAGTTATTCGAGCTCAAGTCAAGCTCGAGCCTGGTATAATTTTTCCAAGTTGAGCTCGAATAACCTACTACTCGACTAGTTTATACCCCTATATATATTACAGTTCAATTAGTTTGTTTGATGTCACAATTTTTTCCTTACAAACTCGCATGAAACACTTAGGGGCCGTTTACCAAACGCTTATCCGGGTAAGTGCTTATCAAGTCACGTTACCTTACTGGATGAATATGGTAAGGAAGAAGAATCTTATCCGGTAAGAGCGAAACAAGGACCAAGAGTTTTACCCTGTAATTGAGAGCGACGACTCTTACCACGGTAAACACTTACCGGGTAAATCGTTGTATACGATGTTGTTTTGGTGGACTAAAATCTTACCCGGTAAATAAATAATAATGTTAAATTTTACTAGTAAGCACTTACCGAATAAATGTTTGGTAAACGGCCCCTTAGTAGTTGCAGGAGGTTGGCCTAAGTTTAGGCAGTTTAGGGAAATTGAAAGGGTTTGGAATAGAAAATGATCAGGGGAAAAAGAAGCTTCCCTATTTATCAAAGAGCTTTATAAAAATACCTCTGCAGTAGATGACTAAAACTATTTAGATAATCAAATGGAGGAACTTTTTACACATTAATACTCTAAGACGGTATTTAGGATGTAGACATGGCAGAACAAGGACAAGAGCAGACAAGACAAATTATCTGTTGTCTAGGTCAGACAACGCTAAGTAATGATTTTATATGATGGTTACTTGTGGTGGTGGAAGATGAGGTGGTGATTTTAGCATACGAGAAGTTGGTTGACGGTGGTGGACATGTAGACACTACAATAAAATCACTTTATAGGACACCTAAAGTGTTTAGGTTGTCATATTAGCTATTTTTAGGACGTTTCTTGAAAACATGTTCTATAAGCAAAAAAATGTCCTATAAAAACATGGGTTTATAGTACACTTTTCAAAAATATCCTATAAAATAACTAATACGGCACTTTATTTCAAAAAGTACCTAAAAACGACCAATAACTTATTGTAAGATAGAACGCTTTATAATTTGATCCTATAAAATTAAGTCTTATAAGGCACACTATTAGGATACTTGAACACTTTAAGCGTCCTATAAACCTAATTTTGTTGTAGTTATCAGATGGTGGATGGTGGCAGCTGAAGTGGTGGATATGGATGTGGAGGTGGTGATTGTGGAGGAAGTAGAGGTGTTAGGTAGCTGATGGTGGTGGAGGTGGACGTCGGTGGAGGTGGACGTCGATGGTGGTGGTTGTGAGAATGATAGACGATGGTGGTCGGTGGTCAACGATGGTTGTAGCGAAGTGATGGTTGTAGAGGACGTGAAAATAGTATATAAATAGAGGAGGTGGTAGTGGATGCACTACTACAAAATCTGACTTATAAGATACCAACAATATTAAGGGTCCTAATAGACCGCTATATATGACTTAATTAACTTTATAGGACCAAACAATAAATTGTTGTATCTAAAAGTTGTAATAAATTTATAGGACGCATTTACATTTTTAAAATAAAGAATCGTATTAGTTATTTTATAAGACACTTTGGAAAATGTCCTATAAATACATCTTTTTATAGAATTACTTGTGTCTATAAGGCACTTCTTCAAATAGCATCCTATAAAATATTTAATAGAACATTCTAATTTAAAAATGTCCTAAAAACTTGTTAAGAAGTCCAAAAGGATCCTACAAGCCTAGTGCAACATCTTCAAATGGAAGGTTTTATTTTTTGGTTCTATAAACTTATATCCTATAAAATAGTCAATCGAGACACTTAGATATATAATTTTGTGTTCTATAAACCTAATTTTGTTGTACGTAGTGATAGCAGTCATAGAGGTGGTAACATGGAGTTCGTCAACAACGTCCAACAGTGGTCGTCCTCCATGGGGTCAAACGGTGGTGACCATTAAACCAAATATCATACTAGGGTTAATTAAAAGAGCACAGATTGATAAATTTGTAGTTTTGTCTGTCTTTGTCCCAAATAAGCGGAACGAAAAGAGTCTTTGTTTTCCCATCCAAACCCACCCAATTCCGGTTCCATATATCGTGTCAAACGTAAAATAGTAAACCGACATTATAAATTGGAAATTGAAAAACACAAAAACAGGAATTCAAATCCTGCTAAAAACCACAATTAAAACTCTCGGCATGACGCAGACTCATGAATCTTCAAGAAACCATAGAAACATCCAGCCAACATTAATTACAAACACACGACTTCAAAATACGAACCGATCGATCACCCTCGATTTGGGAACCCACTAACCTTCTTGTAAGTGTACCACTTTGCAATCGCCACATAAACCATCATATTCAACAAGCTCAGAACTGCTAAAAGCCAGTAGAAATAATCCAGATGCCCTTTGTTCAAATTATCCGGTATCCACCCCATCTTTCCGTTCTTCGTCGTCACCTTCGCCACCACTGTCACCAGCACCGTGCTCAAGTAGTTCCCCAGAGCCACCGTCGTCAGCGACAGCGCCGCACACAAGCTCCTCATTGCGTCTGGCGCCTGATCGTAAAAAAACTCCAGTTGCCCAATGAACGTAAACACCTCAGCACACCCAATCAAGAAATACTGAGGAACTTGCCAGAAGATAGTCATCGGGATTGTTTCAACTTCATACAGGTTGTGCTGCCGGACGTAGTTTAGTCGAATCACCTCCAAAGTTCCGGCGGCGATCATGGCAAATAGGGAGATCCCGAGGCCGATGCCCATTCGTTGGAGCTGTGTGAAGCCTCGTTCATGGCGGGTGTACTTTCTGGCGGTAGGGATGATGACACGTTCGTAGACTGGAGCCCAGAAGATGACACTAAGGGTGTCGAAAAGCGAAAGAGAAGCAGATGGAATCTTGAAGTTGGGTCCAATGTGTTGGTCCATGGTGTTTCCTTGGAGGACGAACATGGTGCTCATTTGGCTGTAAACTGCAGCAAATACGATCCCAGATGCCCAAATGGGGAGGATTCTGATGATCGATTTCAGCTCTTCGACTTGTGTCACTGTGCATAGTCTCCAGTGATTGCTGAAGTTCTTGGTATCCTCCAAACCTGTCTCCACTGCAGCCTTGTCAAAAAACCTGCATAATTTTATCCATCATTTACACAAGTCTTTTGAGGTAGTCTATGAGGACATTTTAGATTTTTGACATCCTAAAAGCCTTTATTTTGTTGTAATGATGTTTTTGATCGATATGTAGTACCTGAATTTATCGGTGTGCTCAAGCTTGCGGCTTCCAACGATCTGGCTTTCTGCATCAGAAGTCTCGTAAAGAAGGGACTTATCATTGGGGACTTTGACATTAAACTTTCGCAGTGATGCAACTATTACTTGACAAAGCCTAACTATAGGACTTCCCGAAGGTTTTTGAAGCCGATACAAACGACTCCCGGAGAAGAAAAAGGCAACGGCTAGAGCCATGGCCACGGCTGGGACACCAAACCCCCATCCCCAGCCTACATTCATTTGAATCCAAACCAATATCGATGATGCAAAAAGCGCACCTACGTTGATGGAAAGATAGAACCAATTGAAGAACGAACTCTTCCTTTTTCTCTCGGATTTATCGGTTTCATCGAATTGATCAGCCCCGAAAGATGAAACACATGGTTTGATGCCACCAGTTCCTAAGGCAATCAAGTAGAGAGCTACAAAGGTGAATGCAGTTTGAGTCGATGTTGGGTGGCAACCACCGGGGTCGCAGGTCGGCTTTAGTCCCTTCACGGAAGCTGATAGTGTTAAGAGTGTCATTCCCTACACAATTCCACCAAGGATTAGGAGGGTGTTTTCAAAAGCGAAAATAATTGGAATTTTTGAAACCTGACACTTTATTCCAAAAGTGTCCATAACAATTTATTACGATTACGTCTAAAAGCATTCTATCAACTTAGTGTAACACTTTTACACATAACGCACAATTGTTTGTTCGATAAACTTACGTAATACAAAGTAATTAGTTAGAACATTTAAACACATTTAACGTTCCAGAAAGTCGTTTTTGTTGTAGTGAGAACAAGCAAAGTTATATATATATAGAAAGAAGACAGACTTACAAAGAAGTAGATGATGGAGAAACCAGCAATCGTCCAGTATCGTCCCAAGTATGCATCGGCTAAGAAAGCCCCTAGCAACGGTGTGACGTAGCACGTTCCTTGCCAATTCGTAACAGTGGTAGATGCACGTACGGTTCCTTGGTTAAGACGATCTTGGAGATAGTTCACTAAATTGGTACTCATTCCATAGTATGCCAACCTCTCACAACATTCATTGCCTATGTATACAAGCAAATAGTTAATGATCCCAAAATTAGCGATTGATAATTTTGTACAGGAATCTACCAAGAATGAATGGGCAAGCTTTCCAGTTTCCAGTTTTCTTCTTGATAGCACGTTCGTTGTTGATGTCAACCGTTCCATCGTTCGTATAGATGTCTTCTGCCATTCGATCTACGTTTTCTTGCAAAGTTAAGTGTTCAATCGTCAAGTGAACAAGACATAAAACAACGTATCACGGAAAGATTTGCTCATAGATTATCAAGTCAATGCATATGAAATCAGATATGTTCTATTTTTTGTTGCTACAAGTTATTACCAGTACCGATATATGCATATACAGGTGGTCGAATATGAAAAACTCCGTCAAATTACTCTCGGAAAAAGATCTCAAGTCCCGACATACATATATGAGGATTAATGATCCAAGTTTAGCCGTAATTTGGGACTCTAACACACCCCTCCAACAACCAGAACGTCACAAATTATGCTAGTGTCTAGTCCCTAGAATTAGAGATGGCCAAAATGGTCCCAGCCCGGCCCCGGCTTAGAACCAGGACCGTGACCAATTGGGACCAGGGGCAGTAAGGACCGACTTGGGCCCGACAGCTGAGAACCGGTTATGATTTTTATGAAAATTCAAGGGACCGGTTAGGCCGAATTTTTTTATTAAGTTTTTATAAATTATACATCAAGTTTTTCAATATTTCTACAAGATTTTCGATTTTTTTTTACGTTTTCAAGTTTTTGTAAATGTTCCAATACTAAATTTCAAAAAACATGATTATAAAAACATTTATAATATTTTTGTGTAAAAAAGAAATAAAAATTATTTTTTAAGTGTATTTGAATGACCCAGTAAGAGATTTTTAAAATGTATTTCAATGAGATATACAGTCCAACAAAAAATAAAATCTTCAAACAATATTTTTTTACGTTTAAAACTAATTTTTGGAAGAAAAAAAATTAAGACCGGTTTGGGCCCGACCTGGGCCCAGGACCAATTCTAGGGGCCGCTTACAAGACATGGAGACCGGGCCATGGGTTTTTGTCGGGAACTGGACAGTTACAAAAGAAAATCAAGGACCTGGACTGTTTTTTGGACATCTCTACCCTAGAGTGGATGCCCTTGGCTTTGATTTCATGTGTTCGATTGCTCTCCAAAAATGCCTTTGAAGATAAATGAAAATTTCCGGTATATATTACAGTCCTCATGAGTTAGGACCTCTATTCTTATATCGTTTATACCAAAAATCGCACAAGACAACTTAAAGCTTGGGACATAAGAAAACGACTACAGAAGTCTATATTCCAGCAACTGAAGGGCATAAAGAAAATACACAAGAGATAAGACACAAGTATCAGGTGACACGGAAAATCTCAAAAAAGGGGGAAAACCCGCAGGTGGTCGTAGACACCACACAACACCACACAACGGTGACTAATCCCTAATGATACCAAACACGAGTATCGTCCTTTACAAATGTTGTATTAAATTAATCGCAAATAATCAAAAAAATAACTTGGGTGACATGGCCCAAGTTATAAAACATGGTCATATGACAAGGTATGTGTCATACGTAAATGACGTGGTCGTACAACATCTGTCGTATGTATCATAAGTCGGTCACAGAGTATCCTACGACTCTATGTCGTACTATTCCTTGTTATCTTTAAGAGTATGAACGTCGCAGGACGTCTTATATGGATATCCAACTTATAAGACATTAGCTAGGAGCTTGGACGTTGTCTTTTGTCGTGGAATATATGTCTTATGTCTTTTTGTCATCAGATAGACGACGGTCATTTGTCAAAAGTATTCTCAGGTTCGTCGTAAGACTGAATTTTTGCCCAAGCATTTACCATCATATCTTTGGATTGGGGAGAACTCCGTCGTTAAAATATTCCGATATGACAATTTAATTCTCGAGTCCTCCTAAGTTATCCAACTTCGTTGATTGTATTTATGAAGTCATCTAACTTTGTCCTAACTACAAATTCTATTAACGACTTTATTACGCCGTGCAATTAAGTAGCTATGCGTTCTAAAATGCACATTTTATTTTAGCTATACAAAACATAGCTTGATTAAGGCGAAGGATAGTGTGAAAATGAAAGTTATGGTGAGAAGCGTAAGAAGAGATCCGAACCCTTGATACTTTTAATCTCATATCTATCCATGAATTACGTTTTGGAAGATAATTTATCCTGATTCACCTCATTAGCGTTGACATTCAATTAGGATTGATTCAAGAGTGGAGATCCCTTCCTATGTTTTTCACAGTAACTTCCATTCTCATCGGAACCCAACCCGCTTGATTAGATAGTTAGGTTTATTTCCTTCAAAAGCAAGATGAGTTAGGTCGGCATTTGGCAACCTAAAAACAACTTTCTTAGTTTAAAGTAAAAACAAATATGAAGAAGAAGAATACAAGAGAAACTCTATAAAAAAGTAGAGTACTTAAATCAATCCCTAAAACACTAATTAAGGTGCCGTTTATCAAGCGCTTACTCAGGTAAGCGCTAACCAAGTGACATTATCTTATGGGATGAATATAGTAAGGACCAAAAATCTTACCGGTAAGAGCAAGGCAAGATCCAAGAGTCTTGCCCTATAAGTGAGAGCGACGATTCTTACCACGGTAAGTGCTTACCGGGTAAATTGTTGTATAAGATGTCGTTTTTCTTGACTAAAATCTTACCTAGCAAGTAAGTGATAATGTAGAATTTTACCGGTAAGCGTTTATCGAGTAAGTGTTTGGTAAACGACCTCTAAGAAACAAACAGAAACATCATATGTATAACTGCATGATTAGAGGTTATAAAACATGAATTTAATCAATCTAAATGATGAACTATCAAAGACGTGTTTTACTATTCAAAACACATGCATTGAACTGATGTAGCAGTTAACAGACCAGTTTATATCTGGATGATGGATGTAAAACCAAGATCCCACTTAAAATCAGTAAAATTAATACGAACATCATTCATGGAATCATGAATTTTCAATGTATAAGAAATTCAATTTGCTTTTTTTTCTGAAATCCGTATTCAAAATCGTCGTCTTTGGTCATTGATTATCTAACAAACATAAGAGAAAAATTCAATCTTCTTTCAACACGAATTTTGGTTCGTAGATCTGTCATAAAATTCATCAAAAATGCAAGCCCCCACTCGATTGATCATATATATATATATATATACACACACACACACATGCGCGCTGACACACATACAAGAAAACAAGAAGAGATTATGGTTTCAGATGACAGAAAAAACTTAAATTCTTGGAGCGCCACCGAGAAAGAGGGCGGAGAATTGGTTAAAAACTAACCTTCACTGGAATCACAAAGCTTTTGGCAGCGGAGTGGCGGTGATTGGCGGAGAACGCCGGGGGAATGAGAGAGAGAAAAGAGAGCGAGAGAGAAGAGAGAGACCCAAGTGGTTAAGATTATACGTAAATGTGTACAAATGGAGTAAATTACATTTTTGGTCCCTCAAAATTCGGTCACTATTTCAAACTAATTACATTTTTAATCGTTGTGGTTATCATTTTGTTTTATTTTTGGTCCCTCTGACTCACCTCCACTCGCATCTCCTTCTCCGTCAATCAACACGGTAGCAACGAGAGAGAAAGGATTGTTGAGCTTCGTTTTGCAGCAGGGAGAGAGAAATAAGATCGAGAAGGAGCAACAAGACATATCAACACAATAGCAATGATTTGGAGTTTTGTTTTGAGATCAGTTTAAACCGCGTTGACCTTTAATTTGGGGTTTTGATTTTTTACCATCGGTTTATTGTTTCTTCTCATGATTTGTGTTTGATTTTTGGGTTTGGTGTGGCTTCCTCTAGATTTGAACGAAAAAATTGGGTTTTTTTGTTTGGGTTTGGATGTCTTTGATTTGTTTAGGTTTGGATTCGTTAGTCCTGCATAACAAAAAATATCATCATCACGATTTGACTTTTGGGTTTGGGATTTGCTAATTTTGCATCTCCAATTTATGATGTTGTAACCAAAGATGATGGGTGTTGTCACCGAAAACGGGGTTGTGGTTGGGGTTTGTAATGGTACAGTTTTCTCAGCTAGTAGTACGACCCACAAATGCAACAAGGGAACTTGGCATAAGCTATTGCTATGAAATATCTCATGAATCTCGTAATCGTGAAGCATAACCTGATGAATTGGTTGGACCTTTCACAACACATAGAAATCATACCTAGTGACTACCTGAATGTGTGTTTCGAAGATGGGGACTCCAAAGTTGCTACAGTTGGAACTTCATGCCTCAATTGCATCACCTTGAACTTCGATTCTCCAAGTTATTAGCCAAAGGGCTTGATTTTGTTTTGAGGGTGTCAGAATCTCGAGTATTTGGATTTATATGGTTGTGTTAATGTCACTAGCCGCGATATTAAAAATGTTGCATCGAATTTGACAATTGGAAGTTGTAGGATAAGCGATTTCAAACAGATGTTTCTGTATTTGATTTCACAACGAAATGGTAATGTATTCATTGCGCATATTATGAGGAAGTTGCAAATTGTTTTATCTCTTAGATTATCAAGTTAATCATCCTCTTGTCTATGTACTTGGTATATATCAAATCGCTTGATGGATTTTTATTTCATTGCAAATAAAAATCACATAAATTGGTCCTTTGTTCTGCTTCAGCAAAAAGGGTATATGTCACACAACTCACACCATGGTTGATGGTGGAGGTGGACATGGAAAAGTTACAACGAGATGCTTAAGGCTGTGTTTGTTTGTGTTTGTATATTATAATGTGTGTGTGCACGTGTGTGTGTGTATGTATGTATGTATGTATGTATGTATGTATGTATGTATGTATGTATGTATGTATGTATGTATGTATGTATGTATGTATGTATG
>NC_037529.1:15773423-15791461 GCF_001531365.2 Cynara cardunculus var. scolymus
CGGTTCCGGTTCCGGTTCCAATATCTCAAGAACCGCCGGTTCCGGTTCTTGTCAAAAAGGGCGGGTACCTGCCTATGCTCACCCCTAATTTCTACAATCTACCCATCCTTTTATCGGTTTAAATTAATAAGATATCTTTTTTAATATAATAATTTAATCAAAAATTAACTACATTTAAAGTATAGATTATTTAAACATGAGATAAGAATCTAGTTTATTAATTGTTATCAATTAGTTTTATGAAATTTTAAAAAATTCCAGGTCACTTTGAATATTCAAACTTGCATCTCGACAAATAGCATCTTAGAAGAAATTGACTTCTTTCTAAAGATTGTGTTATTACAGTGGATCCAAAATAAGTAGCAGGAAGCCCAAATGGCAGCTTGCAAAACCTAATTTAAACATGGAGGAAGGAGGAATCTCTTGGTAAATCTCTAACGTGTGGCTTCTAATATCAACATCAATGTTCCACTATTTTAAAACTATCCCATATCTTCCTAGCAATCGAGCAATTGCCAATACAGTGATCTATCGGCTTGGACTCTTCATTACATGGGCAAAGAATTGTATCTAAGTCGATTCCCTGACTATCTAACGCAACTCTAACCAGGAGTCGACCATGGATGACACACCACACAAACATGTTAATCTTTCTTCGTACAAGTTTGTTCCAACGAGTTTCTGGATTAGGGTTAACATCTACACGACAATTCTTTTCAACTAAAATCTCTAGTTTTTTTACCGTGAATCTAGGCACTACCACCACATGTGATAACCTGGTTTTACGGATACAAAGTTGAGGGTTGATTTTAAATAATGGTGGTAAGTTGAGGGGTTTAATTTGTTTATATGCTCTCGCAGCCTCAAAAGGGTGGGATTGCACCACCTCGATATCAAATCCGCATTTTTACATGGTGAACTACAAGAGCAAGTACATGTCCACCAACTGAAAGACTTTGTAAAGAAAGGGTACGAAGACTCAGTATACAAACTGGTGAAGACGTTATACGGCCTAAGACAAACGCCTCGCACATGGAATATGAAACTTGACGAGATCTTGAAGAATATGAAATTCCAAAGATGTGTACAAGAACAAGCAGTATATCTTCAGGCACCACCCTTATGAAATGTTATATGTATAATCATAACTAGAAATCTGTGTGTGCCATTTATGGTGTCCATAAACTCATTTATGAAATGATTGTGGTTATCTTATATAAACATGATTCTTTCGTGAAATACGAATAAAATGGTCATATAAATGAAATATGATTCACATATTATATATGCTTCCTTAGTGAAACATTGTTTGCACATTAAATGTATTGTAATCGTTCATATACGTAACATGCCTCATATATTAACTTGAATGATGAGCATATGTGATGAAGATAAATTATAACCGTTCGATGTGTTAATTAAATAATGATGAAGTTAAGATAGGTTATAACGGTTTAAAAAATAAGGATTATATGACATAAAAATAGGGACTAGATTTTGTAACATTGTAAAATATATAGAAAATTTATAAACCCAATATTATACAAAATTACCCCGATGTAAATTTGCATAAAAAATGAAGGTTTCAATAAGATGGATTACTAAAATTGATTAATAAAGTTAATATTAATTAGTTGGTTAAGAATTTATCACGGTTCGAAAAAGCTTCTGGGCAACAGCCGTCATAGCGTATCATGTCTTAAGTTTTGTGTCTCACGTCACGTTATACCTGTGACACCATGACCTAATGTGCAGTTTTTATAACACAAGATTTGATTTTTTCTTATTTTTTTAATGTGTTACTTGTTAGTTCTAATATATAACCTAATTTAAATTATTTAATATCATTGACTCACTGAGCAATAGTAAAAAATATATATGTTTATGTGTATAATAATTTATACGATATAAAGATTTGCCGCCATAAGTCATGACTTAAAAAACACCGCGGCCTCGCTGTGACTCCTGATAAGGGGGTGTTTGGGACTGCTTATTTGCAGAGGCGGAACACATCCGTTGTAGTTCGGGGGGCCGAAATATAAGAGCATCTTCAATAGATTTTCCAAAATTGAAAAAATGGAGATTTTAGGCATATTTTTGCTCCAACAGGCTCTACAAAATTCTCCAAAACGGAGAAAACATGAGAGAGTGTAAACAAAAATTGATTACATTGAGAGAGAATCATTTTTTTATCATATTCGCACCGACAAGAAACCTTGATATTAGTGGTTTATAGGTTACTGACATATCTTTTTTTGTCTTTATTTGACCCCAAGAATGGATTGGATCGAAACGACTTTCTTGCCAATGGGAGATTGGCTGGGGCGGGGAGCTCGAGCCCTGGTTTTAATAGAGTTTTAATTATCCATTTTGGAAATTTTTTGAAGAATATGTTGAAGATGCTACAATATTGTAAAAATTAGTAAATCCAAATGATTTGTTTTTAGACTATTAAATTTTAGAAAAAGATTGATTAATGTAATATTAAAATTTGAAACATTCAAAGTATTAACAGGAAAATAGTAATACGAACTTAAACATTATTTACATATAATTAATATATTATATTATTTACTCTAAGAACTTAAACATTTAAAGTATTAACCGAGAAATAGTAATACTGGTGTAATTTACTTTAAAAACTTATATTTACATATAATGAATATATTATATAAAAACTAATACATAGAATTAAATATTAATAATTTATATAAAGGTATATGGAAAAAAAAATTCTTGGGAGGGGATTTGAAACAGAAACCTCAAGGATGAAGGTTATAAATGATTGACAATTGAGCTACTTATTATATATATTTTTAAAAGCTTAGTTATAGTACTTAAGTATAAAAGCGGGGGGCCATGGCCCCCAAAGGCCCCCATGGGGTTCCGCTCCTGCTTATTTGAAACAACTTATGCTTTCTACAAAAGTCTTTATCAACTTATTATAAGTTAGAAGGATTTAACTTCTTCAAAACTCCTTATTACCAGTTTGACACCGGTATAAACTGTTTATCCAAACACTCAAAAATGTTTATTACCGATACCACACTGGAATAAATCAATAAGCTGTTTCCATAAGCAATCCCAAACACCCTTAAATCTTAAGGTTTGATCTCGTTGCCACGCCATTTTGAACCTTGGAATTTATAGAGGAATTGGGTTAAAAACAATCTTATACCAAACACTACATTTATTATAAACAACGAAATCAGTAATAACTCAAAACTACTTTTTATTTATTATTCGAATTTAGGAATATATTTAACAAGATGATATTTACCTCTTTTTCTTCTTTTTACTATAAAACACATATATGATTAAATATGATCCCAAAAAAAGAGCACACTCTTTTTTTTTATTTGGGTATCGTCTCTTTGAAGAAGACAATTACGATAGAAGTTGTTAATACGCATGTTTAACTTTTGTGATAATTAATTTGCAAATATACACTTAATTTTTAATTTTTAATATGATTTAATAATCTCATAATTTTTCTATAATAAAGTATTAAAAATGGATCGTTTACTAAACACTTACCCGGTAAGTGCTTATGGGTAAAATTTAACATTATTATTTACTTATCGGGAAAATTTTAGTCCATCAACACGACATCGTATGCAACAATTTACCCGGTAAGCGCTTATTGTGGTAAGAATCGTCACCCTCACTTACCAGGTAAGACTCTTGATCCTTGTCTCGCTCTTACCGGGTAAGACTTTTGGTCCTTATCATACTCATTCGGTAAGGTAATGTGACTTGGTAAGCGCTTACCCGGATAAACATTTGGTAAACGACTCCTTAAAATTTCTAGAAAGAACAAAATTCAACTTCTACAGCTTCTTAATTTTAGATACTTTCAACATTATACTATATTTAATATATTAACTAAAATATTATTTCCATTTTTTTAAACATCTAATTTCAAAAGGAAATTTTCAAAATATAAATTATTAAATGTAATCTCAAGATAATCCCCTACTTAAAACAAACCCAATTTAAAGTTAAGCCCATTTTCATAACCCAAGTCTGAAGATTTATGAATCCCTACTACGGATGTTAAAACTTTTCAAGATCCGTCTCATTTAGACTTTTAGCCCAAATCTTATAGGTCCAATTTTTGACCCAAAAGCTACGACTTTTGGACCTAGAATTTCAACCGTCGAGCCCAAGAGCATCAATATGCTAGTCCTAGGATTCGAAGTAGTAAGTTATTTTGGCTAATATTTGAGTTCTTGAGATCAGTCGGTTACTATTTTTGTACCTTGCTTTTGTTGAATACATTGTCTTGGGTTTATTGAGAGGATGTACATGTTGTAAGGTAGTGGAACCTCGTTATATGTTATCTGGTGTTACATTGTTACCTTATTTGTATATATTATGCTCATGACATGTTGTATATGGTGTGAGATTCATTTATTTCCACATTGTAGTTGTTGGGTTGTTTGCAGACATTTTGATTGTACTTAGGACTTGTGTGTGTCAACTTGGAAAAATTCAAGAAAGTGTTGTAATAGCTTCGGTTTGTATATATATTTTACTCGTTCATTTAGGTTAATTTATTTGTTAGATTTAGTTGGAAATGTGTTGGACCACATAGGTGTTCGATAAAATGTCCTGCACCGTGAAAAGAAACTTCGAGAATGTTTTAGATCCTAGGACTTCTAGTCGACCTTTGTATTCTATAAGATGTATTGTGTTTGGGTGAAAAATCCATAAACACGACCGACTAGGATAAAACCCTACAATTACAGTATTATCAACTGAAGCGACATCCCCGACATACGATCTTCTATAACCACGACCGAAGATAATATTCGATTATCCAAGACAATCATTATCTCTTTTATTTACTGCAGATCTTGATTATATCTAAAGATTTATGACTGAAGATTCGTACATTAATGCTCAATTATAACCACCGACCAAGATTCATTAACATCATCAAAGTCAACCATTATAATCATTAAAGAGCATTAATAAACGGTTACAAACTCTCAAGTATAAATAAGAAGATCAAGACATGTAGAAACAACTAATTGATACATAATTACATCTGCTTCCAAACTCTCTAGAAGAATTCTCTACTGCTAGAATTATTGCTTAAGTTTACTTGCAATGTTCCATATTAACCACATCTTGTAATATCGATCGTTGTTATTAAGGACGATGTCCCTGATTGACGTCCGTAATGCATCAACAATATCTTCGATCGTCTGCAGTTTTTACCCTCGACGGGGGTTTTCGTGTCACAGAAATACTTGTGTCTTTGTTATTTTTTCGTTGTTTATTTCGAAGGTTCAATCTATAGTTGATAAGCTCCATAATCCAAATCTTATATTGCGTTGTGTAATTTTTAACATAAACAGTTTGGCGCTCACAGTGAGGTCCAACTAAAGATTTCCTTTGAAACAAACGAATCTTTTTTTTTGTGCAGGATTCACTAACATGTAAATTGCAAGTTTTGATCAAAGCCTCATCACCAAATTACAAGTTGATCTTGAAACTGCTAACCAACAGATCGCCAAGTTGACTGATCAAAATTCGATTTTTTTCCAAAGAACAACAGCGACAACAACCCATGTCGTTGGATATTTTATTGTTCGACATGTACCCCAGAAGTCATTAAACATGCCATCATACACAGGTCCACCATCTCAAACTTTGCGCTTGTGATTTCCCAACCTCAAGTTCTTCCACCACCACCACCACCATTTCCACCATATTACATTTTCTTCTCAAGAGCCACCAATCCAATGTCATCAATACCCATTACTACCACTCTTGTACCAACCACGATTCCCTTATCTGATATCCACTTTTCAGCCGCTAATATCCATGGTATCCACGTTTACACTGAGTGATCACAAAGATATGGATTTCAAGCGACTATCGACCTTAGTGCACAAGATTCAGGGTTTACCCCTCCAATTATGTCAATTGTTATGCCAACTTATGCTCGATCAGAAGAAGATCTCACAGCTCGTTGCATGAAACTGCTGGAAGAACAGAACGAAGAACTCCAATCACTGTTGTCTAAGCTTTCTAGAGTTGTCCCTGTTGATGTGGAACCCCCAACAGGATACCAAGTATCATCCTTTGCATACCATATCACGTTGGTCGATATTCCTATAAAATACAACATTCCTGTGTTCAATCCCAAATATTATTGTATTACTGACCCCAATGACACGTTGCCTAGTATAAGAAAGTAATGTGGACCGCCTCAATTCCATAATTATGAAGAGTACTGCATGTGTAAAAACTTTGGGACAACATTAACAGGGACTACGCTTTAGTGACATATCCATTTGAAGAGCAAATCAATGAATTCCTTACTGACTTGATCAACCAGGTTTTCCAACAATCTAAATGTAGCAGATATGGAAAAACAAACCAATGTATTGTACTATGTTACTCAAAATCCAAAGAAAATCATTAAGTACCTAGACAGTCATTAAGTAATCATGAGTTTTTACCTAACCATTAACTTAAGTTTCTTTGATGATTTAGAATGCCTAGATACGAGTTAAACAACAATCATATACATTTGCCTAGTAACTATTGTAAGCCTATGAGAAGTTAGAAGGGGGATAAGTGACAACTAAATTTGGAGATAGAAAGTTTCAAAGACTTGAAAAGGAGTACACATGTTAAGGATTATGAGCATTACAAAAAAAAAATTAATGAGAAATATGTTTTAACCCTGTCACTTGTAATTGGTAATTGATATAATTTATTTATAATGCTTTATGTGATACTTGCATTAAATGATTTTGTTATATGCAAAATTGGTGATAAAGTTACATGTATGTATGTATGTATGTATGTATGTATGTATGTATGTATGTATGTATGTATGTATGTATGTATGTATGTATGTATGTATGTATGTATGTATGNTGTATGTATGTATGTATGTATGTATGTATGTATGTATGTATGTATGTATGTATGTATGTATGTATGTATGTATGTATGTATGTATGTATGTATGTGTGTGTGTATGTATGTGTGTATGTATGTGTGTATGTATGTATGTGTGTATGTGTGTATGTGTGTATGTATATATGTATGTATGTATGGCTCATCTATCTTTATAGTGGGATGGTTAGTGATAGGACGAGTCTCAACCATCAAGCGAGGAAGGAAAAGACGTGAAGTTTACTTTTTATGCATAGTGAAATTTCATAATAAGAATAAAACATTGTGCATAGGTATACTAAAGGTCGAAATCTTCATTATTATAGAATGTCGAAGATAGTGACAATGTCAATGAATGCTAATGGTTGTGAAGATAACCGAGTCGAGGGAGTGACCTCAACCCCCCAATCCGAAGCCGGTGTGGTCCTAGTAGACCATCGATCCAGCCTGCACAGCCGAAAATGAACATTACCGAAGAGATGGCATGTTGTATGCACACCGCTTTACCTGGAATGCTTGAGCAGATCCAAACTGCAACACTTAAGATGGTAGATGCACATTTGAAGCATAATAGACCTTCGGGAAATGAAACTTATGAAATTAAGAAGTCAACTAATAATGAATCTCACAATCGTGAGGAGTCGAACGGGGAGGCACATTCCAACTGTAAGGAAGTTAAGAAACCCATAACAGAGGATGTAGTTATAAATCATTCACCAGCACTCGTCCTTATATTTTCGAGGGTAAAAATGGGCCTCTAGATAAGACAAGATGGAAAGTTGCTTCCTGACTTGTCATTGTGCACCAAGTGACATGACACAATTTCCATCAACTATGTTTAAGTCAAATGCGCTGCATTGGTGGAAATCGGTTCATGCCACTAGGGGTTTGGCAAATATTGCATCCCTCTCTTGGGAAGAGTTTAATGGATTAATGAGTGAGAGGTATTTCTCTCCACTCCAGATGAGGATATTAGAAAGTGAGTCCTTTCGTTTAGAGCAAGGAAGTATGATTAGAGAGAAATATGTAGAGACTTTTATAGAGAAATCTGGATTTGTTGAACGTCAAGTTGTTTCCGAGAAGAGAAAGGTAGATCAATTTGTTGATGGACTAAAAAGGGACCTTAGGAGATTGGTAGAGTTGTCAAAACTTAAGACCTTCCAAGAGACGATTGAACTTGCCACCCTTGCTGAAAAGGATAGTTATGTCACAAATGTCTCTAATAAAGTATTAAAGAGGAAAGTTGTCAATGTTGACGAGTCCAAAAAAGTTCGAGTTTCGAAAGGAAAGATTAGAACTTCGACTGCATGTGTTACTAATCAATGGTTGGAAATGTGAGATTCAATTATTATTATGGGCATTAGAGGGTTAAGCTATAATAGGTGTGAATTGGTCATGCATGTAAGACTGAAATGAATAGGTAATTAGAATAAAAATGAATGACCAAAAGATTGTCTCGTGATAAAAGAGATCTGGAAAAAAGATAGTATATAAGTACGCCCAAGTTTAATAGAAATTCCGAGGACGGAATTTTCTTTCAAAAGAGGGAGAGTTGTAAAACCCAAAATTTTAAATATATAAAAATAATATTATACAAGTCAATAAAGATTTTTTTATAAATTTATTTGAAGTATTAAAATATTTATGTGATTACTTGAAAGAAATAAATGTAAAAAATCTTAAAATAAGAAATGAATAAAAGAAAGGCAAAAGAGAAAATGAAACAAAAATGGATTTTTATTTTATTCAACCAAAAATGTAAATGAATAAGTTGAGAGGGACCAAATCTATCACTTAATTAAAGTATTAAAGGTTTAAATTTGTTTTGGACCAAAAATATAAATTATCACGTCAAGAGGGGTCTGGTTGTAAATGTCAGAAAGTATATAAAAGATGACGATGATGAGAAAGATTATGGTGACCTTATATTATTAATATGATATTCAAGTATGTGTATAATGTGAAAGATGACGATGATGCATATGTGATTTATGTTATCACTTGCATGAGATGTATATTGCATGCGATGATGAGATTTGCAGCAATGAGTGAGTATTGCGAATAACTTGTATGCAACTAGTATGATTCGACAAGATTCGTCCACCATACGGGGTGGGTTGGACATGAAAAGAGAGCTTGCAATTCCGAGGTCTTGGAGTCCTCGTCCATAGAATATGCCACATACGCAATGAAAAAATGACAAAAATACATTAAAACGTTGCTTATATGTTCATGTGATCATGCAACCATATTGTATTCACTAAGCTTTTAGCTTATACTATACATGTATATATCTCAGGTGCCAATTGTCATTAGACGGGTTGAATGAAGAAAGACGAGACTATGTTTTGAATCACGCTTGATTAGATATTTTAATTAATATTGATTACGTTAAAGTATTTTAAGCTTCCGCAAGTATGTAATGAATTATGTTAAACACATTATGTATGTTTGAAATTTTTAAGTTCATATTTTTTTTCATGGCAAAAGTTATTAGGAATGATGTCACGACACACGAAAGAAAAAAAAGAAAAAAATCGGAGCGTGACAACTACCATCATAAAAAATCAATGAATTACTTAAACTGTCAAAGAGGGAGATAAATAGTATTTTGGCCAAAGTAGTTGAAACTTATAAAAAAGATCGCTCCTCCAAATTGGATGATGCTTTATTGACTGCCTTCAAAACCCTTATTGGTATGTCTCTCTATAAATTTGTTTTTGGAAAAGATTTCCATTTACCTATAGAGCTGGAACATAAAGTTTGGGGCATTAAAGAACTCAATATGAGTTTAGATGAGGCCGGATGGAAAAAATAACCCTATAGCTCTATATATTGGAATAACATAGGAATTTTCCTATGAATATAGAAACTTTACAAAGGAAATACAAAAAACGCATGAGAAGAAAATTCTTCCAAATCATTTCAGTGAAGATCAAAAATTCATTTTGTTTAATTCAAAAATAAAATTATTTCTTGGAAAATTAAACTCAAGATGGAAAGAAACTATAGCATTTACAAAGTATATAAATATGGAAGGGATACTACTTTTAAGGTAAATGGACACACCTTTCTACAGCAAAACCTCCTAGGGTTGTTGTTCTGGAATATTCAAAGAAGTTAAGCAATTAAGAACCTTAATAAGGCCCATGGTATGTAAATATCAAGTATAAACTCTCACCATCATCTCTGCAACCTCTCTTCCAACTAGGGGTGTTTAAAAACCCGACCAACCCGATCAACCCAACCCAACGCGAAATAACTCAACCCGAAGCAACTCGATGTCTAATTAAATTGTAAAATTTTCAAACCGTAGGTATTGGGTTACTATTATTTGAACACAACCCAACCCGATATCCATTTATTTATTGGATTTAATATGATTGTTGAATTTTTTTATTAATATATACACCAGAAACTTACACTATCACGTACGCTATTCATATACACATATTTTCAATCTAATCACATCTTTATATAACTCATTCATATATATGTTCAGTAACTGTTAACATATATACGTTAATTGAGAAAACTAACTGAATGTGATATACGTAAGAAGTATGGATAAGTTGTATCAAATGGCTGATGATGAAAAAGAAATTATGAGTAAAAAAATTACATATTCAAGGTTAGAATAATATTTTAATGTACCAAAGTATCATCCCGACTAACCCAACCAACCCGTATGGTTTGAGTTGGGTTGGATTGCACTTTCGTTTGGATTGTGTTGGGTTAAGATTTTCAAACCACAAATATTGGGTTGGATTGTTCAAATGTTTTCAATCCTATTAACTCAACCCATGAGCAACGACTAATTCCAACAACGGTTATGTTTGTAGAACCTCTCTCATGCATTATCAGTAATCAACTATCTTTCAAACTCCATAAAGATCCATTTTCTTTCTTCTTCTCCATTACCCTGTCCATTTATCCCCACTGTTCCCATTCCCTAGTACCCAACCCCTGTTTTTTTTCTTCTCTAAACATCCATGGAAATCATCAAATCTAATGCCTGAAGGAGAGTCTCTTCTTTTGCTAGAACCCCAACCGCTAGAAGTGCACCAAGAGCAAGACGAATGGACTGTTATCTCTTTGTCTCATGGGACTGTTTCTGTATCGGATTTTTCCTCAACACCATCAAAGGATCAGCCATCCACACCAAAAATCCAAGGTGAGTCATCAAACCCACTGAATGCTCTAGCCGAGGCTGTTGAGGCACATGTTGTGACAGCACCAGCATCACCCATTGCTGAACCCCAAGATCAATCTGAGGTTGCCACTGATGAACCTATTCCTAAAAATTCAGGTATGATTTCATCCCCACCTATGGATACCAATCTTATCACCAGACTCCACAGTGAACCACAAGCCGATGTTGGTGAACTTTTGCACCAAACTATCAATGAAGCCATGGATGCCACTGATGACATTTTGGGTCTCGGTACTATTGTCCCTGAAGACCTTATGGTTGAAATTAAGCCTCCTTTGGAAATTCATACAAGCCCATCTGCTGCACCATATGTGATACCACCACTAAGTATGGCCATCCTAAACTCAGGCACTCTCGCTGATCCTAAGAGTCCAATACTCGACAATGAGCCCCTTTTGACCTCTTAAGCTTCTTGTATTTCATCTATTGCACCCAATGATAATCCACCCTTTGATAAGTTGCACTTAAACAAAGAAAATTTGGCCACTATCACTACCCCGACCCCCATTGTTGCCTAATCTAGTGGCCAACATGAGGACATTCTTAATCAAGCCAAAGAATACCAAACTGAGCACCTTCTTGACTTAAAACTCACTGCTCAGCCTGAAGTTGACCAACTAGAGGTTGAAATGAACCAAACTGAGGAAGAATACCATCAAGGTGAGGTTGAAATGAACCAAATGGTGGTGTCTGATTGGTTTGAGCTTGGCTCCAAAGGTCAAAAGTACTAGGAGGTCACAGGTTCAAATCCAAGCAAGAATAAAAATCCCCTTGTGGCCACGGAGGTTCAAATACGGTGACTCCGGGCTATCTGCAAAGTAGGTGGTTGTCCTGGGATTAGTCGGCTCGCATAGCAGGGTGGATATCCAGGTTAATAAAAAAACAAAAAAGGTGATACCTTGGTCCATCATGATTCACACTAGGAGATACCCTCTTTGGTGCACATTACAACTGTTACTAAGAATGTACAAGAGGAAACTGTGGTTGATGGAGGCAAGGCTAGTATGATCAAAGAGGTTGTCAAGAAAGGAATTGCAAGGAGAAAGACAACCAACAAGAAGAGAAAGAGAGGCCCCATTGATCATGGTACTACAGCAATTGAAGAGGACTCTACTCCTCATAGACTTACAACACTGAAAGCTCAAGAAAGCCACATTCAAGCGGCCCAAGCAAGCAGGCTTTGCAGCATTTTTCCAGTAGTGTTACAACCAAGGCAGGTACACCAACATCATTCTCTCTTAAGCCTAGGAATCTATTCAGTTCCTCTATGGCTAGAAAAAGTTATTTTTCATTTTCTGAAAAGATTGGTATGACCCAAAGGTATTTCCCCATCAGCTAGTGTTAGCAAACCCATCCATGAAGGTTGTTATTGACAAATTAAGTTGAAAAAGTTATGTATACCAAACCAATATAATCTGAGCTGGCTTAGAGAATTTTATATTGAGGTCTCTATATGTGATAAGGTAGATATCACTATGAGAAAGACCCTTGTTTTATACTCACCACATGCCATCAATGCTTGGTTAGAAATTACTCCACCACCACAATCTGAATTAGACAAACTTACTACAAGAGCCTCTAATGAGAACTTAGTACCATTTTTTATAGACTTAATTTGAGGGGTCTAAGTGAACATTCAAAGGGAGGTCTAGAATTTTGAAAAACCCATTATGTCAAACTAGAAGCCAATATGTGGTTTTTACTTTATAAGTCATACCCTTCATCCTACAAGCCATGTTACCAATCTGTGTTTAGAAAGAGTTTTCATACTCTATTACATTCTTGAGGGTAAAACATTTTATCTAGGGAGGATATATATGTCAATATTAGGGTTTGTGTTGATAGATCAAATGGGAGATTGCTATACCATCCATCATTCATAACTTCTTAGAACAAGCAAAGGTCCTAGTGCTTCAAACTAATACTTATTCCATAAAAAGAACTTCCATGGATGCTAAAAATCTAGATAGGCTTATGAGGCTCAGCAACAAACCCCAATCTGAGACAGTTGGTACTGCATTAGAAGCTTTAAGAGTTGGCCTATTGGAGGGAATGAAAGAACAAACTGCCATCATTAAGAGGAACATGATAAAGAAACCAAACTGATGAAGCAAATGAAGGATAAGATTGATCTGCTCAAGAAAGAAAGATTGCAATGGATGGAATACAAGCAGCAAAAAGACCATGTAATGAGAGTTGCATGGAGGCACAGCAAATCCAAGAAGCCAGTGGAACTACCTCCCTTCCCACCTCAATCTTACACCAGCATACCCAATCTCCTACTCATAAACTAAAAGTAAAGGGAACATAGGCATAACCTATCCTACTCAGATTGAGTAGGATAGGTTATGCCTATGTTCCCTTTACTTTTAGTTTACCTGTTTATTTCAGTTTAATTTAGTCATTTTTGTGTCCTAAGGGTGCGTTTGGTATGCAGACTACATGGGACGGGACGGGACAAAAAAAAATAGTCCCATGTTTGGCATGTCATGGACAAAAAATACATAGGACAAGATGGGACTATTTTTAAAATTCATGGGACAAAACTTGATATTTTTTGTTCCACCAAAAAAGGTGGAACAACATGGGACTGAATATAAAATGACTATATTACCCTTATTTCTTCCATTAAAAAACCTAATTATCCCACCATTTGTGTTGTGAAGTATCGCCTACTTCATCACAACCTCGTCTTCTTCCACATCGGCTCAATCGTCTTCTTCCACCATCCTCCATTGAACAACATTTAGGGGTAATATGGTCATTTTAACAGTTTTGTCCTATCCTGTCTTAGTCGTACCAAACATAGGACAGACAATTAGTCCTGTCCCTTCCCGTTCTGTCCCGTCCTGTCCCGTCCTGTCCTGTCTAGTCTGCATACCAACCGCTGCCTAATTGTTAAAGATGTTGAGTCCTATATTTTGTATTTTAGTTTGTTAATTAAGGTATTATCCTTGTTTCATTTTAGCAAGTCATTGAGTCCTTAGACTTAGTTTGTCCATTTTTAAGGTTAATTGTGTCTTAGTTGTTAAGTACTTGAGTCATTATCTTTGATTTTGTGTTCATCTGTTTGGGAACTGATTTTGTGAACATATTTCACTTATAGCCATATATGCACAAATAAAAATAACATAGAAGTTTTTCTTAGACTATTAGATTTGATCCCATAGTCATAATAATCCATTGTTCACCCACTTATTTTTTGATTAAGCCTGTAAAACTAGTCAACCATTTTTTTGGGCTCTAAACTTGAATAGAATCATTTGGACCTTCGTCTCATTTGGCCCACTTTGTAGCCTTGATATTCATTCACTGAGGACATTGAATCCCTTAACTTTGGGGGAGGGTCCTTAGATACAACCTTGATGAAACACAATGAGAAATACTTGCACAAAGACCAAAAGAAAATCAAAGAACAAGTTCTATGTCTTTTGCATAAAAGAGTGTCAATAAACACCAATGTTTGCATAAGAACAAATGTGTTCAGAACATATCTCAATATGAGAACCATAGTAGAAAATTTGTGTTATGGAGTGAAAGTGAAATATGAGGTAAAAGTCAATGCATTGAAAAGAAATAAAAATCCAAAGGCTAACCCATTCAAATCCCCAAAACCTTGATGATTCTAGTTTAACAAAAAGAAATATAGGCTATCTTATGATTTTGCACATTTGAAAAATCAAGATTGGGGGAGCTTAGTTTGTGAAAGACTATGGATATCACCTGATAGTAGGACAAGAACATTTCCTTAAAATGATCAAAAAAAAAATTGTATATCGGCTATTTTGTGAATAAGTTCAATTATTTTTAGATAATTAGTTATTTGAGTCTTTTATTTTGTTATTTTGGTGGCTTGGGGACAAAAAAACAACTTAAGTTTGGAGGTGTGATAGGTTTTAATTTATTAACCATATAGCACTATTTTTCTTACCTTTTTGCCTTTTTTTATTTGCCTAAAATACCCTTTTGAGTCTTTTTATTATCTCTTTTATCATTTAATCATTTTATCATCTTTAGAGTTTGGCTTGAACTATTGGAATTTTATTGTCGGTGCAAAAGCAGTCCTATAGGAGTGCTTTGATGAGAATTCTGAAGTGTTGTAGCACTGCTGAAGGACTCTCTCATTTTTCGGTCGGGTCGAATCTGCATAATTGAAGACCAAGGAGGGCTTACTATCATCTTTTGTACTACTTACTTAGAGCCCAATCCTCCTAATTAGTATAAATAAGAAGCATTGTCTTCAGTTAAAAACACAACCTTTGGGTTTAATTCTCTAAATTCTACTTGCTTTCTTGTTTCACATTTTGTCTTGAAGTATTTCCCAAGGGCCAAAGATATTAGTTGCTATTGATTTTGTTGTTACTTTCAAGTTGTAATCAAAGTTTGATCATTTTGAATCCATCTATTCTTCTTGTTAGTTACATTTTTCAAGTTTACTTCAATTTTCGATTAATTTTAGAGCTAATTTACTCTCATGGCAATACATTGGATTACCTATCCTTCCGTAGCTCATGATTAGTTTCTAGTAATTAAAAATCTAATTTCCAAGTGTTTTAAAGCAAGTGTTTACTTTTTGTGACGTAACTTGTCGTGCAAGTTACATAGCTTGTCGTACAAGTTACTAAGTACTATGGTAATCCTGCAGCACTGTCTTAATTTTCTTACATTCTTTTACTGTTTGAGCTTTACATTTATGCAATTTACTTTAATGTTATTTATTTTCTCGCATTTTACTTTACTGTTATTTACTTTCTCTAACTTTACTTTACTGTCATTTACATTCCTAAAAATTTAGTTTATGCAATTTACTTTATGTTCATTTACTTTCCCATAGTTTATTTTATAGTCATTTAATTTTTTGTACTTTACTTTCCCGTCATTTACATTCTCGTACTTTACTTCCTATAATTTAGTTTTCTGTATTCTCCATTTTTGTTATTTACTTTCCAGTCCTTATATCTTTCGCAAGAAGAATCCAAACGATAATAAGCTAAACGCCTTAGTTTGGGGTGCAAGAGAAAGTTAAGACCAAAACAATGTGAAGGTACATATGTGTCCTATATATAACATTATTTTCTAACTATTTATTTCAAGTGATTAATATTCCGTTGAAGATTGCATTTAATCAATTGACAACTATTTTTATGTATGAAAATGCATTAATTTTCAAAGTTAAGATAAATAAGAAAACCTAAAGTAATATGAGAAGGCTATAAAGAGTTTTAGTACGTAACAAGTGATATACTCCTAAGGTATATGAAGGTAACATCATGTCGCGCTAGGGTTGACGATGTTTAACATTAATGATGTCGTATCGATAGCAATGGGTCTATGTGTACTATTTGAAGTCGTCTGGCCCGATAGTTGATACTGTGACAGTACTATAACACCATTTTGTGGTACTGTAGGAATGTCCAGGAGTGCTATGTCATCTTTTTACTGAATCATTTGTTTTTGTGTCAACAAACCTCTGCGCCATTTGTTTCTCTTTACGACTAATTTTCTAATTGACAACTTACATACACACCATAAAGATTTCCTCGAATTTGCCATCTGAAATTAGTTTTTAAAGATTGGATTTTTGAGAAACTTTTACAAGCCTTCCATGTGGATCGATATCTAGTACTTTTACCATTTTTACTTGGTAATAAACGATAGTAGACTAAAGTGTATACTTGCATTGAGTTCTATTGCATTAGTTTTGAGGTTGCCTAAACTGAGCAACATATACACAAAATTAAATTAAGTAAACTAAAAAAAACTTGGTATACTTGTGAACATTCATCGACTCTTGGGATCATTCCTTCTCTGCCGTACCCTAAAAATGGTGTGAACACTGTTAACATCAAATAACCCATCAAACCTAAAATTAGGCATGTCACTTGTGAACTTCATTGTGAACAACAAGTACCTATCAAAACTAAAACTAGACGTACCACCTGTTGATACCTTTTGAACCTAGTGAATCACAGATGAAGTATACGATTAAAATAGCAAGTAGGTATAATAAAGATAGTGCAAGGTGGCCAAAGGCCTTCGCTTGTTGTTGTTTTCCGACAAACATGGTATGCCAGATTAGAGGTTATGTTCTTCGCGAAAGGTTGCCAAAATAGAGCTTCTCTTTCTTGGTTGTTCAAAATCAGCTACAAGGTGTTAAAATAGGAGTTTTGTTTATTGAGTTATAATTATCTCTTAAAATAGCCATTTTTTAAATAATTATCATAATAATTGCTAAGATGTCATGGGAATTAAAAATTACCAAGATATCCATTTAATATTCATTATTGATTAAATTAAAAGAATGAACTATTCTTATCAAAGTATTTATAGTTTTTATATGATTATGGTTATATAAGGGTGTTTTCAAACGAGAAGATAATTAACACGTGTAATAATCTTATAGTAAAACATACATGATTTACAACACATCTAGAGATATGATGTCGACTACCATTGTACACACGAGTTTCAAACCTTGGTATTGTTTTCATTTTTCTTTTTTGCTTTCTATTCTTTCTTGTTTGTATCTGAAAACGATGTTTTTAGATACTAGAAGAGTACTCGTGCAATGCAACGAGACACATCTCGATTTTAATGTTTTATTTTATTATTTGTCTTTGTCAATATTATAATACGATTTCATGTGTTTTTAAGAAAGCAACAATGATTTTATTTTTGAATAAAATATAAATTTGAAGATATCATAAAGATTTGAAAAAAATATATCAATGTTAGTATAAAATCAACTATTTAAAAGTTCTCAGTTTTTATGTAATTTCTGTAATTTATTTTTTATTATAATTTAATTTAAGTTTAATTACGAAATAATTTATTTTTGGTTTAATAATATAACATTTTATAAAGATAATAATTAAGTATTCTGTTAGAACTCAATGATTATCCT
>NC_037529.1:15793516-15797689 GCF_001531365.2 Cynara cardunculus var. scolymus
ATATATATAACAAAACATATTTTTAAACGTATTTATATAAAACATATTAAAAATAACATATTACAAACATATTAATAACATATTAAAAATTTATTAATAAACAAAAATTTGAAAAAAAATATTTTTTTTTTGTCGGGGACCGGTTATGGGACCGGAACCGGGACAGGATTCCTTAAGCAGTTACCGATAAGCTTGACCGGTTACAAGGTATTTCACCGGAATCGGGACCGGGACCGGTTATGGCAGGACCTGTTACCATCGGTTTTTGTCTTGATTAGGACCGGTAGCGACCGGTTAAGGACCGGCCCGGGACCGGATTTTGGCCATCTCTATTAACAAAGACGATAAAACAAACTTGCTCGATTATTATATATACTATATTATAAATCATTTGATAAAAACTCTTAAAAACTATTCTTTTTGCATGAAGTAATGTGTACTAATGCATATGACTTAAAATTTAAGATTACAAATAAATTGTGTGTAAGTACAACTTATTTAAGCTTAATTTTTGAATTCGTATAACTAAGTGCAGATAAACATAATCAAATATAGAATAAACATCTCATTTTAAATATAAAAAATCTAAAATATAATTAAGATAATCATTATCTTTGTAAAATTTTATTGTTAAGTCAAAAATAAATTAGTTCACTAAATCGTAAAAACATTATCTTTCTCAAAACCACATAAATCATATTATATCAACAGAGACAAAAAATAAAACCAAACATTAAAATGAAGATATATTTCGCTGCATTGTGCGAGTACCTTCTAGTTAGGGTTAAATGTATGTAATAACAACTTATTTTCATGAATGTACTTGTATTTTTCTATTACAGCAATATACTTTTAAATTATTTTTTATTAGGACATCGTACTTTGAAAAATCTATTCATACAGCAATGGATAACGTGTTACATTTTAAACCGCTTAATCACTTTTTTTTTGCTTCTTTGACTTAAATGAGGTGATATATGTGACACGTCATTTTGATTACGTCGCTAAAATAGAAAAGGAAAAAAAAAAACATTTCAAATTATTTTAATGATTTTCACTTTTCATTGCTACGTTTTAGAAAAACATTTTAATTTTTTTAACTTTTTCTTATTAAATTACATTCAAATTAAATATTCTAGAGTAAAATATTTCTTAAGTAAATATGATATTTATTATTTTCGAGATAACTATTTTGTTTGTAAGATAAAGTAACACTTGTTATTGTTCAAAATAACATCTCTTTCAAAGTTTTTTTTAAATGTTAAGAGATAAATTGTGCTCTACAAGTTTTCTTAATATTGTTATATTAATGAATAATTAAAAAAAATCTAATTAATTTAATATATTTATATGTCAATAATTTTTTTTTAAAAATATAATATATTCTTTAAAAGATAAATATTTTTTTGGTAAAAAAATGTAATAATTCTTATTTTATTTTTTTAACAAATACATATTTTTAAAAATTGTTAGCGAGATAAGTTGTGTTCTACTAATTTTCTTAATGTTAGTATATTAATGAATACTTTAGAGATTTTCTAATTTATTTTAATATATTTATTAAATAATATGTAAAATCAATTTTTTTTCAAAGTATAATGTTGTAATAAGAAACTTCATATCAGCAAAATTTTACAAATATGCCTCCAATGTGGACAATTGTATGACATGAAAATCTGGTAACTTACGTCATCTCATTTTATTTCAAATCAAAATGTTGCACATTGTTATAATCTCGATTTTGAGAGACTAAATATTTAATTTAAATTTAGGATTAGAAACAAATACTGAATTTAGATAACCATGTTTGAATAAATGTACAATATCTAAATAATAAAATGTTAAAAGTAAAATGATGTAATAGTAACCGGTGATTCTATAATACAATAATTTTAAAAGTACAATATTGTAATGAGAAATGTCACGTCAAGGGTATATCATGTGGACAATCTACATAGACAATGAGGTGACATTGAAACCCGATATTAATGAATAAATTGAAATCAAAATGTAACTCAATGTTATTATAGGTAATTTTTTCAAACCACAATGCTCTGATAAAAAAATAATTTTGAAAGTATATTATTGTAATAAAAGAAACTAAAAAAATACAATACATAAATTAGATCAATCTCAACCTTAATCTAACACTATGGAGTTGAACTAGCGCCTTGCTTATATTTATAAAACTAGTTCACTCTATTTTTTAAGAGAACCCCATAAAACTTGTAATAACCCAAAAGAATAAAAAAAATGAAAATAATCAGTAGCTGATAAATTTTAGAGACTTGTTGTGTAAATGCAAAGAAACTGTAGGATTTATACCTAAAATTTGTAGTAATTCAATGTCATGAAATCCAAATTGGCGTGAAACCTTTGGGATTTATTGCTTCCTTTTCCGTGAAACTACCGATAGCTTAGCATAAAGTGGGATTTTGTAGCCTTATGTGAATTTTGGTCGATAAGGAGAACTATTACGGACAAAGGCAACGGTGGACGCTGAAACGAGAGTCGATGGTGCCCTATATTGTAACTAATTCGACACCAATCGGTAAGTGTTTTGTATCTTTCTACTCTAAATTATGTTTACTAGATGATCTCGCAAGTCGTTCGATCGTTCGTGTGGGTTGAGCAATTCACGTATCACTTGATACGGACGACTTCTGTTTTTCCGCCGGACCACAGTCTTGACCTCCGATCGAGCTACGAACACGAGTAGGTAGGCGGCTAGGGGGGCGGCAGGGCTGCGCCTTTTCAATCAATCTCCGGYCGCTCCGCTATTGGTGCGAGCTGTAAGGAGTCTTGATCTCGAGTCAAGCTGGGGCGTCATCTGTCTTTTAAGTTAAGTCATTTCCTAAGACGGCTCCTCTTATTCTTTCTACGATAATCCAAACTGCAGCTCCACGAGTCTGCTCGGAACYAGTCGATTCCTGAGCCATTCGTTCTCAGGGCAACAATGGCCAACGGTCACCGTTAGCATCTTCACTGTTCGTCATGATGGTAACCACCGTGACACCGAGTTGTCAAATTGTGACCCTCGTTTGGATTCTAAAAGATGGAACTTATGGTGTTGATCATCTCTCTTAGTGATTTGATGATGATCCTTTTTACCTTATGAAGTGTACCATCTCTGTATTCAGCTTCAGCGATTATCATTGAGTCTGTTCAGTGATCGCTGGACATGTATTGTATTTCCTTTAGAGACAAGTATTCTTTAGAAAAACAAAACTCACACCACAGAACCTTCAACAATATCGAAGATAGAAGTTGAACATAGAGACAAGCAAGTTCGTGATCTGATGCAGTTCTCAGTGATAACAAGCTCGTGTACACAAGTGTGAAATCTACTCAAGATTCATCGAACACTGATGAGACCTTCAACGTCATTCCAGTAACAACAATCAAATGAATCTTGTTGAACAATATTAGTTTTTATCTTGTCCTTCTACACATAGGGATGGTAATGGGGCGGGGACCCCAATCCTCGTCCCCGATCTTTGTCCCCATCCCCATCCCCACCGGGAATTTGATCACATCCCCATCCCCAACGGGGAAACGGGGATTTTTTTTTCATGTTTGTGTAATTTTTTTTAAATAAAATGTGTAAGACGCTACACATGTTTAAATCTCACATTTTTCCAATTAACCTAAAATCAAAAGAAATTTAATTTAATACAAAAACTATACATCATTATATAATAATTAACAATGGAAAAAAAATTAATAAAAAAATTAATAAAAAATTAACGTCACATGTACAAAAACATATTGATTTATATCCAAAACCACATATAGTAATATCCAAAAAATATTGAAATAGAAACTACCGTCTACCGAGTTAATAGAAATAAATAATATATAATATAATTTATTAATATATATATATATATATATATATATATATATACAGGTACGGGGCGAGGCGAGGCAGGGAGGGGAGTGTGTTGGTCCCGTAAGGGTCTACAAGAATATAAACAGTTTGTAGAAGAGGTGGGGATGAATACAAACACAGTATTTTCAAATTTAAAATATATATTGATAGAGAAGATCAATACAGATTTTACAAGACTGTTTGCGGAAAGATAAGGTAAAGAAAACCTATCTAAATAATCTTTGGTTACACACAGATCTTTAGCAAATACAAGAAAAGAGATTGCTAAAAGGAAGATCTTT
>NC_037529.1:15799459-15801346 GCF_001531365.2 Cynara cardunculus var. scolymus
TGACGCTGATAATTGGGCGGGGACTGAGTCTCTTTTTCAGCTTTGCTTCTCTCCATTGCTTATTCTTGTCCACTAGTTTCAGCTTCTTCTTGCGTTCAGCTTCTGCCATAGAAAGAAGTTTAGCTTGGGTTTGGACAGCACTCACCGTTTTCTTGGACTATTTCTTGGAGACTTGGCCAGCTTTAAGCTGTCTTCAGTCTGCTTCCTTTGAAGCTCTAGCTTTTCTTCAGTCCTTAATGCCTCGAGTCTTTCAGCTTCTGAAAGGAAGTCAAACTCACCACCACTAGAGGTACGAAGATAAATTTTTACTCTAGTCTGGTCGAGTGACTCCTTAAGCTGATACATTTGCTGGTCTGCTGGAGTATAAGAGCTGGGTTGATCAGATACCCACTCCAGTCGACCGCAGGTTGTTGAAGGGATATGAAGTTGGTACTCTGAAGTGATCACTACCTGAGAGGTAGAGTCTTCAAATAAGGTTTGTTGAGGGCATGAGAAAAGTACCTTCAAGTTTGCCTTCTTCAGCGACCGCCTTGCCTTTCGACTTGGGGTCCTTGTTTCCTGATGGAGTCGATTCGCCTTGTCTTTGCTACCCCTAAGATTGAGCTTCCCCGAGGGCAACACCTCTGGTGACGGTTGATGGCTTCTGGAAGTTGATGGTGAAGTCATCTTCATCATCGTCGTCGTCRTCACCATCTAGATCATCTCCGGTGTCTGGAATGACAGGTTCATCATCGTCTTCATCATCATCTTCTTCATCCTCATCAACATCATCTTCATCACCAGCAGCAGTGATGGTATGGACATCATCCCTAGGGATGGCTTCTACAACCTCAGCTTTAGCAGCTTCGGTGGTAGGGATTACAGGAGCAGCAACTGCTTCAGCTTCAACAGCCTCGGCTTCTACTGCAACTGAAGCTGATACTGGACCTACAGCCTGAGAAGCTGTAGGAGCAGCATCTGATGATCCACCAGTGTTGGACCTCATCTCCCCCTCTCTGGCTAAGACTTGAGAGAATTGGCCAGAGAGTTCGTCCAAGCGCTGTCGCTGGAGAACCATGGAATCCTCCAGCCTTTGCAAAGCATTGGCTAGAGTTTTCGTTGCCTTACGCGTCTCATGGAGCTGGGCGCGATCATTGGCAGAGAATGAAGGTGCACTCACTGGAGCTAGTTGACGTACAGCATCCAAGATTTGCTGAAGAAGTCCAAGTTGCTGATCAGCAATTGCCTGCGCATCATCAGCCCTGCTGTGAAGAACAGCAATGGCGTCGTTGTTGGTGTGAACAGCTTCTTGGAGAGTCTGGAGCTGACTCTGAACTTCTTGAACGTCCGCCTGGAGGGCTAGGAAGTTCGCATCAAGATCGCCTTGGCAGGACATCTCCAGGTGAACTTCGTTGACCTTGGAGAGGACGGTATCAACGGCTGGAAGGAGAAGTTTGATGTCTGATGCCATATCATAGTCATCATCGACATCCTCATCTCATCCATCATCTTTCTCTCTTTCTCCCTCTTTCACCTCTTGAGCATCAGGCTGATGCATCAAAGAAGGACCTGCAAAAGAAGAAGTATAAGCTAAAGGCTCAAGGTTAGAAGAAATGAAGGGGTAGGAAGATGGAATACCTGAGGGGCATTGAGTGACATCAAAAGGAGTGTCACTGGTGGGAGCAAAGATGTCCTCGAGAGGATGGACAATCGTATGTTGAGGAGCATCGAGAGGAGCAGCCTTAGGTCCTGTGGTGTGTGTCTCAGTATCAGGAAGGACAGTCACCGATACATCATCGACATGTGTAAAGACCAAGGAGGGAGGAGAAGAGAAAATGGTTGAGAAAAGACGTGGGTGTTCAGCGGTGGCGGCGCTGATATCTACACTTTCAGTGATTTGGGTTACTG
>NC_037529.1:15802681-15804228 GCF_001531365.2 Cynara cardunculus var. scolymus
AAGTCTACCTCTTATGTCATCCAAATTGACGTGCTTATTGATGGCTTATCTCTAAGTCCATCGCACTTTAACACGTTCAAGTGATCAACCCGTCAAGAAGTGTGCTTGGTTTTTATAAAAACTCGAATGAAACAATGAAACGTCGTTTACGAAAACACTTAGCTACTTTTGTTTGTTTTGAAAATCTCACATTTCCGTCTTACACCCAAGCTATAAAAGCTTAGCTACTCATAACAGAAAGTAAAACATAAATAACGAAAAATAAAAACATAAACGTAAATTGCGTAAAGTAAATAACGAGAAAATAAATGATGGAAAAATAAATAATGAGAAAATAAATGACAGGAATGTAAATTACGGGAAAGTAAATTGCGGAAATTAAATTACGGAAAGTAAATGACAATAAACGTAAAGGAGCATAAAATAAAGACGAGAAAATAAAAGACGAGGATTTAAAGAAGGAAACTTGAAAACTTAAGAACTTGGAATTTTCTCAAAAGTTGCTCTCAAAATCAGCCCTAACTAGCTGATTTTGATTCTTCAAATATGATATAAGATGTCTCTAAACAAATGCCCAAGCTCCCCTATTTATACAAAAAGTCTAGCACAAAACAACAAAATTATAACCCAATAGTTAATGACCAAAAACAAATAACAAAGGGAATCCTAGGCACAAGATGATCCATTAGTTTAAAAATCCCTGATTAATAAAATCTTCCAGCTGGCATATAGTTGTCATCCAATCAGCATCCAAAAGTCAGCAGCTTAATCGTTAAGCCCTTGCCAAACCGTGTACGTAACAGGTGGTTGCTGCTGTAATGCTGCAGCATCAGGCTGTTTTACAAAAAAATCTTCGTTAGCTTATATTTTTATGTCCCAACAAGTTAAACCACAATATTTTTGCTCCATAACAAAAGTATAAAGAAATAAATCAAAATGACTCAAAGTGGGAATGAAAGGAAACTAATTTTAACTAAAAAAACGTAAAACGGATGCATTATGTGTTGAATTCTCAACACATATCAGTAGCCAATGGCATCAAGGAAGGAGATGATCTCGGCAGTGAAGGGTTTGCTGTCGAAGGGACCCCTTGGAAGACGGAGAGCTGAGGGGAGTGTAGAAACCCGGAAGTTCACTTCCATACGGTTGAAGGTGAAGTGGATTTGCTCCATTGTTCATCTGGCTTCGTCTTGGACCTCAACGACCTCAGCAGTGTACCAGAACTGCTGAAGTATTTCCTTAACCATGAGAGGATCATGGTTGAGAGCGTAGCCGAGCGACGACTGTTTGAGAAAGTCAACCGCCGATTGGTAGAAGGCTCGTGTAGGAGGTATCTCGAGCAAGGCAAGATGGTTGTTGGCCTTGATCAAGATCTCGTCAATAGCGAAGTTGACGTTCTTGGCAGCCATCTGTATTTTTTTAAATAATCAACATAAACAGGAAACGAAAGGGTTAGAAAATGTACCAAGAATATATGGTTAAAAGAGTATAGAAAAAGTTTTTAAACAAGGAAAAACTTCATTTGAAAAAATCATGAAAAATAAGGG
>NC_037529.1:15804328-15820401 GCF_001531365.2 Cynara cardunculus var. scolymus
GGTACTGTATAGGACGTTTCAGATAATTTCGGGTCGGAACCGGACTTTCTAAGCGACTGCCGGGAATTCTTAAAATTTTTCGACTAAACTAATCTAACTAATTCCTAATATAATAATTTAACTTTATTAACACTAATATTATCTTAATAAAAGCTAACCTGGAGATTCCGAATTTGACTGCTGTCACACATATTATCTTAGATTTCCATATTTATTGTAGCTCAGAAAGCTTACATATTTTCATACATAAAACTAGTTGTCAGTTAATTAGATTTAATCAATGAAACATTAGTAACTGATAAATGTGCAAAAACATACTTTAGCACCTAATTATGCTTTATTTCACTTCATTTTACACATTTCCCAATCTTATATTGAATCTTTTAGTCTTAGTTTATGGTTTTGCATTCAATGGAGCTAGGATGCAGGAATGATACGGTTTTATGTATTTGGTGAATGAACTGCTGACATAAGCATTGTTGTAGCAGGTGTGTACATTGCTACAGCACTGGATATTCGCACATCTAGCTCAATCTCGATAGATATTTTGAAAAGTCAAATTTTAGAGGAGGGCATTGGTCGGTTATATCTCACACCTTTAGACTAATAAAATGGACCACAAAGCAAGTATACAAAATAAACCAATATCGTCTTTCCAAGTAATAGAGTGGTAAAATACCGGATTATCGTCCACGGAGAATGTAGCGAAAGTTTACTAAGAGTCCAATGAAAGATATGATTTCAAATGATGAATTTGAAGACTTCAATTTGATATTCAGGTGATTTAATACATATAACAGAATATATAAGGATAGCAAGGGTGTAAGACTTGTGGTGAGACCCAAACACAAATTCCAGTAGCCAATGTTGTAGGAATGCTACAGCAAACAGTGTTTCAAAACTTAGTTCCACCATCTATTTTGAAGGTATTTCTTTTAGACTTCACCATTGCACTATATTATAGCTTTCAACCCATATATCTGTGGTATCCGGACCAGGGATAGTGACAAGATGGTTTCTTCAAAATATATGGATAAACAAATCTCTTTGTTAAAAATCACTCTTTCGAGTCGATTCTCATATCATTCAAGTTGGCGTGTGTTCTAGATAGTTCATTTCTGAATCTATCGCACTTTGACACTTTTAAAGAATGACCAATCCGTCGGGAGTTAAGTTTGAAAGACATAAATGACAAATTTTCTTGTCGGCAACTTTCTCAAGTCTACCTCTTATATCATTCAAGTTGACGTGCAATCAATGACTTATTTCTAAGTCCATGGCACTTTAACACCTTCAAAATGATCAACCCGTCAAGAAGTGTACTTGGTTTTTATAACAACTCGAATGAAACAATGAAACATCGTTTATGAAAACACTTAGCTACTTTCTTTTGATTTGAAGATCTCACTTTTCCGTCTCACACCCAAGCTATAAATTTAGCTACTTATAGCAAAATGTAAATGACAAGTAAAGTAAATGACGGAAAGTAAAGGCATAAATATAAATTGCGGAAAATAAATGACAAAAAAATAAATTGTGGAATATAAATGACAGTAAACGTAAAAGAGCGTAATGTAAAGAACGTAAATTAAAAGACAATAAATTAAAGATGAAAAGCTAGAACAAGAACTTGTATTTCTTCAAGATGTTTCTACAAATCAGCTTTTGAAGGCTGATTTTAATCTTAGATGGTTTTTTCCAAATGAAACCAAGCACCTCCTTTTATACTCAAAGGTGCCACAAAAAGACAAAAGTATTACCCAATGGGTAATACCCAAAAAGTACAATAAGGGTGCGTTTGGGGCGCAAACAGGACATGACAGCTGTTCAACGTTTGGTAAGACATGACAGGACAGGACAGAACTGATTAAAATGACCAATTTACCCCTAACGTTATTTTGCTTTTGTACTAATTTAAAACATATGCAAAACAGTTTCCCAAGAACTTATTACTGTCCTTAGCAAGATTGGAGGGATTTTGCTTGGGGAGTGAACAAACAGATGGGTATTGTTGAAGAACTGATGGGTATTCAAGACAATCCATGAATCCAACAAGACCGTAGATCAACCAAGCAAAATAGAAATCATACAAGCAAAACAGTAGCAAAGAATATGGTTAATGAAATGCAAACAGTAGCAAAATCGAACACTTTTAAACCCATTGCASTTGCTGTCGAGTTATGCAAACAGTACCAAAATCGAGTAGATAAACCCATTGCCCTTGCTGTTTCAGATATAGTTATGCAAATCGAAGTAGAAAACAGCAAAATCGAGTAGAAAACAGCAAAATTGATTAGAAAAATCGAGTAGAAAACAACGAAATCGAAAGTTCAGAGGGCACTTTTTGCACTTGCTGTCGAGTTATGCAAAATCGAAAAACAGCAGGGTTCTTCTAAACGATCGATGAAGAAGAGGAGAGATCGATTACCTGAGAGTATGGAGAAAGGTCGAACGATTGGTGCTGTCGATTTGTGAAGGGGAACGACTTTGTCCAGGCCGCCGGTCGCCGATTGATGAAGGAGACGGTGGAAGATGGAGGCGACGTTGTGAAGATGGAGGTGACGTTGTGAAGATGGAGGGTAGATAGGTCAAATGTTTCTTGTTCTAGTTAGTTCCATGGGGGGAAGGGTGGACTACAGTGTCCTACCCGTGTTTTACCTTGTTCTAGTTAGTCCCACATAAAACAACACCAAACATGGGACAAATGTGTTCTGTCCTGTCCTGTCCCACCCTGTTTTGCCTACCAAACGCACCCTAAGAGCATCTAAAGTGCAAGTTACTTACAAAAAATCCTAACAAAAGATTTAATCACAGATTTTTTTAATCAAAAGTCAGCATCTCCAGCTGTCTTCCACAAAGCACAAAAAGGTAGTAGCTTAATCAATAAGATCTTTAAAAAGTCGCGCATGTATCATATCGTTGTTGCTCCAATGCTGTAGCACCAAGCTTTTAAGCAAAAACTTTCATTGCCTTCCTCCTTTGAGTACCAACAAGTTAACCACATGATTTAGCTCCATAATAACAAAGATATAAAGAAAGTAATAAAAATGACTCAAAGTAGGGATAAAACGAAAATAATCTAACTAATAATAAGTAAAACGGGTGCTTTATATATTGAATTCTCAACATATATCAGGCATCTTCTAGTACTATTGGCAGATGATTATGAAAGAAGATACCACTGAAAGATGCCTTCCTTTTGTACTTAAGCATCTTTTGTATTACATATTGGTTAATAACCAATGGTTATTTTACTTTTATACTTTTGATTTCCCTTTGCTACTATATATATGGGGGCAATCTTTTGTTTTAGGAGAAGCAAGAAGAGAGCTTCACAAGGCCATCGGAACAAAGCTTTATCTAAGCTTTGGGTACTTACTACTTTTAATATAACTTTGCAGTTTTTAAGTACTTTTTAATTGTTATTCGTTACTGTCTGTTGCTACATCAACCTTTACAATGTTCTCTTTACTTTTCTTGTAGAATTTACTTTTACGTCATTTACATACAATCATTTCCGTTTATGTCATTTATTTATAAGCACTTACATTCATTCATGTTAGGCAAAATACTTTAGTCTGGGTGTAAGTAAAGGTTGTGAGATTAAGCCTAGTGTTATAGTCGATGATTGCTTTGCTAATAACAATTTACTTCACTATTCACAAGTGATATCAATATTTCATCTGATAATCTTTAACAAATTGACACGTGTTATTTTATTCAGATGAGTTGTACTTAAAATTAAGACAACACAAATATTTTACTAAGTGTGTTATAAAGGCTATAAAAGAGTCACCATAATCTTAGGGACCGCAAAACAATATGGAAAGAAAGGAAAGATATGTATTATTTTGCGATTGATGCATCACCAAGTGCACTTCCAACATATAGTCTAATCTGCACTTCCTTGGAAGGTTGTTCAATCCAGTAATGTTGTAGAGAGCTATTGCTGCAGCAACCTTGTGTTATGTTGTAGCAATGTTCACTTTCGTTGCTGAAATCTAACCTGATCTTACATCTATACTATCTTTTAGTTATTGTTACATTTTTGTATTTGGTTACCAACTCTCTTAAAGATATTTGCTCTCTAAAGCTTTTCCAAAACTCCTTTTTTGAAATCTCACTTTAAAGTTAACTTTTGTGAATCTCTTTGCATTTTAAATCTATGTGGAACGATATTCGGTATTACTTACCATTATTATTTGCTTTTGACGATATTTGTAATCCATGTATACTTGCATGATTTACTTGTTAATATAGCCTTTTGAGGGTATAGATCAGCCATACACCAAGTTTTTGGCGTCGTTGCCGGGGATTTTAGCCAAAAAGAGTTTTTCTTTAAGTTTAAAATTTGATTTTTCTACCATAAAGTGTTCATTTTTAGTGGTTTATGCCTATGATACCTCACAGGGCAATTTTTGAATTAGATCCAAACATTGAAAGAACCTTTAGAAGGAGAAGAAGGGTACAATGAATTTTGTTGCCTATTCTAGCTACTCCTGAAATGGCTTAATTTGGGCCTGATCCAAGACCCAATCCTGAGGAGGAGGTTATTAGGCTTGCAAATTCAAAGACTGGTGGCAAAATGGATTATACTGTTCTAATGTTAAATCAATTACACCCTGGAATACATAGGTGCACTATTGATGGTGACCACTTTGAATTTAAGCCCATCATGTTTCACAAGTTATAAACAAATGGTCAACATGTTGGATTACCATCTGAGGATCCTCATTTGCATCTTAGATCCTTTATGGAAGTCATTGATTCTTTCCATCTTAATGGAATTTTCGATGGCCTTAAGGCTGAAGTTATTTCCTTTTTCATTAAGAGATAAAGCCAAAGTGTGGTACAACTCTTTGCAACCAGACTCAGTCACCACATGAAATGAGATGACTGGAATTTTTTGAAAAAATATTTTCCCCCAACTAGGAGTGCCAATTTCAAAAATGAATTAGTCTTTTTAAAAAACTGGACGATGAAGTAGTTCCTGATGCTTGAGAGAGGTACAAGGAATTACTAAGGAAATGACCACATCATGGCATACCCTACTGCATACAGCTGGAAACATTTTACAATGGTCTTGGCACCACTATTAAACAAATGTTAGATGCTACTGCAAGTGGATCCTTTACTTCCAGTACCTACAATGATGGTTTTGATATTTTGCAGAAAATTTCTAACAACAATGGTCATTGGACAGATGTTGGAGCAATAGTACCCAGAAAGACAACAGGCATTCATGAAATAGATCCTTATACTACTCATACAACACAACTAACAACAATGACTAGTTTGTTGAAAAACTTGGTTGTCCCTGTTGCTAACATGGTTGCTACAACTACTGTTTCTAAATCCTTATCTATCCAATGTGTGTACTGTGGTAAAGGTCATACTTTTGACCAATGCAACCTTAACTCTAAATTTGTGAATTATATGCACAACATACCTGCCCAGTTTTCAAACACCTACAACTCCAATTGAAAAACCATCCTAATTTTTCTTGGAATAGTCCATGTTTAAACCCACCAGTTGTAAAAAGAGCAAAGACAAGGTTTTCAACCAACTGGTTCTCAAAGTCAACTTGCTCACTTTCAACATCAGTCCAATTTTCAAAACAAGTCAAACCAGCAAAGTGATTCATCCATTTTCTTTGGAGGAATTATTAAAAGGTTTTATAAATCAAACTAACTCAGCAATGAATCATCAAAATGCTAACATCAGGATTTTGGAAACACAAATTGGTCAAATAGCACTAGATTTGAGGAACAAGCCTGTTGGAAATTTACCCAGTGATACTGAGATTCCTAAGATACTAATCAAAGAGCATGTGAAAGTTGTGACCTTAAGTAGTGGAGTAGATCTAGTAAAATTCCACAAAAAGCAATTGTAGAAGTTGGACCAATTGCTACAACATTACCACATGTTGTTGCAGCGACCCCTCCAATTGTTTCTAAACCTAGAAACAACCAAGGATCTGCATCCATGTCAAGCATATCAGATTTCCCATTGTTTTTTTCTAATGAAATAGAACCAAAAACCACAAAGCCAAATCTAGATAGTGTTGTCAAAGGTCCACCACCTAAAGACCATGTTGATACACCACTATCCAAACCAACAGATAGTACACCTACTATGCCTACTGTCTAAAATCCTAAGAAACCAGTGATTAACCCAGTTCCACCTTATGTTCCTTAGCCACAGAGGTTAAGAAACCAAAAGGAGGAGGTTCAATTCAAAAATTTCTTGGATGTATTCAAACAATTGCACAACAATATTCCATTGGTGGAAGCAATTGAGACTATGCCCAATTATGCCAAATTTTTGAAAGATATCTTGAGTAAGAAAAATAAATTAACTGAATATGAGACTGTGGCCCTTACTGAAGGATGTAGTGCCCTCTTGTCAAACAAATTTCCCCCTAAGCTTAAAGACCCTGGAAGTTTCACAATTCCTTATTCTATAAGTGGGAAACATGTTGGAAAAGCCATGTGTGATTTAGGTGCTATCATCAATCTTATGCCCTTATCTGTGCTTAATACCTTAGGGATAGAAGAGGCTAGGCCAACCACTATTATCTTACAGCTGATAAATCCATAGCATTTCCAAAAGGCAAGATAGAAGATGTGTTGGTATAAGTGGACAAGTTCATATTCCCTGCTGATTTTATAATCCTTCACTTGGACGCAGATAAAGACACCCATATTATGTTAGGAAGACCCTTTCTAGCCACTAGTAGAACCCACAATGATGTCCAAATAGGAGAGTTGACTATGAGAGTGCAAGACCAAAATGTCACTTTTAATGTTTTTAACTCAATGAAATATCCTGAGGAGAAAGAGGATTGTTATGTGGTTGGTGTTGTAGAGTCATGGTGTCATGAGGAAACTTTAGAGGAAATCCTAGGTGAAAAGATAGAATCATTTGAAGATAGTGGTGAGGAGGATAGTGATTTAGAGGGTAGTGATGAGATGCTGCAACATATGAGCTGTTAGAAGATGAATCCAAACAGAACCTATTGCCATCCACAGAATCCCCACGAAACTTAGAATTGAAGCAACTACCTACCCATCTTAAGTATGAATTTTGAGAAAAGATAATTAGCTATATGTAATCATCTTATCATCATTAGAAGAAAAACAGAAATAGCAGTTAGTAAAAATGCTTCAATCTCATACCAAAGCCATAAGTTGGACCATCTTGGGTAAAACCTGCCCAATGTGTGCCTAAGAATGGAGGTGTGATTGTAATAGAAAATGAGAAGAATGAACTAATCCTAACTAGGATAGTATCAGGATGGAGAATATGCATGGATTATAGGAAGCTCAAGAAAGCAACCCATAAAGACCATTTCCCCTTGCCTTTTATAGATCAAATGTTGGATAAATTAGCTGAAAAAAGAATACTATTGCTTTTTAGATTGCTATTCAGGCTATAAACAGATTGTTATTGCACCTGAGGATCAAGAGAAAACCACTTTCACTTGCCTCTTTGGTACTTTTGCTTTTAGAAGAATGCCATTTGGACTATCCAATGCTCCTGAAACATTCTAGAGATGCATGATGTCCATTTTCTCTGATATGTTAGAAACCTCTATGGAGATATCCATGGATGACTTCTCTGTCTATGGATCTTCTTATGAGTAATGTTTAAAGAATTTAGAACAAGGTTTTAAGAGTGAAAATATTTGTAGAAACTTTAAAACAATATTATCAAAGATAGCAACAGAAGCATAAAATATACCTACAAAGATTTTCACAAAAACTCCCAACAAGAATCTCATGCATTAAAGAACTTAGAAAAATGAAAAACACAACCATAGTGGGTTTTAGAACTACAACCTTTGAAGCTTGAACATTGATGTCGGGTAGAGAAGAAAAACGAACCTTCCTCCAAAGTTGATCCACACCAAGCAACCTCTTGTTTTAATGCTACTACGGGACCGTTTACCAAACACTTACCCGGGTAAGCGCTTACCAAGTCACATTACCTCATCAGATGAATATGGTAAGGACTAAAAATCTTCCCCGGTAAGAGCGAGACAAGGACCATGAGTCTTACCCGATAAGTGAGGGTGACGACTCTTACCACGGTAAGCGCTTACCGATTGAATTGTTGCATACAATGTCATTTTGATGAACTAAAATCTTACCTGATAAGTAATTAATAATGTTAAATTTTACCGATAAGAACTTATCGGGTAAGTGTTTGGTAAACGGCTCCTTCCTGGCAATCCAAACTAGTGTGTTTTTATCTCTACCTTAGAAATAAAGACCAAGTATATGGGCTTGTTTGTTTTTTGCAAAAAAACCTTTTAAGTCTGAATCGGTAAGACATTTTTGTTTTCAGATTGTTTGATTTCTTTGTAAAATAAGAGCTGAAAAGCTCTTACGGTTCTCTGAAATATTCAGTGCAAAACCAAACTCTGAAATCAACATCACTCTTCTCCTAAGCTTCTTTCTGTATTTTGGTGGTATGGAAATGCTTTCATCATCCAGACCTCCATTGATCCAACAACACAAGAAACTCAAATTCCACCAAAATCAGGATTTGCAATTACTCGAATGACATATTTCTGTCTAGTTGGAGCCTTTTGCAGCAGTAGTAATTCGCCCAATTTGATTTTCACAAACCCTAAACCGTATCGTCGATCAATTCCTTATAAAACTCCATTGTTGGCCAACTCAACTTCTTCTTTATCCACTTCGTATAATAATGTTCACAAAACGAGCCATGAAGCGATGAGTATCGATGCCCTAAAGCGATTCATTAGACTCAATTTGGGGAACTGGACTGGTTCTTTTCACGTCGGTATCATAACTCGTATTAATTCTTCTGGATTGGAAGTTGTTTCATTGTTACTTGAACTCGATCTTTTCTTCTTCCTCTCGATCCAAGCAGCTCTCAATCTCTTCTTCTGCCTCTCGATCCAAGCAGCTCTTGGTCTCTTCTTCAGCCTCTTGATATCTCAAGAAAGGTAATGGGTCTTATGTTTATATGTTTTCTTTTTGTTTGATTTGGCATAAGAAACACCATGGAAATACCTGAGGATCGATTTGGGTTTTTTAAAATAGTTGACTGTTTATCTGTCTATCTATTTCTTGATTTGGGTAGACCTGTTTATCTTCATTTGATTGCATTTGGTGAATTCCCTTTTAGAATTATTATCCAGATGTTTCTTACATCAGTTGTTTTCACTGCAGTTTGCAGTGAAAAATACATGTTCCAATGTTGATCCTTGTAGCATTCCATAGTGTTCTTTACACTTTCTTTAAATACAATATGTTCCTTTATTCTCTGGATCTCAATTGTTTTCTCAATTTGTTCCTCAGTTTCTAATGGACTCCCTGGATGTTAACTTATTATGCACTCTGATTCTGTGTGATTGAAATATGGGAAAGTGATAAACTCGTTATGAGAATTCTATGTGTTGTTTGTCAAGTTGGGAATGATTGACATTTGGAGTGCTGGAGATAGAATTATGATTATGGTTTTATTAGCTTCTTTTATGCTGATCTTTTTAGGACTACAACACATAGTTGTATAATATATACAGGGGTTTCTCAGTGATAGAAGTTGGATTAACCATAGACATTTGCATAACGATTCTAGATTGGACTGCTCAAAATTGTTCTAAGTTGATGCTCTGTATCATCCCAAATAAGATAGTATTTAGGGGGTGATTCATGCAACATGTCTATTTTAATGCTCATTTTGGTTTGTGCATGTCAAAACAATGAAGGCCCTCCAGTATGCCCCAACGCTCTCAAATGTTGTTTGTTACAATATTGTTGTCTTTCCAAATAGACAATAAACCATCCTGGATATACATGTTTGATATGAGTAGCAAAAATTCTTCTACCAACGGCCCGTCTAAAGTTCAACCATATTCTGATCCCTCCAATAGAAGGGTTAGAAAGATTGAAGATGAAGAGTCTATTGGTCAGCGTAGAAAGAAGGTTCAAACATATAATGATGGGTCTGGTCCATCTCAACAAACCAGGAGATCAACCATAACTTCTTCACGGTTACACCGTTGATAAATTTGTAAACAAAATATTGTCTTTTGTTAGAAATACTCTAGGCCAGTCATGAACAATAGATGGGATTTTGTGAATATTGTGTATCCAACTATTTTGACCCATGAAAACCTATTGGTATTAAGTTGTCTGTTTACTTGAATGACCAGTATGGTGGATAGAAAATGTGGCTGTTTTAGGTATTTCGATGACAAAACCTATATATGTCATGTATTTAGAATGTAAAAAGTAAATATTGATACAAGTGAATTCATGTATTGAGAATGTAAAAAGTACATACTGATACAAGTGAATTCAGGAATTGATTTAGATTTTAGACTTCAGACGTTTGTCAGCTTACGAAAACAAACAGACTTATTGATTCAGATTTCAGACTTTAGACGTAAAAAACAAACAGTTTGACTGATTCAAATTTCAGATTTCAAACGTAAAAATAAACAGGCTGACTGTTTCAGACTTCAAACTTCAACAAACATCTCTTATAAATCAGAAGTGAAATCAGACTTCAGACTTCAATACCTCTTAAAAAACAAACGCCACCTATATCTCCTTACTTTTTCTCTCAAGAACTCTTTCTCAAAAGTCTCTAACACTTTGAATTTTAGAAAGAAAAACTTAGAAAGAGTTAGGATAGTATGAAAATATGTATTACCCTTTTTTATTGAACCACCATACATGCATATATATGATAGATTCAAAAGGAAGAAAAGAAGAAAGAGTGGGATGCCATGTCTCCCAACATACTTCTTACATCCCATATCTTGTCCTATTTTGTTTAATATTTTAAATGTCCTTTGTAGTGCACTTGGAAGCAACCAATACATTTAGAAATCAATTAATAAACAACCTAAAACCAACCATAGTTTTATTAGTTATTTCATATGAATTTTATACCAAAATATTAAACTTATATAAATATTGTCACACATAACAAATTAAGTGTACATTTAAAATAATGGAAATAATAATGTGTATCAATTACATATTAGACTTAAATACTAGTCAAAATATATATAACATATATTTTATTATTATTAGAAACTATTATTTCGATTAAATAATAATTTGCATGACAATTGTTTGGATTGAAAATAATCGAATCGTATTCGATCGTACGATTAAGGTTAATTTTCTTGTATGTGTGTGACCCTTTGGGATCATGTATCAATTAGCCGTATCGTCAAGTTTAGTGTCATGGGCATATAGATTCAGCAACTTACCACTTGCACATGATACGGTACATCACGATACAGACAGTGATAAACGTCTAGCAACATGCCACTATCCCTAATGACATACGACAACACTACCCTTATATGAAATGGTCTCTAAACTCACGAGCTTCTTATCAATGTTACAAGTAATAATACTATTAACCCATTGTCACCGACATCCCGTTGAAACATGAGACATGGATCGAGTCATTCTCATACGGTGTTCACCTATTCTGTTACTCGATCGAGATTCAAAATGATAAAGCAAAGATTGTTGAACAAGTTAACTTAGTCTGAGCATGGCCATGCATTTTCATCACTTAAGAATCATCGAGAGGCCAAGAGATGTCACTCTCGCATCAAATGAAAGGAACAAAATCCATCTTGACTACATATGCTTTCAATATGTATCTTATTATGTTTAATATTGGCATTTATAACTTCTTGTTAAATTAGAGTTTGACCAAATTAAGATATGACATTCCTCACATGGAAAACCAATATGTATCTCACGTCTAGGGATAATTTTTCGTTTCTCGAGATTCACTTATGACATTGATCCATGAAGTGATCTCGAAAACGGGTGTTATCTAATGTTTTTTCTAACAAACACATGCGAACTTTTTGGTTGGAACCATTGCCTACTTTCATCATCTATGAAGATCAATCAACCAATTTCCATTAGTCTTATTTCATAATTATTCCCATAATTATAACTGACTATGGATTGCTTTGAATAAATGATTTATTCATGGATTTTAAACATGCTTATATATAACACAACAATTGTTATTAATCATAACTATGTCTCCACATATCATATTAAAATAATCAGGTGTTGCTTACACGTTCCAAAATATCCAAGTACTAAAATACAATATTATATCCAATCACTTGCAAGTCGAAGCCTAATAGATATAGCATGTCCATCATGCTTAGACTGATGAAAAGGCTTCGTGAATGGATCTGCCCTATTATGATATGTGTGAACTTTGAGAATACACACATCTCCTCTTTCTACAATTTCGTGAATGTAGTGGAATCTACTAGGGATATGCTTGGTGATGTGATGTGATGTGATCTAGGTTATTTTTCTTGTGCAATGGCACCTGCATTATCACAAAAGATCTCTATAGGGTCCTTAATGCTTGGAACCACTCCTAGATCAACAATGAACTTCTTCATCCAAGCAGCTTCTTGTGTTGCTTCAGAGGCGACGATGTATTCAGCTTCTGTAGTAGATTGTGCAACTACCTTATGCTTGGAACTTTTCAAAGTTATCTCTCCATTGTTATAATAAAGACATATACGGATTGTGATCAAGAATCATCTTGGTCAGTTTGGAAAGTAGCATCCCATGTAACACTTTACACCAAGATCTTCTTGCAATCCTCCATAGATCAAAACATATTTTTACTTCTTCGTAAGTACTTCAGAATGCTCTTGACTGCTATCCAATGTCCTTCGCCTGAATTTTGCTGGTACCTACTCGTCGTGCTCAAAGCGTACGAGACATCAGACCTAGTGCACAACATGGCGTACATGATGACTCCAATTGCAGAAGCATATGGAACTCCATTCATGCGATCTATATCTTATTTTGTGACAGGGCATTGGTACTTGCTCAAAACCTTGCCATGTGACATTGGTAAGAAACCACGCTTGGAGTCTTGCATCTTGAACCTTTTCAAGACTTTATCTATATATGAACTTTGGCTCAAGCCAATAAGTCGCTTAGACCTATCTCTATAGATGTAAGCATCTTCTCCAAGGTCTTTCATTTAAAAACATTTCCCAAGCCAAGACTTTACGCCTTGCAAAGTTGGGATATCATTTCCAATGGAAGTATGTCATCTACATACAAGACCAAAAATGTTGCTGCGCTCCCACTAGCTTTCTTGTAAACACATGGCTCGTCTTTATTTTTAATAAAACCAAATTCTTTGATTTTCTCATCAAAATGAAGGTTCCAGCTTCGAGATGTTTGTTTTAATCCATAAATGGATCTTTTAAGATTGCATACTTTATTAGGATACTTAGTGTTAACAAAACCTTCAGGCTGCATCATGTAGACATCTTCACTTAACTATCCATTGAGGAAAGCCGTTTTGACATACAGTTGCCATATCTAATAGTCATAATATGTTGTTATGGCAATCAATATTCTAATAGATTTAAGCATGACCACCAGAGAGAATGTTTCATCATAGTAATTATCATGAGTTTGTGTGAAACCTTTCACTACTAGCTGTGCTTTAAAAATATGGACATTAACATCCATATCGGTCTTCTTTTTGAAATTCCATTTGCTTCCAACAACCTTGTTGTTGGAAGGAAGATCAACCAAGTCCCATACTTGATTTTCATACATGGACTGCATCTCTACGTTCATGGCTTCAAGACATTTATCAGATTCAAGACCTGATGCAACATCTTTGTTGATCCCATATCTCTCAATATAACACGAAGATTTATGTTATGACAACCTAAATCTATCGTATGGGTGAATAATAGTGAAGAACATCTTAAAGAATATTCAAGAGAATTATGAAGCTTTAAAGGTTTCACTATTATTACTTTGATGAGAAGAAAAGTTGTGATTACAATACATATGATAGCTATTTATACTAGCAATCTATTTTAAGAGATAACTATCTAGGGAAAAGATATCTATGAGATAAGATTTAGTACACATGAAAATACTGAAAATCGAAAGAAAATGCTTGTCAATATTGAAATTGAAATGTCATAGTTTTGCTTGAGAGGTCAAACTCTTTCTCTTCTGGAAGGGAAGTATATATGCTTCCAAATTACCTACTTTAACCTTGTATATCATCTTTAACAGGTAACTGAATCAACTGATTTTCAGAAAGATTTGAGCCTTGACAGCCTGGATAGGGTGGAGCTTGTCATGGCTTTTGCACAAGAATTTTCCATTGAGATCCCAGATGAGCAAGCAGATAAACTGAAATGTTGTGCTGATGTTGCCAACTACATCAAGTCAGTCCCAAAATAGAAGACTACATTTGAGGGTTCTTGATGAATTGTTTGTGATCTAGGAATCACATTTGAATTCAAATGTCTTTCTGACTTCTCGATTATGAAGTTTAAAAACCTCGTTGAAATGTTTTCTTGTACAAATATCAAGTATGCAGCCACAGATGATTTATTATTGGCAAGGTTCTTCTAAATGATAATCTCTCTCTTTGGAATTCCTATGGACCCACTATGAATTACATTCCAAACAGATATAAACCCTTTGGGGTAGTTCAACTGGTAAAACTTACTAGTTTAAGACCCCTTGGGGCTACTAGAGGGTTTGTTTGACTGTTAACTTCAGGGTACCCATGAGATCAATCGAGGTGTGCATAAAACTGGCACAGACACCCACGGTTATCAAATATGTAAATATTGTATTTGTTACCAAATACATACAGATTGTTTCATTAAGGTCCATGCTATACTATGTACATTCCTCTTCCAAACACACTTGTATGAAACAAGATCAAGTTCCACAAAATTTATTATTGTTACTGAAGCGCCTTCTAGCATGAGATGTGGCTAACGTTGACATCTCTTCCAAGAATGTGTGAACCAACATCTTTCCCCTGCCTTTTTCGTTCATGCATGCTTGTTATTAACCAGAAGTATTTCCAGATTCATCCATATATGAAGTTATTACTATATTGAAAACATGATAGGAACATGTTTAATTTCGTAATCAAGTATTCCAAGTTTCATAATTCAACCAGACTTATAACCAAATTCACTTAAATTAGGGTTGGTTTGTGTAATTGCACATTTGATCATTTTCTTAACCCGACTTAACTAAACTAATCAAATGATATAAAACATTCAGTGAAACAATAACATAAGCAGTATTAAGAAAAATGACATATAGCAAATTCAATGAAACCAGGTTCTCAAATCAGCAAGTTTCATTGGTCTCTGCTTAATTATATTGGTAACAAGATTTGTTAGGTCAAGAAATTAGGGTGCTGAGCATTACGAGCTATAATAAGGCTTCAGTTTCACTAACCTTTGACATTTGTTGAATCCGTCGCTTCTTGGAGTGGATGGATTAGTTCAACAGTTTGACCTGCTTCTAGGTTCAATGTAAAAGGTTCTTCTTCTTCTTCGTCAAGAACAACTGGATTTGCAGCAGTGTTCTTGAACTTAGAGAAAGAATTCTTTATCATTATTCGCTCGCTTCTTTTCCTTACTGATTCATATAGATATCGCACCATAATGTTATATCAAAACATTATACTAAATGCAATCAATCAAGTTCTTACCTCGATTTGCTACAATGAATATACCATGATGAAGTTCGTCTACCGTATCTTGTTACCCAGAATCGATTTCTTTCAATGAATCGTGCTCTTAGCATATCATGTAGAGTGATTATCGCATTCTTAATTTCATAGTATCATTGCTTAGAATAGATTGATTTTCCCATTACAATTTTACCCTTCATTGCCCTCAAAGAATCAGGCGCGTGTATCAATTTATCGATTTTATTATAATTTTGTCATCAAATACATCTTGACCTTGGATTAAAAATTGGATGGAAGAGATGATAGTTGTATTGGGTGTAAGAATGTCAAAGATTGTATTTTAACCTCCCTCTCTCTCTCTCTCTCTATATATATATATATATACTAGAAGCGTACTCGCGCAATGCAGCGAGATACATTGTGTTTTTGATATTTTATTTTATTATTTATCTCAGTCGATGTTATAATATGACTTTATGTGATTTTGAGAAAGCGATGATGTTTTTATTTTTGAATAAAATATATGTTTGACGATATCATAA
>NC_037529.1:15822211-15844428 GCF_001531365.2 Cynara cardunculus var. scolymus
AGAGAGAGAGAGAGAGAGAGAGACTTGGGATCATGTGAGACTAAGGGTTTTTCGTGAGACCCGTAAGACCAATTCTCAACACTTGGATTAGATCTACAATCTGACAATCTGAACATTCATAAACGCCACGAGACTTCTCAATAATCACAAAATTGTCACCGTGCAACTTTAGACCATTAGATCATTAGCTTATAAAGTTGATCAATGAACATAAATTAGTCTTACGGGTCTCACGAAAAACCCTTGGTCTCACGTGAACCCAACTCTTTCTCTCTCTCTCTCTCTCTCTCTATATATATATATATATATATATATATATACTACATTAATGAGCATTTAGACCAAAAGTCTTAAATGCAACCTATAAAGCCAGTACTACCCTTTTATGCATAAATTTCAAAATTCTCTTAATTACAACTTCACATACATAAGGTACAATTGTTGATGCACACCACCAACAACATCCAAGTTGAAAATTATAAATTTGCTTTATTTCTTTCCAACTGTCTTCCTTCCTTTTAACAACTTTCTTTGGTATGTTCACACCATTCTTTATTCATTCAAAATTTTATTTTACCTAATTTTAGCTCTTATCTGCAAAAAGAAATGTATTCAAATTTTTTCTTCTCAACACGTCATCCACATGTCTTCCATTTGTTGATAGAATTTTTTATATCATTTAACAAATTAATCTAACAAAGAAACCAACATCAATCAATACTCTCTCTCACTCTCTCTCTCAACCGCTTATTCCTGCTTGATTTTATTTTGAGAACCCTACATGACTGATGACTCAATCCTCTCTTCCTCTATCAATCACACCACATAGCAAACAAGATGCTCCTGCTCGATTTTGATTTGAACCTTGAGATACCATATAAAAACCCTAACTCTTGATTTGAGATTTTGTTTTTTGTTTTGATTTTACTTCTCATGACGATTTTGCAGATGAACATCACATTGTGCATCTAATTTTGATTCTCTGTTGAGAGGTTAATGGTTCGCTTTTCTTTTCCTTGTTATACTTGTGTGTTCAAATTAGAGTTTATGTTTTGTTGTTATCTGATTATAAACACCTAATTTGAACCTTGAGGTACCATATAAAAACCCTAACTCTTTCTATGAGACAAATTATAACAACGTTTGGTTTGTTTTGGTTTCTATATAGTGTAATTTTCTTTGTCAAATTCGTTGTTTATAAGAATTTTTTTATTGTTTTCGAAGTACCTTTTTGAGTGTTTGGTTGATTTTCAATGACTTTTTTGTGTTTTTGGTTTATGTTCCCACTATTTTCTGTTATTTCGGAGCACTTTATAAAGTCTACCAGATACACTATGGAAATAATAAGATGAGATCTGAATTTTTGATCAATTCGTGGTAACTAGAACCATAACTTTTATCTATTCAAATATATTAAGTTGTAGAGATTAAGCACATTTTAGCGTGTAATGTCTTCAAATCTTTTTAAACAAAACCACTGAAGATGTAAAATCGTTTATATTCATGCTTCCCGCTGCATTGCGCTGGTTCACAACTAGTGTGTGGGTGTGTATATGTATATATTAGATGGGGAGATAAAAATTGTTGACCTAATCAAAAACCCATTTTTGTTGATTCAAAACTAGGTTCGACCCTATGTATTAATTACACGCAGTATTTTAAATGAGGAAAACTCTAGACATTAACTCTGAAAGAAAACTCTGAACATTAACTCTGAAACACAAGAATTCAGAGTTCTATTGTTAGGCTGGAAAATAACTTTGGACTTAACTCTGAATAAGAGGAATTCAAAGTTGTCTTCTAAGTCTAGAAAGTATCTATGAGCATAACTCTAAGTCACAAAAATTCTGACTTCTTATAACTCAGAAACGTAACTATGAAGAGGAGTTCAAAGTTGTATTCTAAGTCTGAGAATAAACTATAGAACTAAGTTTGGAACAGAACAATTCAGAGTTATGTTGTAAGTCTGAGAAATAACCAATATCTGATAACTTCATGTTAGTATTTGTATTACTATTGTCATTTAAGTGTAATGAGATTAATTTGTTGACCAATGTAATCATGATAAATATTGAACAAGTAAGGAAGGTGCGGAGTGCACACTTGTTTGAGTTTATTTTGATTTAAGGGCAAAGCCCCTAAATGACGGGGGTCTGAGGGCAGCGCCCCCTGTGGCGGGGTCCAAGGGGCAGAGCCCCTGGCTAGGGTCGAGCTGCCACGTCAGTTTGGATTTTTTTCCCCGGGTAATATTGCTTTGTGAAAAATGCTTCAAAAATCCGAATTTGAAATTTTAAACCCGGTTTTGATGACCACTCCAGAGTTAAATTCAGACTTACAACTCTGAATTTTTCGGGAGTTATATTGTAAGTCTGGAGACCACTTCAAAGTTAAATTCAGATTTATAACTCTGCTTTCCTCAGACTTTCATATTTGTATGTCTCACAAGTCTGAAAGATAACTCTGAATTTTAACTGAAGAAAAGGAGTTCAGACTTGTCCTCAGACTTTTATACTGGTATGCCTTATAAGTCTGGCAGACAACTCTGAATTTTAACTGAGGAAAATGAGTTCAGACTTATAAGTCTGGGGAATGGAAATTCAGACTTTTGCTTATTTAAGTATTTGAAAAGAAATTCTTTTTCATACGGAAATCAGTTATGTTTACAGGGATATATGTCAATTAAATAGGTCCATTTGAACATTAATGTAAATTGTGTCTACATACATGTTCAGCGTTCAGACTTGTAAGTCTGGAAAAGAAGCCTTCAGCTTTAGAAACTATAGAAATCATATCAGAGTTTTCTAATTAGTTTGGGAAATCAGTTAAACGACGAAAACAGGAAAATAAACGTGTAGAGGGACAAATGTCACTTAAATAGACCTATTTGAACCTTGTGTCTAGATACATGTTTAAGCAAAAAAAAATCAATAATCGTCGTACAGAAACATGACACATGTCCCCAAAGTTACTTATTTATTAAGTGTATAGATCAGTACGAAAGATTTCGTTAAAAAACAGAAAAATTTAACCATCCCCTAAACCAAACCTAAGTTTTTGTTGATTTTGAGTGGTTATAACCAGGTGACCCCTCCATCACCATTTCCTTCCCACCCTTAAACCCTCCCTCCCCACTATCCCCTATTTTTCTAAGCCTTCAACTACACACACATGCCTACACCTTTCATTAAACTCCATTTTTTCTCTTATCTTTTCTCGATTAACTCCACCAAATTCTTGTAAAAAACAATTATTAACCCCTTGCCTGCAAAAATCAAAATGAAGCAAAATAAAGTCCCATTTTCAAAGTAAATTTCATACAGAAAGATGAAAGCTTGACTTAGGTCTTGTTTTTTTTTTATAAAAAGTTTTTATCAGTCTCTTATGTCTGAATCGTTAAGAAGTAAAACTATTCAGACTGTTTGTTTTTTTTCAATTTTCCAGATGCACTTATGTCTTATTGTTTTCTTATTTGGTAAGAGGTAAACCAACTTCTTATTGTTCTCTTATCTAGTAAGAGGTTGAAACCAACCTCTTATTGTTCTTCAAACCCTCAACAACGACATTTCTCTATTAATTAACCTTAATCGATTATTTCTCTTAATCAATCCTTACCATATCAATCCTCATGTCACTTAATTGATATATTCTAATAAGATTTAAATGTGTTAAATACGTTAATGACATATTTTCATTTAAATGAATGCTAATTATATAATTTATATGTAAATTTCGTAACGATAATGAATAAATATGTGAAACTGTATAAATTTTATTTATAAATTCAACAATATAATTTTTCAATGGGTAAAATAAACAATTTCAACAAATTTAGACGATTAGCAGTTTACGAAAACAAACAATCTTATTAATTCATATTTCAGACTTCAACACCACCTCTTATAAGAGCATCTCCAATCGAACGACAAAACCTTATATTTGTCGTTTTCTTTGAACCAATCGAACCGCAAAATCACCATCCCTTTGCTGGAGGGTAGTGAATTTGAACGGCAAAAATGTCGTGCAGGATTTGGACGCCAAAAAGGTGGTCCCCACCACTATTCTTTTTAATCCATTTTTTTGATAAATTATAAATAAATAATTACAAATATTTACTTTTTGGTTTTTATATTTATTATGTAAATTTATATGTGTATATAATAAATTATTGATAACACAAATATGATACCGGATAAACGTAAACGTAATTTATTAATGGAAATTTTAAAAACTAAAATACATAAATTAAAGGGTCCACTGGTTTCCGCTAGCTATATAGTCACTAAAGCTTTGAAGCGATTTTGTCGTGGCATTGTGGAGGTGTTTGGAGACCGCTATCTCCAAACACCCAATGCTAATGATGTGACACGACTACTCCAAGTTGGAGAACAACCAGACCCGTTCCTGACATTTTTTAGGCCCTGGACGAACGTAAAAACATGGCCCACAGCAAGAGTCAACAAAAACAATTAAAACAAGGTAACCAAATAGCAATAGTCAATAGAAACAAAATCGATAAAAATATCCAACAAAAATATATAGCAATAGCAAGCACATGATCTTAAAGTTGAATTGTTGAAGCACAAAAACAGTCAAGCATATAGAAATAACAATAGCCAATATCATTGGACCTTATTGGAGATAAGAAAAAATTATAGAGGCAATAAACAATAGCATATAATAAATGACCAATTAATTTTTTTATTTTCTTTTCGAATGTAATTAGTTGATATATTTTTGTGCCCTTATTATCTACTAAATTCTTTTTGCTCCTTATTATATGCTACAACTTTTTGGGTTTTTTTTAAATTTATTAAATTCTTTTAGACTACTATTGTATTTTAAGGGGAAAATTTGGGCCCCTTGATATTTTTGGGCCCTGAGCATGCGCCCTTGTCGCCCTCCCCCAGGGATGGCCCTGAGAACAACGAGGTTTTCCATAAATGTTAGGTAGTCTAGATTGTATGCATTGGAAATGGAAGAATTGTCCAACTAGTTGGGGAGAACAATATTTCGGTCGTAGTAGATCTCCAAGTATTATTTTGGAAGCTGTAGCTGACTATGATCTTTGGATATGACATGCATTTTTTGGTTCACTGGGTCCAACAATGACATTAATGTGTTGGAGTCCTCCCATCTTTTTCCAAATCTTGCAGCAGGTAATGCTCCTCCTGTTAATTATGTCATCAAAGAAAAATCATATAATATGAGTTATTATTTAGCTGATGACATATATCCAAAATGAGTCACTCTTGTTCAATCTATTAATGATCCACGTGACCCTAAAAAACAATATTTTGCAAAGAAACAAGAAGCATGTAGAAAAGACGTAGAACGTGCATTTGGCGTATTGCAATCAAGGTTTGCAATAGTAGCAGGACCTGCACGGTTATGGAGGAAGGAAATATTGCATAATATAATGACTTCGTGGATCATTATGCATAATATGATCATAGAAGATGAACGTGATATTAATGTACCAATTGAAGAACGAAGTGAAGTGCAAGACGTGAGAGTTGAGATGATGAACGATAACAGTGGTGGACTTGAACAGTTTCTTGCTCGACACAAAAAGATCAAGGATAAAGATGCTCACTTTGAACTTCATAATGCATTAATTGATCATTTGTGGGACGAGTATACTAACTCGGAGAATTAATATTATTTATGTGTTTTTTTAATTTGTGCTATTTGAACTAATGTAATCTTTTTTAATATACAATTTATTAATTAAAAGTTTATCATTTTTATTTTAACGTTTGTTCAGTAAATAAATTAATTACTAATTATTTATTACAAATTATAATTATTGTTATTTAAAATAGTAAATAAAATATGTCATTTTAATGTGGGGTCCATAAATTTAATGTCTTTTTTAGAATGTGATTAAAGTTAAGTTTTTTTTTTTAATATTTATGAACCCACCATATTTAATGTTTTTAATATTTTTTTTATATGGTTGAAGTTGCTCTAAGTAAAAAATAACATAAAACTTTAAATTTCAACGACTTCTAAGAAAAAAACAAATCCACATCTTACTTTCAAAAATTTCACTCCACCTCAGCTCATATACCAAATTTGAAGTTTACTATAAATATTTTATTACGAGGAGTATAACAACAAAAAGGTGATCGGTAGAACATGGATATCACCGGTAATGAAACAAAAATGGTTTTTGAAAAAGGAAAGCTCTCCTTACGAGGCAAGAGGTGACCTAATTACCGTTGTGTAAATAACTGGGTATTTTTCACGGAAAATCATCCAACCAGCAGAAACATATTTCTTTCATCAACAACTTCACGGGACACACCATTGAATCTAGGGTTTTGCGATTATCAGATATACCGACAAAAATGGAAGGTCCGATCAACGGAGGAATGTTGTACCACGAGGTACAAGAGTCGAAGCTGTGTGCCGTCCATTGCGTCAACACGGTGTTGCAGGGACCTTTCTTCTCCGAGTTCGATTTGGCTGCTCTTGCCTCCGATCTTGATCGGAGGGAGCATCAGATGATGCTTGAAGGTCCTGCTGCTTCAGGAGGAGATGCTTTCTTGTCTGAGGAGTCGTATAATGTCTCTATGGATGGCGATTTCAGTATCCAGGTAAGTTTAATTCCGGGATTCTTTTGTTTTTTCCCTCATCGTTTAACCGGAGATAAGATTAGTATATATTCTCGTTTATACTTCAATTGATGGGTCTTGCGTTGCTTCCTGATAGGCAATTATCGTTTGCGAAAGACATGGATGTTAATATTAAGTGATTTCAAAATCAAACACATGTATAACATATGGTTAGCTTATTGGGGAAAACGGTTCAATTTCTATTCTGTAGGTTGTTCACTTAAGGTTACGTGTTACAAGTTTGCTTGGTCTATCTAGTTCTTTCTTCATTCATGTGTTCATGTCTAATGTCAACGTGAACCAAGTTTGAGAAATCATCAAAACTTCAAAGTACATAAGTGCATTTTCATTTCATCCCTCAAAAAACCGTGGATATGTCAAACAAGAGACTAGACTTTGTTTGCTTCTCGTAATCCTAAAATAGCCGAATAGATATGACTGACGACTTTTGAGTGTGCATACTGTTATGGTCCTTGTTTATATGTCCACAGGCAGATTGTTATTATGAAATCTAAATACAGAGAGAACAAGATATGAATACAAGAGACATGCATGATGTATAGCATCGATCGATCAAAGAACATAGAAATTTCGGAATGCACATACGTACATCACCAAACGAGAAGATGGAAATGGAAAAAGGAAATATTTTATGATGGAAAATAATTGTACCAAGCAGGAAAGGGGGTTGAATACGTTGCTTCAAAAGTTTCTGGAATATATTGGAACTTATTTGTGGAAAAAAATTATTACAATTAAGTCCTCAATATAAAAGATGATGATACACAAGTAGCGCTGAAATAATGAAATTTATAGTAATGCAGATCTCTTTTCACCTACTGTCCTACATCCACTCTCTAGACTCTTCTCGAAATTTAGAGTCCACTAACCGAATGCTCTTTACAATGAAGTGAAATCATTACAAATGGATTGATGCTTCACATAATGGCTTACAAATCAGGAAAGTTGCCAGATACCAATATTTGTGCACCGGGGACAAGTTACCAGACCTGTCAATAAGTTATCAAAGCTTTGTTTACGAAGGAACATTATAGTTTAAACAAATTGTGCCTCCCTTAAAGTGTATGGATAGCGGTTAATGGATGTTCCAAAGCGCTAAAAGATGATAGCAGTTTCACACAGGAGTTGTGAGTTGAAAGAGTGTGGAAGTGGCCCAAGATGTTGTACCTTGAGTAGTAAAAGTCATTTGGCTAAATAGGCAAATGAATGCCCTTTTCTAAGTTGGACTTCTGTATCGATGCATCAAAAGGGTGTTTGAAAAATTTGACAATAACAGATGCATGTTCTCATGGACTAGATGCCCGTTTTTAATTGTTCCTGCTTTTGGTATCCTTTTGTGTTGCAAGTTTTCTTTATAGCAACTTTGTATTTAACATTGTATGTTCTTAAGTGTAATTTGTAGGATGCACTTAACATATAAAAGATATAAAACTTAACATGTAAAGCTTGACAAGTTTTTATCCGATTGGTATGATCATCGAGGTTAATTTTTCTTGGTCAAAGCTTCATGATCTTTTGATCTTTTTTTTGAGTTATAAAATTGAGAACAAGACGAGTTAAAAATGTTAGTGGACTTTAAGGGCTATGTTGTTCTGGCGGTCAAAATATGAAATTGCTGTCAGGACATTGATTTGAAATAGCAGCTATTGCTATGGTAAAGTGGTGGTATAGCTGTCCAAAAAGAACCACTAATATAATAAATAGAAGCATACATACATATATATATATATACATACATACATATATATATATATACATATATATATATATGTATGTATGTGTAGTTGTGTACATAACTTAATAGCATGTTGGACTATAGTTGTGATTGAAATACTAATATGTAGGTTTGGGCAGCTAAATACGTGCTCCTTACGTTAAAAAAGAAATAAAAGTCTTTCTTGAATGTCAAACAAACTAAACAACGTTGATATGTATGAACAAAAATTGTGAAGTGAAGAGCTTGAAGTTGTAAAAAGAATCTTAACCTAAAGGTTAAAATTGTGACTCTTGAACACAATCAAAGAAAAGAAGTGACGCGATTGAGGGTAGATACATGATTGGTCGCTTGGTTTAAAAATGCGCTCATAATGCGCTGTGATGCGTGATGTGTTGTGATGCGCTGAAGAAAACGCATCAAAGGGTCTGATGCGTTGCGATTCCATGATGCGCTCGCATCACCTACGCATCACAAGATGCATGCATCACAAGATGCGTGCATCACTTATGCATCAACGCATCATGTATGTTGCATTTTTGGGCTCCCTTTTTCAGTTTTTAGTTCGGCTTTTTAGTTGGGCTTCTTAGTTAAGTAAAGTAGAACGTGAGACTATGAGAGACCTAATAGAAGAAGCCGACAGTGAAGAAGTAGAAGTCGCACTGTGAGAGATCTAGCATCGCATATCAATTAAAACGTGACGTGAGTTGTTGTCGATACTCGACAACCAACAAAGAAGTAGAAAACGAACTTTTTAAGATTCTAATGCTACTTTTTTAACTACTTTATGTTATAAATGAAGTATTTTGATAAGGAAGTATTTTTAAGGTAGAAATTGATATGTAGAATTAATTTATAATTTTTTTTGAATACTGGGCGCATCACGTGCGTGATGCGAGCGCATCAGCATCACGCATCGGCTTCCGGGACCCTTAACGCATCGGACCGCATCGTGCTTTTTAAAACCAAGATTGGTCGTGAGAGTAGATATATGATTGAGGGATAAGAGATGTGAATTGAAGTGGTACATCTTAATTGTCTTATTTTATTGAGAGAGAATCACATGGAGAGACGTTGATTGATTGTGATTACTGATTTGTGAACACTGAACATAAATCTTAACCTAAACCTAAAAGAGGGAGCAGAAAAAGAGCCTAATAATTTGAGCTCAACACTAAATGGCCGAACTAAAGTAAAAAACCAAGCACAACAAAATTGTGGCTTTACCACTGCTATGGTGTTAGAGTCATTAAAAAATGCCAAAAGCGTCGAATCTTGATGGTTGAATACCTTGCAGCTTTCGAGAGGCTGCACTCTCCCTATTTAATTGCAGAGAATTGAGTTATTGAATCGATAGATATTTCAAAGAAGTAAACAATGAAGGTATTTAAATTAATAAGTAAAAGATTCCTAAAATAAAGCAAATAGAAAGTTCTAAAGCAAAACAGATAAGGAAATATAATTATCTAAAGATAGTTACCTAGAAATTTGTGGACCCTTGACACGTATCTCTTTTAACTTTTATTATGGTTTATCTTTTTATTATAATTTAGAATATGAAGTCCATCAACACTTCACAATCTTCCCAGGAGGAAATACAATCTTCAACACTTCACAATCTTCCCAGAAGGAAATACAATCTTCAACACTTCACAATCTTCCCAGGAGGAAATTTTATTATCATTTAGAATATGAAGCCATCAATACCTCAAGATGAAAAGAAGGAAATTTTATCTTCAACACTTCACAATCTTCCCAGGAGGCTTCAAATACAGGTAAATTCTTCCACAACTTCAATTCCTTGCATACTTAGCTTCACCTTTTGACGTACCTCCGTCCCTTCATGGCTTCTTCGACTCCCATTGAGATACCATATTCTTCTATGATCCTTGTATCTAGATTGAGCTTTTCAACCGACAATGTGGCTTTAAAATTGTGGGAAGCCCTTTTTCAATCAAACAACTACCCTTTGACCGCCCTCCTCTCCTAATTTTGTAGTCTTTGGTGTGACAGTCCTACTATGCATTCAATGTGACTTCTACTTCTTTTTGCATCTCTATTCCCGCCAATTCCGTCATCTCTCCCATCTCCGTATCTTCATCGATGTTGTACTCCTCTGCTTCTTGAACCACCAACACACTTAACTCCTTTTTGCATCAGTGACCTGGAGATTACTTGACATTACACTTGTAACGTAAATCTTGAGCCTTATGCTGTTCAAGTTCTTGATAGGAAAAATCTTCTAAGTCCCCTACAGTTCGTCTTTCCCTGTCCACTACCCTTGTTGGTTCAACTACTCCCTTATTTCCCACATATCGTTCTCCATTACCTTGAACTACCCTTTTTGCATTCATTCGTGCTAAAATGTTGTTCTTTTATTTTGTCTTTTGAACTAGTTTCATGGCCTTTCCCAATCCCTTTGGTGTTAAGGTGCGGGTTTTTGCCCTGATTTATGGACTTAACCCAGTTAAAGAATTGACTCACAACAACTTCATCTGAAATCCCTTCTAATGGTGCTGCCAACGTAACAAACCTCCTTTTCTATTCCACCACTGTACCTTCTTGCTTAACGGCTAAGAATTGCTCACATAGCGATCCTTCCCTGTTGGTTTGATGAAGCATTAACGTTTTTAATTCTTCCCACAGCCTAATGGGTCCCTCTTATTCTCCCACTAGAACCACATCAAGGGTTGCCCTCAAATAAAATAACCGAGACTTCTAGTTATTCTTCATTCTTTAGTTTATTAAGAGCGAAACATCTTTCAGCCCTCAGTGTCCAACCGTCCGAATCTGTCTCTTCGAACACAGTAACTCTAGTTTCCCCCCCCCCCTTATCGCAAGAAATCGATGAGTATCATTGGTTTTGTCTCGCGATTGTCCAACCTTTTTGGAAGTCTGTTGTTTTCGCTTTCGTCCCCACCACCTGTCTAGCCATTCTTCTTGCATTAGCAACATTGTTTCCATTTGTTTCATCACCTTCGGCATCTCATCTTTTCAGTGAGTTCACCTCCATTTGGATTGTTCCCAAGCTTCCCTCCACCCCTTCGGCCCTCAGTGTTACTGACAGAGTAATGATTAGCTTGAACAATAATCCCTTGAATAATGATCGCTTGAATAGTAATCATGTGAACGATTCGTGAATACTAATCCTAAACATCCGTAGTAGGCTCTAATACCAATTTGTTAAGAGTAGTAAAAAGATGCTAAAAGAGTCGAATCTCAATGGTTGAATACTTGCAACTTTCAAGAGGCTGCGGTTTCTCTCTATTCAATAGCGGAGAATTGAGTTATAATGAATCTATTTATATTTCAAAGAAGTATACAATGATGGTATCTAAACTAATAAGTAAAAGATTCCTTGAATAAAACGGAAACAAAATCCTACAAGAAAACAAATAAGGAAAGATAATTATTTAGAAACTTGTGGACCCTTCGATACATATCACTTTTAATCTTTATTGATGTAGGGAGAATTGGAGATTTAATGGGGTTTTCACAGATCTTTGGAAAAGAACAAAATGAGCTCGAAAGAAGCCCGAAATTATGCATCGAGAACCGAAAGATAGATGCTCTGGCGACTTCTCCCTCGACTTGGGTTGCGTGCGAGGGTCGTACGCGCGTATTGTCGATTCCCGAATGGATTGTATTGATTTGTTTTTTGATTATTTTGTTTCCTAATTGATTTAGGATTATTATTTGCTAGTTTAAATTATTATTTATTTGTTTCCTAATAAGATTAGGATTATTATTTTGTTTTCTTTATATCGATTATTTAAATACTTACCTAGTTGGTTTAGGATTAGTATAGGCTTAGATTTCATGGTTATCTTTAATCTTATTAGCTTATAAATAGGACCTTTTTAAGCCTTAGGATATCAGTTAAAAGTTTTATGATTGATTAATAACCTTTTTAGAGTTTTATCTCTAGTTTTAAGAGTTCTCTTAGTTTTCCCAGTGCTAAGCTTGTAGACTCGTTATCCTTTAAGAGTTTAGACGCATTTTGACCCTTCCACAAAATCTCAAGTTTGAGAACTTAGGGAGTTGATTCAAGGGAGTTGTGGTTGGTTAAGGTTTTTTTTTAAAACTTGTGTGTTTGGTTTACTTGATATATGTGCTAGTTTGTGTAGTATGTATAGTTAATCTTCTCTTAACAAGAATTTGTGGTGTAGGAATGGTTTTAGGCAGGCATATTTCGGGAATGTTGTCAAACACTTTTCACTAGAAGAATTCTTTTAATGTCTGTTTCAGATATGAATTGTGGAAACGGAAAGGCGAGTATACTTGCCTAGGTGCCAAGGCAAGGTGAGGCGAGCACAAATTTGAGATTAGGTGCGATAGGACACTTGTGTTAGCTTTCTTAAGGTGCCAAGGAGTTCGAGTATAGATTTATATAGGTATAATTCTTATGTATTATTAAGTTTTGTAGAATTCTTATAGCAAAATCAAGTAAATGTATTAAATTACCGAGTCTTAGTGTTCTTAACAAGTATTAAATGACTATAGGGGTCTATATGTAACTTCGGGGAGGCTACAATCAAAAACTAACTTTATGCTGTCTTCTGAAATTTAGAATTAAAGATTGTTTTATGGATAGTAATACTTGCTAAAATATAAAGGGTTCCAGATATTTAAATACTATATTATAAGCTGCAAATTAAAAAGTCATTATCTGTGCTGGATATAGGCAGAGGGAAAATAAAAGGTATGTGTTGGATGTTTCAGGTGAACATTGAGCTATTGCACAGGACTTTGGAGGAGATTGATGGTCACTGAAGGACTTTTTAGATGTGGTTGATGGTAACAATCATGATTGCAAAACCAAACTGTCTTTCCATCTAGTTCTATTCAACAAGATGTCCGCCTTGATGCTAGGGCGTCCATGGTAACCCTACATTACCGAGGTGCATGCCTAAACACTATAAACTAAGACAATCCGATGCCTTACTACCTTTGTATTGGCTTATCATTTAGGTGACACTTAGTTGGTACTATAGGCTAGGTAAACGATCTCTATCTCTTTGACTCACTTCCTCTTAAAGAAACAAATTAAATTTAAATCCAAGATCCTTGTCTTGGTAATTAAAGTATAATTGGTTATTATTGTGCATTGTTTTATCATGTATGGTTAATAGAACTACCCATTCTAATATCAATTACCCTCTCCTCCTGTGCCGTCTTTTTTCTTCTTGGGGGGGGGGGGATGGCTTGCCATAAGCAAAATATGAATACAACATTGGAACAAGAAAAATTGAGCGATATTTGAAATAAAGTCCCTAGAAAATTGCTAAATAAGAAGACTTGTAAAGGTAAATGTTAATCTTTTTAATATTCTATTCAATGAAGTCTTTTCCTTAAAAACATAAAAAAAAGCGATTATTGAGATGTGGAAGAGTAGATTATTATTTATACTAGCAAGCAAACATTCTTACACAAAATGCATTTTTTAGGTGAGGATTATTCTCACAGACGGGACGTCTTCACGTAAACGGCCACTCTACTCTTGAATGTAGTGGTTAGGTCTACTACGTACATCTCATCCTTCCCATATCCCACCTACGGGTGGGATATATTGGACTCGTTTGGTTTGGTTTGTTAGGCGAGAATCATTCTTACGAGGTTGTGGAACCTAAAAGGAGATAACCCATAAATTTGATTAAGCAAAAAAACTTTAACTTCACTGCACGTACCAGGTACGGATGAAAAATATGTAATTAAGAGTCTCATGGACATTCTTAACCCATGAATTGCATTGAATGTCGTGAAATGATATGAAATTCAGTCTCATCATCTATACTACTTTATAAAGCAAATTTATCGAAAGTCTTCAAAACAATTTTTAATGCACAAAGTACTATACATATATGCACAAAGTCTTAAAAGTCTTAAAAACAACTCATAATGCATTAAGTACTACTACTTTATGCGTTCAGTCTTAAATTCTCTTGATCTACAATTAAAATAACATATAATACAAGTTACCAATGCACATTATTACTTTTTCTTTTCATGTTCCCAATATACTTTTGACACATTTCACTCATATTTTCACCCTCTCATACATCTATGTCTTCTTCCCATCCTCCAAGGTGAGATTCAAAATTAAATTCACCATGAATTATTAAAAGTTCTCTCATTCATTTCCCATTCAATTGTTCTAGAACTCTCGGTCTCGCTCTCGATCTCTTGATTTTTTGCTCTTGGTGTAAATCGAACATATTTGTGGAGTCGTTTAAATATGTTGAATTTTAAATATATTGGATTTTAAATTGTCATACAATTTTTTTCATCAATAAACTGTAATTGGAACCATAACTCTTATTTATTCAAATTGTATTAATATGTAAAGACCATTTGTAACTTATATCATCGTTAAATCTTCTCTAATAAAACCAATGAAACTTCAAAATCGTTAAAATTTATGGTTCCCGCCGCATTGCGCGGGTACACAACTAGTACAAATAAAAACAAAATGGCTTGTAAATCCCCTAAGAACATGCTTATACATTAGCATTTGACATTGTTATCAAAGGCACGCCTAGGTCCAAGGTATAGTGATGGTCGTGGTTAGGGCCTTGCCTTGGTTAATGCAAGACGTGTTCGAGGAGGTGAGCACCTTGGCATTGAGACGCAGATTGAGGTGAGGCGTGTTCACATGTGACGCTTGAGTTTTGAAATATAAATAGAAAAAGTTTTCTAGGGTATGTATTGCTCTGTCTGTCACTTCCGAATTGATATAAACTTATCCCCTCTGCTACTAATCTTCAATTTAGAATGTTATTGCTAAAGGAATGTTCAACTGTTGGCATTTAAGGTCTGATTATCATAAATCATACGCATATTCTGTATCATTTCATGTTCAGAGCATCCAGCTTATGTTGGTTTTCATTATTTGTGTTGGCATCATTTGCCAGTAATAGGAGGTGATTGATTTTGCTGAACGAAGAATATAAGATCCAACTTTACCGTAAATATGAAATTCAGATTAACCAAGGCCCTGACCCGCATAGAAATATGCCACTGACATGAGTAAAGCCAAAGCAACAGTAGTATTTATATCATTCGTGGGTGTGGTATCTTCGGCTTTATATGATTATCAATCAAATAAAAAGTTATTCTACTGGTTGAAAAGCTACATCTAGTACTGGACCAATAATTTGGGCCATACGAGCCAGGTTCTTTTTTTCAAGCATGTAAGAATCGCTCTACAACATTTTATCGCATCAACAAAAAAATTCTTCATAAATGCAGTTACAATAATGATCATTTTTTATTGGACCAAATATGAGCCTTCCATAGAAGATGAAAGAAGATAGACAAAAAAGAAAAGGATTCTTTTCATGACATAGTTGTAAACTCCTATAACGGAGAAATTAACATGATTTTTGGTGATGGGTTTTAGGCTTGTAGATGCTTGGAATAGATTGACTGCTAAAAATGTGAAGCTTATGCTTCTACTTGGGGAAGTTTTAAGCTTTAAAGCACGGTTGCGTTTATGACTGAGTGGATTTATGAGTGCTTTGGATTTATGACCAAAGACATGAAATAGCTTTCCCAGTGTATCCAGGATTAATGAAATTAGACCTGTTGATGTCCTCATGTATTGACAAGCGTTTTATAAATTGTATCTGATCTCACCAGCCTCCATATGGCTTAATTATTTAGCTTTTGTCATGGGATAATGTGGTAGCTAAGTTAACTTCAACTTTCTGCAAAATTGCAACCCATAAGGCATGTACCTCTCTACACAAAATGGGAGTTTATGGTAACCCCAACTAAGCTTACATTGTATAAGATGTTATCAACGTATAGTGATAAATCCAACACGAAGCAATATCATACTCTTGTCTTTGCTACTTATTGCTGAAGTATCCTCTTTTAACATGTGCATTCAAAGTTGTATGTTGGAGATGACCAAACATCTCAAGTGGTGTTGCCTCAACTTCTTCTAAGCTATCACTCCAATCTCGGCTAAGATTTCATAATTTTCTAGTCTTAGGGACCGTTTACCTAAACACTTACCTGGTAAGCGCTAAACGGTAAAATTCAACTCTATCGCTTACTTACCGGGTAAGATTTTAATCTACGAAAACGACATCGTATGTAACAATTTACGCGATAAGTGCTAACCGTGGTAAGGGTCATCGCCATCACTTACCGGGTAAGACTCTCGGTCCTTGCCTTCACTCTTACCAGGTAAGATTCTTGGTCCTTGCCATATTCATCCTGTAAGGGAATGTGACTTAGTAAGCGCTTACCCGAGTAAGCATTTGGTAAATAGCCCCTTAAAGCTCATCCTGATGCACACCAGATCGATACAAAATTGGAACAAAATGATTGCTTTGCTGATTATCACCCAACTTTCGAGATGTTGGCTCTCTCCCAATTCCCATATACCGGAGTTTACAAAGAAATTGCGTACCACTATAACCATCGTACCTTCTTATTTATAGTCTCTCACTAACCGACTTACTTCCTCCTAACTGACTTACCGGATTCTTCCTTGGTTAACAATCACAGCTGCTAACTAATTACTAGAATGGTCAACAATCATAGTAATTATTCCTTGGTCAACAAATTTATGGCTAATACGAAGTGGTTTTACTAAATTGACCATTGACTACATGCGCATCAATACCACTCGCCAAAGCTCAAGCTTGTCCTCGGTGGAAACGAATAAAAAGAAATTCATTCAGACCTGTTGATCCCTGTTGCATTGTCATGAAGGCACAAGGCTTGGTAGCATTCAAATCTAAAAACCAATAGTTACAAAAAGTGGGCTAAGTTGCAACTTCAGACCTTGCAGCCTTGTCGAGGTTATTAATTCCTTCGGTACCTCAAACTCTGCCTTGGGTTCTATGGGTCCTTCAAACCTTCTCCGATTGCAGTTGTTATCTCACTTGGGGATAACAGGAAATCTCTTTCACCTACTCCATCAACATGTATTTTCTTTGAAACATATGCAACAATAACAGGTGCAGACACTTTCCAAAGTCTGATGTATACGCCAACGCTTGTATACCCATGAAATTCGCTTCTTCAAGAGTGATTGTTCCAACAACATCAATCAAACTCTCGTGACTTTGTTTGTGATCTTTAATCCTATGGCGAAGTAAATCAGCATCACTCTGTAACGAATTCCAAGTTATCCCCTTATGAGATCTTATCCTCATGACAACTAGTTGATGTCTTTTATTAGAGTATCCAAATATCACACTAATTCTCTTTTTGTTACATCAATAAGTCTGTGAACTTCTTGTGCAGCCACTTTAGTTGCATTTTGTCAACTCTTAGGTTCGACGCTTACTATAAGAGTAGTAACAGTGCATCCCTTTCTTCTAGAGTCACTATGATCCAACTCAATTAACGTAAAATGGCGGGTTAGAATTCTTATATATTGAGCTGTTGTGAAAATGCAAAGCCAAAATGAATTTCTTCTTCTAACATTGTTCACAGAAATATATCCTGGCTTTGTTGGCTTTGTTCAAATGTCAAGCGTTGTTCATAGGAATAACGATGACGGGTGGTGGTAGTAGCAGTGACAACGATGGTTCCCTATGATAGTCACCTAGCCATGCTTTCCCCTGAACAAATTTTGGAAAAAGTGATTTTTGATATATTTTTTCAACTTTTACTTTTTCCCTTTCGTTTGTCTCTTTCATGAATTCCTTTCATATGCTTACCTTTGTTCTTCATATCACTGGTGTTTCCACCTCCAGAGAGCTCCTTGATTGTTGATTTTTCCTCCTTTTTTTTCTTATGCTCAAACCTTTTCTTCACACTTTGCATATTGTTTCTTTACAGAATTCACTACCGATTGCATCGATTTGTGATGTTCTATTCAATTCATAGAATGAAGAAAAATGTTCTCATATACTCTTATGCTATTTCCGTTGAACAACTTACTAGAATAATTCCTTCACCCTTTTTTCTCAAATTTGCCATCTTTGATGGTCTTTAGGCACGCATTTTATGCAACGTAGGTCCCTAACTTGCATTTTTCTTGTTTTAGCCAACATCTGTTTATCCTCTTCTCCTTTGTTCCAAATTATTGATTGAAGTCATTATATGATTTACATCTAGCTTTTTAGCTAGTTCATAACCCTTGAATCTCGATGTTCTTTGAACTCTTTCAACCAAGTAAAATAATTTATAACATTTGTTGTTTTCCTTGTATCCCATCACTCTTTTGATGTCTTTCCTATTTCTGTCAACATTATCATCAAGATTCATAAATAACGTTTCCTAAACAACTTCATCTAAGTTCTAAAACTGCCTTATCGTTCAAAGTCTAGTGGTTCTTCTGAAACATTGATAACCACCTCTTATCACCATGTTAACTAATGTGATTCTAAATTCTTCAGTTTAAATCTCAATTACATCATTTCTTAGACTTGCATCTATTGTAATATAAATCTTGTTACTACTTTTCACCAAGTTCCATAATTGAAATCACATTATTGATTTTCTAATACTTTTTTCTCATGCCTATGGTTTCTTGAATGCATGTTGTATTTGCTATTTCAACTTGTGATATTGTTGGCTCTCTCAACTTCAATGTTAAGAGTCTTACATTCCAACCACCCAGCGGTGTACTACTCATGTTAATGTTTCCATCCCCCATGTCCATTAAAGCATGAAGAACCTATCTCATTTTCTCACTCAGTCTCAGCATTGATGTGGCACAACTAAGGGTATGGCGACCCAGTTAGTGCTCATGATAAGAACCTACAGGTGTATACAAGAAAGAAAACACAGGTCAAGAGACATGAGTAGGAGCAATTTAATGCCCTTTTCGGAATTTGGATGGACCCATTGGGTCAACCATGCAACGGTTAAAATTGAATGGGAGGGAGCAGTTCTGATCCTGTATTCTAGGAGCAGTTATCGTTAGTTTGTAATAAATCTGTAGTCTTTGTTTTTAGGTGGCAGTCAGAAATAAACTTGTTGTATTCATGTTAACAAAGGAGATCGGCCATCTCGAATTTGGCTTTATCAATCTAAATCGTAATCGTTTGACTGCTTAATTTTTCCGGTTACTATCAGCTCACTTCTATAAATGTGATTCACTACATACAAGTTTCAAGGCAACACTATAAGGGGTGTGTTTCATGAGGGCAATATGGTCATTTACCCTTGGTGTGACATGGTGATGATGTGGTAGTAGTTAATGACATAGATTTATGGATTCCGATTTCTTGTTCATACATTATGGGGGTTATTGTATTCCTTGGTTTCTATTTTAGGAATGACACAGTTATATATTGTGTTGTAATTTTTTCTACTCTCTTTTTAGTGATTCCCAAGAGTCCACTAAGCTCACGGCAACTAGAAACTTTTAATCTTTGGAACATGATGACAAACTGAAGTAGCACGTGAAAGAACAGGGACGTAGGAAGTGGAAGAACATAGCTCAAGCCCTAACTCAGAGCGGTTAATATTTTTATATTTTTTATAAAGACTTTGTGTTTATCTCTGTGTGGTAGATGAATGGCGTCGTCAGAGATGGACTTACCGCTTGAAAACTGAGAAGTCATTTACCAAAGACAAAAAGCGTGTGATGGAGTCTTGGACTCATGGGCCAGAATGGAAGAAGATTGCCAAGTTTTTTCCTGGAAGAACAAGTGCAGCAATATGAATATGCTATATGAGACGAAGCAAGTTGCTGACCTAGTGTTACCGGGAGAGCTGAGGAAGCATCAGAAGTTGGGCTTAGTATTACCGGGAGAGTCGATGATGCATCGGAATTTGGGCCTAGTGTTACCAGAAGAGTCGAACAAGCTTCAGAAGTTGGCCCTAGTGTTACCAAAAGAGTCGAACAAGCTTCAGAAGTTGGGCACGGTGTTACCAAGAGAGTTGAATCTTGAGAAGTTTAGAAATAACTAGCTAGCTTTTTTTTCAATATTCAATTTTCAACATTTGTACTTTACGTCTTTTCATGTAATACAAATGATAGGCTCAATGTCACACCTCTAAATCCCTTTAGGCTAGGGGTGTGGAGCCTATTATTTGTATTACGTGAAGAAATGTAAAGTACAACTATTGAAAATACCTAGTTATTTTTAAACTTCTCAAGATTCGTCAAACTTCCCTGGTAACACTAGGCCCAACTTCAATGCTTATTCAACTCTCCCAATAATACTGCCCAACTTATGTTGCCTTTTCAACTCTTCTGTAACACCAGACCCAACTTTTAACGCTTCTTCAACTCTCCAGTAACACTGGCTTCGTCCTTGTCTTGCTCTGTCTCATAGCATATTCGTATTTCTGCCCTTGTTCTTCCTGAGAAAGACTTTGGAATCTTCTAAATTCCGGCCCATGAGTCTGAGAGTTTTTTATTTTATTTTCGTTAGTATCTGGTTGTTTAACTTTCAAAGACCACACTGGTCGTCTAGAACATAGAAATAAACACATAAAGTCAACGGTCCAGTAAAAATTAATACAAAAATATTGCTGGTCTGGTTTAGTTCTTTAGCTACACGATTCTACTTCCTAGGTCCCTTTTCTTTCACATGCTTTGGTTTGGCATCATGCTCAAAGTCCAAGAGTTTGTAGTTAGTTGCCTTGGGTTTACTGGAATCTTGGGAATCACTGAAAAGTCGCCCCACCCCTTTGCCAACAGAGCTACACGCCAGAGGCAATTCTTTATTTATATATATCTATATAAGTTATATATCTTTTTATAATTAAAATTATTTAAACAACATTTTAGGGGCAATCTGGTCATTTTAACAATTTTCTTTGTCCTGTTCAAGTAGTACCAAATGCGGACTAACAATTAGTCATGTCCCATCTAGTAAGTGTACCAAATGCTACCTAAGGGTAACTATCTGATCATTGCTGACTTGTATAAATGTGATGTAGCTCATACTTTCAATGCAATTTGTTTTCCTATACAGTGTCACCACACATGCCGGAGTAAACAACCGCTCTACTCTTCGGGGTGGAGGTCATGTCTCCTTACATATCACTTCCCCCAGAACCCACGTTCGCGTGGGATATTCTGGGCTTGTTTGATTGGTATACAGTGTATCACCAATAGGTTACACAAGAACAAAATTATTTTCCTTCATTTTTTAGAATTAGCTAGATAAAAATGCCATATTGCTGGGTGCATACCCACCTATTTTATTCTAGCATGGAATTGGCTATATTTGAAAAATATGTAAGTAGCATTGATTTATGAGATACGTCTTGCTGTAACCAATAATCTTAAAACATATTTATTTTTTCCTTTTGTGCCCCTTTCCGATCAATGCATCAAGACCAAATGTATGCTTGCATTAACATCTGCATTTTGACCATCTAAAAAGTATACATGTGCCTAGATGGATACAAAAATTGGGGATATAGGTACTCAAAAAACAGGTGTGGCTTGGAAAGTCTTTAGACCTGGAATATGAGTGTGTTTACATCTGTGATATATGTATACGTGGTCAAATAGTTAGACAGATGTCCCTAAAATAAGGATAAAAAGAAGTCATGATATTATGTCATTAGATGAAGTTAAGGAATTGTCGGAACCTTAAGTTTTTTATAGGTATAAATTAACAAACACGGAGATCAATTGTCATTCTATAAAATTCTAGGTGTCTGTTGGAAACTAAACACCATTGATTATTTCAGGGTCTTGTAAATCCTATTTTTTGTTCATCAACTAAATAGTCTGATGAAGAACTTTAGCTGCGGTTTTAAGAGCAAAAAGAAAAGGAGATCCATCTCCTTTGCTGTAGTTTAGCCTTGGTCTTAAGATCTCACTGAACTATTGGTCAACCCGTGTGGCTTTTACTGCAACTGTTGCCCTCCTCTCCCACCCCAAAAAAGGATAAATCAGTTGTGCATGTGTGTCTGTGTTTTTTCCTCTTTTG
>NC_037529.1:15844443-15846616 GCF_001531365.2 Cynara cardunculus var. scolymus
GGGGGGGGGGGGGCATAGGATGTGCTCGGTACTGGGACAGGATGGGACTGAACGGGGCTGGACAAGTTCTGTCTGGCGTTTTATATGATTAGGACATCGCATGACAAAAAATTGTCTAGATAATGTCTGGTAAGCTGGACATGAGTAAACAAAAATGTTATAATAAATGTTTTTTTATTATGCTTGTAAATATTTGCAATTCTGCAGTGCCTTAACGTATCATATTGGAGCATAAATCGTCTCTTAGGAAACATAAATCTAACAGATAAACATTTGCAGGTGCTACAGAAGGCATTGGAKGTGTGGGACCTACAAGTTATCCCCCTGCACAGTCCAGTAGCCGAGCCGGCTCAGGTTGACCCAGAACTTGAGAACGCATTTATATGCCATTTACAAGACCATTGGTTCTGCATCAGGAAGGTGAACGGAGAATGGTACAACTTTGACAGCTTATACGCAGCCCCTGAACATCTCTCCAAATTCTATCTTTCTGCTTATCTCGACACTTTAAAAGGTTTCGGATGGAGTATCTTTCTGGTCAGGGGTAACTTCCCAAAAGAATGTCCGATGACATCTGGTGAAGCCTCCAATGGTTATGGCCAGTGGTTGTTGCCTGAAGATGCTGAGCGAATTACCAAATCCTGCAATTCAGGACAGCGGCAGCAACAGCAAACGCAGCAGTTGCAGCCTCAAAGAACTCCACCGATGGAAGATGATGACCTGAATGCCGCCATTGCTGCCAGTTTGAGAGATAACAGTGGTGAAGTTGGGACCTCCGGGAATGACGATGATCTGGAGGCAGCCATAGCCGCCAGCTTGAAGGATTCTTCACCAGCGGTAACAACCAGCTTGGTGAACAAAGATTTGGATGCTGCAGCACCGGTTGCCACCGCTGATACTACAGCAGTCACAGGTGCCGCCAGTGGTGAAGGCGGCACGTCGGAAAGTGAAAGTATGAAGATCGGATTACAAGATAAGTGAGAAGAGAGTTGGGTATTAAGAGTTGTGTTCCTGGGTTTAAAATGTGTGCATTATTACACACTTCTTTTGTTGAAAATTACCCTCTTGCTTTATTGTAAAGACTTGTCAATTTGTTTGACTTCTATATCGTGGATGTGTGAAGACGGAGTTTACAGAATAAGACAAACTGGTCCTTTTTTTCATGGTAAATTGTAGCAAAATTTAACAGGTTTTTGTTTTTGGAATGTATTTTTAAAAGGTGTATTTTGGAAGATACTACGATGGCATTTGGTTCATTGAGTGGAATTTAAATTGTAACGTGGGAATTGGAATGAAATTTGATTAGGTTTGATCTGATTGTTTGTCGTTGTTGAGGTGAAATTTGTCTGTTTGGTTTGGTAATACTGTGTTCTTGACTCTTCTTTTAACGAAGGAAAGGAGGTAGAAAGAAAAAATATTGCGTTACCCAAGCTTTTTAGGAGAGAAAGGGGAAGAAAATGAATAGGAAATGACAAGAAATGAAAGGAATATAAAAATTAAAAATATTTATAAAATTACGTATCCACCATCAATTACAACCAGTTGAAAAATAAATAAGGGTATTTTTGTAAACATCTTTCCTTTTATTTTTTCCTCTCTTTAATGCAACTTTGAAAATATAATAAAATAATGATGGCTAAAATACCCTTTTATGGTGGTGGCAACGGCAGTGGTGGTGATGGGGATGACGGTGGTGGCAATGTCGACAACGATGACAACAATACCGGTGGCAACAATGATAATGACAACAATGGTGACGATGGTGGTGATGGTTATCATCGTAAGTTGGAATGAATTAGAGTAAGGTGGCGTTTGTTTTTTAAGAGGTGCTGAAGTCTGATTTCACTTCTGATTTTTAAGAGGTGGTGCTGAAGTCTGAAATCTGAATCAGTCAGACTGTTTGTTTTTACGTCTGAAGTCTCAAATCTGAATCAGTTAGACTGTTTGTTTTTACGTCTAAAGTCTGAAATCTGAATCAATATAAACACGAACAAAGTCTCAAAACAACTAGAATCAATATTCATTTTGCATTAATTGTGTTGCCATCATTCCCTTGCTAATTGGTTTGATTATACTCAAAAAATAACTCATATGTAGGAGAAAAACACTAGAAAAAGAGAGGTATTATGAATAGATTGATAAACTTTCTTTTAGAAACAGATGAAAATAGTTT
>NC_037529.1:15846806-15855845 GCF_001531365.2 Cynara cardunculus var. scolymus
TAACCGTGAAGAAGTTCTGGTTGATCTCCTGGTTTCTTGAGATGGACCAGACCCATCATTAGATGTTCGAACCTTCTTTCTACGCTGACCAATAGACTCTTCATCTTCAATCTTTCTAACCYTTCTATTGGAGGTATCGAAGTATGGTTGAACCTGAGACGGACCGTTGGTAGAAGAATTTTTGCTACTCATATCAAACATGTATATCCATGATGGTTTATTGTCTATTTGGAAAGACAACACTATTGTAACAAGAAACATTTGAGAGCGTTGGGGCATACTGGAGGGCCCTCATTATTTTGACCTGCACAAACCAAACAATTTTGAGCAGTCCAATTTAGAATCGTTATGCAAATRTCTATGGTTAATCCGACTTCTATCACTGAGAAACCCCTGTATATATTATACAACTATGTGTTGTACTCCTAAACAGATCAGCATAATAGAAGCTAATAAAACCATAATCATAATTCTATCTCCGGCACTCCAAATGTCAATCATTCCCAACTTGATAAGCAACACATAGAATTCTCATAACGATTTTATCAGTTTCCCATATTTCAATCACACAGAATCAAAATGCAGAATAAGTTAACATCCAGGGAGTCCATTAGAAACTGAGGAACAAATTGAGAAAACAATCGAGATCCAGAGAATAAAGGAACAAATTGTATCTAAAGAAAGTGTAAATAACATTATGGAATGCTACAAGGATCAACATTGGAACATGTATTTTTCACTGCAAACTGCAGTAAAAACAACTGATGCAAGAAACATATGGATAATAATTCTAAAAGGGAATTCACCAAATGCAATCAAATGAAGAAAAAAAACAGATAAGCAGGTCTATCCAAATCAAGAAAATAGATAAACAGATAAACAGTCAACTATTATAAGAAACCCAAATCGATCCTCAGGTATTTCCATGGTGTTTCTTATGCCAAATCAAACAAAAAGAAAACATATAAACAGAAGACCCATTACCTTTCTTGAGATATCGAGAGGCAGAAGAAGAGACCGACAGCTGCTTGGATCGAGAGGCAGAAGAAGAGACCGACAGCTGCTTGGATCGAGAGGCAGTATAAGAGATTGAGACCTGCTTGGATCACGAGGAAGAAGAAAAGATCGAGTTAAATTAACAACGAAACAACTTTTAATCCAGAAGAATTCATACGAGTTACGATACCGACGTGAAAAGAACCAGTCCAGTTCCCCAAATTGAGTCTGATGAATCGCTTTAGGGCATCGACACTCATCGCTTCAAGGCTCGTTTTAGGGCATCGACACTCATCGCTTCATCGCTTCATGCCRTTCGAGTAATTGCAAATCCTGATTTTGGTGGAATTTGGGTTCCTTGTGTTGTTGGATCAATGGAATCTGGATGATGAAAGCCTTTCCATACCACCCAAATACAGAAAGAAGCATTAGGAGAAGAGTGATATTGATTTCAGACTTTGGTTTTGCACTGAATATTTCAGAGGACGGTAAGAGCTTTTCAGCTCTTATTTTACAAAGAAATCAAACAGTCTGAAAACATAAATGTCTGACCGATTCAGACTTAAGTGGTTTTAAGAGGTTTTTTTTTAAAAACAAAATCCCTAAATATAACGACATAATAGTCTTTCTCAAGATGAGATGAAATGAAAATGAAATTCCTTTCTAAAACCTTAGGCATTTAAATTTCATGATAAAACTCGAACGATAAACCAAACACTTAAATGGAATTTCGTTATAATTTCTTCAAGTTTTGTGGGATTCCAACTAACAAAACCCCACCTACCCTTTGCAATCAATGACCGTATCATGTCTTATGTCTTTGATATGATTAAGAGAACATTTTATAACTTGTTGAATATAAATTAAAAATAATATAACTTTTTAATAAGAAAAGATTGGAAAAAATGTATTAAACTTTTTTTATTTGAGATGTTTTTTCATAAATATCAAAATGCTGTAATTAAGTGGTTGGACCGATCGGCTTTAAACTAGGAGTTTCATCTTCACCTTTAAAATATAGCTTTTTGTTGATTCCGGTGAGTACTGGGTTTGGTTCCAGTGAGAAGTATAAGAAATGATCTCCACCTTTAGATGCACATTAGAATGAGATACACCAGATCAACCCCAATATCAAGCACGATTCATGAGTGAGTTTGAGGTTAAAGGTGATCAATGATCCAAATTCTTTCTTACGCTTCTCATTTTAACTCTCTGTCTCAAACGATCATTCGTCATGGTTACTTATCATTAAATTTGTCGATTTACATATAAATAAATAATAGTCAAAATATTGATGTCCATCAAGTCGTTCTATTATTTGGCCCAATAATTCCACTTTGAAAGCTTTAAGGACTATTTCATCATTTATGTAAAGTTCAAGGGTTGAACATAAACCCCTTCCGTCAATTGTGGCCAAAATATAACGCTTAAAACTCTTTTGGATTCACTTGTAACAATATTTTTATCTCTAGTTAAAAGTAAAAGATAAATTTTTTTTACTCTTTTCGTTTTGTTTTGTTTTATTCTGACTCGTAATTTGTTTTTAGTGACCGGTTGTTATAAATTTAACTGTTCGATAAACTTCATGAAACTAATATTTTTTCCTTGACGCTCACTAATATTTATTACTGATTCCAACATGATGTCGTCAATAAACATGATCACCCACTATGGTACATAATACACCACCAAGTTATATTATAAAAGTTCCATACCAACCAAAATCTTTATTACGATAACTTACGTCCCATAACGGCTAGAAATTAAAATAAAGGACTATATAATAGACGATAATCTCGGTCAAGATTGAGATAAATATGTAACTGATGTGTATTTATATTTCAGGGTGATCCTATCCTAATGTATAGATGTAACCTCTTATTTATTGTAACTTTGGAATAGAATGAGGAGGACAAGAGATTACAATTCATTACCCTCCTTTATGGTATCAAAGCCTAGGCTCTTCTTCCTCTCCTTTGCAACCTCTGTCATCATAGTGTCTGTTAAAAAATATTCGAATAAGATAGATGGAACAAAATAAAGTTTTAATTTCTATTAAATATTTAACGAACAAAATTAAACCTTTTATAGTTCAGAACCCACAATACCTCAACAAAGTGTCAAATCACACAAATTGAATCTATCCTTCACGATAGATTCAATGAAAGAAAGGAGTAGAAGCAGAGTTGTTCATTTAGTAAACAGAAAATTAAATACAATGCGTAAAATATAAAACCAACATAATTAAATTGTCGATTTGTATTGTAATCTGCATAGTAAAACCTGTCCTTTAAGGTTTTATACGACCACTCTATTCACGCTGTGAGTCTGCTAGTCGCAAAGCACCACGATTTGATGCAGTATTCGATTCGTCTATGAACAGCGATCAATAACGAATATAGAACACGGTGGATGCAGAAAAACGGTAGAGAGAAAATAAACTCGAAAGCATAAATCGAAGGAGAGAAGAGACTGGTTTTTTCTGTGTATTTCGAACTGGCTTCAACCCAGTTTATATACTAGTTGAAGCCGACTACTGCTCCACGAAATCCTCACAAATCGCAGATAATGATGAGGATATTTCTCAACTGGCCATTATCTCTAAAAACGTGGAAGACCAAATCATAAACCGATTTGTTTTAAAATAAAACCAATTTATTTTTTCTTCTCCTCTCGATTTTGTACCAAAAAGATACTCGGGGAGAGGCTCCTTCTGCTCCGATGTGGCGTGCGAAGTGCGCCTCCTCGCGCCACCTTCGCGAATCCCACTCCCGCGGCCTCGGCCACGTGCACGTGTGTGTTGAGCCTTCCACTCAGACCCCCACCCACGAGTTCACCAACTTGTTCAAAGCCCATTTCTAGAGAGAGCCTTATAAGCTTCTCTAGAAAAACCTTTTCTACCAATATAGGATGGAAGACAAACTTCCAACCCACAAATATTCCAACAATCCCCCACCGGGTTGGAAAGTTTTATGACATTCATTGTAAATAATGTTACAGTGGTGTCACTAAGATTAAACCCTATTTAATGGTAGTATGAAAGAAGGGATCAATCCAAAGGTATCCTTAGGATTTAAACCTTGAATCTTGTGACCACTTCGGCTTACTTACACACATCATCTATCAACCTTGCTTTCTCATTGAGCGCTAATATGGACATGCGCTAAACCCTGTTTCATGACTTACTAAAAGAGAAACCACTACTCTTCTTTTGAGGCGACACCACCTCTAAGTCATATAGGCAAAGTTCTATAACATCTTAATTGTAATGCCTCTAAACTTTGTTAAGAGATTAACTCATCCTTGTTCTTGACAACGCCGTACTATCTTTCACCTTACATGGATCTATCATTTGATAGTACCTTCCATCAGTTAAGTGACTTGTTGTTACCGTTTAAACTTGGTAGATAGAAGCACTATATCCAAGTTGGGTTTCCATCACTAACTGATTCTATGTGGCTTCAGACCCATGTCTTTGGTTGTTGACCCTACCAAGTCTCTTGTCAGAGGCTTGGTTAGTGGATCTGCTAAGTTCCCACAAGACTTGACAAACACAATACTTATGGTACCATCATCAATAAGCTGTCTCACGTAGTTGTGTTGGAGACCTATGTGTCGCGACTTCCCATTATATATGACATTGTATACTTTTGACAGTGTGGTCTCACTGTCACAATACATGGGAATAAAAGGAGTCGGTCAAGGCCATAAATGGATATCTGTCAACAAATCTCTAATCCATTCGACCTCTTTGCCCGCTGCTGCTAGGGCATTGAATTCGGCTTCCATAGTCGAATGGGCGATACACGTTTGTTTCTTGCTCGCCCAAGAAATTGCCCCTCCTGCAAGAGTATAAATCCATCCACTTGTGAATTTAGAATCACTTGAGTGATCTATCTAACTGGCATCGGAATATCCCTCCAAGATTCCTGGATGCATAGAGTATGTCAACTCTAGTTCTTGGGTTCTTTTCAAGTAGCCCAATACTATGTCAATTGCTTTCTAGTGATCTGAACCCGGATTGCTAGTATATTGACTCAGTCTACTCACAACAAAAGCAATATCCGGTCTAGTGCAATGCAAGGCATACATCATGCATTCTATTGCACTAGCATATTCTAGTTGAGCCACTGCTCTACCTGTATTTTTATTGAGTTTCACACTCGAATCAAATAGTGTTAAAACTCTTTTATATTCAAATGTTGAAACTTTGTCAGTATCTTCTTTATGTAGTGAGATTGACATAGAGAGATTTGGGATGCTGACTTTCTGATCTTTATCCCAAGGATGGTATCTACTTCTCCAAGATCTTTCATCTTAAAGTTCGAGGATAAGTACCCTTTTGTTTCAAGAATACCATCTAGATTGGTTTCGATGATCAACATTAACATAAAGATTTTACCACAGTGTACCCTCTCGTATATTTTGAGTAGATGCATCGGTCGACCCCATAATGTTGGAACCCGAAAGATGTGATAGTCGTATCAAACCTTTCGTGCCATTGTTTAGGAGCTTGTTTTAAACCGTATAGAGATTTAACAAGCTTACACACTTTATTCTCTTGTCCGGGTATTACAAATCCTTCAGGTTGCTCCATGTAAACCTCCTCATTTAAATAACCATTCAAGAAAGTTGTTTTCACGTCCATTTGGTGAATATACAGTCATTTTATGGCGAAAATTGCTATAAGAGTTCGAATGGAACTAATTCTAGCAACTGGAGCATAGATGTCGAAATAATCGACACCCTCTTTCTGTCTATATCCTTTTGCCACCAATCTAACCTTGAAGGATGATATTGAACCATCAGGGTGCATCTTTCTTTTGAATATCCACTTGGAACCGATAGGTTTCACCTCTGTGGGCAAATTTGCCAGCACCCAAGTTCCATTACCCAAGATGGAGTCCATCTTATCATTTATTGCTTCTTTCCACATTGGAGCATCCCTTGAAGTCATCGCCTCTTTAAATGTCTTGGGATCCTCTTCAATACTGACAGAGAAAATGAACTCTCTTGTCACTCTCTTTTGTGTCCCTTCTACCAAGTACGAGAAAAACTCATTTCCCAGATTTTTCTCTTTTCTCACTCTTGTGCTTCTTCGTGGTTCATCAGCCTCTATAGAGGTTTTGGAACTAACACGAGATGTGTTAGTGAATGCCCAAAAACCAATCATATGATGATTGTAACTTTGAGTTTGTTTCATGAAATTGATAAATATAAAGGCATTGCCCATTTTATTATGTCTATATTATAGTCTGTGTTTTAATTATTCATAACAAATAACATTAAAATAATGTATTCTAAATGTCCCTAGTTAAATATTATTTCGGGTTTAAGGTTGAAGTAATATGATAATGACTAGCATATGTAGGGATTCAAATAGAGATATCGAATCTGCATATGGGTACAAAATGGAGACTTTGTGTATCGGACGTGACTTGTTATGAGAACACTTCATTGGATGTCATGTGAGTGTCATAAGTGTTTCTCATATGGTCAATGTACATGTAATTCTTTGAATTGAGAACATGGAGTTTGTTATGTGTGAATAATGTATTTTGACATTTATTCTAATCATTCCGTAATTGGATGACAGAATGATAGTTGGGTATGTTGCATATCACATAATAGAATTAGCATGTATCGAGATAGAATTTGTTTCTCCTTTATGACGAGAGTGATGTCTCTGGGCCTCTTGATAAATATATACTATAGAAATGCATGCATGCTTAGATATTTGATATGAGATATCATTATCTATTTTTTATTAGTATATTAGGGAATCAAGAAACTAAAGATTGGACATAACGAGAATGACACATTCAATGTCTCGTGTTCAACCTGGACATCAAGGACAAAAAAATTAAATATGTAAAACTAAAATTGACTACAAACCGATAATTTGTTGTATCACCAATTCTCGTCATTTGGATAACGATGATGTATTGCTTGATACCGCTCATCGTTTATAACTATAAATATGAGATTTATATTTATTACCAACATGTCGAGAACCCATTGGGTTACACGCTTTGAACATATTCGAATAAGGAGTTTCAATAATTAAAATTTTAATTATCATATCTGATTTGTAGCGATTTAATCTAATTAAATAAAATCAGATATTATTTATGTTGGACATAAATAAAGATGACTAGGGATGGGCTTTGTAAGAGAGTGATGGTGTAAGAAGGTCTTACACTCAAGCATGGTATGAGACATGGTGGAGGTATGGTGATGGTTAGGCCATACATCTCATGTCCATATAAAATGTATGACATTTTTTATGCTAGTTAGTTTTTTGTCTTGCAATTCTCTTTTAAAAACCACCTACAACAATATGCTCCATTTTCTTTCTAAGTTTTGAAACCGTGACTAGCATCACGAGAAGGCAAATGATTCGAATTGTTCGCGTGGATACCGTGGAGGCATCAAGCTTTGTTTGTTGCTGTGATTCAAAGTCTCGCTAACTGTGAGGTATAATTTCGAAACACCCGATTTATTCCGGTTCGTATGGGTTATTGGAGGGTTATGGTTTTATTTTTCGCTGTGCTTGAGATCCCGTAACCCAACAGTGGTATCAGAGCTACTTACGAACCTCTAGATCGGTTTTTTGTGACATGCATGCTATATTTAAAAAACTGTTTTTGCTGCTGTATGTTTTTGTTTCGTAAATATTTTGTTTTTTTCGTCTCAGAAATGTTATGAATCTCGAAAATCTTTAAACATGAAAAACCTAGATCTTTCTGTCAGCTTTCCACAATTTTTTGAATCGCATCATTTCGACTTCGTATGAATTTTTTATGAATTGTTTACGACAGTGTCGCAATGCTGTTCGAAAATCGAACCCACTACGGGTTTGACTTGGTTTTCGGCCCATAAGGGTTCTGGATCTTTAAAATCCTAAAACATAAAAGATGTAGATCTTTTTGTTAGTTTTTCAAAGAACTTTGAATCCCCTTTTTTCAATGTTGTATGAATTTTGTATTTTTTATACGGTGGTGTTGCAAATCGATTTTATGTTTCAATGTGATTGAATATGTATAATGTGATTTGTTTGGTGAATGGTTATAGCTCTTAGTCTTGAATGTATTATATTTGATAAATACGACTTGCACGTCGTGCCTTTCTCTATATACTCTCTTTGTACATTCTCCTCTCATACAATCCCCTCGAATGTAACTCGAGGTTTCTTTGATTGAATTGTAAAGTATTTTGTATAAAAGAAAGCGAGTGATGGAGACATTATGARGTGAYGAAGATAAGAAGACTTAGAGTCATAGAAGTTTATTTTATGTAATGATATTCATACTTGGCTCTATGAATATCGCATAAGGGGGCTATAACCATCTCACATATTTTTTACGCTTTATATATTGTGATATATTATGCGTGGTTATTTGTATGTAATACTTGTTACAATCTTTTAAAACAAAATATGTTTTTTTTAAAAAATGTATAAGTAAAAGGAGTTTTACAAATCAAAATGAGTTTTGATAAAAGTAAAAAGAAAAATGGTTTTATATAAGATATAAAATGGACCATCGATCTCGAGTGATAAGGTCTTAGTACATCATGCAAGATATCAACCGGTTTTGTCACAAAGGTCTAAACTGCCTAAGAAAGGAAGGTATTCAAGTGATCCTTGTGATCCACCTCCAATYTGGATTCCGGTTGAATCAAGCGATGAGGAAATGATCTATCACAAAAGAAAGAATGGTATATTCAAACTAACTAAAATCCCTCGCCAAAATATTAAGTTTAAGATGTCTTTCAAACATGACACTTATCAAGACTTTGATCATCGAGGGTGGGTCATGCTAACTCTTTAATCTTAGTAAGATAAGGTAAGCATAGGATTCCTACAAGCCATTTTTGGGTCAGACGTAACCAATTAAAGCCTAATAGGATTAGGGATTTGGAGGCATGAGTTGGGAACATTCATATGATGAATTTAAATAAAAGTTGTTTACTCAACTATCCAARAGTTACATAGAAATGTAATTAGCAATGTTGTTGCTTACCTAAAACATTATTGGTTGA
>NC_037529.1:15857041-15881086 GCF_001531365.2 Cynara cardunculus var. scolymus
ATTAGTTATTCTAAGTGAATATTAGAACTTGTTAACTTGATTTTGTTCATACTTCATAATCTATTTGTTGATCAATGGAGTAGGTTTGGTAACTTGGTATTATTTAATTTGTTTGTCTTTACATAGGTGATATAAGATATGGAAATACAATGTAATGATTCCAATACAATCAGTCATACTGATAGTCATCTAATAATGAATGAGTCTATTTCACAAAGTAAGCCAATTGGATCATCACCTGCGATTAATTCAGCGATTGAAAATGAAACGCAAACTAATCATGTCTCTGATAATGATGAAATTGAGTCAGGGGGTAGAAAGAGGAAAACACGATCAATAGTATGGAACCACTTTAAGAAAATTAAAGTGGATGGTAGTGATAAAGCAGAGTGTAACTATTGCAAAAAGAAATTGGGAGCGAACTCGAAAAATGGTACAAGGCATTTACATGACCATTTCAAGTCTTGTGCAAGACGACCTGTTCGAGATATACGCAAACATATCTTAGTAGGGGAGAAAAATAAGGTTGATGGTACTTCATCTTATGTTTCTAATTATACTTTTAATGCGGATAAATCAAGAAGAAATCTCGCGGAGATGATAATCATACACGAGTATCCACTTTCAATAGTAGAACATCATGGGTTCCGAAAGTTTGTGGGGGGTCTTCAGCCTTTGTTTAAGGTTACGTCTCGAAACACCATTAAAAGTGACATATTAAAGATTTATGATTTTGAAAGACAAAAGACATTGAAGATGTTAGAGAAGAACACTAGTATGATAGCAATTACGACTGATATGTGGACGACTAACAATTAAAAATAGGGATTTATGGCGGTCACTGCTCACTTTGTTGATCAAAATTGGAATATGCAAAGTCGGATCATGAGGTTTATTTATGTGCCTTGTCCACATACATCTGAAGTTCTTGCGGATGTACTTTATGATTGTTTATTGGATTGGAATCTTGATAGGAAACTGTCTACATTAACTGTTGATAATTGCACCATAAATGATGCAATAATCAACATATTGTTGGATAAGCTTCCTATGAGTTCACTTATGATGGGTGGGAAGTTGTTCCACATGCGATGTTGCACACACGTTCTCAATTTGATAGTTCAAGATGGATTGGCTGTTCTTGGGGACGGGATTGAAAGGATCAGAGATAGTGTGGCCTTTTGGACTGCATCGCCAAAAAGAGATCAAAAGTTTGAGGAAGCAGCTCGCCAATTGGGAATATCATCCACCAAGAAATTGGCACTTGATTGTAAGACTCGATGGAACTCTACTTATTTGATGATTAGTGTTGCTATAGTTTACAAAGACGTCTTTCAACGCTTACACCAACGAGAGTCTCAATATAAAAGTTTGCCAACACAATGGGATTGGGAGTTTGCTAAAGAGATTTGTGATAGATTGCAATTATTTTATGAGGTAATTCTAATTTTTATTTAAACTTTACTTTTGTTTTGTTGATATGAGGTAACTTTAGTTTTTGTTTTTTTTTGGCAATCTTAGGTAACAATAATGTTTTCTGGTTCAAAGTATCCCACTACAAATGTATTTTTTCCATCAATATGTGAAATTAGATATTCTTTGGTCGATTGGTCATGTTCTCCTAGTGAAGTTATTAGAAACATGGCTAAAAAAATGCTTTTGAAGTTTGATAAGTATTGGTCTGTTATACATGGGATTATGGGAATGGCAGCGGTTTTGGGTCCTCGGTATAAATTGAAGTTTGTGGAGTTACTTTTTCATGTGTTGTACGGACAAGACAAATCGGCGATTGAACTTGAGAAGCTCAAAGAATTGGTCTACACTTTGTTTCAAGAATATGAGTTTAGTGATCCTGGCGTAAGAAACAACAGCGAAGGTGTTAGTGGTCCATCTTCTTTAAGTTCAGGGTCTTCAGCAAGTCATCGGGTTGAATTTAAAAAACTCTTATCAAATATTGCTTCAATGGCCAACCAGCATGATGATTCAGGTATTACAACAGAATTGGATAATTATTTGAAAGAAAAACTTTTGCCTAAAGACATGGAACTTGATTTGCTACTTTGGTGGAAGACAAATGGGTTTAAATACCCAACACTTCAAAGGATGGCTAGAGACATATTAGCCGTTCCTATTTCTACTRTCGCCTCGGAATCTGCATTTAGTACCGGTGGAAGATTGGTAACTCCACATCGTAGTCGACTTCATCCAAAAACATTGGAGGCTCTAATGTGTGCTCAAAGTTGTCTATTGAATGAAATACGAGGTAACCTTATATTTGTTTTTAGTTATAAATTCTTTTTAGTTATATATTTAATATTTCGATCATTTTATTGTTTTATTATGTTTTTTTTATAGAAACTTGTTCTGATGAGACCGAARCATATTGCCATACTATTGAGTATGATTATGACGTGGAAGAGGTAACTACAATTACAATACTATTGACGATGATTATGGTATATTTATTTATTTAGTCTTTTACATWCATTTTCTTTTATAGGAAGCTAAGGAAAGTGAAAGCTTGGGTTGACGAGTTTGGCCGTTTGGGAGTTCTCGGTTTGAAGTTGGTAAATAGTAATCTAGCAAATTTTTCTATTTGTCTTTCGAGTTAGTTGGATTATGTCTAAACTCTAGTTTATTTTGGGATTGTAATTTAAGACGTTTTTGGTTGATCATGTACTCAATATGATGGTCATTGTCTTTTTGTCAAGGTTTATTTTGATTATATTTTTGTTCGATAATGGTTGTCCAAGAAACAGCCAAACAGGTTTACGTGATTATGTTTTTATTTTTAATTTTTTGCTTTTTAAATCATAAATATGTGTTTTTCCAGATTCGGGTTCGGGTTCGGGTAAAACCAATGGGTAACGATTATTCTGCTCTTAACGGGTTACCAATGGGGATCGGGGAAACCGCGGGGACCCGATGGGAATCCCTGATAAGATCCCCGACGGGGATCGGGACGGTTACGGGGATGGTTATGGTTATCGGTTTCGGGGACAGGGACTCTAAAAACCGGCCCGAACCCGGCCCGTTGCCATTCCTAACATGAGAGGTATGAAACATCCAGAGAATTGTTCCGTTGTAGAATGTTTGAAGGTAGTCCTGTTGGCACTCATATGCTTAAAATGATTGGGCATATTGAACGCCTTGAAGGACTAGGTTTCTCTTTACGAAAGGAGTTAGCCATTGATGTAGTTTTACAATCGTTGCCAAATAGCTACAGTCAATTTGTGATGAATTACAACATGCATGACTTTGACAAAACCCTTCTAGAATTGCTCAACATGTTACGAACTACCGAGCRAGAACTTGCAAAGAACAAATCCACCATTTTGATGGTTCGTAAGGATAAGAAATGGAAGGCAAAGTAAAGTCCATTGCCAAACACACTTCTAAATCTTTGAAGCCAAAAGGAAGCATTAAGAAACCTAAGGTAACTGTACCTAAGGAGGGTGAGTGCTTTCACTGCAACAAACCCGGGCATTGGAAGATGAATTGTCCTATCTACCTTCAGGAAAAGAAGAAAGGAAATGTACAATCCACTTCATGTATCTATGTGATAAAAGCTAATCTTTCTACTTATACATCATGGGTATTAGATACCGGATGTGGTTCTCAYATTTGTAGAAACATGCAGGAACTAAAAAGGACTAGAAGGTTGAACAAAGGTGAAGTTGATCTGCGCGTTGGAAATGGGGCAAAGGTTGCTGCTATAGCCGTAGGATATATTTTGTTAACTTTACCAACCGGATTATATTATAACTCGATGACTGTTATTGCGTACCATCTATTTCTAGAAATTTGATTTCTATATCTTGTTTAGACAGGAAAGACTTTACCTTTAATTTTAGGAACAAATGTTGTTCATTCTCTTTTGATAATATATATTATGGTGATGCAAGTTTGATTAATGGTCTTTATGTTCTTAATATGGATAATCCGATTTACAACATAGATAAAAGGGAGGTCAAATCGAATAGTTCAAATTTAACCTATCTCTGGCATTGTCGCCTTGGGCATATAAACGAAACTTGCATCTTCAAACTCCATAAAGATGGATTATTGAACAAATTAGATTTTGAATCATATGGGACGTGCGAAGCTTGTTTAAAAGGAAAGATGACAAAGGCTCCGTTTGTTGGACAAAGTGAGAACAAATGATGTATTGGGAATCATACATAGTGATGTATGTGGCCCGATGAACATACAAGCTAGAGGTGGTTATAGATACTTCATTACATTTACTGATGATCTCAGTAGATTCGGCTATGTATATTTGATGGGACATAAGTCCGAGTCCTTTGAGGTGTTCAAAGACTTTCAAAATGAAGTACAAAACCAACTTGGAAAGAGTATTAAGATTCTTCGATCTGATCGAGGTGGCGAATACTTAGACCATGCTTTTCTTGATCATCTTAGAAATTATGGTATCGTGTCACAACTCACTCCACCTGGAACACCGCAGTGGAATGGTGTTTCCAAAAGGAGGAATCATACACTGTTGGACATGGTACGATCTATGATGAGTCAATCTAACCTTCCAAAGTCCTTTTGGGGATATGCTCTAGAGACAGCAGCTTCCACACTAAACCGGGTTCCATCAAAATCTGTTGAAAAAACACCATATGAGATATGGACTGGGAAGAGTCCCAAATTATCTTTTATGAAGATTTGGGGTTGTGATGTTTACGTACGCCGTCTAATCACAACTAAATTAGAAACTAAATCTGATAAATGTATATTTGTAGGATATCCCAAAGAAACTATGGGATATTATTTCTATCATCCTCACGACAATAAAGTGTTTGTTGGCGTACTGGTGTCTTCTTTGAAAAGAAATTTATTTCCAAAGGTATCAGTGGGAGGAATATAGAACTTGAAATTATTCAAGATCAAAATATGTCAACACAGACGGAACCAACACAGACACCACAAGTAATTGTGGATCCGCAAAGTGTTGTGGAAAGACAGTATGATGTTGTAGCACAAAGTTCTCGTAGATCTGGTAGAAAACGGAATGAGCCTGAGAGATATGGATTTCTCATCACTCATACTGGGGATGTGATGCTTATGGATGATGAGCCCATTAGTTACCAAGATGCTATGACAAGCACTGACTCTGAAAAATGGTTAGAAGCTACGAGAATAGAAATGGACTCCATGTATGTAAACCAAGTTTGGAACTTAGTTGACCCACCCAATGAGGTACGACCTATAGGGTGCAAGTGGATTTTCAAGAAAAAGACTGACATGGATGGTAATGTGACTACCTATAAAGCATGATTGGTTGCAAAAGGTTTCAAACAAATTCAAGGTGTTGATTATGATGAAACTTTCTCTCCAGTCGTAATGATTAAGTCTATTAGAATTTTACTAGCTATTGCAGCATATCACGATTATGAGATTTGACAAATGGATATCAAAACAGCTTTCCTTAATGAAAATTTACTTGAGGATGTATATATGATACAACCTGAAGGTTTTGCCATTCATGAAAAATCTCATAAGGTATGCAAGTTGCAACGATCTATTTACGGATTGAAGCAAGCTTCAAGGAGTTGGAACCATCGTTTTGATGAAGCAATCAAAGAGTTTGGTTTGTTGAAAAATGAGGATGAACCTTGTGTCTACAAAATGATTAGTGGGAGCACCGTATCATATCTTTTATTGTACGTAGATGATATACTACTCATTGGAAATGATATTCCGACACTTGAGTCTGTAAAGGCTTGGTTAGGAAAATGCTTTTCAATGAAAGACTTGGGTGAAGCTGCCTATGTGTTAGGTATTCGGATCGATAGAGATATATCGCGGAAATTACTTGGCTTAAGTCAAAGTACATATATAGACAAAGTATTGAAAATGTTCAACATGTCTGATAGCAAGAAAGGGTTCTTACCTATGTCTCATGGCATATCACTTTCTAAGACGCAATGTCCTACTACATCTCAAGAGAGTGAACGAATGAGTAAGATTCCATATGCTTCAGCAATTGGATCTATCATGTATGCCATGATATGCACTCGACCTGATATATCGTATGCTTTAAGCATGACAAGTAGATACCAATCTAATCCAGGAGATGGTCATTGGATTGCCATCAAGAATATCCTAAAGTACTTGAGAAGAACAMAGGWTTCATTCTTGGTTTATGGCGGTGAAGAAGAGTTGAGTGTAAAGGGTTACACTGATGCAAGTTTCCAAACAGATAAAGATGATTTTCGATCACAATCRGGTTTTGTGTTTTGCCTTAATGGTGGTGCTGTGAGTTGGAAGAGTTCCAAACAAGTAACAGTAGCTGATTCTACAACAGAAGCTGAGTACATCGCATCATCAGATGCAGCCAAGGAAGCCGTTTGGATCAATAAATTTATTTCTCAACTTGGAGTTGTTCCTAGTAGTGATAGTCCTTTGGAGTTGTTATGTGACAATAATGGAGCTATAGCTCAAGCCAAGGAACCTAGATCTCACCAAAGATCCAAACATATTCTTAGAAGATATCATCTCATTAGAGATATTATTGAAAGAGGCGATGTTATAAGTAGAGTGTCAACCGAAAATAATGTTGCTGATCCACTAACCAAACCGTTAACACAGCAGAAGCATGAAGGTCACTGTAGATCCATTGGTATACGATGCATGAATGATTGGCTTTAGTGCAAGTGGGAGATTGTTAGTGAATACCCAAAAACCAATCATATGGTGATTGTAACTTTGAGTTTGTTTCATGAAATTGATAAATATAAAAGCATTGCCCATTTTATTATGTCTATATTATATTATGTGTTTTAATTATTCATAATAAATAACCTTAGAATAATGTATTCTAAATGTCCCTAGTTAAATATTATTTCGGGTTTAAGGTTGAAGTAATATGATAATGACTAGCATATGTAGGGATTCATATAGAGATATTGAATATGCATATGGGTACAAAATGGAGACTTTGTGTATCGGACGTGACTTGTTATGAGAACACTTCATTGGATGTCATGTGAGTGTCATAAGTGTTTCTCATATGGTCAATGTACATGTAATTCTTTGACTTGAGAACATGGAGTTTGTTATGTGTGAGKAATGTATTTTGACATTTATTCTAATCATTCCGTAACTKGKTGACAGAATGATAGTTGGGTATGTTGCATATCACATAATAGAATTAACATGTATCGAGATAGGATTTGTCCCTCCTTTATGACGGGAGTGATGTCTCTGGGCCCCTTGATAAATATATACTATAGAAATGCATGCATGCTTAGATAATTGATATGAGATAATTGATATGAGATATCATTATCTATTTTTATTAGTATATTAGGGAATCAAGAAACTAGAGATTGGATATAACGAGAATGACACATTCAATGTCTCGTGTTCAACCTGGACATCAAGGACAAAAGAATTAAATATGTAAAACTAAAATTGACTACAACCCGATAATTTGTTGTATCACCAATTCTCGTCATTTGGATAACGATGATGTATTGCTAGATACCGCTCATAGTTTATAACTATAAATATGAGATTTATAATTATTACCAACATGTCGAGAACTCATTGGGTCACACGCTTTGAACATATTCGAATAAGGAGTTTCGATAATTAAAATGTTTAATTATCATATCTGATTTGTATCGATTTAATCTGATTAAATAAAATCAGATATTATTTATGTTGGACATAAATAAAGATGACTAGGGATGGGCTTTATAAGAGAGTGATGGTGTAAAAAGGTCTTACACTCAAGCATGGTGTGAGGCATGGTGGAGGTATGGTGATGGTTAAGCCATACATCTCACAAATCGCAGATAATGACGAGGATATTCCTCAACTGGCCATTATCTCTAAAAACGTGGAAGACCAAATCATAAACCGATTTGTTTTAAAATAAAACCAGTTTATTTTTTCTTCTCCTCTCGATTCTATACCAAAAAGATACTCGGAGCTTGGGGGGAGGCTCCTTCTGCTTGATGCGGCGTGCGAAGTGCAAAGTGCGCCTCCTCACGCCACCTTCGCGAATCACGCGCCCTTGGCCTCGGCCTAGGCCACGACCACGCGCGCGCGTGTGTGTGTTGGGCCTTCCACTTAGACCCCCACTATGAGTCCACCAACTTGCTCAAAGCCCATTTCTAGAGAGAGCCTTATAAGCTTCTATGGAAAAACATTTTCTACCAATGTGGGATTGAAGACAAACTTCCAACCCACAAATATTCCAATAGTGTCACGACACTCTAATGGTAGGAAACGAAGCCCAACCACAGCCGTAAAACAAACCTCTTCACCTTGTTTATACAATAATCTAGCACAAGGTCCGAGTTCTTGATGGGACCAAGGTTTTTTATTCAGCCTGGGTAAAACTATTTCTTCTTCACGCCGGCGGACACCAAGTCTTACATCACACTGACGATACGTAGCCACTAGAACATTTCATAACTTGTTGAATATAAATTAAAAATAATACAACTAGAACACCACTGGAAGCCTGGTCATGATCAAACCCCTCCCCCTCGATTGTCCTTGTTGCGCCACCATCACCATCCCCTCCAAATGATTGGAATGATCCTTCTCGATCCTCTCATGTACCCCGGGGAGGCCATCGTGGGGGTGACAACCATGGAAATCATAACTATGGGGGTGGGCGGTTTAACAACGCACGCTCCCGCTATGTCCCTTCCCAGAATCAGTGCCCATCATCTCTCTAGCAGCCTCAATGGCACACGTCGTCATGCCCATACCCTACATAACCGGGATGGTCTCCTCTGTGGCAACCATGGTCACCTTGTGCTCCTTGCATCCCGTTAGCAACATCCAACACTCACTTTGAACCGCGTTTACAGGGTCGTCCCAACCTGACTGCCTACAATGCGTTACAACCGAAATATTTGGGCCAAGCTCTGTAATCCCTCTCGTTACAGCCTCCTCCAGCAGACAACGATTGGTATATAGATACAGGAGCATCTTCACACTTGACTGCCTATGCAGGTAATCTCTCATTACACTTTTCTTCATAACAATGTTCGTTCTATATATGATGGAAATGGCACGAGTATTCCAGTTCACGGCTTGGGCACGACCCATATCCCACTAACCAACCGTACCTTAACCCTTAACAATGTCCTACACACACCTCATATCATTAAAAACCTTATATTTATTCGGCAGTTTACTAAAGATAACAACGTTTCCATCAAATTTGATCCCATTGGTTTTTCCGTGAAGGACTTTCGGACTGGCGCAATCCTTTTGAGAAGCAATAGTCCCGATGATCTCTATCCCGTGTCTCCTTCATGTTCGACCTCCACACGGCAAACTCTTGCTACTATCTCTCCCAATATTTGGCACAATCTTCTCGGTCACCCTGACTCCCCAGTTTTCTCATATTTACATAGTCTTCTATTATCCATTGCAATAATGATACTAGCTCCAAACTATCCAATTCACGTCAAATTAGTAAGCACAAACGATTACCATTTAATGGTTCATTATCTACTACCATTCACCATTTGATATCATGCATAGTGACTTGTAGACATCTCCTATTTTGAGTAAAAGTGGGTATAAATATTTTTTGATTTTCATTGATAACTTTACTCGGTTTGTTTGGATTTACCCTTTGAAACTAAAAACAAAGTGTATGGCAAATTTCTCCAATTTCATTTCTTTGTTCAAACTCAATTCAATTGCAAAATGAAAAGTTTTCAATGTAACCTTGGACATGAGTTTGATAATTCTGATTTTCATCACCTTGCTCAAACCAAAAGTCTGGTGTTCTATTACTCGTGTCCTTAAACATCTCTGTAAAATGGTAAAGCCAAACTCATGATTCATCGGCTTAACGAAATTGTCCTTACTCTTCTATATCATGCCTCTTTACCACTCGAATTTTAGGTCGAGGCTCTTCACACCGCCACATACCTCCATAACATCTTACCATGCAAACTCTTGGCGTTTGGTTAGCAAATTCTGAAGAAATATGTTGGAATTGGAATATGTTGAATTCCATTGATCAAATTTCATTCCCTCGTTTAGTTCATTCTTTTTCATGATAGGAATATTCAAAATCCTAGTTATTCCACAAATAAAGGAATTTAACATTCCTTAACAACTACATGGTATTTTGATGGAATAGAATTCTCTATCTTCATAATACCAAATATGTACTTAACCCAATATGCCCTAATCTCATAAAACCCAATATGACCATCGTCGACCACCTTCGACTACTGTCGATCTGAATCACCGACGACCACTGCCATCTGAACCACCATCGACCATCGCCATCTGAACCACCGCCGACCATCGCCATCTGAACCACTGTCAACCATCATCGATCTGAACCACCGCCGATCACTACCGATTTGAACCACCGCCGACCATCGTTGATCTGAACCACCGTTAGCCATCGTTGATCTGAACCACCGTTAGCCACCGTTGATCTGAACCACCACCGATCTGAACCCCCGCCAACTACTACCGATCTGAACCATCGCCAACCATCGTCGATCTGAACAACCATCGATATGATCCATCACCGATCTGAACCACCGCCAATTCAAATCACATCCGATCACCGCCACCTTAACCACCATGGACCACCAATGATCTGAACCACTGCCGACTACCATCGATCTGAATCACCGTCGAATATCATCAACAACCAATGATCTGAACCTCTGCCAATTTGAACAACTGCCGTCACCGCCAATCTGAACCACTGTCCATCTGAACCATCGCTGATCACCTTCATCTGAACCACCGTGGACCACCATCAATCTGAACCACTGCCGACCACCGCCATCTGAACCACTGTGGACCATCGCCGATTTGAATCACCGTGGACCACCACTAATATGACCAACGTTGACCACCACCGATCAAAACCAACATCGTTTGACTTATGGTTATATTTGCATTGTGTATTTTATATTGTTTTACATATTAAATAATTATTTTATTAAAGTATTTTTAGTTTTAAAAAAATTAAAATTTTTAAAAAGCGCATTTTAGTCATTTACCAATATTTCATTCCAATTCCAAAGCTACATTCTGTAAACTAAACAAACAGATTCCAATTCCTTAACATATTGCATTCCTCTGACAACCAAATAGGTGGTCAGACCTAAAAACATTCCATTCAAATTCTTTCAAAGTCAAATTTCTTTAACATATTTCATTCCATCTAAAACATTTTGCGAACCAAACGCCACCTTACACTTCTAGTTCCCCACATCCATTCTCTACTACAAAAATCCGTCTTATGAACATCCACATATCTTTGGGTGTGCATGTTACCCAAACCAATCCAGCAAACGACCCCATAAACTTGCATCACGCTACACTCGTTGTGTCTTCTTACGCTACCCAAATCAATATCGGGGATATCAATGTCTAGATATCACTACTGGAAAAGTAATCTTGTCTCAACACGTCACCTTCAACGAATCTGTCTTCCCATTTGCCAACCACTCCTCTCCTCACCTCAATCCATACACAACCCTAGACCCAACATTTTACCCTGCCTCCCCCTCCTTTTTGACTCTATCCAAACCACCACGATGCCCGAGACACAGCCACAACTTGACCACACCATTCCACCACCATCTCCCACCTATATACATCATTAAAATAATTCAACTATCATATCCCCCACACCCATACCTTTTTGCCACAAATTTTAATTTGATGGATCTTTGCAACGGTACAAGGCACAACTCGTGGTGAATGGCAAAACTCAACAGGATGTTATTGACCATTCACACCATTTTAAGCCTAGCCATTTATTGGGGGTTGCCCATTCATCAACTAGCTGTAAAGAATGCATTTTTACATGGCGATCTAGTTGAGCGGTATACATGCACCAACCTTCAGGATTTTATGACTCGTCCAGACTAGGTTACATATGTTGGCTTCGAAAGTCCCTCTACGGTATAAAGCAAACATCTTGTAGGTGGTACCAACGATTTTCATTACATCTCTCTACATTCACTACATCCAATGGATTACGCAATAGTACTTGTGATATGTCACTTTTCATTTAGCAAAAAAGGGTGGACACTGCCTACTTATTACTCTATGTGGATGGCATCATCTTGACTGCCTCATCTACCTCCCTTTTACAGAATATTATTACCTCGCTATCTCATGAGTTTGCTATGACTGATCTTGGAAAGTTGCATATTATTTTCTTGGCATTGCAACTTCCAGGAACTTTACGAGACTCTTTCTGAATCAGCATAAATATGCCAAAGATATATTAGCTTAAGCCTCTATGACCGCATTGGTGGACACGTCTGCCAAAGTTAGCTCGACAGATGGGTCACTTATTGTGGATCCAACTTTATATCGAAGTCTTGTCGGAGCCCTTCAATACCTAACCATTACACACCCTGATATCACATATGCCATCCAACAGGTCTGTCTATTTATGCATGCACCAAGAGAACCCCATTTTCAGCTTCTCAAACGGATTCTACGGTATGTAAAAGGAACAATCGACCACGGTCTCCATTCATCATCTTTCCCTCGACCTCCCTTACGGCCTACTCTGATACCGATTGGGGGGATGGCCAGACTCCCGTTGTTCAACTTCGGGCTACTGCGTATACTTGGGAAGTAATATGGTATCTTGGTCGTCTAAACGCCAACCAACAGTGTCGCAATCAAGTGCCAAAGATGAATACAGGGGGATTGCCAATACGGTTGTGGAAACTAGTTGGTTGTGCAATCTTCTACGTGAGTTACACATACCGATTTGTAGTGCCACTGTGGTGTTTTACGATAATATCTACTGTCTATCTCTCGGGCAACCTGGTCCATCATCATCGTATAAAGCATGTCGAGCTTGACATCCACTTCGTCTGGGAGCAAGTTCGTATGGGGGGTTGTTCGTGTCCTTCATGTCTCATCCGAATTCCAATATGCTTATATCTTTACAAAAGGGTTGCCTCGATACCTGTTCAGTCGCTTTCGTTCCACTCTGAACGTCTGACCAGCTCCCGTTCCGACTGCGAAGGTGTAATAGCTGATAATCTTGGTTAAGATTGAGATAAATATGTAATTGATGTGTATCCATATTTTAGGGTGATCCTTTCTATAGTTGTAACCTTCTATTTATTATAACCTTGGGATATAATGAGGAGGACAACAAATTACGATTCATTACCCTCCTTTATGTTAAACTCATTATTTTTGTTGTTGATGTGTAGCATTATGAGTTAATATCATTTTGTATCAATAATGTATGGGGTTAGAGGCTTTAAGCCCATCTAATGCAAGAAAATAATAATAATGGAGTTTTGGGTAATAAATGTGAATGATCCTAATTAGAAATTGGATTACGATTTGGTGTTATATCGATGATTGCTATGTTAAGAAATGTTTAATCACTTGGAGAGATTGGTATCAATGCAAAAAAAGGAATGATTAAATGAATTTGGTTGGGTTTGGTGGTGTTATGTGCAAACAGACAGACTTAGGGGCTGTTTATCAAACACTTACTTGATAAGTGTTTACCAGTAAAATTTAACACTATCACTTACTTACCAGGTAAGATCTTAGTCAACAATAACGACATCTTATGCAACAATTTATCCGGTAAGTGTTAACCGTGATAAGAGTCAACGCCCTCACTTACCGGGTAAGACTCTTGTTCATTGTCTTGCTCTTACCGGATAAAATTCTTAGTCCTTGTTATACTCATTCCGTAAGGTAATGTGACTTGATAACCGATACCTAAACTTCTCAATTGCTAGATACAAGTTTGGGTCAGTATGAAGATTGCAGGGGGAGCTTTCTCTAAGTGGTCCACATTTGACTATCTTTGACCAGGGTGACTATTGTTGACCATGGATGACCTATTTTGACTATGTTTCAGTTTTACAACCATGAATGCTCTTGGAACTCGTTTGAGATATATTTGGGTCCTTTTAACTCTTATATTTGTATTTTGTACTATAAAGTATTCTAAATATAAACAATCATATACACTTGGATTTCATTTTTCACTACTAACAACTATATTTGTAATTTCATACATAAGCGAATTATCGTGTGAAAAATGAATATATGGTGAGAAGCATAAGAAAAGATCTCCATTCTTGATCATTTTTAATCTCATGTCCACCTATGAATTGTACTTCATAAACATTCAATTAGGATTGATCCGATGATGGAAACCTCTTGTAACGTTTTTCACCATAACTTTCATTCTAACCGAAACCCAACCCTATATTTACATAGGAAAGTTCAGTTGCAAATGTTTTTTTCCCATTATGAATCAGGAGATAAATCATCAGAGTGTGACACGTGTCCTCGTTCATCGTGACTCACTCTTCTTTATATCTAGTTCACACTCAGAAGTTAAGCTTGCAACCGAAACCATGTGTATAATTAAAAAATGTAAAATAAAATAAAAAAAGAAAAGATGGTAGGGTTGGAGGGATGGAAATGTAGTTACCAAGAAGCTGCAAATCGCTGGTATCCAGCCTTCAATTTACATTATTCTCCAAATCATTGCTACCATCCATCAACTCAAAAACACCCACAACTTTACACCTTTTTTATTTTATAATTTAATATTTATTATATCTGATAATTAGTCGTCGGTTAAATTTGGTTGAGGAATATTCATCGTTTCACATCCGATACAATTATAAACCTTTAGTTTAATAAATATGTATAAATTCAATGTTTCACTAATCCAAAATTCTAATTGGATTGCTTACATATATTGCATGTGGATCATATTTGAAGGATGGAATAAGGGGTCGTTTACTAAATACTTACTCGGTAAGTGTTTATCAGTAAAATTTAATACTATTATTTACTTACCGAGTAAGATTTTAGTCCATCAAAACGACATCACATGCAACAATTTACCCAGTAAGTGCTTACTGTGGTAAGAGTCGTCGCACTCACTTACCGGGTAAGACTCTTGGTATTTGTCTCGCTCTTTTCGGGTAAGATTTTTGGTTCTTACCATATTCATCAGGTGAGGTAACGTGACTTGGTAAACGTTTACCCTAGTAAGCATTTGATAAACAACCCCTAATAGCTTCTTTACAATAAAACTACAAGTATGATTATTAGAGTCGACTATTTTTGACTTGTTTGCATGTCTTTTGAATTAAAAACCCCTAATTAACTCCGACGTTTGTATATTAATATCTTTTAAATAGTGTTACTTTTAGCATTTTGCCAAACAAAAACTTTTTAGCATCTCCTTTAAAGTTACATTTTAACATTTCAAAGCATATGTGAACAATCAGAATATGCATACATGATAATACGTATTATGTGTTAGAACCTTTGTTATGGTATCGGATTTATCATGAACTATTATGAATGTTTACGTACACTAAAATGACTAAAAACGTGTATATATATGTTCATACAACAAATATTCATTTGATGAGCCCTTCATATAAGTATACACACACACACACACACACACACACACACACATATATATATATATATATATATATATATATATATATATATATATATGGTTGGGTTTTAGTGAGAACGAGAGTTAAGATGATAAATATAAGAAGGGATCTCCGCCTTTTGATGCATATTAGGATGAGATGCACCATGATGCACCAGATCAATCCCCGTATCAAGCGCGATTCATAGATGAGTTTGAGATTAAAGGTGATCAAGGGTCCAGATCCCTTCTTACGCTTTTTACCTTAACTCCCCTTCTCACACAAAGGTTCATTTGAAAAGTGGTAAATATTTGAGAAATAAATAAGTGATCCTAACCCTTCATCTGGTCAGCATTTGCAACTTTGACCTTGAAGCACCAGATAATTCCTTGCATGGGTATACGGTAGATAGAGAGATAGTTTCGTAACTTTTGCAAATAGGCAACAAAATGGTTCATATGTGAAGCCATCTGATACACATATGGATTATATGTTCATATGTGAATCCGCTAGTTAGTTCTCATGTGAATCTTTTAACTGATTCATATATGAACACACATGTTCATATATAAATTAGTTAATTAGTTCATATAGGAATCAGTTAAAATAGTTCATATATGAATTACATGAGTTCATATGTGAATCATATAGGTTCATATATGAATGCATTTGCCACCTATTTGTAAAAGTTATAAAACTACCTTATCTATTTTTCGCATAGCCGCAATTTTTGACTAGTCAGAACCGTAATTATTGACCAGTCAAATCCGATTTTGATCGTATGAAGCGCTATGATCACTTCTTTACTTTTTAAATATTTACAATTTCTCAAAATAATATTTGATTATATATATATATATATATAGTAACCGTTCATCTGTACGATATATATATGTGTATACAAGTAATTGAAGTTGGTTTTTGGTTTTGTATGTGCACAGATACATATCAAACAAATTATTTATATATACATATACATACCTTATAAATGAATAGTCTTAGTTTTTGTATTTTTTTTTAGTTTTTTCAATTATTCCTTTTGAGTACATGTATATTTTGGTGTGCTCTTAATGATTTGATGAAGGTTGATAGATATTGACCAGAAAGAGATTCTTTTGGAGTGGAGTATTTCCTTGCATGCTCCTCCACTCTAATCATGTTCAGTAGCACCGCTCATGCTATCAACCACAATTACAAACCCTTTTAAACCTACTCTTCTCTTTTTAATAATTTATCCAACATTCCATCAATCTTTATATATATTAAATAAAATCCACAAAGAATGAGGTGATATTTTAAAAAGTGAGTATTCTTCATTTTTTGAATTGTGGGTGAGTTTGTGTATCTATAGATATATAAAATATTTACAATGAATGATGAGTATTTTAAAAAGAGATTTGAGATGCTTTTGTGGCAACTCATGGGGTTGACTCCTTTTGGTCAATACTCTAAACTCATGTTGTTGGTTCATCTTGGCCGACCCTCCAAATTCACGACTTTGCTCATTTTGGCCAACCTCATTATAGTAAAAAAAAAATTAATCATACAAAAAAAATATTTATCTTTATGTATATTAAAATAAACCCCATAAAGAATGAAGTGATATTAAATGAAGAACAAAAAGGTATTGAGCTGACATTATGAGAATGAAGTATTCTCAAATAGTGAATTATTGTTGAGCTTTAGATATCTCACTTGGTGAGAAGTTGAAACTATGAAACAAAGAGATACGTATAAAAATGAATAATGGGATGACAATTGTGTCAACTGATGGGGTGTGACTCGTAGGGCTGTCTTAAGTTTATGCCCCTCTCTTTTCAAAACAATGTTTATTATATAAAACAAATCTTATTAATAGAACAACGAAATATTGTAAGGTGGCATTACAAGACTTGAATATTCTCAAAATTTGTAATGTGGTGTGTTTTGATTATTCCATGTTGGTAGGAAAATGATAAATTGGAAAAGAAACATGTCTTTGAAATCTATAGCTGTGGGTTGGAATCAAAACCAATTCCAACCAAACGATAAAAAATACAGTTATGAAAACCATGGTTGAAATCTATCAAAGCCAATAAAATGGTAAAATTTATAATTATGAAATATTTTTCTACATGTATAAAAAATTAATGAAAATTATAGTAATGAAAAACCATGGTTGAAATCAAAGCCAACCAATTAGAAATTATTATCTTTATTTTTATATCTTTATATTTCTTAGAGTAAAACTTACAAGGAATGAGGTGACATCCTAAATAGTGAGTATTTTTCATTTCTTGAATTGTGATTGAGTTCTATATATCACACATTGATGGAGATATGAAAGATTTACAATGAATGCTGGGTATATGAAGGGAGGTTGATATGTCTTTGTGACAGCTAATGGGGTTGGCTTCTTATGATCGATCATCTAAACTCACGTTGTTGACTCATTTTGACTGACCCTTCGAACTCATGGATTGACTCATTTTGGCCAACCCTCTTTTAGCAAAAAAAAAAAAAATGTTAACCATACAAAATAAAAAAAATCTTTATTATATTTTAAGTATTTTAAAATTTTGAAGTACGGCATGATTTTGGTTATCTTTTGCGAACCACCTTTTATAATTTCTTTTTGTTAAATCGACATATGAAATGATATTATGAAATTTAAGTTTTTTTTTTTGAATTGTGGGATGATTTTTGTTATCTTATAGTTATAAGAAGATGATTGAATGCACAATATATATGGTATATTAAAAGAGTATGTGTTTCTTTGAAAAATTAGTTGGTTAGAATATAATTTTTGACCGACCCTCCTTTTGCAAAAATAATATATATATATATATATATATACACACACAAATTATTTAATTAAATACAAAAATGACATAATGTTGATAAATATCAATAGTGAAAACTATAGTTTATATCGTACTTTTTGGATAGATCCTTCTATGTAAAAATCTATATCTATATATGTATACATATAAAATGAAGATTGTAGGGCATGAAGTACTATTATGAGATTTAAGTATTCAAAATATTCAATTGTGGTGTTGTTTCCATTATTCATATTGATGGGGGAATGATGGATTGAAAGTTATTATATATATAAAATAAAAATAGCAGATGCATGAAATACATTATGATATTTGAATTGCGGTATTGTCTATGTTACCTCACATGATGGATCACATAAGAGATTGGAGAATGATTAGAAATATATGAAAGGAGAAGATACACATTTGAAAATTTAAATGGTTACTTGGCTAAAGTATGCATTCGATTCATATCTTGCAAAAAAATCGATATAAAAATAAAATTTAATTGAATATTTATGAATAAAAAAGAAGATGGTAGAGCTTTGAATTGAATAATAAAATTTGAGTAGTTAAATTTTTTTGAATTATAATGTTATTTTGGTTATTTAACTTTGTCCATTTACTTAAAGTATTCATTAAAACCAAATATCACATTGTTTTTACATAAATTTGTATCATCACACAACGCACAATGTCAAACACTAGTTTTAATAACTAACGGTCGATTTAGAATTTTAGGTGATTGAGATGAATCAAAAGATGTAAACAATTTTGAAATCGAATAACCCGTCTAAATTAAAATGGTTTTTGAATATTTAATTTTCAGGTTAAAAGATTCGTTTATTCAGTAATTTTTTAACTATTTATGTTAAATTGAATAACACAATACACCGTTATTTTATTTGTTTTACTTATATGTGAGTTTATTACTAATCGAAGACACTTAGATACGGGGGCAATTGGGGCGTCACATGAAGTAAATAAATAGAAAATATAAGGATAAGTTTTTATAATTTCCTTTTAACCCCAACCCAAGGTAGGTGTATTCGCCCTCACAACAACTTAGGGGCTGTTTACCCAAATACTTACCTAGTAAATAGTTATTCATAGGAGTCAACACTATAATTTACTTTAATGAGTAAGATTTTAGTACATTAAAACATATCGAATGCAACAATTTACCGGGTAAGCACTTACCTGGGTAAAAGTCGTCATCTTCACTTACCGGGTAAGACTCTCCATCATTTTCATTGTTCTTGCTCGGTAAGATTCTTGGCCCTTGTCATGTTCATCCGATGAGAAAATTTATTCAGTAAACACTTACCAAGTAAGCGTTTAGTAAATGAACCTTTAATTACTTAAAATGCTAGTGGTCTCTCTTCATAAAAGTACCTACCTTTGGAGAAAATTCTAAGAAAATGCTAGCGGTTGATGGCGATTGCTATAAAGAATTAGGGGATGTTTGGGATTTGCTTATTTAAAACAACTTATATTTTTTAAAAAGTGTTTATCAGTTTATGTGGTACTAAACTGGAGTTTTATAAAAATTGTTTGGATTATTTTATGGCGGTAACAAAACGTAATAAGCTGATAAGTATTTTTTTTCTATCCGAACACTAAAAACTCATTATTACCGGTAGGATATCGGAATAAGTTAATAAGTTAGAAGAGAGTAACTTACCAAAAAAGTCCTTTTACCAATGCCAAACCGGTATAAGTATTTTTCCATCCAAACACTAAAAACTTCTTATTACTAGTACTACAACAAAATAAGTTAATAAACACTTTAAATAAGCAATCTCAAACACTCCTTAATACGATAATTGATCATTTGAGAGGGAATGTTCCATGATGTGAAAAGACGGTTATAACCTTCGAGATGGCCACAAGTAGGGATGCTCATGGGTTGGGTTGATCGGGTTGAAGACATTTGAACAACCCAACCCAATGCTTGCGGTTTGAAAAAATCTTAACCCAACCCAACCCAAACCAAAATGCAACCCAACCCAACCCAACCCGTACGGGTTGGTCCGGTTGATACTTTGGTATATTAAAATATTCTTCTAACATTGAATATGTTATTTCTCTACTCATAGTTTTTTTTTCTTCATCATCAACCATTTGATACAACTTATCCATATTTCTTATGTATATCATATTCAGTTAATTTTCTCAATTTATATATATATGTTCACAATTACTGAACATATATATGAATGAGTTATATAGAGATATGAATAGATTGAAAATATGTGTATATGAAAAGCATACATGATAGTGTTATTGTCTAATGTATATGTTAATAGAAATTCAACAATTATATTAAATCCAAGAAATAAAAGAATATCGGGTTCATCGGGTTGGGTTGGGTTCAAATAATAGTAACCCAATATCAACTCAATACCTACGGTTTGACGATTTTACAACTCGATTAGACATCGGGTTGCTTCGGGTTGAGTTATTTCGCGTTGGATTGGATTGAGTTGATCAGATTGATCGGATTTTTGAGCACTCCTAGCCACAAGGGTCATTTAAGATGTTATCTTATGCATAAACACTAATCATATTGAAATAAAGATATAATGTCATATATAATAAAATTTTAATTAATTTTTATTTTTAAATAAAAAACTACATTTTTATTGAATTGTTAATTAGCAATGATGAGTAAGGAGTACTTGGGTAGTTAGGGTTTGAATTTAGTGGTTCTACTTATAGAAGCTTCATTATGATTATTGCTTACTTCCAATAAAAGTGAGATCACCAAAAGTTTTCAACCATTTTGTTTAGGTCTCCTTTATATTTTTTTATAGCTACAAATAGATATTTCTTTCTAAGTAGTAATTTTTTTTTACTGCGTGATTTAGAGGGCGTTTATTAAACGTTTACCCGGTAAGTAATTTTCTTCACCGGATGAACATGGTAAGAGCCAAAAATCTTACCCGGTAAGAGCGATGATAAGGATGAAGATTCTTACCCGGTAAGTGAGGGTGACGACTCTTACCCGGGTAAACGCTTACCAGGTAAATTGTTGCATATGATAAGTTTTGACGTACTACAATCTTACCCAAATAAAATAAATTATAGTGTTGACTCCTAATGTTAAGCACTTACCGAATAAACATTTAGGTAAACGGCCCCTTAATGTCACTTTTGAAGTTGTAACACCTCAATTTTTATCTAAGGATCTGTTTGATATGCAGAAGTGTTTTTGTGATATTTGGATTTCATATAGGGATTTGGATCAGAATGGATTTGAAATCATTAGTATATTTGATTTATAAGATTCAAAATGGAATTATATTCCATTATTTATAAAAAAAGTTATAAAAAAAAATTATAAAAATAATTGAACTACATTTTCATTAATTATTATTACAAAATAAATGTTTTTAGCATTTTTTTAAAATCTTATTTCATGCAATCCTGCAAAATCCCAAGCATCCTGTAAGGATTTCAAAATTATATGTTTATAGGATTTCAATTAAATCATGAGATTTTAAATCCGGACAATCTAACAAACCAAACATAAAATTAGAATGGATTTAAAATCCAAATCTTCGAAATTCATTCCATTTCTATAAATCAAACGTGACTTAAGGATATTTTTGATGAAAACGTTACCAACAAAGAGCATATGAATAAATTATGAGAGTTTACCTCTTAGTTAGCATTAAATCTCTTGGAGAAACTTTTGTCTACATTCTTTCACTTCACATGAGATATTTATATTATACTATAAAATATTTGACAAAAACTCTTAAAAATCATTTTTTATGCATTAAGTTCTATTTATTGATACAGATTATGTATAAGTATACCTTATTAAAGATCAATTTTTGAATTCGTTTAACTAAATGCAATTAAACATAATTAAATACAGAATAGACATTTCATGATTAAGTACTTTCAAAACTATTCATGAAAAAGTAACGTACTTTAACTTGATTCATATTTTGGGTAACGTACTTTCAAAACTTTCATTTTGGTATCTAAGATGTAAAGTTTTAAACATTTAAGTACCTGGATAACTAGTTGAAGTATTAACCAATTATCATGTTGATGTGACGAGTGATGTGGTATTCAACTCGGTATTATTTGCTGATGTGGTCAGTGACGTGGATTTTTTAAAATCTAAAATTAGTCTTTTTTTTTAGTCTAAAATTAGTCTTTCCGGTTTACCCGAGTACTTAAATGTTTAAAACTTTACATCTTAGGTACCAAAATGGAAGTTTTGAAAGTACGTTACCCAAAATAGGAATCAAGTTAAAATACGTTACTTTTTCATGCAATTTGCCCAATATAAAAAATCTAAAATATAATTAAAATAATTATTGAGTTCTAACATAATATTTAATTATTATATTTATAAAATAAATATATTATTAAAAAAATTACTCCATTGTTAAACTTAAACTAAATTATAAAAAAATTGAATTACAAAAATTATACAAAAAAACAAGAACTTTTAGATAGTTAATTTGATACTACCATTCATATTTTCCTTCAAATTTATATTTCATTCAAAAACAAAAACATTATCGTTTTTTCAAAACCACATAAAATCATATTATAACATCGATAGAGACAAAAAATAAAACAAAACACTAAAATCAAGATATATCTCGATACATTACACAAGTCTCTGTCTGATATACATTAAAATGTATGTCTAATGAATAGTGAATTCATGAGTTTCATGGACCATACATCCATCATCTATGCTTTCAAAAGAATAAAACCAATTCCAAAATGGGAATCATAAAATGTTGTTTTACAATGAAACAAAAAAATACAAAAAAACAATAAACATTAAAAATAATCATAACATGAAACAACATTGAGATTTTAAAGATTTTTATTTTAACAAATTCTGCAAAACATTCTCTAAAATGAGAACATAAAAAAGAGAGGGTGAAATTCTTCAAATTTGAAGAATTCTCCGAATTTAAAGAACTTTCTAAAAAATGATTACTTATGAAAGATGATTGAATCTTTAAATTTAAATGTACAGTAGAGAGAAATAAGGTTTTCACAATTTATATTGTAATCTTCAAAATAGAGAAGCTATTGGAGACATAACATAAATTTCTTTGAAGATTTTGACTTTTAATTCTTCAATTTGAAGAATCTATTGGAGATGCTTCAAGCATTTCACTGTATATTTTTTTTTTTTGAAAATTTAAATAATTGAAATAGGGAAAAAATTTGATGTCCAGGAGCTAAAACTTAATTTTTAAAAACTTTAAATATTCGACGGATATGGGTTGTTAGAAAACATCTTTGGCATTATTTTTCTATTTATGTTATATTCTCGTTCATTTGGGTTTGTGGTTGTTATTCTAGCTTCCATAAGGATTTGGCAAAGTCGAAGGAACGGTAGTTCGTGCATCTGGGGCTTTGTATGTAGATCCATCCCTAATGATTAGTGTGTCCATGGATCTAGGACGGCGATATTGGTGTGATGTTTCTAACGTCGTAGAGTCACCTAGGGCATTGACCAAGTCAGTTGATAACTTGATAAGCCGTAAGATAGATGTTAGTTGAAAAAGATAGTCGTTTGTTAATAAGAAACTTGCTAAGTGCGGAGATAGTTGATAAATAGTTATGTTTGACAAAATCTGATAGAAATTAGATGACAATATAAAATTATCTAAAAGAAAAATAGAAAGAATAGTTATCTACAATATAAGGGCATAATTGTAAGACATAGATTTTTCTTGATATTAATGAAGCATACAAAATATTTGAAATTTTATAATATTCTTACTTTAAATAATAAGAATGAAGTTTTGAATTTTTTGAATATC
>NC_037529.1:15882022-15883200 GCF_001531365.2 Cynara cardunculus var. scolymus
GTCCCTTTCGAGACAAACAATAACTTTTTCAAAATTTTAATTGGATTTTTAAAATTTCTATTATCGAGTATATAAATACTAACATATTTATGATATCATAAAACATTCACCTCATTTTAGCCTTTTAAAATTTAAGTTTACAACTTACTACCGTCAATATTCTAAATGGCTTGAGGCATGACGTGGATAAGGTCAAATCTCAAAACTTAGGAGTCACGACAATTTATAATGTATAAACTTATAGGGGGCAAATTTTTATATGATATATACAATCATATGTAGATATAAATATGGTTTCAGTTATCACTCAATAAATGAATGATATGAAACGATTTAAATTAGATTATATATTAGCCATAGTGTACCAGTGGCTTAACATGGTGTTGGAGACAAGCGTCGAGGCATGGAGTCTGCCATCCCAAGCCTTTTAAACGCGTATTAATGCATAGATACATTTTTTAAACATTCTGTGTTTGAACTTCATCAAACCAATTGATAACCAAGTAACACACGAGTCCAAATACCAGATAAATATTAAGCCCTATTAATACAATATAATACTTCATTTTGTATCCTGTAAAAGAAATATTTACATACGTTTTTTTTCAAAATTTAAATTTAGAAAAAGGGTTGTTATTTGCACCCCACCTATTAAAAAGTAAAAAAAAAACATACTAATAACATTAAATTACCTAAAAGTTTGAAAAACTAACCACAAGGGTGGTGACTGATTGGTTTGAACTTGATTCCAAAGGTCAAAAGTATATGGAGGTCTCAGGTTCAAATCCAAGGAGGAATAAAAATCCCCTTGTGGCCACAAAGATTCAAATGCGGTGACTCCGGGCTATCTGCAAAGCAGGTGGTCGCCCTGTGATTAGTCGGCTCGCTTAGCGGGTTGGTTATCCATATTAATAAAAAAAAGTTTGAAAAACTTTTTCTCTCTCTTATGCCCCCCCCTCTCTTACTTTTTTAATTAATAAATAATAACAATTATTAGTTTATAGTAATTATAATTTTTTATTTGTATTATATATTAAATCAAATTTAAAACTAATAAATTAGAAAGCAATAACTCTTGTTATTTATAAAAAATAATAATATATATTTATTTTATAATTTTACAAATTTTAACCATATGTATATAGTCGTATAGTTTTTCCTTATAAAGTCCCTTTCGA
>NC_037529.1:15883235-15930404 GCF_001531365.2 Cynara cardunculus var. scolymus
TTTCCTTATAAAAATCGAATAAAAACTTTAAAAATTCATATGCAAATTCTTAATTTTCATTTTATCTATATTTTCATAGAATATATCATTAATCCTTCTGCAACTTTAAAAATTCAGAAAATAATCCAAAAAAAGGGAAGTGGAATTTGTATTTTCATTCACAAGTAACCATTTCAACATTCTTTCTTTATGATTTCGAACTTGTTAATGGGTAGTTGGAAAAACGATTTTCAATGTCGACCCACCAACTCAGGAACCTCATTGGGATAGCTGTTCAGACGCGTCAACATTTGTGGAGTTTGATATTTTGGCGAACAATGAACAAGCGAGACATAGTTCATACTTCGACCAAAAAAATTATGCACATCCATACATTAATTAATTTCCAAGTATTTTTCAACCTTACATTGTACAGATACGTAATGTAGTTCATGCAAGTTAATTTTTTTTTATCTCAATGTATTAATCAATTTTTAAATAATTTACATCTTTACGTCACACTGGTACAAGATATAAAAGACGATGAAAACTGTGGATTTTGAGCGATAACTGTTTGTCTCGGTCGCCATGAAAATGAATGGCCATCTATTTGATATGATTTAATGGAGGAGTTAAACATATACAAGACATAATATCTCGAGGTGTATGACATTGAATTATGACATCATCTTTATAACTTCTTGAACTTTTTTGAGTTGGACTCATCAGCACCAAATGAGCATTGGATGGATGTTTTTTAAACGGGCTTGCTGATTGCTTCAAGATACAACATTCTAACAACTATAGGTAGTCTGACATTCTTCCAACTTCGATCTAGTCCTTCGCCGTGGTATGAACATGTTGCTTTTACAATTAGGTACGTTAACGATAATTATTACGTCAAAATATCTTTGGCAGAATGGCACCCAATGCCTTTTATCGTGCCAAATTGGTTTCGTTTCAAATATGATTGAGCAACCGCATGGGCTACTCCGTACATGACCCGGATAAATAAGTAGGAACAACTGTTATACAAAATTTATTTCACTTGATTGAGTTGTAATATTTTCAGACTTTTTGTATTTTATTTGTTGATTTATCAATTAATTTATTTTGATGATCTTTTTTGTATTAAATTATTTTATCTTTGTAGCTTTAAAATTAATTTTAAAAAAATAAATATATAAAATATTAATCAATTAAAACATTAACAATACAATTATAAAAATTAAAAATAATTTTATAATATTTGAATTAATTTAGAAATAGTTAGTTGACAAAAATTTATCATAAAACATAAATCTATAAGACATAAATTTTTGAATTTTTTAATAAAAACATTTATTAGTTGACTTTAACCTAAAAAAAAATAGCAAACAGTATACTTTATCAATAAAAAGGAGTACATATTTCCTCGGCCTTTAAAAAATCCAGGTGTTGGAGATAATAATAAAGAGAAAAAAAATGACTTTATGAATGGTCTTTGGCTTTGCTTCTAATTCCGATAGTGGAATCTTCATATTCTTTTGATATCTCTTTAATTTGCTTTTTTTTAAATTATCTCACAAAGCTGTCAATTTTCCAATCAATCCATCCATCCATCCATCCATCAACTTGGGATCAACCAAAACCAAAAGAAACGAACAATTTCATTCTTTTCTTTTCAAGATCTCTGTCTTTCCCATTTCAGTTTCCCTAAATCTACCACTATTGTTGGTAAATTTTAACCATCATTGATTTTATTAAAAAAGATATAACGATAATATAAGTTGTATTTGGTCTTTACATATTAATACAATTTGAATAAATAAGAGTTATAGTTCTAATTACAGTCTATCGATAAAAAAATTGTATGACAGTTTAAAATCCAACATATTTAAACGATTCCACAAATGTGTTCGATTTACACAAAGAGCAAAAAATCAAGAGATCGAGAGCGAGACTAAGAGTTCTAGAGCAATTGAAGGAGAAAAACTTTTAATAACTCATGGTGAATATCAGTTTGAATCTCACCTTGGGGGTTGGGAAGAAGATATAGAGGTATGAGGAGATGAAGGCATGAGTGAAATGTGTCAAAAATATCTTGAGAACATGAAAATAAAAGGTAATAATATGCAGTGGTAACTTGTACTATATGTTATTTTAATTGTAGATTAAGAGATTTTAAAACTAATTGCATAAAATAATAGTATTTAATGCATTATGAGTTGTTTTTAAGACTTTTAAAACTTTATGTATAAATATATAGTACTTTGTGCATTAAAAAAGATTATTAAAACTTTTGATAAATCTGGTTTATAAGGTAGTATAAATAAGAGTATCTTCAACAATCAAGTCAAGTTTAGCTTAAATTTTAAAGGGTTTTTGTCTTGATTTTTGTACTAAGATAGAAAAAGAATGTTGTCAAGTGAAATCCAAACAAATAAACTTATATGTGAACAAAATCAATTAGCAAATTAACCCATTAGCAATCGCACGATTGGTGCCAAAATGGGTGGTTTCATATACAGGAAGTTCTTCATCACGCTCTTTTAGAATGGACAAGTGATCGAGCTCGAACAAATCCGAGCTCGAATCGCTTGATGTATCTTCGTCGTAACTATAATCGTCGTCTTCGTTGTACTTGGTGAAATCCTCTTCATCACGGATGAATTTTTTGCCACAGGGACGGGAATCTTGGTCGATGATTACACTCACCGGATAAAATCTAACCGTTCTTCGGATTCCATTGTTGAGCTTCTCCCTTGATCTTGGAGAATTTTTGCTCAAACATGATCTTGTAAACGATGAAGCTGATGAACATGTGGATCCATGGGTTGTTCTTTCGATAATCTTCTTGTTATCGAAACCCGATGAATTCGAATCTTTTGGTTTCTTTACGTTCCCGTTTGCGAAAAGAGAGTTGAGAAAGGTCGTGAGTCGACCTCCCGGCGAGATGGGATGTTTTACTTTCTTGAGGTTTGCATAAATCTTCAATGCTCGAGATTTCGATTTGATTAAAGCCCCATTTGTAGTTTGATCATCATTTGAACAATAATCCAACTCCATTTTCTGATGTTTTTTCGAAAAAGCATCAGTTTTTATGGGTTTTGGTTTACTGAAACAAGATGGTTTATGCGATCTGGAGTCGCAGAAACCATCCGGTTCAGAAAACCATCCGAAGCTCGAATCAGACGAACTCGACCCAGAACTCAGGAAAACCGGGTCGTTATCCAGGGCCAATTTCCGGTGGAATTCCGGCAATGTCGAAGGCCTCGTTCGACCGGTAAAAGTTTTCATATCCATCCATTTTTCAACCAAAAAAGGTCGCCGGTGACTCGCCATTCCTTCGTCCTCCACCACACTGCTCGCTTTTGCTCTGGCACCGACGCTCTGTTTCTCTTCTCGCAGCTTAAATTCACTGGATTTCTCGTCACCGCCATCCATGGAACGGTAGATTTCATCAAGCAGGGTGGAAGAAAACGATGGGTTTTGTGTATTTTTCTTCGATTTGGTTTCTCTCACCGATTTGTGATTCCGACCGTACATTTTCCGATGTGCTTAAAGGGTATTGATTTGAATAGAAAGGGGAACGAAAATCGAAAACAAGAAATGGATTGAATCGAGAAATTGAGAGAGATAGAGAGATGAAATGAGGCGATGAACAGGTGTAGCGAAGGTTTTATAAGGAAGTGAGAGATGCGCGTGCATGGTGGCCGGTGGTTCATCGGAAAATTCCTTAAAAGGATTTGCGGTTTTATTACCACATAATTTTCCTTCAAAATTGATGGCCAACAAATCAATTATTGTATGCTTATAAAAAATTGGGACCATAATTTTGGAATAAAATGATTAATCTACAAAGTTACTCGTTTTAATATGCATTTTCGTTAATTTTAACGTTATTTATTTTGTAACATGAATACACTTATGTGAAACAGGAAAAAGAAGCAGCTAAAATGATACTGATTTTGAAATTTTATGCCAAATTTGAAATACGATAAATTAAATGTCCGTGTTAATATCGCTACAATAAGTAGGATGATAGTCGTTTTCATACATATAAAAGAGTGAGATACTATATTGTTTTGGAACGTACTGTTTCCACATGTAGAAAGAGTGAGATGTTATACTGTTTTGCTCAAATATGTTTTAGAACGTTGCAGACCAGATGATTTTGTGTAATAAATTTTTTACAATGCCTGTAAATAATTCAGTACAATAAAATTTGTATGTTAGGATGTTCACGATCATTTTAATAGAATACTTAATTACCTTTTAAGTTATAGGAACAATAATTATGGTTTTCTATAAATATATATATATATATATATAATAAGTTGTTTAGAAGAAGTTTGACAATTTAAAAAGTTTTATTTTCGTCACAAATTAATTTAAAAAAACTGTATTATAATTTAACTCAAAGTAAATTGTCATATTAGTTGTTTTTATGCGATACATTTCGAAAAATATCTTATGAAAACATTTCAATAAACAAGTTTTGGAGTATTGTAATTTATCAAAATTCACTTAAATCTATCCAAGAAATGAACATGTTATAAAAAACTTATATTGAATGCATATAAATTACAACCTAGATCCACCACAAGATTACGGGGTCGTTTACTAAACACTTACTTGGTAAGTGCTTACTGGTTGAATTTCCTTTTCGGATGAACATGAGAAGGGCCAAGAATCTTACCGAGTAAGAGCAATGAAAAAGATAGAGAGTCTTACCCGGTAAGTAAGGATAGCGAGTCTTACCCGGTAAGTAAGGATAGCGAGTCTTACCCATTAACCTGTTGCTTTCGATATGTTTTGATGTACTAAAATCTTACGTATCAACATAAATTATAATGTTGAATCATATCGGTAAGTACTTACCGGGTAAGCATTTAGGTAAATGGCCCCTACTTTTATATAGATGTAAGATAACAAGAATAAGGGTCTGTTTGGCTCATGCTGGTGAATAAAAATTAAAATGACAAAGAAGAAAATCGGAAAGAATTTTCATTTCCCCGTTTAACCAGGAATAGAATTTTGGGCTTCTAGGGGAATGATTCATTATATTACAAAAAACCAAACACTTTTTTTTTTACTTTCATTATCATAGATTACTGCTTAATACTTCTAATCAAACAACCACTTTTTCTTTATCATGGCCTTTTGTACATTTAACGTAAGGTTGTACAATTTATTTTTTTGTAAGCCTACATAAAGGGAAACTGACTCAAATAGTCATTTCACCAATTTAAATTAGTCTTCTAGTCATTCCTCTTCTGGGATTACGTCTGCAATATCCACATCCGCAATCCATAGTATTTACTCAAATGTCACTACGTCCGCAATATACACGTCCGCAAATATTGCACACCTGGCTAAAAGAAAAAAAAATCAAATTCCACCATTGTTAGCAAGTGGCACCATAAATTACGTACCTGGGTTGAATCTGATAATTTTTTTTTCTATCTTTTAGCCAGGTCAGTAATGCTGTGAACATGATGACATTTAGATAAACCCAGGAGTGAAATATCTAGGAGATCAATTTAAATTGATGGAATGACTATTCGAGTCAATTTCCCCTACATAAACCACTAGTAGTTTAGCACACTATATGTTCTTTCAGGTTATGTGAATCCTCTATTAGTGTAACACTACATTCGTTATATGTCATAGTTAAAGATTACCAAAATTTCAATCTTTCATAGAATTAATATAACCTTTTGGCTTAGATCCACCATAAGGTGATGATTATAGATGTAACAATTATGGTTATTTTTCATTATGATCCTACATCTGTAAATTTTAATATAAAAGTAAAAAAATATTTTCTATAAGCCTACATAAATCAGTAGCAATAGTCCAGCAGAGTCTTAAATAAATCTTATAAAGTACGTGAATTCTTTAACGTAAGGTTACCTCTTCATATGATTGTAATCGTACAAATTTACAATAAAAAAAAATCATGTATCTTTTAGAACCCCATTCAAAAATAATTAATTGAATATTATGTTATAGTTGCTAATATATGATATTGTACTTATTCATGCATACAACCCTTATTTGCTATAGAAAGTGCAAATTAACGGGTGATAAGAATGACGTTTTATTTATTACAAAGACGGAAACACAATGATAATAATAGTAATTTATAGATTTGGTCTCTAAGGTAGTAATTATTACGAATTTGGTCGTTTATCTTCGTTTATTACATAAAAAGCTCTACCTATGCAAGATTTTTTGCATTTGATCCCTGTAGCAAAAGGGGTTTTTTTTTTATGGATTTGGTCCTTGAGACAAACGACTGTTTTTTTTATTAACCTGGATATCCAACCCGCTATGCGAGCCGACTAATCCCAGGGCGACCACCTGCTTTGCAGATAGCCCGGAGTCACCGCATTTGAACCTCCGTGGCCACAAGGAGATTTTTTTATTCCTCATTGGATTTGAACCTGGGACCTCCTGATACTTTTGACATTTGGAGCTAAGCTCAAACCAATCAGGCACCACCCTTCTGGTTACGACCGTCTATTTTTTGCATTAAGTATGAGGGTAAACTTGTCCTTTTACCTTTTTCTTCTATTTTACACCTTTTCTAATTAAGTTTGTATTTTTTTTCTTGAATATCCATCTTCCCCAACTATGGCATCAAGAACATCTTGAACACCAAGAACATTTAACAACAAAGTTATACAAATTTAATAAAAAAAAACCTAAACATAAATCAAACTCTGAATCAAAAACCTTAAATCGAAGTTGAAAATAAAAAACATGCAATCATTGAACCCACTTCAAACCCCAAATCCAAGAACACTAAGAAGGTCTAAAGTTCGATGGAACAGATCTGAAGATCTCAAAGGTGGCTTTTCTTTTCAAGGAGTAACATATCAAGGAGAAGCACCTTCATCATCTTTCCTACATCGAGCAACTCCCCATTCTCTATACATGGCCAGGAGGGACATTCGATTTTCATCCAGAGGGATTGAATTGAGGAACTGTTTGTTGGATGCATAGGGATTGAATAGAGGACCAATTTGATTTTGGGATCTCAAGGTCGGCGATCGAGGTGGTTGGGTGTGTCCGGCGATATGACTGATGGTTGGGTCCCTGAGTTTTTGAGTTTGTTCATAAAAACTGAACCGGATCCCAAAAACTGTCGCCTTCTTCTCGTCCAAATTTGAGTCGATGGAAGATGGGGAGTGTCGTTGCATATTTGTGGTTGTCCTTATGTTTTCATCTTCGACGCCTTCTCATACGTCTACTTATCAAACTCCAAAGGGATTATGTTGGTGAGTGTGGAACAAAAAGCTACATGGTGGAGATGAGGGATGATGATGGAGGTTGGTGTGGGGTGTATAAATAAGGCAGGGAGAGAGTTGGAAAGCCAGAATTGATGGAGGTTGCCTTCGCCGGAGTCAGAGACGGCAAGAGAATGTGGACGATGACTGTTTCAAAGAGTAAGAGCGATGAACCCTAATTTTTCTACAATGTATATAATGAATAAATGATGATGATGATGATGATGATGGTAATTATTATTGTTAAACCCATAATCAAGTTGTATTAACAAAAGCTTCAAGAGATCATCAATAGAGAAATCTTCTTTGTGTTGATACTGAGAGACAATTACAAGATACGGTTACAATATGAGAAAGCTTAGTTAGATAAACAAACTAACACAAATATGTTTATACCCCAATGATATTTACAAGATAAGCCCATATACCTTGATCACAATTACAATTTAAACCCCAATATTCTCTCCCTTTGTAATCAGGTTACAATCTTTACACAAACCTTCTTTTCTTTCTAAGACCAAAATAGGTTTCAAACCTTCTGATAATGTTCCTGAATTGCAGTCGATCTTCAATACAATCTAAGGTTTTGACAATCAATTCCTTGTCTCTCTCATCCATCTTTATCTTCTCTCTTTTGTCAACATCAAGCTTGTTCTTCAATTGAATATTGATCAGTTTCAAAGTACCATCAGAAAAAGTACCTCTCTCTCTAAACCTCAAGAAGCTTCTCTCACATTTTCCACTCATGTACACCACACCGAACTCAGACTCTTCTGAGATCATGTAAATAGGAAAGTTCTCAACATCTGACAAACTCTGATTTGGCTTTAGTAAGTTCACTTTTCTCTGATTGCTATCTACTCCTTGTAAGTCAGAGATGTAAAAATACTTCACTTATCTTTTAAGAAATTTGATCATAGCAGTTAAAGAAAAAGTAACATCTTCTAGTCAGTATTGTTGTCTGTCGCAGTTCAAAGTACATGAATTCCAAATCTTCTAAGTTTAACAAATGAAAGTCAGCTTCAGGAAACCTCCATATTCTACCATCTTGTCTTGTAACATGGAAGATCGGATATGATACGTGAACTAACCTCGTTGTGTAAACTTGTATAATAGATACCACTTGTGTTTTGACTTTACAACACTTTCATTTTGAACTTGGGATCTCATCATGTAAATATATTCAGTTTGTCGATCCTTGTTGAATTAAGTGTACCCAATACTTTCACAATATCTATATCCTTGATGATTCTAACAAAAAATTTCTTCTTAGAGTCTTCCAGAAAAGCAACCCTGATTCTAAAACTCCCATCTTTCATTTTGCTCTGATTGTACCGGTGCACTTTTAATTCTGACATGTTGCTCCATTTGATGTGTAGAAGGTTCAAGTTGATGTTGCTCTCTATCAGGTGACTCTGGAATTTCTTCATTTAATTATTGATCATGTCGAAGTCTCCCTCCTCTTAAAACTCATTTTCAAAAAAAGTAAACAAGTCTTTTATCTCCCTCTTGACTTGTAACTTGTGAGATTCTGACTCTTCTGCATCTGATTCTATATCAATGATGTCAATCAATAATTTTTCTGGTAGGATATCTTCTTTTGTCCTTTTATTTGCAACCCTAGACTTTTCAACTGTCAGTTCTATAATCAAATTTGCAGCCCTAGACTTTTCACAGTTCTATATCATTCTTTGGAGGTTACTTTTGCTTATGATGTGATACTCTTTTTTTTACTTTTGTTTTCCTTTTAGGAACATGGTAGTTTCTAAGGCTTTTGTCTTGTTGTTTAGACTTTTTGTATAAATAGGCCCTTGGTTTCTCTTTTGAATCATCCCAAAAACACTGAACAATCATACATGAAGTTCTTATGTTTATGCAAGTTAGTTTTTCATTTTCTTTAAATAGTGTTCTTCATTATGAGTTGCTGCAACATTGTTCTTACTTTATTTGCTTTTCTTGTCATTTAATTTTCGCTCTTTATATTCAGTCATTTACTTTCCGTCATTTATATTTATGTCTTTACTTTATGTTCTTTATATTTCTTGTCATTTAATTATGTGACGAGTAGCTAATTCTATTAGCTTGGGTGTAAGACAAAGGGTGAAAAGTTAAACCGAAGGAAAGTGGACGTTGTTTTGCAATAACAATGTTCCACTATTTCATTCAAGTTTTTATAAAAACCAATGACACTTCTTGATGAGTTGATCACTTTGGAAGTGTTAAAGTGCCATGGTCTTAGAGATAAGCCATTGAATGCATGTCAACTTGAATGATATGAGAGATAGACTTGAGAAAGTTGCCGACAAGAAGACTTGTCATTTATATCTCTTCTTGACAGGTTGGTCGCTTGTTAAAAGTGTTAAAGTGCGGTAGATTCAGAGATGAACTACCTAGAACACACGCCAACTTGAATGATATGGGAACCGGCTTGAGAAAGTAATTTTTAACAAAGAGATTTGTTTATCAATATATTTTGAAAACACCATTTTGTAACTATCCCTGGTCCGTATACCACATAGAGATATTGATTGAAAGTTAATATAGTGTAATGGTGAAGTCCGAGAGAAATATCTTCAAAATAGATAGTGGAACTAGTTTTGGCTTATGGCATGTTGTAGCATTCTTATAGCATTGTTTGTTGGAATTTGTGTTTACATTTCACCATAAGTCCTACACCCATGCTACCCCTTTATCTTATGTTATTTTATCATTGTTAACTCAAAGCCAATCAGAGTCTTCAAATTTGCCATTTGAAGTTAGTCTTTAAACTCGATATCTTACAACTTAAGATACCTATCCCTGTGGAATATGATACTTGGTTCTTACCATTTTATTACTTGAAGGCGATAGTGTTGACACGTGTATACTTGCATGTGTTATCACTTAATGTTATAGAGATACAATATCTAGATCCATTAGTTCTGCAAATATCCTCCAGGGTTTGAACCCTTTCAGATAAAGTTGATAGTTTCTTCTGAAGAGAATATGAAGTTGATCTGATAAGATTTGTAACGCTCAAGAAACTCCTTTTAACCTCATCTTTAAATAGTAATAATTAGGTTCTGATCAAAACATCTGATGAAGCTTCAGATTGAGATCTCAGAATACCAACTAAATCTGCATTTGTTGGATCTTCACTGGTAGAGTGAGAGATGAGCTTTGCATATAACATTGACTTCAAATGCTCCACAGATAGATCATTTGGTTGACTTTGAGGATGTGGTGGAGTTGGTGTTGGCGGTGTAGGCAATAAATCAACAATACTTTTCCCTTTCAACAACCTCTTCAATTCAACCGACTGTTTTGTTATTGAATCCTGTACAACTTTCAGAGCAGAATTCAAAACATCGAACGTAACAAAAAAGGCAACTAACTCTTGGTCCACTTAGGATACCAGTTGACATAATTTTTGAATCAACCATGTGACATATGTTCAGCTCTGATACCAATTGTTAAACCCAAAATCAAGTTGTATTAACAAAAGTTTCAAGAAATCATCAATGGAAAAATCTTCTTTGTATTGATACTGAGAGAGAATTACAAGATACGGTTACAATATGAGAAAGCTTAGTTAGCTAAACAAACTAACACAAATGTATTTATACCCTATGAGTATTTACAAGATAAGCCCCTATACCTTGATTACAATTACAATTTAAACCCCAACAATAATATATAATATATAATTTAACATTAAAATAATCTTAAAATACATAAATAAAAGGAAATGGACTATCTTCCCTTCTAATTAACGGAAGTAATAGACGGTTGAAGTAATAGACGGTCGTGCCTCAGGGACCAAAAATCCATAAAAAAAAAAACTTTTTGCTCCAGGGACCAAATCCCAAAAAGCTTGTATACGTGAAGGTTTCTTACGTAATAAATAAAAATAAAAGATCAAATTCATAATAATCGACATATGTTAAAGACCAAATCCATAGTTTACTCGAATAACGTTATAATAATAAGAAGAAAATGGATCTTTAAATCATTAAATATTTGAAATGGAAAGATTCTTGTTAATAATTGATATATGGTAGGTACAATTAATTTGTTGGTAATTCTTGATTTATATTCTTTTTGCACCAGAATTTTGTTTTATTTTATTTCAAAACTTATATTAAAATAACCACTCTATTTTAGAGTTTTATAACAATTTTACTTGGTTAACTGTACCTATGTGTTTCCAGTTACGTACGCTACTTTTTGTAAAGGAAATCTCGAAACTTCGAATTTATTTACAAAAGATTTTTACGTAATAAGTATATATCGGTTAAAAGATGTTTATTAATAATATATTCTGATGATCAGGAATGTCACCCAAAAAAATAAGTAATGATGGTGACTTTTTGCCGATAAACGCTTGCCTGTTAAATATTTGTTAAACAACCTCTTATTCTTTTATTAAAGTCTAAAAACTTACTCATTAACTTTGATTGATTAGCTCAATTAGATATAAAACTTGAGTCTTTGGAGTTCTTTTTCAAAAGTCATCAGTCTAACCGAGGATTTTTTTTACTGTTCTGTAGAGCTCTATGAAAATAAGCATCAATAATTAAAAAAAAACTTATTAATTAAAAATGGTATCTATACTATATTATAAAGCATTTGACAAAAACTCTTAAAAATTATTTTTTATGCATGAAGTACTGTACATTGATGCATATTACTTAAAATTTCAGATTACAAGTAAATTATGTACAAGTACAACTTATTAAAGCTCCATGTTTGAATTCGTGTAATTAACTGTGGATAAACATAATCAAATAGAGGATAAACATCTCATTTTAAAATATAAAAAATCTAAAATATAATTAGAATATTATCGAGTTTTTTAAATAATTAATTATTATATTTATAATAAAATTATAAACCAAATATTTACTCATTGAACATAAATTAAATTATAATAAAAAAATTAAATTAAAAATTACAGAAAAAATAAGAAATTTTAAATAGTTAATTTGATACTAATATCGATATATTTTTGTCAAATTTGTATGATATCTTCAAATTTATATTTTATTAAAAATAAAAACATCATCATTTTTTCAAAATCGCATAAGATCATATTATAACATCGACTGAGATAAAAAATAAAATAAAATATTAAAATCAAAATGTATCTCGCTGCATTGCGTGAGTACCCTTCTAGTTAAATTAAAAAATTACTTCAGTTATTAAACCTAAATTAAATTATAACAGAAAAAATTGTATTAAAAAAATTACATAACAAAACAAAAACTTTTATATAATTAATTTGATATATTTTTTTTAAAATTTTAAGATATCCTTAAATTTCTATTTTATTCAAAATAAAAACATTATAATTTTTTTTAAAATCATATAAAATATTATTATAACATTCACATGAAACATCATAAAACAAAACATTAAAATTAAGATATATATGTCTGTATTTCATGGGTTTTATGATAACAAAACATGGTTGACGATGAAATCATGGTTTGTATACAGAGTTACTCGTTTGAACAACATTTGATCTTTGATGACGGTGGCCATGGCTATGGCTTCTCCCAATATCCGAAGATCCTTATCAGAAATCCCATCTCAGATTCTTGCAACAATCTCCTCCATAACCTCTCTTCTCCAAATCCTAAACCCACAACACCCAAATCATCCTCTCAATCCAAATCCTTCCATCCTCAATCACTTCTCCCCTCACATAAACCGCCATTTCGTTATTCGAGTTATACAAAACCAGCAAAACCCTTATCATGCCCTCTTCTTCTTCAACTGGGCTTCAAACCCTAACCCTAATCCCACCAATTACTCACACACCCATTTCTCTTACATTGCCATCACTGACCTCCTTATTTCTCGAAACTTGTTCTCTCTAGCAACTGAATTACTCGAATCCAACAACAAGTTATCGGATTTCATGGTGGGTAGGCTCATAAAAGCTCACGGAGATCTGGGTCATATTCGTTGGGCTCTACATTTATTTGATCGCGTCAGAACTAGGTATTCAGGTCGTTGTTTGTTCTCTTATAATGCAATCTTGGGTGTATTAGTGAGAGGAAATCGAGTGGATTTGGCAGAGATTTTTTTTGATGAGATGATGAGCCAAGGTATTGTTAAGCCAGATGTTTCCACCTGTACTGTAATGATTAAAGGTTTCTGTAAAATTGGTATGATTGAGAAAGCACAGAAGCTGTTCGACGAAATGCCTGTGAGGCCTAATTTGCTTACTTACAACACTATCGTTAACGGATTGTGTAAGAAGGGTTTAATGGAGGCAGCTCTAGAAGTTGTTGAGAGGATGAAAGAAACCCAGGATTGCTTGCCAGATACAGTGACATACACGATCTTAATTGATGGGTATTGTAAAATAAAAGATTTGGAAGATGCACAGAAATGTTTTGATGTAATGGTGAGCAGAAATCTTGAACCTAATGAACTAACATATAACACATTGATCAATGGCTTTTGCGTGTGTGGAGACGTTGATGGTGCAAAAAGAATGATGACAAAGATGAGATTAAATGGTTTAAAGGACACAATCACCACGCATACAAGTTTATTAAGGGGATACTGCATAGCCGGGAGATCAGATGAAGCATTCCAACATTTCAAGGACCTAATCGGTCGTCGTGGAATGAAACCCGACGCAAAATCTTACCAAGTTTTAGTGAACGAATTCTGTAAACTACACAAACCGTACGATGCAATTGATCTTTTGAGAGAAATGAAAGGATATGGGATTCGTCCTCCTGTTTCCAGTTTCAACAAAGTGTTTAGAGTTCTTGTGGAGCTAGATCAGGCAGATAGAGCTACTGTTGTTCTTAACCAGATGGCTCAAATGGGTTGTAAGCCAAACTTCTTATCCTACAATGCTGTGATTTGTGGTATTGTTAGAAGTAAAGGCAGAATGAAGGTGGTTGAAGGGCTTTTGAAAGAAATGGTGAGAAATGGTTTGGAACCAGATGCTACTATGTATAGTTGTTTGGTGCAAGGATATTGGGATGATGGAAATGAGGAAATGGCAAAGCAGGTGTCTCAAGAAATGATGGATAAGGGTTTTGTGTTGAAGAAATTAGTGAATGTATGATAAAACTGGAAAATGTATGCAAATTGTTAGTAAAATGAGGGGGAGATTCGTTCGTTCGTTTTGAGGGAATGGAAATGGAAAATAGGAAATTGTATGACAAGGAACGAGAATGTTGGGAAATGAAAAGTTATTCCTCCGGTTTTACTAGGATATGGATGATTGCTCACTTTTAGTGAATAACTGATGCCGAACCAAACACCATTACTTATTTTCATTTTCATTCCCATTCTTCACCCCCTCGTACCATCAACCATGCACCACTCAAGTAAATAATATGCATCACTAGAGTAAATAATATGGTTACTTTTAAAGATGAACTCTCAGTTGCATGTCAGAATTTGAAGGAAACCAACCTTGGGTTTAGCTCATCGTCAATAATGCTTGGGCCTTTGGGCCTCCTCCCTATAGGTCATCGGTTTAAGTCCCTCCAACATCACTCGAGATCTTTTAGCTGTTCTTCAAGGTCCCCGTGGAACTAGTCAAGTCACGTGGAAGCTGACTGGGACAGTTACGGTTAAAAAAACAAAAAGAATTTGAAAGAAAATCGATGGGTGATTTAGTTTAGTTTGATCTATTATGGAAAGACTTTTTAGGAATTTCAAGTAATCATTTGAATAGCCGAATATCAAAATAATTTATGGGAATTCCAAAAATGCGTAAGGTTGTTATTTGCACCCCATAAGTTTAGTGTACAAGTTTCAATATTAAAAGTCAAAGACATGTGTGGGCAAATTATAACATTAGAAGTCAAGATATATGTAAACACCTTGAAAATGATGACACCTTTGACTTCTTTTTCACAAGTAACTATTTCAACACTTTCTCTTTTCGATTTCAAACTTGTTAATGGCTAGTTGGAAAGACGATTTTCAATTTTATCGAGATTACAACGCTGAAATACTTTTACTTACTATTTTGCAATATATTTTTACTTGCTAGTTTGTAAAATGTAGTTTTTTTAAGCATGTGTATGTTTAGGAATATGATATTTACATAAACCAAACAACTTACGTGACGATTATGCATTTTTATCAAAATTCCAATAATGATGTATTTTCATTTTACTATTTTGTAACATATTTTCACTTGCTATTCTTGGATATAGTTTGTAATACAGTTTTTTGCATGTGTATGTTTAGCAATATGATAATTACACAAACTAAGCAACTCAAGGTGAAAATTTGCATTTTTATCCGAATTCCAATGATGGGATAATTTGACTTTCTACTTCGTCATATAATTTTCATCTACTACTTTGTAATATGGTTTAGTTTTTTATACTTGGATGTTTAGGAGTATAATATTTACACAAACCAAACAATTCAAGACGATGATATTCACGCATCAAAATTTTCCACCGACAAGATGTTCAAATCTCGTCAAGATTTAATTGATTTGATGCAAAAGTTGGGGCGTTCCCTTGGTTACATTATTGTCACGAAAAGATCTAAGACAAAGCGAAGTGGAGTCATGTCTAAAGTTATATTAATATGCGATCATGGTGGTGGTATATACAGAGGTAATGGTAGTTCTAGTAGACATAGTGGAATTAAAAAAAATGAACTATCCATTCGAGTTAGTAGGAAAATATTCGTCGAAGAATGATTGTTGGACGTTAACAATGATATGTGAAAAACATAATCATGAACCTGCAGAAGATATGGAGGATCATCCATATGTAATGCGATTGACTGAAAACGAAGTTCGCTTGGTGGAAGATTTGTCAAGGACGAATGTCAAACAACGTGATATTCTATCAACATTGAAGGAGAAAAATCCAGATAACATTTCTACATTTAGAACAATATACAATGCACGTCGAAAATTTTGGGCAACTGAACATGAAGGTAGAACTCAAATACAAGTTGTCATGTCATTTCTGCAAGAAGAAGGCTATATGCATGAGGCACGTGCAAATAACTCTAATCAGTTGGAAAATTTATTTTTCATTCATCCAATATCATTGACGTTGTGGCGTGCATTTCCACACGTGTTGTTGATGGATACCACGTATAAAACGAACATATATGAGATGCCCCTCCTTGAGATTGTTGGTGTAACATCAACTAATATGACTTTTTGTATAACATTTGTTTTTATGCATAAAGAAAAAGAATCCAACTGTACATGGGCATTGAATTTACTCAAAAAGACAATGGACGGATGTGCATCCCCACATGTTATTATGACCAATCGAGAGTTGTCGTTGATGAAAGCATGTAATAATGTATTTCCCGATGTTAAATAACTACTTTGTAGATGGCATATTTATCAAAGTACTTTGAGAAAGTGCAAACCATCAATAACGTCGCACCAATCTTGGAATTTCTTTTACAAAGCATGAATTTCATTAGTTGAATCACAAACAGAGGAAACATACAGGTTCAATTTGGCACAAATTGAAAATATATTGCTCGAGTATCCAGGTACTACTTCTCTCTATCTCTTTCTTTATCTCTATCTCTCTCTCTCTCTCTCTATATATATATATATATATATATTTATTTATATATATCTATACTACCTTATTAAGCAGATTTCAAAAAAGTCTTAAAAACACCTTAACATGCACAAGGTACAACCTTGTAATGCATAAAGTCTTAAAGTCTTAAACCAACTTTTTATGCATTTAGTACTACCCTATGAAACACACATGTCCGGCCAGCTCTATCGCTTCCAAACAACGCTCCACGCTCCACTCTCACTTCCCTTTCCAACACAACTCTGCCCAACGTCTGACTCTCTCTATCGCACTCTCTCCACGCTCCACGATTATAGAGATGACGATTCAGTCCCCAAGGCAACCATTCAGGCGACTGCGAGTGTTTATAAATGATCGCTCCTGTCACGCGATTTTCAAACACGATCAATCACGATTCAGGCGATTCTGTGGAGGTTTTCAAGCGATTCTATGGAGGTTTTCTAGCGATTCTGTGGAGGTTTTCAAAGGTGAGGTAAGTTAGGGTTTATTGCGTCATCTGATTGAGTTAAGTTAGGGTTTATTTTGTTACTTGAGTTTGGTTACTGATTTCGTCATCTGTTAATTTGTGTTTTCAAGCACGATTCAGACGATTTTCAAGCACGATTATGTGGAGGTTTTCAAAGGTGGGTTACAGCTTTATTGACTTGAGCCATCCACAAAGTGACTACTGTATCCTTATAGAGTTTCTGTATTTCACATGCATTTAAACCGTAGTTGCTCTTTGAACCGATTCTTTCTAATTCAGTTGATGGGTTTTCGTTAAAATTCCTACTTATTTTTCTTTAAATTCGTCATTTTATATGCTATCTGAGGATTCTTGCTGATTCAATTGATAGGTGTTTGAGAAAACTGGAAACAATTCCTACATTGGAATTTTTATATGGCTTTACTATTCATTTATTCATTTGTGAATAGATCAGCATGTGACTTCGTGTTCTGTTTGAATGATTGGTTGAAGCTTTTTAGCTGATACTACCTTTCTTCAAATCAAGATATGCATTTTGACTTTTGAAGTCAAAATGGTCGTCTTTTAATCCAGGATTTCTATGAAAAAGAGTTGTTTTTGTGTTAATCCTGTTTATGTTGTCTTAAACTCTTTATTTAATTTGTTATAATACTCTTGTTTGCCCCTAACTATTAATTGTTATGCATAATTTCAAATCCCAAACCACCGCTTGTTTGACTACAAAGTCAAACTCAGCATGTGACTTTGTGTTCTGTTTGAATGATTGGTTGAAGCTTTTTAGCTGATACTACCTTTCTTCAAATCAAGATATGCATTTGACTTTTCAAGTCATATTGGTCGTCTTTTAATCCAATATTTCTATGAAAAAGAGTTGTTTTTGTGTTAATCCTGTTTATGTTATGCATAATTTCAAGTCCCAAACCACGGCTTGTTTGACTACTGTATCCTTCTAATCCCTTCCTTGCTATGTACTAAACCGCTGAATGTCCAAATCGATTTCAAAGTAATTTGATCCCTGCACTCAGAACACGAAATGATTCTTCTACAGTCTGTTCTCTATTCAGGAGACCAAACAACCCACAGTAAATGTCCACCAAGCTAAAGTTCTATTCTGTTGCTATTTGTAAATATTATTTTTTGAGTTCCAACAAAAATAATTCCTGAACAACTCAAGAAATAGAAACTCTCACGCATATAGGCCTTCTGCCTTCTTTATCCATAGGTCCTAGGATCAGAACCTGGCTCTGCTTCTGTGTTTCAAGATCATTCAAGAAAGCATAATGTCTGTTACTAAGAAAGAATGTATAAACTATGAAGGACCAAGACAAATACCACTAACACCCATAAGCTATAATCTTCAATGCTTACATAATCTAATCCGTCCTGGTGCAGCTCTTATTCTTGATCAATTGGTTACCAGGTATTCACTCAAATGAATAAGAAAAAGATGGAATATAGAACAGACACAGTAACTAGGAACGATGCTTATCTACTCTACCTGTCGTTGCTTTGCCTATTTCAATAATCTTTCAGAACTTTTTGTAGGATGTTTGGCTAGGGTAAAGTTTCTATTTTAGGATACTATACTGAGCTGAATTTGATAGTTCGAAATGACAAATTTATGTATAGTAACTATTATGCTATATCTCGAGTCGGTACTTTTTTAAGGTGTTGATATAATCATCATAGTCGGGTATAGTAGGATATGGGATTAATTCATTCAGTAGCAATGTCCTTGAGCAAATTTTTGTTTGGTCAACATACTATAAAAATCGTCATAAAAACCATCCAACTTAGAAGATTGTGTTGTTTTAGAACAATCTTTGTGGAACAAATTTCTATTTGGTCACCATGTGGGTCTGATCTGGTATTTAAAGTTGTCCTTTAACTTGTACATTCCTAAATTTTGATCAATTTTTGAGAGGCTATTATATATACTGCTAATTCCCTATGTCTCCCTCTCTATCTTTTTCTTAACTTGTGCTTTACAAGCACATGATTAGTGCTATTGCTTTTGATGGTTCATGCAGTGAATGCTTCAGAGTTTGACCTTGATGTTGAAGACTACATCTTATTGGTGAGTGGCTGAAGTTCTGTGTTTTTTACTGGGCAAACATGTGGCGACAAACAAACTCGCCATCATTGTTTTGCCTATTATCAACTCTTACAAATTATGCAGTCTCTCAGAAAAGGGGAAGAAATTGGTCAGTTATTGTTGCCATAGATTTGTTCTTTTTCATTTTACTGTCTATTAGATTGATTTCAAAGCGTAGGGATCATGGAAGTTTTTCCTTTGCTACATACGTACTTTAGTTTGCTGTATAACTTGTATATGTTGCAATTTTACTAATCTACTTTCTTTTGCAGAATTTGATTATTTTGATGTGAATTATTGGCGAGTTTGGTACCTTCATGGTTTTATCTAATTGTTGAGTACTATATTCATTTTTTTTGAGAAAAATATATGTTGAAAAAATGGCTTTTCTGCATCTAATATACTTACACATCATATTATACTATAATTACTTAGAAATGACCATATGTGTTTATAATATAAATACCATCAATATATATATATATATATATATATATATATATATATAATTGCATCCCAGCTTTTGTTGATGTTCTAATTTTTGTATGTTAGCTTGAAATGAGGTTGTTATAGACCATAACATTAAATATCAATTGTGCCATGCATGTTTTAATTTTCTAACATAGCTCATAATTTGCGATTTGGAGTTTGGTGTAACTCTTTGAACGTCATTTGTTCTGTTTGTTTTTGTTCAAGTTTTATTAGAGTAGTATATTTTAGTTGTTATTGACTTGGTGTATGTCAAACATGTCATTAATTTTGTGCAATCTTAGTGTTTGTAAGGAGATGTTCTTTCACACCCATGATCACTTTGCTTCATCTGATTTCACATATATGCATGTTTTACATAGTAAAACTATATTTGTATTATGTATTTTTAGCTTGCATTCACTCAAATATTGTATCGTGCCGCATTACGTGGGTACACACAACTAGGATTGGTCATAATTACTTTCAATAGGATCGGATGGTCATAATTACGATCCTATTGAATTATGACCAATGTTATGGTTATTTTGCATTGATTACTATTAAAGAAAGATAGAGTTTTGACCAACACTGAAATTTTGAGGTAATATTTGTTCTCGTTTGATTCTTCTTTTATGTTTTTAATACCACAAATATTTGATTTGTTGTTGTTGTTGTTAGTCAAGCTATCTATTGGAGCTATTACTGTAAACCATATTTTAGTTATGGTTTTGTTGTTTGCAATCATTCAACTTGAAGTTTGTTTTTATTGCTAGGTATATGTTTTTTCTTTTACATGGGTTTAAGTATAGATGCTTTTAAGTATGGGTTTTTTACATGTTTATTTTTAAATATTTAAATATTTGTAAGTTGTTTTATTTTTCTTTAATAAAGTTCTTCCGTTTGTTTTTGTCTTTTTTTGCAAAAAAATATGTGTTTTATGGCTCTTTGCTTAGGCAAATGTGTACATATTATTTTGTAATTAATGGTAGGTTTCATAAGCTATAAAAAATTTGATTTTACAACTTTTTTGATTTACTCGTAACAATAAAGATATGATTGTAAGGGAAGATTTTCCAGGGAACCTTAAAAAATGTTATAATATTTTGTATAGGGGTTTTACATTAAGGAGATTGAATTTTCAAAGCATGGTTTGTGAATATGGGTTGTAGGAGATGATTTTGAAACTTGGGAATGGATGTATCCTCTTGTTTAGTTGTACACATACAACAATGGAGTTGTTTCTTTCTAATGATATGATGTTTTGATCTTTAAATTCCATTTGTTAATATATACACTTCTTAACATTAGATGTCTTTCGTCCTTTATTTAATTTAAACCATCAATGGTAAGTTTTTAACCTTTATCTAGGTATAGATGACCGATTGCATCCCGCTGCATTGTGCAGGTATACAACTAATATATATATATATATATATATATATAAATTAATATTGCACGAGTATACAGGTATTATTTTTCCACACGATTTTTCATAAAATAAAACTCATGATTTTTTATATTTAAAATTAATGTTTATCTTTTTTTTTTGTTATCTATTTAATCCAAATGACTTAATATTCAAATTTATATGTATTTGATTGAAATAAATTTGTCTATGCGTATATGTATTTGATTGAAATAAATTTGTTTAAATTTCAAACATCTTGATTATTTCAACGAAATATGGTTGAACCATATAAGCAAATGTTCGTATATGTTTGGACCGACAGATTTCTTAACTTTGGAAATCATACAACTAACAGAGATGAAACTATATGGATTCAAACCAAGCAACTTTACGGGTATTTATGTATGATATTCATTAACTCATTCACTCACAACATACGTTAAAAGCGAGCTTCCAACAGAGCAAAAATAACATATGTCAAAAAGCAAGCTTCCAACAGAGCAAAAATAACATACGTCAAAAAGCAAGCTTCCAACAGAACAAAAATGTCGTTAAGCATCGATATAACAAATCACACTTCCACCAGCTACATGGTTTTGTTTCATTGCATGCATTGGAATTAATCTTCAAAGAATTTGAGCGGTCGAAATATCTTGGCTTACTTTCAGGAAACTGTAAATGTCAACTGCGTACATGTTACGGGTTACCATGTGCACATGGACGACATGTTATTTCAATTCAGGCCAATATATTCCACTTGAATCGATTGACGGATTTTGGAGGAAACTTGATTTATCACCGTGTATATCTGTGGAAGATGATGATATTTGTTATGATAAGGAAGTCAAATGTTTACTAAGAACTTCAAAAAACAGCCGAGATCTATGAAGTTCAGTTTTCTAAGAAAGTTAAGGGAGATACTCTCGCCTTGGACAACTCGGATTTGTGAACCGACTGTTCATACAACAACTCGTGGCCGTCCCTCATTGAAGAGTAAGGTTGTCAAAAAAAGTCGTGTCGACCCACCAACTCAAGAACCTCATTGGCATTGTTGTCCAAACGCGTCAACATTTGTGGAGTTTGATGTTTCAACGAAAGATGAACATGCGAGACATAGTTCATACTTTGACCAAAAAAATTATGCACATTCATACATTAATCAATTTCCAAGTATTTTTCTTCCTTACATCGTGCAGGTACGTAACGTAGTTCATGCAAGTTAATTTTTTTTTTATCTCAATGTATTAATCAAATTTTAAATAATTTCGATTTTTACATCACACAGGTACAAGATGTAAAAGACGATGGAAACTGCAGATTTCGAGCAATAGCCGTTTGTCTCGGTCGCCACGAAGATGAATGACCATCTATTCAATATGATTTAATGGATGAGTTAAACATGTACAAGATATAATATCTCTAGGTGTATGACATTGAACTCTGACATCAATTTTATAACTCCTTGAACTTCTTTGAGCTGGACTCATTTGCACTAAATGAGCATTGGATGTATGTTTTTAGAACGTGCTTGTTGATTGTTTCAAGATACAATGTGATACTACATTATTTAACAACTATAGGTAGTCTGACATTCTTCCCACCTCGATCTAGTCCTCCGCCGTGGTATGAACATGCTGCTTTTACAATTGGATACGTTAACGGTAATCATTACGTCAACATATCTTTGGTAGAAGGGCACCCGATGCCTTCTATGGTGCCAAATTGGTTTCGTTTCAAATAAGATTGCGTAACTACATGGGTTACTTCGTACATGACCCGAATAAATAAGTACGGGCAACTGTTATATAGTAATCGTACTACGTAATTTATTTCACTTGATTAATTTGTAATATTTTCAGACTTTTTGTGCTTCATATTAGACAATTAAGTGTGATATATATACATAATTATATTAGAGGGTCTAGAGTGTAAATGTATCTCTTATATATATATATATATATAGAGAGAGAGAGAGGAGCGTTCAAATAAAAACCGCCCCAATTCTAAGAAACCGTGTAAACCAATCTCATCCATCCATTTTATTGATCAACGGTTAAGATTATTTTAGTTTATTTAAGGAAATRAAAAAAATACATACTAAAAATATAATCTTATATCATCAATAAGGGTAAAAGTGTAAAAGATTATTTTAGTTTATTTAAGGAAATAAAAAAAATATTAAAAATATAATCTTACATTATGCATCAGTTTCATACAATTCAATGATCATGCACATTAATTTCATGTACAATAACATATATTTTATTAACTATTTTATTAACTATTTTACATGAATCTATTTCATTAACTATGCACCCGTTTCATGATACGTATATTTCATAACGAACAAAAATCCATTATGCACCCGTTTCATGTTCATTCTATTCAATGAATCTATTTCATTAACTATTTTATTAACTATTTTACATGAATCTATTTCATTAACTATGCACACGTTTCATGATACGTATATTTCATAACGAACAAAATCCATTATGCACCCGTTTCATGTTCATTCTACCAACTAAACTGGTCAACTTCGATTACAATGCAACATTGATCACCATGAAACTAGTTCATGAATCACGAATCAATTAGAAAATGAAAATGTTTTACCATCATGAACCTATTTCATTAACTATTTTGCAATGAAACCTTTTCACATTGAAATTTTTACATGCAGATTAATTTCATATACAATAAAATATATTATGCACCCGTTTCATGATACGTATATTTCATAACGAACAAAATTCATTATGCACCCGTTTCATGTTCATTCTACCAACTAAACTGATCAACTTCGATTACAATGCAACATTGATCACCATGAACCTGTTTCGTGTTCATTCTACCATCATGAACCTATTTCATTTATATATACCATATGCATTGAAGAAAAAAATAAATCATTTTACGATGAAACTTTTTCATATTAATACAGTTTCATAAACATTGATTTTTTTTTCTCCAACCTCAACCCACGATTTCATTCCTAAAGTTGATATAATCTTCATACAAGCTTTCCAGATTCATTGCATACCAAATAATTAAAAATCAAGATTTTAATAATATAATATAATAAAAGTTTGAAACGTTACCATTTTCATACTTTCTTTTATTAAATTGCCTTAAATAAAATGTATTAATAACTTCCTTAATTATCAAAAAATTGTGTAAAATGACATAAATACCCTTATCAATTAAATTTAATTTAAAAAAAATGGAATTTTCTTATTGGTCGAAATTGGTTTACACGGTTTTTTAGAATTGGATAGTTTGCATTTGAACCTGCCCCTATATATATATATCCCTGATTGTAGTACACAAATTACCAAGTTTATCTTGGTATCAGAGCCGGCCCTAGACACCCTACAGCTGCCGCCCTATGGCTGCCATCACAAGGCAACCCTAAAGCTACCGCAACCAAAGTCTCGTCCGGATATTACTTTCGCGGTCAACAAAGTCTGACAATTTATGCACTCCCCCATTAAAAATCATTGGAAGACAATCAAACAAATTCTTCGTTACTTGCAGGGCACTACTGACTATGGTTTACGAATCATGCATGATTCAGGCACAATCCTACATGCCTACATTGATTCTGCTTACAACTCCCTGATTGGCTTCTCCGATGCTGACTGGGTTGGTTGCCCTGACGACCGTCGATCCACTGGGGGATATGATATCTATCTTGGTTCAAACCTAGTATATGGTCTACACGAGAACAAAAGAATGTCTCTCAATCATCAACAAAGTCTGAATACAAGGCTCTAGCCGATACTGTTGCTGAGCTCACATGGCTCCAAACACTGCTGCACGAACTCCAGGTTCCTGTGAAGTCAGTTCCTATCTTATGGTATGATAATCTTGGTGCTATGTATCTTTCAGCTAATCTTGTCTTTAATGTCCGTACCAAGCAAGTAGAAGTTGACTTTCACTTTGTTCGAGAAATGGTTGCGCAACGGAAGCTTTTGGTTCAGTTTATATCTATAGATGATCAGATTGCAGACGTGTTCACCAAGCTGCTACATTCACAACGGTTTCTCCTATTACGGTCCAAGCTACAGGTCGCTCCCCAGCCTTAGCTTGCGGGAGAATATTAGACAATTAAGTGTGATCTATATATACGTAATTATATTAGAGGGTCTAGAGTGTAAATGTATTTCTTATATATATCCTGATTGTAATTGATATACAATACACAAATTACCAAGTTTATCTCTTTATTTGTTGATTTATCAATTAACTTATTTTGATGATCTTTTTTGTATTAAATTATTTTATATTTGTAGCTTTAAATATTTATTTAAAAATACATATATAAAGTATTTATTAATTAAAACGTTAACAATACATTTATAAAAATTAAAAATAATTTTATAGTTATCTGAATTAATTTAGAAATAGTTAGATGGCAAAATTTTATTATAAAACATAAATTTTAAAAAATAAAATTAGAAAACAATGTTGAAAAAAGTTATAAAACATAAATTTCTTGAAAAAAAATATCGGTAATTATAGTTAGTTGACTTTGACCTAAGGGAGGGAGGTGCACTTTACCAATATGGGGGTTGCATATATCCCCACCCAGAATAAATAGTAGACTAACTTTGATTGCCAAATATATTACAAAAGTGTGTTGTTAGAGAAAGTTTTGTATGATTTGTAAGTGTAAATTTTATCGATATAAATGTATTTATAACATCTGTTCTGGATAATTTATCTTTAAAGATTCTATTTTAAAAGCCATATTATGCTTTTGATACACTTAAGGAAACATAATATTCTTTTGATGTAATTAAGACAACGAATAATAACTTTATAAACAAAATATTAAACGTATACAACCAAGTGAATTCCATCGATTACCTCAATGCTTAAAAAGAAGTAATTTAATGAACTGCATCCATCGTTGCCGTCTTCATCATCTTTGAGTCGTTTTGTGTCCTATGTGGACATGTACTCTTAATTTCGCACATAGATCTTCCATGAAACATAGACATACAAATAACTGTGCATTTAAAATACTTTTGTAAAAAGTCGTACCATTAAAACCTAATAAGAACCAGAAATCAGACCTCCCTAATCATAACAAGAATATCCTAAGAGAGCGTTTGGTTTACATAATGGAATTTGGAGGAATTGGAGTTCATCAAAGAAATTTGACTTTGAAGCAATTAGAATGGAATTTGATGAATTTTGATCATGCATTTGGTACGATGGAATTGGAATCTCCATCTCTATTTGGAGGGAGATTGGAGGTGGTAGCTGTGATGACGATAATAATGACATAGTGACAGGTGGTGGTGAGGGTGATAATTGTGATGATAACAGTAGTGGCATGGTGTTCGGGACAGGGGTTATAGTTGTGACTATGACAATAATAACACGATGGTCGATGAGGTGGGTGGTGGTAGTTGTGATGACGATAATAATGACATGGTGGTTGGTGGAATGGGGTGGGGTTAGGTGGTGGGTTGCAGTGTATTAGTTGTGACAACGATAGTAGTAACATGGTGGTCGGATGGTGGGATGGGGATGACAGTTGTGACGAGGGCAATAATATTATATTGCAACCATATAACACCAAAATAAATATTCTATCAATATACTTTAACCGTAAATCGGACTAATATATGGAAAAACATATATAACTTAGACATACGCAAAACTAACTTGAATAACTACGATGATTCTTTATTCGAATAGATTATTAAAACCCAACGACAATAAAATTAGCATTCTAAGTAGAAATTGTTGAAATATCATCCATTCTAATAACCAAAAACAACATCAAAGCAAAACCCAAAGTGGCATATCTAACTAATTACAAATGCAATTATATTTATAATTAATTAACTAATTATCTTATTTAATGAAAATATGTTAAGGAACATTATTATATTTTAAAAATAATTAAATACAAATTCTTTTATTTAAACTAGAGAAAAATTAATAAAAAAATTAACAAACTTTTCCATTTTAAATGGTTTAGTCCCTAAATTATTTTTTCAAATAAAAGTATCATTAGAGTCTTTCTTTTTGAATGATTAAGTTTCCCCATATTTTAAAAAATAAATAAATAAGCCAATCGGACTTTTACTAGTCTGTTAATGTAACTTTTTTTAGGTTAAAAAAAATGTTCAGAAACTTAATCAATCAAAATGAAAATGTTTAATGGTTTTTTCATTCAAAAAAATAATTAAGGGACTTAATCATTCAAAATTAGAAAGTTTAATGATTTTCTCATTAAAAAAATAGCTTAGGGACTAAACCATTGAAAATGAAGACGTTTGTTGAGTTTTTTTAAACTTTTCGGTTTTGTTTTGAATTTAGATTTAAAAGCATGACTTGTTCATGAAATTATGTGTTTTATATGACCTAAAACGGTCTATAGAATGTTTTCGAAGAGTGTCACAGGTTGTGCTTAGACTAATCCCGGTAAATTATGACTACAAGAAATTAGTCCTGATAAATTCAATGGTCACAAGTTGTGACCGTAAGAAATCAGTCTTGATAAATTCAGTGGTCACAAGTTGTGATTATAAGAAATCAGTCCTGATAAACTCAGTGGTCACAATTGTTATGTACGCCTACAATCGAACCCTGAGCAAAAAGAAATTCCACCATATCCCACAGGGTCTCAACCACTACACCACAGCCCTTAGGCTGCGTTTGGTACATGGGAGGGATAGGATAGGACGGGACAAAACTCACTGTCCCACGTTTGGCGCAACATGGAACAGAACGAGAACTCACTGTCCCATGTTTGGCGTGACATGGGATAGGGACAAGAACTGGGATAAGGTGGGACATCATGGGACAAAAGAAGTTTTTTTCTTGTTCCACCAAAATAGGTGGAACAAGATGGGACAAGAATGAGACATAAATTAAAATATTACTAATCTACCCAAGTTTGATATATAACCTTAATATGATATTTGTTTTAATGGTCATCACTGCTAGTTTCGGCCGCCGCCACCACTATTGGCGGCCACCTGCACCTCCACTTCTTCTTCCTCTACAACAACATCCTCCACCTCCTTCATAACTACCGGCCACCAAGTCCATTGCCACCTCTACCATAGTCGACCACTGACCAACACCGTCCATTGCCACCATCATTACCGCCGTTCACCATCTTCAATTCCTCCTCTACTGCAACAACCTCTTCCACGACCACCATCGGCCACCACCATTCATTGCCACCTCACCTCCACCATAACCACCACCACCACTATCTTCATTACATCAACCACAACTACCTCCTCCACCGTTGTCAACCGCCGCCACCACCAGAATCTACCATCTTCCGGTCTTCTATAACCACCATCGTTCATCAAGCACCACTGCCTCTACCTCCATAACCGTTGTTGGCCATCGACCACCACCGCCCGTTGCCACTACTGCCGTCGGCCACCACCACCTCCACCATAACCAAAACCACCTCCACCAACACCAATACTACTATCAATTATATCAAAATTTTCATTCAAATTTGGTACAAATATGAAAATTATGTACAAATATTTATAAATTAAATTCTTTAATTATTTACTTTATTTGTGTTAATTATAACGATTATATAATATTTAAAATCATCAAATAACTTTTAGGGGTAGCTTGTCTAGCGTACCAAACACCAGACATACTCCTGTTATGTCCAGTTCTGTCCTGTCCAGTCCTGTCCAATTATTACTGCATACCAAATGCTACCTTAAGGTTGGTTTATAGAATGTTGATGCAATATACTAAAATCAATTATATGATAGCTTTATGAAATAATTGAGTTTCACTATGATGGATTATAGATAGGAATGGTTTCCTAATCGATTGTTAAACCGGTTCCAACTAGCTTGAAGAGATATGGGTTCAGACCAATCTCTAGGAGACAAATGCAGGATCAAATGTAATGATGTAACTGGTCCAACCGATTCCTTAAAATAGTGTTTGGTACACAAATTGGATGAGACATGACTGAATAGGACTTGACATGACTAATTGTCTGTACTACGTTTGGTACGACTAGAATATGATTGAACCAATTGTATGTCATGCATTTGGTAAGTTAGACAGGACATGACATGACAAAATTGTTAGAATGACCAGATTGCCTCTAAATGCTGTTTAATGTTATTTTGCATCATATGATGATTGTAAATGACACAAATCAACCAAAATATATTTAAGTAATTACATCTATAATATTTATATTATTTTCTAAATTTGTATACATGATTGTAACACAACAATTGTAAAAAACATGCATAATTTAAAAATATTCCAACACAACAATTGTAAATACGTACATAATTTAAAAAAATTCCAGCACAACAAAATAACACGTGTCATAACATCTTCAAAAGTTTAAACATTTAAAGACAAAAATTGTCTTAATAAACATGTCAAGTGTACCAAAAATAATCTAAACATTCCAAAGTATTTACTTTTGTTTTGACCATATTTTAAGACTACTACTTGTCCTCGTCATAAATTGATTTCACAAATTCTAGTTTTATATCATCATCCAAACTCTTCCAAAAACGATATTGGGACGGTTTGTTACCAAAGTACTTACCCATTCGAATGATTTCCATGACACCAAGTCCAAGTCGTTTCAACTCATTGCTTAAGCCATCCATTTCCGTTGTAGAATTAGAGATAACTGACACCAACCTTTTCATTTGATTGGTTGCTTCATGGATTCCATTCTTGGTTTCCTCCACTACATTGGATATCTCGTTTGTCCTTTTTCTCTTTTTACTTGTTCCTTCTCCTTCATTCGGAATGGAGGAATGAGAAGTTGTATTGGAAGGACTTGGGATGGGAGAAACATTAACTTTGGTCGAAAAATCATCATCATTTTCCATGTTCATATTTTCCAAAGCATCTGTAGCAGATTCGGCCATGTTTACTGAACACCAACTTTAACCGCTCATAAGCTGGGAATGGCTTATTAGAGATGTAGTTTTTGTTGGGATGTTTCTATCCATTCGCAACATATTTATACAATTTACATCACTTTCGTGTGTAATTTGTTGTATTTCGGTTGATCTGATTTGAAGTCTAGTGAATGTTCTTTGGTCCAAAGTTTCTCTCTCGTTATTTATATTCTTCCATTCAATTAACCAAATGGTAGGAGAAAGCAAATACACGAGCATTTAATATGCCATAAGTTAATGAGTACAACCAAGTGGTTCCGATCCATCACTATAAATTTCACAAAACAAAACAATTGTCAAAATCAGAAACCCTTTGCAAAAGCATTCATAGGAAGCATTCAAAAACACAAACTCAGATTCAAAATATTTATAGAAACCACAGTAGGAAAGTATTAAAAATCCCAAAATCAGGTCAAAATATTCTAAGAAACCACAGTAGCCAATCAAAATCACAAAGCAATGGAAGATTCAAAATCATAAAGAACCCACAGTAGTCATTCTAATAAACCACAGTAACTCAAAAACATAGTAGCTGATTGCGAAAATGGTTGTCGATGTCGAAAACTGATTTCGAGTTCATGGAATTGCTTTGGTGCATGAAAGTATGGAGAAATCGACAACAATGGAAAATGTAGAAGAAATTATACATGAATCTAGAATCGAGTTCGTGCTCGTGAAAGCTGGAGTGTGAAATCTAGAAGAAATTAACCATTTCTCTAGTATTTTTACATATTATATTATTTATTTATTTAATAGCATTATAAATAACAATCAGAAAATGTTTTATTTATTTGGATTATAAATACATAAACATGAACTTTGTAGAAATTATTTAGAATACATAAATATCAACTTATTAAATACATAAAGTTGTTTAAACACCTAAATATTAATTTATAAAAACGTATTCTCGTTAAGAGCTGTTTGGTTGATTTTTTTTAATTAAATCATGTATTAATAAAGTTAACTGTATTTATAGAATGAGAGAGTTTTGTTTGAAATGGGTTTTTTTTCATAGAAAGTAACATGTTCTTTAATTTGAATGGAAAAGTTTGGAAGAAAATAAAACTTGGCTTTCTATGTAATCTTTCTAGAGGCTTACTAAATAAGTTATTTTCTATATTATTAATCAATTACCAAACAATGATGTATAACCAAGTAAATAAGCTGTTAATTTATTAAGTAGGGGTTTGTTCGGTAGGAACTTAATGGGCTGTATAATGGATATGGCTCCAGTCATTCGATATCGGCTTATTCGCTCAACCCATGACTGAACCGATCAGCTGAAATAGTTATATCCTTTGTACTCAACCATTTATTCCCCTTCTATCCTTTCCCTCTTTCATCCCCATCCCTCTTCCTTCTCCGTCTTGCAAGACACCAAAGGCTCTCCTTTGAAATCATCCACCATTGCTGGCCCTCTGGTGCCTTCTCTACGGTCTCGACTCGTTCTTCTAAGTGATGATTACTTGAATTTCGATTTCCCCTCTACTGCATAAATCAGGATTCTTTTTCCTTCTCAGGACTATCACTTGAATCTCGATTTTGGTTGAAATCAACATCAAAATCAGGTTTCGATTGTTCGGTTTCCTTGACCTTCTTCTCATCTCGCTTTAGATATTCGAGTGCTGTTAAAAGCTTCATATTTTTTAGTTCATTTAAAGCTTTAGATAATCAGATATAAAGTTGAAGCTTTAGATCTCCGATAAATCCTGTTATCAGATATAAAGTTGAAGTTTTTGAGTTCTTCTATGATTCTACACATCTGGTATTTTTTTTATGTAAGAATGGGAGGATATATGGATGAAATTTTATGCATATTAGGTGTTTGATGAAATGCTTATGTATATGGTTCTAGTTCTAATCCGTGAATGAAATTTTTGTTGCGGATCTAGTATTTTAATTGTTTCACTTGAAATTTTTAGTTGTATCCATACTGTTTAAAATATAGATTGAGGATAAAATTGATATTTATGACATTCAAACTGTTTATTCAACACAATAATCGAACAATATATTTGTTATCTACAGACAATTTTATCCATATAGGTGTTAATAGAAAATGAACCGAACAGTCTATAAGACCCATTAACCTATGGTTTAACTCCCTTAAAGCTTTTAGTGGTTAGAGTTTAACTAGTCCTCATGAAAAAAGCACATAAGTAATATTGGATCGATTGGCTTCAACCGGTCTACTCTTGAATTTTTTTCACATGCCCATCTTTACTATTCGGATGCTTTTAGTACCTCGAATACAACACCCACTTGAACACCTTTTCTCTTTAAAATCATAATAAACATTGTCATATGATTTATTGGTTATATATTTAAAAAATTGTCATCAAGCAATATTATTATGAGTTTGAGTTTGAAAGGAAAAAGGCTTTCTTTCTACTAGAAAAACAGATCAAACAAGTAGCATAACAAAACACTGAATCCATCCATAATAACTCCCCTCAATAGAACAGAATAAACCAAGATATCTCAACCAAAAATCTCAAATAGCAAACGTGATCTGATCAAAGAGTTTTAAGTACGGATTCCTCTATTCAGGCTCACCATGCGACTTGAACCATCCATCTGACTTCCCCTACTCCCCATCGCACCACCCTGATAATTGTTACGCCCACCTCCTCCATACGTAGAATCATGGAATCGTGAAGAACTCTGCTGTTGATACCCACCTCTCGATTGGTTTCCTCGATACGTCTGGCCAGGACCAAACGCCCTTCCGTTCCCATACCCTGACCGCCCACCACTGCTCCCCACTCGTCCCTGTGAGTAAGACGAYGTGTTATCTTGCCATTTTGTACCACCAGCAACAGACGCATAATCCTGACCCTCCCTCCTCCTTGATGGCAGACTCTCCAATCCACCTCCACCAAGCCTAGCCTCKAYTGCYCGCTCGTTGCTCTCCGCAAGAACCGTCAGTTTCTCTGTGAACTGGAACGCCAAAGCCTGTAGTCTGCTATGTTCAACCTCATGGAAAACAATGCACTGTGTAGGTTGATCCCAGCTCGCATGAAGCTCATCATTGATCATCATTTTGCTCACRGTGCAATGGGTCTGATAGGTGGAGAGGTCAAACATCTGTGAAAGCTGCTCCAACTTTAAAGTCTCGTAGCACGAGGAATACGTGAAAAGATAGGTCCTTAGAGCTTCTTCTTTGATCTTGTCTTTTAGCATTTCTAGAACCTTCTCACGGTTTCTAAGGAGTCTCCAGACGTCAAGTGAGTTGATAACGTCAAAGGATTTTTGGAAGTCTCCTTTGGTAAGGGCTCTGGTTGCAGCCATAACATGGTCCCTTACGTTCTCAGGGGGACCAGTGAATGTCTGCCTCTCGCTCACTTCGAGTAACCTTCTCAACGTCTTGCTGATGACTTTGCGTCTAGCATCATGGCTGTTTGCAGCCATATTTGGAACCTCCAAGAGCATGGCACATATCAAATGCACGGCCTCCAGAAGTTCGAGATTGATGTGCATGTGATATGGCATCTGCCTTCTCCTTTCCAGCCGTTCCTGCACCAAGAAATAAACAACTTCTAATGGTTATTAAGTAGGATTCATTTGGTCTGAGCGAATGAGGATGGGATAATAGTAGTAGGATGTGTATGGTTTGATGGAATGAGGATGAAAAATGGGTACAAAAGATAACAGGAATCACCCACACCCATGGCGGGGGTGGGTTTCAAACCCATTCCAAAATATCATTATTCATCATCATCATCATTCGTACTATTGTTAATAAAATGGAGTAAATTATTTGTAGCAATAGTAATATTAAAAATAAAAATTATTAATTCAATGATAATATTATTATAGTTAATAATAATGTTGACTTGTTATTTTTACTTCTGCTCTTAACATCATGATTAGTATATTATTCATTATTAGCGATAGCGATGGTAATAAATATTTACTATTAATTGTTATTTTTTGTTATACTATTGTTATGTTAAGGATAAATACGAATTTATTACATCTTTAAATGCATAATCTTTGCAATAATGCAGCAAAAGGTTAAATATATAGATTGCATGCGGCCATGGCACTAGTCTATCAAATGGGCTGAGACTAAAATTGGCACCAAGATCCTTCAACGGTTCCAATCACACTATATGATACCAGTTGAAACTTGCACATATAGTAATAGTAGTCAAGCATTTGCAAACCAAGGTAATGGCCAAAAACCTCATCACCAACAATATACCTTCAGGGGCAATTTTTACAGTAAAAGAAGAGACATCGGAAATATGAAAGATATAGTGAAAACAATAAGAGAAAGGAGGAGAAGACAAAAATTACTTACAACATTTACAAGTATAAACAATTAAACTAGAGACTTCTACCACTGTTATTACACTACTTAAAGAAAAGGAAAAAAGAACGCATTTAGACGAAGACTTCCAACTAGAACAACACAAAGATTTAAGAGACAGACACAAGAAAAATAGCAACTGATTTGTTAAAGTGAAAGAAAAGAAAAACACAAATCAAATAAAGAGAAAAAAAATGTCAAATGACAGAGGGAGGAGAAAAACAATCTGAAAGCATATATGACAATTGGCAAAGATAAATAATCTATTGCATTATGCCCTAGTATCGGCCTCACTATTACTTCTAGTTAGGCTTGTTAAAACTGACGTTAAGTATTTTTCCCAACTTCAGTAAGAGGTTATTTAGCTGGTGATCATGGTACCAGGACAAACTAAACTACTCCCTTACTAGTTACTACAACTATGTTTTCAATTGCCATGACACCTAGTCTGAATACAGGCCATATAGACAACTGTCGGAACTAGCTAGTCTTGGCAACAGTTAACTTGGAAGTTGAACTTATGTAATATTGGTAAGATAAATACCAAATAACCTGGAGTAAGACCATAAGATTTGGAAAGGACCGGCTCCAAAAGAGTTCTTGTATTTAGATATATTGTTTCGCATGAATAGCACAACTCAAAGCCACCACTGTACAACATCATCGTCACATAATGTTTTCATCAGACCGTTTGTAACAAGGAAAAGTACACACATCACTGTGCAAAATCAGCACCACATAAAGTCAGAAAAAGCAACAAAATTAGATTTCTTATAAGAAGCCAGACTATGACAAACTTTTCAAAATGGTACCAAAAACACACAAAATTCACAAACAATGTGGAACTGCAGATGGTTAACTCTTTTGTAAATCTTCTAATTAAACCATTATAATACCCTGTCAAGCCAGCTAATTTCATTCGACGTGCAACTATATAATCATGATAACAATGTGTTCTAATCGAACTCCTTAAATCAAGTTAACATTAAACCCATATATGATTATAATGGTAACAGCTCCTAAATTTGTGGATTTTCTTGTTGGTATTATACACAATGTAGAATTCAGATGTATGCCTGTCTTTATCTTTTCCCATGATGATTTGTTATTATTTTATTAATTTCTAGGATTGTATCAACGACCTAATTATTGTTTTCAATTGTACCAAAATCTGATTATTAGCACGCCCACAACACCAATTATCTTAAACTCAGGCATACATATAAAAGCCACCAGTATTTACCCTAACCATTAGCAATCAGCTATGCAGTATAAAAAATATAATATCAGCCATACTGCACGTGTAATCCATATGTAGTCAAAATTACCTGTTCAGGAGTCTTCTCATGGTAGCGACTTTGAGAGACACCTTGTGCAAGCAGTTCCTTCACCCTCCCACCTAAATATAACTCAGAAAGGCAGCCATGTCCTTCCGCAATAAGTCCTGCTCTAAAGGCACAGAGGCCAAGCTGAGCCATTGATCTGTTAAATAGAATCTGGGTTGAGATGTCCATATGCTGAACATTATCCTGTAAGTGGCTCATGAGCAACAAGTCTCGGGATGTAGAAAACTCATCCAAGATGGCATGGTGGTAAATGTCGCAAAGCATTGCCCGGGCCTTGGTTCGYTCATCCCCATGCTTGTAAATRAGGGAGACTAACATATCCATCAGTGCCCTACTACTCTCTGGAAAAGTAGGTTTCCGTGGCACAATTTCAGGACTGATTACAAATGCAGTTGGACCMCGAGTTTCCTCCACAGCCTTTRATTCAGATTCTTCTCCACTCTCTRCMSCRTCTGATTGCTCGGACAGTTTCCGCATAGCATCATATACTTCCTGTGGTTTATAGTAGACAAGTTCAACAAGCCTTAGTGCTACCTTCGCTGCAGCTTTGTGATCCCCAACACGTTCAAGATATTCTTGGACATTTTGAGCAAGGACAAAAAACAAGGGTTCATCACGGAGCCTCTCAACATACTCACGAGTGTGAGGATCAATGCATTGTAGACTCTTAAATAATTCGACATCTACTTTCTCAAGAAAGGCAGCCAAGTTCCCCCATATACGTATGGTGTCCTTGAAGTCTGCGCCTTTCTGGGTCTCATTTTCATCCGGCTCCACCGAGTCATCAACCAGAATATTAGGATACTGGGCAAGAATATCAAGTATGACAAGCATATTCTGCACACACTTCTTCCATACATTTATAGGCATGTGCCCACTGAGACCTGGGTTGACATCAAACTGTGCCGATACAACACTGAATAGGATCTCAAGCTTCTGTGCAGGAGTTTTGGCCACCCTGGTCAGGAAAGTAAGCTGCTCAACCAGTTCAAGCCTTCCAGTCCCCTTTCTACCTCGGGCAGCAACAATCTCTTTAAACTTCTTGTTGACTATATCCCAAGTGACCTGGCTTGGATCCTTAAACTGCTTTTCCATTAGCTTATCTTTCTTATTCATCATTCTCTCCCAACCAGGTTCAGTTTCATCCTTCTCCTCATCATTATCGTCTTCAGACTCTGACCCAGAATCTACTTTTGTTGGGTCATCAATATCTGAACCAGTATCATCATCTTCMTCATCCTCTGACACCTCATCCGCTTCYTCTTGATCCTCAAAGCTTTCAGGAGTTTCTCTACACTTATTGATCAACTCCTCATATTGCTTATTGTTTTTCTTCAGTTTTTGCTTCATTGAGTTCAATGCCTTTGCATTGCTACTACTCATCTTCTTCTTTGCCTCCTTATTTGCCATGGCCTGATTCAAGAAGTCCTCTAACATAACCAAAGCCTTGACATAGTTGTTAGGGACTCTATCTGATTCTGTAACCCTCATGACCTTCTCAAGCTGCCTATTAATCTTGTCAAAGCTCTCCTGAAGGCTGACCCAGTCATTAATCTTCATTGCATTCTTCATCTGATCAATAGTTGCWGACAACTCCTCAAACCGCTTGTCTTTCGCAGACTTAATAACACGCTTATGCATGTCTCCATCGTCACTATCACTATCGCTATTGTCAAGATATTTGTTAGCACCAGGGGCACTAATAGCATTTTCTTGCCCCTCAATGACATCATCCTGTTCGGAATCACTCACTTCATCCTCAGTATCACTGTCACCCTGTCATCATAAAAACATAAAAATTACATTAGCAACAACCGAACCATCAATATTTTTTATTTTTTGTCGTCTCATTTCCGAATACAAATCATAAAGAAGATTGACTAGAAAATTTTATCAGATGCCAAACAAACCTGGTTACTCCAAAATTTCGACGCCATCTTCTTATCTCGCAGGTTACAAATCCAAGAACAACGAAAACTGCACAAAAAAACATTTAAAATTGCATGAAGCGAAACTCGAAAACATCAAACAGTAAGAACAAATTATAAACAAATATCAAAATATAGATCTGCCAATAGGCATAAAATCATCGAAGTATCTCGATTCGATCCAACGTTGATGGTAAAAGAGACAAATTTGCGACAAAATACCTGGAACTAGGAATCCGGTAGTGAGGTAAAGCTTGGGGAAACGGAAGGAGATGTGATTTGCGTCGGCTTTAGGTTTTGATTTTTAGGGCGAGTGGAGAAGGAGAAGATGACGGTTAACCGAATGGGTCAGATCCAATCCAAGTAACGGAAAACCAGGAATGAATTGGGCTCATGTTTAAATTGGGCCATACTTTCTGTGGGCTATATATTAATTTTATTTATAAATTTAAAGAAATTTGCTAGAAGGTATTCGTGCAATGCAGTGAGATATATTTTGATTTTAATATTTTATTTTATTATTTATCTCACTCGATGTTATAATATAATCTTATGATTTTGAAAAAATGATGATCTTTATATTTTTACATAAAATATAAATTTGTAGATATCATAAAAATTTGACAAAATATATCGATATTAGTATCAAATTAACTATTTAAAATTCCTCATTTTTGTGTACTTTTTTAATTCAATTTTTTATTATAATTTAATTTATATTTAATAACGAAGTAATTTATATTTGGTTTAATAATATAATTTTCTTATAAAAATAGTAATTAATTATTTTGTTAGAACTCATTCATTATCCTAATTGTATTTTAGATTTTTTATATTTTAAAATGAGATGTTTATACTCTATTTGATTATATTTATTAACAGTTACTATACGAATTCAAGTATGGGGCTTTAATAAGTTATTTTTATGCATAATTTATTTGTGATCTTGAATTTTAAGTAATTTGTCTCAATATATAGTACTTCATGCATAAAAATGATTTTTAAAACCTTTTATCAAATATTTTATAATATAGTATAAATTTCTAAACATGGGTTTTGAATACTAATACAAGCATGTAAATATTCGATCGATATTGGTTCTACATCGCAATTTTGGAGGCATTTGGTAAATATAAAAGTATAAATAATACAAATTGTGACTAAAATAATAACTTAGGGGTTTTAATAATTTTAAATAAATTTTAAAATAATTAAATTTGTATTTTAAATATAATTGATGATTAAATCGATTAAATAAACCATCAAATAATCAATTAATAATAAATGTCAAAAATTTAATAAAAAGTAAATTGCATGAAAAGATAACATATTTTATTTGGATTTCTATCGTAGGTAATTTAGTTTTAAAACTTTTATTTTTGTACCTAATATCAAACATTTAAATACTTGGATGATTTGTTTAATCATTAACCGATTACCATGATAACGTGACAGATGACATGGACAATGATGTGGATTTATTTTTATTTAAAAAAATAGTTTTAGTTCTTTTATTAGATTTTTTTTGCATTTGGGTTATTAAGAAGACGTAAACAAGCATGAATATCATCCTAATAAAAGAGTCCTTGAGTTAATGATCATTTCCTCATTTAAATTGGTCTCTTAACCATTTCTTTTTCGGATTGATCTAAATGTCACTAGTTCCGCTATATATTGCGGACCCAGCTAAAGACCAAAAAAAAATTCAACACAAATATGCAATTGTGACGGCCAGGTCCGCAATTGCGACAGTCCAGGTCCATAATTGCGACGATGAACTAGTTGAATCAAACATTTTTTTTTCTTTTAGCCAGATCCACAGAGTATTCCAGATGCAGTGACATTTAGGTCAATCCAAAAGAAAATGATTAAAAAGCCAATTTAAATGAAGAAAATAATCATTTGAACTAAATTTTTTTCTAATAAAAAACACATCCAAATAAAAATCCACAAAAACACCATTGCTTGTGAAATTATTTTTCATTAAAAAAATTATTTCCATTTTAATTTCAAATTTTTGACAATAACATGAACATTCATGTTCTTTAACCCAGAACATTAACATCATACCTAATGCAGAAGCAAATACAAAATGTAAATTCACAAACATCAACAACAAATGCATTCTAAATTTTTGTAATATAAACCTGAAATTAGAACTCCAAAATAAAACCCTAAATCAATTTCTCAAAACCCTTTAGTCTAATAAAGATAAAAATTGAAGATTATGATACATGATATCACATTCTTTGATTTATGTTTCCATATCACATTCCTTGATCTATGCCTTAATATCTCTTGATTTAATTCTTGTAATTACTTTTGTGATCATCTATAATATTTGTTTTCATTTATTTGCAAGTATAAATACTTGTTAGCAATGTTGTAATAAACAAGTTCTTTCCATCAATTTCTATATGGTATCAGAGCTCTAATCAATTAATTTTCCTAATCCCGTTTTTCCTATCACACAACCCTTCTTCATCTTATCACAATGGCCGTCGATGATCAATCATTCATCCCTAATACTATTGAACCCAACAACCACTCACTTTGGTCTCCCCACTCTTCAACAAGGCAACCCCGCCCCTACCAAGGCCGTTGTCGATGGTGTAAAGAGCAAGGACATTATAACACTTATTACTCCATTTTTTGCCAATAATTTCCTCAAGCAGTAACACCTGCTTTGTAACACCCCCTTCAAACTCACATTGCGTATAACACATATTTCATTTATAGAATATATGCTCAAGCCCATAATGGTCCACAATACAAGAGTCTACAATACAAAATACATAACTCAAAAATTCCAAAATACATGCTTTTGTATCCATAACATTTATCCTCCAAAACATATCCAAATATGGTCTTCATATAGCTAAGCATATAGGGAAATAATTCACATTTTCCCTTTTCTTTTACTATCATTATAATCTGCATTTCCTGCAACACATATTTGAAAACACAAAATGAGGGTTAGACTTGGAAGTCTAGTGAGATCCCTTTTTCCATGTAGTTGCAGGGTGATAACCACCAAAACATTTATTCAAATAAAATCATTTCACATTCATGTAAATCTATATTCTGTTTGAGTCCATCGGACCCCTGGTTTCAAAAACCAGACTTAGAAAATATTTCAACAAACAAGAGGATCAGAGCTCCTCTGGTTCCTCTACCAGAACTTCTGGTTAAACCAACCAGAGCTTCTTACTTGGGTAAAATTCTCAAAATATTCATAGATCAATCTCATAGATAATAAAATGGATTTCCCAAAGATAAAACACATTTTGAAAAGGATTTTATATGACTAGAGCTCTGGTTTTACTAGCCAGAGCTTCTGGCTTAAAATGCAAGACCAACCAGAGCTTCTGGTTCAATCCGCGTAGGCCAACTAGAGCCCCTCTGGTCTGTTTTTCTTATAAGAAAAACGTCTAAGTATAAAACCTTTTGAAATCTCTTTCAAAATATAATTTTGACAAAAAGCCCTTATCTATAGATACAGAGCCTCTGGTTTAACTAAAATATTTAGTAAAGACTTACATAATTCTCAAATCAACGTCTAGAACCCTCTGGTTCTATTATGAGGACCAACCAGAGCTCATCTGGTTCTTTTCAAGGAACAACCAGAGCCTCTCTAGTTCCTCTAAAATCAAACATTTGATCCAAAACATATTTTATCCAAAACCAATGACCATAGGCCAAGTTTTCCCCTTCTCAATAACATCAATACTATTATTTCTAATAAGAACAACATCTTTGAGTCCTCAGATCACAAAGAAGTAAGAACTCAAATCTATTGTAATCTTAAAAGACATAATAGCAAGAGCTATAATAACCACACGCAAATGCCACCCTTATATCCAAAGGTACACATCTCCTTGATATGCCACCTTTATAGCCGAAGGTACACCTCTCCTTGATATGCCACCTTTATAGCCGAAGGTACACCTCTCCTTGATATGCCACCTTTATAGCCGAAGGTACACCTCTCCTTGATATTGCCACCCTTATCCCATGGTACACCTCTCCTTGATATGCCACCCTTATTTCATCATCAAAATCTATGGATTAGTTTCAAACAAAGACAGACCGAAGTCACAACCGTCTTGATGAAACAACCTCCATAGTTTTATCCACAAAAATTATAAATTAATCCCAAACGAAGACAGAACGAAGTCACAACAGTCTTGATGAGATGTCCTCTATAGTTTTCAACCAATAATGGTTTCAAAATAGTTTTATCATCAAAACCTTCAAACTCAAGAACAGTCCGTTCTTTCAAAGATTTTCAAAACATCATATCTCCTTTAAATCCTCAAACATCAAATCTCCTTTAAATCCTCAAAACAGAATATCATTTCCAATACTGTTTTAAAGAAGCAATCTCTTATTTATCTTTCCAAAACAGTTTCCAAAAACCCAAATTCATAAGACTCAACTTAACTGTTAAAAACAGTTTTACTATCCTTTCTTCAAAATCAAACATCAAAACCCAACAGTTTATATAACAATATATAAAGGTTTTAGTTTAAAAACTCACCTTAACAAGCACAAATTGATAGATTCAACCACAGAACAGATTCTTCAAATAACACAGAATCTTCAAACACTTTTGTGCAGAACTCTTCTTAAGAACACTTCCACCACCACTCACACCTTTTCTCTCTTATAAGGTTTCTTTTCAAAATAAGATGATAAGATAAGATCTTATCTCTTTTTCATTCTTTATATATTTTCACCAAGGCGGTGGGGAACTTTTATTATTATAAAATAGTTTGGGCGGTGGCGGTTTTATTTTTTAAATCAACCCTATTTCATTTTGAAGATATCGCGTCTTCATATTTTTAAATAATTAAAGCTCATGCATGTATCATATCAAATATACACCCATATAATTCATGTATGCATTATATCACCTTTTTCACATATATGCATACGACTCATGCATTTAATTAAATAATCATGCATGTTGTCATGTAATTCAAATAATAATCACGTATAGGTTACCTCAACCCAGGTTGTGTGAAACCAGGTTATAACATGCTTCATCCTCTCATAAACTTGTGTTCAAAGGGTATCAACAATCACTTCACAACCCCAGAGCCTACATTGTGAGTGCCCCACTTTTGACCTTTAGGTGGTTACTTGATAGTGGTGCCTCTTACCACGTTACCGACAATCTAGAGACGCTTTCCCTACATGCTCCTTATGTTGACAGTGACGAACTAGTCATTGGCGATGTCTTTGGACTTCCAATATCTAACATTGGTTTCACATATCTTCTCACATCCTCTCATTCTTTTCGCTTAAATAATGTTCTTCATGTTTCTTTCGTGTCTAGAAACATAATCTCCGTCTCACAATTTTGTCATTATAATAATGCTTCCATCATGTTCTCACCTAGCTCGTTTCTTGTGAAGGACATACAAATAGGAGCTACACTACTTTTGGGTCCAAATAGATCTGGAATATATGAATGGCATCCCATTCGTCCAACCATCAACTCCACTACTCTATCTACAAGTTTAGACTAGCATCATAGATTAGGACACCCGTCCTTCTCTCTTCTCAAGAAAATTAGTTCTATGTTAACCTTTCTATTCCAAGTTCTCCTTCAAATTGCAATGCATGCAATTGCAATAAAAGTCATAAACTTTTATTTTCTCAATCTACTATTAGCTCAGATACGCCATTGGATGTTATTTACAATGATGTATGGACATCTCATATCTACTCATATGATGGTCACAAATATTACATCATCTTTGTTGATCACTATTCTAAGTGTATATGGCATATCCCCTTAAATACAAATATAACACAAAAGATGTTCTTATTCGTTTTAACACACTAATTGAAAAATATTTCATTCGTCTTATCATCACTCTCTACTCAGACAATGGGGTAGAATATGTAAAACTTAACCCTTTTCTTGCTTTACATGGCATCACTCACCTCATATGCGCTCCCCACACACCTCAACATAATGATTATTCAGACGTCAACATAAACATATTGTTGAAACATGGCTATCTCTTCTTCATCATGCCTCCATGGCTCTCAAATATTGGTCTTTAGCATTCTCAACTGTTGTTTACCTTATTAATAGCTTACCTACTCCAATTCTTGCACACCAATCTCCCTTTTCATAAAATTTTGGCTTTACTCCAAACTACATGAAATTACATAGCTTTGGTAGCCTATATTAGCCATGGTTACGACCTTATACCTCACACAAACTTGATCAACGCTCAACACCATGTGTCTTTATTGGGTATTCTTCCACCCAAAGTTCCTACTACTGTCTTGATCTCAAAACCTACAAAATATACGTCTCGTATCATGTTAATTTTGTTGAACAATTATTCCCTTTTAAAAATTTAACTTCTATCCACACACCTCCTAACATTGACACATGGTGTACCATGCCTCCCCCTCTCGTCTCTCTTACTTCACTTGATCCAACTACCGTCTCAGAGTCAACCTCAACCTCATTCTTTGCCACAATAATCATATCATTTATTTTTGTTGTCTATGTCGATGATATCACTTTTATATCTCATCTTTCTGATTGATTTTCTCTTAAAGACCTTGAAACCTCTCTTACTTTCTAGGTATTGAAGTCATTCCTTACCCATGTGGTCTCTTCTTTAGACAACAAAAATATACTATTGATATTCTAAAAAAAGGCTCACATGGAAGAAGCCAAACCAATGCCAACCCTTATGATCATATCTCCACCCCTTGCTCTTAACTATAGGTCACCTCTTACCTACCCAACTGAAAACCGTGCCTTTGTTGGAAGCCTTCAATATTTATCACTAACTCATCATGATGTTGCTTTTAGTGTTGACAGGTTGTCATAATACATGTATTGTCCCACTAATGAACATATGGAGGCTCTTAAAAGTCTCCTATGATATCTAGCAGGTACAATCAACAAAGGAATCCTGATTCACAATTATTCACCTTCATGACTTCATATCTTTTCTGATGTTGATTGGGCATGAGACAAGGATAATTACATTTCGACTACCGGATATGTTGTCTACCATGGCTGCACTCCAATCTCGTGGAGCTCCAAAAAGCAAGGAACCATTGCCCGCTCATCTACTGAAGCAGAGTATCGTGCTATTGCGTCAACCACAACTGAAGTTTTTTGGGTTCTCAATTTTCTCACCAAACTTGGCTACTGATCCATAATTCAACCATCCATTAATTGTGATAAAACAGGGTGCTACGTTTGTGTTGGCTAATCAGAAATTTCATTTGAAAATTAAGCACCTAGGCCTAAACTACCACTTTGTTCGTGAAAGTGTTCAAAATGGGACTCTCCGAGTGTCCCACGTTTCAAGTAAAGATCAACTTGTTGATTTACTTACTAAACCACTTTCTTGCACTGTTTTTCAGACTTTTTTATCTAAGATTGGCCTTTATCTTCGACCGTCCATCTTGCGGGGGGATGATAAAGATAATGATTGAAGATTATGATACACCATATCACATCCCTTGATCTATGCTTCCACATCAAATCCCTTGATCTATGCCTCCATCCCTTGATCTATGCCTCAATATCTCTTGATTTGATTCTTATAATTACTTTTGTGATCATCTAGAATATTTGTTTTCATTTCATTGCAAGTATAAATACTTGTTAGCAATGTTGTAATAGACAAGTTCTTTTCCATCAATTTCTATATGGTTAAGAAGAAAGCCCTAAATAAATAAAAAACACCTAAATCCAAAATCCCTAAATCAATGAAGAACCCCCTAAATCAATGAAGAAACCCCAACTATTTGCAGTCAAAACCAACAATACAAGCTTTGAAGCAATGTGGAGAACAACACACTCATCGTCAGAGAACAACAAATATCATTGGAAGACAACATTTGCAATTAAAACTAGTTGTTGGAGAACAACATTTCTGATTTAGACTTATAGCTGGAGAACAACACATGTTTGACGTGCTTTGATGAGGAGAAGAATGGAGAAGTTGAGAGAGCTTGACCAACAGTATTAGAAACATTGTTCATTGACAGAGGACATTAGTTGATATTAGGGTTTCATAGAGGGAATTTTCATGAAACAAGGACGACGGCTACTTGAAGACGCCATATGAAAAAACCTAATAAAAAGTTAAAACAAATTTTTGATGGTGCTTGTGAATTTTTGTTCGGATATAGGATTGCTTATGGGTTATACTAACTTTTGTTTAATTCTTTTTCCCAAAACCCAAGTGTAAGAAATTCTAATAAAAAATTAAAACTTATTTTTAAATTAAAATAAATCCATATTATTGTCCATGTCATCGTAATAAGTTGTATGACATGTCATCCGTCACATCACTATAGTAACTAATACGTTAAAAAGTCACCCAGATACTTAAATATTTGAAATATTACATTTTAGTTACCAAAATGAAAGTTTTGAAAGTATGTTACCAAAAATAAGAATCAAAACCAAGTAGGTTATATTTCCATGCAATTTTCCCTTTAATAAAATAATATGGATCTAAAGAGTTTAAGATGGCGTTTGGTTCAACAAAATGAAGTCTATATTGGAATTTGAAGGAATTTGAATGGAATTAGTCAGGTTTTACTATAGGTTTGGGTGGAAGACCTGAATTAGAATGGAATTTGTCTAAAGAATTGAATTTTTTTTCTTTGCTTCGCTAACTATAACTTCCGAGTTATAATAAAATAGTGATATATTACGAAAACCCTTGCGACGTTTTCATATTTTATTGTTTAATTTACAAATACTATAAATTGATAAAATCAATAATAATATTGATTGGTGATGGTGGTGATGTCGGTGGTGGTAATAGTGGCAATGACGTTGATGGTGGTAGCACCAGTGGTGATAGTGGTGGCGGTGTAGGTGGTTGTGGCGATGGTGGTGGTTATGGTTGCGACGTTGGTGGTTGTTGTAACAACCCTCACATCTCAAATACACATAATTCACATCATCATTCTCATAATACTAAAATAGTATTATTACAAAACATGAACTATCAAAATGTATCTATAATACATATGCATAACAAGCTAATATCAACAATTAGACTTTTCCCTTGCCTTTATCTTTCAGAGCACGCTGTCCTGCAAAACAGGTTAATCCAACATTTGAGTGTTAGACCAAAAGGTCTAGTGAGTGTATAATCTCATTCAATAATATACATTCCAAACAATCAGTTTAGAATCAAACMTGTTCTGAAACATAAATGTATTTATGTTTCTCGCGGATTACACCGCCATCTCATTCTCATATCTCTTTCTTCACTCGCGGTTACATCGCCATCTCACACGCAGTTAACACTGCTTATAACACTCTCGCGGTTACACCGCCATCTCACACGCAGTTAACACTGCTCATATCACT
>NC_037529.1:15930539-15944409 GCF_001531365.2 Cynara cardunculus var. scolymus
TCGCGGTTACACCGCCATCTCACCCGCAGTTTACACTGCTCATATCACTCTCGCGGTTACACCGCCATCTCACCCGCAGTTTACACTGCTCAAATATTATTTCAAAAACATTTTCCAAAACCATTTCCCATAAACAAACTCTTTCTCCGGATATGAAGTCCGGTCAAACTTGTCCGGATTAGAAGTCCGGACAACATACTTTGAAAATAAGCCAACTCTTTCTCCGGTTTAGAAATCCGGTCAAGACACTTTGAAACCATCTTTGTCCGGTTTAGCAATCCGATCAATATAAACATGAAAATGTAACATTCTTGTCCGGTTTACAAATCCGGACACCACATCACTTTCTTTGTCATCCGGTTTAGATTAAACCGATCAATACATAATTCAACCTTTGAGCGGTTTAATATAAATCGGTCAACGCACCGTACAACTCTTGACCGGTTTAGCAATCCGGTCAATACATCACATGATTCTTTAAGCGGTTTACACATTATCCGAACACCTCTTGCCCGGTTTTTAACATAAACCGTTCACTTTTTGTCCGGTTTAAGAGATATCCGGACAAAGCATATCCAGTTTAAATATCCAGATTACAATCCGGACACCACTGGGCCGGTAAACACAAATATCATCATAAAATGCCCCAGAAATCATAATAATCAGATCTAAAAGCTTTTCAGTCCATATATAAACAATTCATATCTCAAAGCTCTATACACTCACCTTTTCGAAGTTGAAAATCAAAGCCTTTGAATTCTTCTTCTTCTTGTGCAAATTCTTCAATTTCTTCAGAGAGTTTAGAAAAATATGGAATGTGTGTGTGTGTGATTCTCTTCACAAAAACTTTATATACATCCACATGAACAAGGGTTTGAGAGGCGGCTTAATAGCCGACCACTCTACCACTTTAATATATATATATATATATATATTTTAAAACCTACACACACATCATATACATACTTACATATATCATATATATATATATATGTATATTTATAAATAAATACATACATATATATATATATATATAAAATTAAAATGATAACCAAACTATTACAGTTGTGGTGGCGATGGTGGTGGTGGTGATGGTGGTGGCAGTGGTTTGTGCCGGTGATGGTGGTGATGATTGTCATGGTGGAATGGAATAGATGGGAGTACCAATAAAACATAACAATGTTTCTAAAAAAATTGGATGAAAGGAATTGGAATTCCTTATTAGAACCACAAATTTTGAATTTCATCATTGTGGAATTAGAATTCCGTATTGAAACTCATAGAATAGACCAAACGCATGAAAGAAATTTGGTCAATTAAATTGGTCTTTCCAATTCCTTCAAATTCAATCGGATTCCAATGTATCAAATGTCACCTAAGGGTCGTGGGGTTACTGGCTTGACCCACCTTCATTACACAACCATAAACAAAATATGAAAGTGAAAGCATGTTGGTCGTAGTTGGGTAATGGTATATGTTATGTCAATGACACCAAAAGGATATTAAATGAATGGAATTGGGATATGGATGGAATATAATGAAATAGAGCCATTTTGAGGTTCTCTATGAAATGAGGTATGGAATGGAGCCACTACGAAGAAGTTCCCGGAGTTACAAAGGAAGCTTCGAGCTCATATTGGTCATGGGTTGAGAACGAGAATGGAACTCTATGAGATCGAATCTCCCGGTGTTCCTCAATAGCTCAGTGGTATAGCGATCGGCTGTTAACCAATTGGTCGTAGGTTCGAATCTGTATATAGAAATAAATCAAACTACTCTAACAACCTTAATCATCTTTAATCAGTCAAAACAACACACACACACACGCATATATATATATATATACATATATATCCCCAAAGGATATAAAAACTATTAGACCCATGAACAAAATTAATCCAATTGAGAGCGAGGTAAGGTATACATATTTTACTTTCTGAAATCTTTTTTCTCTATCAAGTTTTTTAGTGAATAAAATCACAATTTTTTTTTAATTCTATATGTTCTATAAAAACAAAGAATCACATAGTGGTTGCGAAAAGAACATAAGATCTATCCTAAACAATCTGAATAAAGAGATACCATAAGAGTAGAAGATTGTACTTTATCAGATCTGAAAAATTAATATAGTCTTCAAATATTCACCAATTTACCTAAGAAACTAACACTTAGTATTTCTGTCAAACGGGTGATTTGCAAGTTGTCTTTTATATGCACCAATATATTAAATGTTGCATGTCAACTTTAACGCATGCCTTCATCTGATTTTTGATCAGTGTATGTTTGTACTGGTCATTTCAACATTTCAATAACTTCAACATACCTAAACCTTTGAGATGTTACATCCTAGGTACCCACAAATATTTAGAAAATAAGTTGCCAAAATAAGAATCAACACAAAGTACATTGTATTTTAATGCAATTTGCTTTATATAATACCCATTTGTATGCAATTTACTCAAGAACGTAATATATTTTTAGTTTATTAATAAACATATCGTTAAAAAAGGAAAAAAATATGATTGAGGAATTCATGGGTTCAGCCAATGGTCAACATCCTTTCCCAGAATCAGTGATCAATCAACAATCCATTCTCCTCATTTACAGCTCCTTGAGAGCCTTGTATTTCCTTTTATTTCTCTGTTGTAGTGCCTATTAATAAAGGCCTTTCTTTTCATTATAAAATACAGAAAAATGAATACAAGACACAGCCCTCTGATTATCAATTTTAACATGGTATTAGAGCAGTGTTGAATGGTTCTAGGATCAAACAACACAGTTTTGCTCATCATCTACCGATCACCCACAAACTCATTCTTACCAAGCTACCATGCCCAGTGACCAAGAGTTAACTATCCAAATCACCAATCTCATCAAAAATGGTCTCAATTCCCAGCCCCAAAACCCAAAACAGAATCTGTCTGATAGTCTCAAAATCAGCCTCAACCTCAACAGTCAAAATTATGCTTTTTGGGCTCGAATGATCAAAGTGGCAATAGGAGGAAAGTTAAAAGTCATGCTAAGACATTTATCCACAAATCCCCCAGAAACAACAAATGAGAAGAACGAGCAATAGGAACAAGATGACCTGGTTGTCTTCTCGTGGCTTATACAAAACATAGAACCTACACTTGCTATCAATTTGACCGAGTTTCCCACTAGAAAATCACTGTGGGATGCCCTGGTTATTACTTATAGCAGTGGCAAGGACAAACTTCAAACATTTGACCTACATGTCAAGGCAAATGAAATCAAGAAAACTGGTATGTCTCTTGAAGATCTGTGGATCACGATGCAGGAGATCTGGGGAGAGATAGAAAGAAGAGACCCAAACCCAATGAAATGTGCAATTGACATCACGGCTTACAACAAAATTAGAGCTGAACAAAAATTGTTCCAATTTCTAAATGCCCTTGATCGCAAATACGATCCCATCAAAAGAGAAATCTTGCATGGGATCCCTTGCCCTCAGCCGAAGAAGCCTATGCTGTCGTAAGAAAGAATACCGCTCACCAACACATTCTTGGGGCATCCTCAGGAGACACACATTCACAACAGCGTGTGGTGACCGAATTTGTAGTCACTGGGTCAAGCGAAACCGAAGGCTCAGGATTTATCACAAAAGGCCAACGCCGGTCAGACCATGGACGGGCGATGGGGCCATCATCCCGGTGGATAAGTCATGATTAAAGTGCAGCTACTGTGGCATGATGAAACACACAAAGGACCAATGTTTCAAACTTGTGGGACACCCCGAATGGTGGACCGATGGCCACAAGAAGGGTAAAGACGGCAAGGCGGCAGCTGCCATGGGAACCTAGAGATCACCAACAGCAGCGGAGACCACTAAAGAACCGTTGGAAAAGAAAATGGATTTGGTTTTCTAGCGACGGTGAATAAAGAAGAATAAGGTATAGGGTTTGAGAGTGTCCTCCCAAACCCTTCCATTTGTAGTACTTCAATTTTAAACCCAAAGTTCTTTAACCATCAAATTTCTGATTTATCAAAAGGGGAACCTCAAAATCCTGTTACCATTGGGGAGGTTAACATGGCAGCAAACTATGGGGAAAATAAAAATAATGATTCATGGATACTTGATTGTGGTGCTACCGACACCATGACATTTGAACTTTCTGATATGTGTTCAATGTCAAAACCTCGAAAATCTCAAATTCGTACTGCTAATGGGGAAATAGTTCAAGTGAGAGGAGGAGGAAGTATTGAAATTTCACCAACCTTGAAGTTATCAAATTGTGTTTATGTCCCATCCTTATCTCATAAATTGTTATCCATCATCCATGTTACAAAAGAACTAAACTGCATGGTTTTAATGCACCCTACCTTTTGTATCTTACAAGACATTAGGACGGAATGATTATTGGATGTGGCACTGAACGCCAAGGATTATACTACGTGGACAAAGTGACTCGACAAGGTACTGTGATGCTGGCTCATGGAACTATGAATAGGGAAGCTTGGTTATGTCACAGAAGATTGGGACACCCGTCCACTGGATATTTACATATCTTATTACGTAAATTATTTCCTTCAAATAAAGTATTAAGTTGTGAAACTTGTGTTTTGGCTAAGAGTCATAAACATGTCTTCACACCAAATAATACTAAGGTGGATTGTCTTTTTTCTTTGATTCATTCAGATGTGTGGGGACCTACAAAAATTACCAGGGGACAAAACTTTTGGTATTTCTTGCTTTTTGTTGATGACTGCACCCGTATGACTTGGACGTATTTCATGACAAATAAATTCGAAGTGTTTGAAAAATTCTCTATGTTTTATACCATGATTAAAATCCAATTCAAAAGAGACATACAAATCCTACGATCTGATAATGGGGGAGAATTTGTTAACACCTCCATGAAAGAGTTTTGTCAAAAAAAGGGGGATAATTCATCAAACCTCCTGTTCTCATTCCCCCGAACAAAACGGTGTTGCCAAACGGAAAAACCGCATCCTTTTAGAAATAACCTATGCCCTTCTAATTGAATCCAAAGTCCCGAGATCTTTTTGGCCTGAAGCCCTTGCCACAACAACCTATCTTATAAATCGTCTTCCAACCAAAGCTCTTGACCTCAAAAACCCCCCCTTCAAACATTGTCTAAATTCATTGAACTTCCTTCTACCTTTACCATCAAACCTCGTGTCTTTGGTTGTTCTGTTTTTGTCCACATACCTAAAACAGAACATACCAAACTTGATCCATGCGCTGAGAAATGTGTCTTTGTAGGTTATGGAGTCAACCAAAAAGGATACCGGTGTTACAGTCCAAAAAGACGTCACATGTTCACTACCATGAACTGTGATTTTCTTGAAACTGAATACTTATACAGCACCCAACACACTGGTCAGGGGGAAAGTGAATACAGTGACACATTGAGTTGGTTGAAATGGATGCCATCATCAGAAGAAATTAATCACAATACCCAAACCGAGTGATCACCACAATCCACGACGCCAACAATCAGTGTTACTGAACATGATCCTCCCAACCTGACGTCCGAGGTAAGTAACTCCCAAACCTACGAGAGCGTTGAGAATATTGTCCTCTCTTCTTCTTCTTTGTCTAACTCTCAAACCCATGAGAATGTTGACACTTCTGATTCATCTAACCATGAGATAGAGCAGGATGTCCCATTACAGGATGAACAAGAAAATCAAATACAAGCCGAGTGTACTGGAAGATATGTTTTCCCTCCAAGGGCTAATGGAGAAGTTCCTCCAAAAAGATATTCTCCTGAAAAGGAGGCTCGAAGTTCAAGTTATCCTATGGCAAACATAGCCAAAGGGAACTTATCAAAAGAAGCCCAGGCATTGCTGCCTCATTATATTCTGAAGAAATCCCAACCACCATCGAGCAAGCTTTACAATCAAAGAACTGGAAAAAAGCAATACAAAAGGAGATGGATGCACTAAAGAAAAACGATACATGGGAAAAATGTATCATCCCATTTGAAAAAAACGGTGGGATGTCGTTGGGTTTTCACTGTAAAACACAAGCCGGATGGAACTGTTGAAAGATACAAGGCCCGGTTAGTAGCCAAAGGGTACACTCAGACATATGGGATTGATTACGCCAAGACCTTTTCTCCAGTTGCCAAAATTGACACGATTAGGGTTCTCTTCTCAATAGCTGCAAATGAAGGATGTCCACTCCATCAGTTTGACGTGAAAAATGCTTTTCTACATGGAGAGCTTAAAGAAGAAGTCTATATGAAAGCTCCTCCTGGATTCACGGGAAACTTTAAACCTAGGGAAGTTTGTCGTCTGAAGAAATCACTCTATGGATTGAAACAAGCCCCCCGAGCTTGGTTTGGCAAGTTCACTTTTGCTATGAAGAAATATGGGTTTAAACAGAGTAATTCAAATCATACTATGTTTATCAAATGAAGAGACAAACTCATAACCTGCTTAATTATCTATGTTGATGATATGATAATTACAGGGAATGATGAAGAACAAATGACAAAGCTAAAGACAAACTTGTTCACGGAATTCGAGATAAAAGACTTGGGTAGACTTAAATACTTCCTTGGCATTGAAGTACTAAGGTCAAAACAAGGGATTTTCATTTTCCAGAAAAAATATATCCTTGACTTGTTGGCAGAAATTGGGACGATCGATTGCAAACCCACTGATACTCCTATGGTTGTAAATCAAAAACTTCATATGGAAGAAGGAGCAGAGTTGGCAGACAAAGGGAGATACCAACGGATGGTGGGAAAGTTGATTTATCTTTCACATACCCGTCCAGATATTGCTTACGCTGTAGGGGTAGTATGCCAATTCATGCATCAACCTCAAGTCGCTCATATGGAAGCAGTGTGGAGAATTATTAGATATCTTAAGGGAACGTCTGGTCATGGAGTTCTATTCAAATCAAATGGGCATTTAAAAACTCAAGTATATACGGATGCAGATTGGGCAGGAGATAAAGGAAATCTAAGATCGACATCCGGTTACTTCACTCTAGTCGGTGGGAATCTTGTCACATGGAGAAGCAAAAAACAGAAGGTGACAGCTCTTTCAAGTGCTGAAGCAGAATTCAGAGGGTTAGCACGGGGTTTAGCAGAAGTTTTATGGATTCGAAAACTGTTGAAAGAGGTTGGTTTCTTCGCTAAAGAAACTAGCAGAATCATGTGCGATAATGAAGTCGCCGTCCAAATATCAGAAAACCCAGTTCAACGTGATCGAACAAAACATGTAGAAGTGGACAGACACTTCATTAAAGAAAAAATGGAAGCAAAGATCATTAAATTACCATTTGTTCGATCAGAAGACCAGCTGGCCGACATTCTGACAAAAGCGGTTAACGGGAGAATCTTCAGCAATTTTTTGGTCAAGTTGAATTTTGGAAATCCCACTATTCTCTTGAGGGGGAGTGTTAAAAAAGGAAAAAAATTATGCTTGAGGAATTCATAGGATCAACCATTGGTCAACATTCTTTCCTAGAATTCAGTGATCAATCAACGATCTATTTTTCTCATTTACAACTCCTTGACAGGCCTGTATTTCCTTTTATTTCTCTATTGTGCCTATTAATAAAAGCCTTTCTTTTCATTATATTATACAGAAAAATGAATACATGACACAACTCTTTAATTATCAATTTTAACACATATATGATAAGTAATAATAATTCATACAACATACCTTTTTTTGAGCATTCTTAGACTAAAAAAATAATCAATAATATTATTTAAATCAATATTATTTAGCATATCATTTTTTAAAAACATATATCCACATTTTTTCGACACTAATGATATTTAAACCAATATTATCTAGCATATCTTTTATTGATATTTACCAAGCAACTCTCGATAAATATTAACAGTTATATTTGTTGTTTTTTAATCAATCAGCAATTCTTATTTATAAACATTTATTTAATTTATTTATTGTTTTAGTCAATTTGATTTTTTTTATAAAAAGATACATCACCGAACATACTTTAAAATAGTGATGGCCAAAAATTGGTCTCAGACCGGTCCCAATATTTCTCATAACCGGCTATAACCGGTCCCAGTCGAATACCGGTCATGCTAGTTTATAACCGGTTATGGGCCGCCGGCCCACCCTTAAAAAATATTTTTTTAATGATATATATTTTTAATACATTATTAAATTTGTCGTACGGATCACTCAAATACACTTTAAAAATACGTTTTATTATGAGAATTGTGAATATTTTTAGCGTTTTTTGTGAATTGAGATCTTGGTATGTAATGTTGGATATTACTCTACACTTGTCCCACATAGGAAAAAGAAGGAAAGTTTCATGTGTTTATATGGCCTTACACACATGAATTGTCAAGTTAGAGAGAGGCCCAAAAAAAGGATTGACATTGGGCTTTGGTGTGGCATTACCCAATATTAATGATCAAAAGATGGGCCTGGGGCCTCTTATGACCCGATTACGTTTTTGCCCGATTCAAGACCCGTGTTGGTAACTGCATTTTTGCAGTTAATTTTCGTCTTTGTGGTTCGTCTCCCAGAAATCAGATTCGAATTTCTTTTTACACACACAACTCTCTCTCAATAATTTTCTCTCTCTATCGTTGCTTCATAGAACGTATTATCGATTCGATGGAATTGGATTGACGTGCATCAATCCGATTAGATAGTTGTATTCTCAAGACAACGTCCATTTACCAACGCACGATTGGGGGCGAAATTTCGTCTTAGGACAGTGCTGTGGCAGGCCTCTATCTCTCAATCTTGGAATATAGAAATATCATCGTAAATGTTAGATTTTTACTAAATTTCTTGGTTAATTTCTATTTGTTTTTGTTTTATTTTCTAATTTGGAAGTGTATACTTTGTTGGATTGGTTCTAACAATCTAAGACGAAATTTGTCTCTACATAATAGAAACAAATGGATCAATCAACGATATTGAAGAATTACGCTGAAAAATCCGACAAATTCAAGGGTTCAGATTTCAAGCGTTGGCAACAAAAAATGTTGTTTTACTTTTCCACGCTGCGAGTTTCGAACGTCCTCACGAAACAGGAGCCTACTAATCCGCCTATTAGTGAAGGGATGAATGTTCATACCGCTAGACAAATTGCGGAATCCCAAAGAGCGGTCGATGTTTGGTCTAGCAACAAATATAGTTGTCGAAACTATATTCTGAATGGACTAGACGATTCTTAGAATGATATATACTCCACTTTCAATACCGCAAGGGAGATATGGAAATCGTTAGAGACCAAATAAAAAATGCAAGTGGCGTGCTCTAAGAAATTCGTTGTGGGAAAGTTTCTCAACTTCAAGATGAACGATTCTCGTTCGGTTGTCAAGCAAGTGGAGGAGATTCAAATCTTGGCTCATGAACTCGAGGTTGAAGGTATGGTTTGAACTCTAACTTTCTGGTTAGTGCTGTCATTGAGAAATTGCCTCCCACTTGGAAGGATTTTAAGTTGTATCTTAAGCATCTAACAGAAGAGATGACTTTTGATCAACTTGTATTGAAACTCCGAGTTGAGGAAGACAATAGAAAAACCGAGAAGGATTGTGGAACCTCTTTGGAGCCCAACACCAATATGGTGGTGGGTAACTCATCCAAAGAAAAGTTCAGCAATGAACGTTTTATGAAAATGAAAGGCAAAGTTCCAACAAAACAATATTTCAATGCAAAGAATCCTCTTTCCCAAACTAAACGCCCTTTCAAGAAACAACCCATCCTTTGTTGGGTATGTGGAAAGAGTGGACATCGAGCAAAAGATTGTAGGTTCAAAAGGAATCAAGGAAACGAAGGAGGAAGCGGAGGTGCTGGCCCGTCCAATCAAGCTCACATCGATGATTCAGAAAACCGGTTCGTTGGCGTGATCGAGGCAAACATGGTGACCAACAATGTTGATTGGTGGCTCGACACGAGTGCATCAAGGCACATATGCAACTCTCACAATCTGTTCACAACCTATACGAAGGTCCACAATGAGGAACCAATGTTCGTGGGGAATGCTACTACAACTAAGGTGGAGGGCAGAGGAAGCGTGACCCTCAAGCTCACTTCTGGAAAAGAGCTCATGTTCTCTAATGTCTTACATGTACCTGAAATTAGCAAAAACTTGATTTCTGGCCCGGTTCTTAGTAACAAAGGGTTCAAAGTTGTAATAGAATCAGACAAGTTTGTCATCACCAAGGGTGGTGTGTATGTTGGGAAGGGCTAACTTCATGATGGGCTCTTTAAGATCAGCACTGTAAATAACAATGCTATTACTATGAATAAGACAAACGTGGACTCAAGCTCCGCTCCTTCTATGTACATGATAGACTTACCTAGTTTGTGGCATTCTCGATTGGGACATGTTAACTTTCGTTCTTTACAAAGAATGATGAATCTTAACATGTTACCTAAAGGTTCAATGGGCAAGATGACAAAGTGTGAAACTTGTGTAGAATCCAAGTACACAAGTCATCCCCACAAATCAGTTGAGAAATCCAATGAAGTGTTTGGTTTAATTCATACAGACTTGTGTGACTTTAAGGCAACTCCAACTAGAGGAGGGAAAAATTACTATATATCATTTATAGATGATTGTAGTAAGTTCTGTTTTGTCTATTTGTTACATACTAAGGACGAGGCTCTTAATATGTTTAAAACATATAAAGCCGAGGTCGAGAATCAACTCGACAAGAAGATCAAAATTCTAAGGTCCGATAGAGGAGGGGAGTATGAATCCCATGAATTTGCTGAATTTTGTTCTTCTCATGGTATAGTACATCAAACTACTGCACCTTATACCCCTCAACAAAACGGGGTAGCCGAATGGAAGAACAAAACACTAAATAACGTGATCAACTCAATGTTGATCACGTCCGGGGCTCCACTCAGTCTATGGGGTGAAGCTTGTCTTACTGCTAATACGATATTGAACAAAATCCCTCATAAAAAGAGTAATCAATCACCATATGAATTATGGAAAGGTAGATTACCTACCTTCAAAAGGATGAAAGTGTGGGGTTGTCTAGCTAAGGTTCAAGTCCCCTTACCAAAGAGGACTAAACTTGGACCGAAAACCATAGATTGCATATATCTTTGTCCAGCCAAGAATAGTGCAGCCTATAGGTTTCTTGTACACAAGTCACAAGATGAGGATGTGCATAAAAACACGATAATAGAATCCGAAGCAGAATTCTTTGAAACCTCATTTCCTTATAGAGACAAGGAGAAAGCAATCTCTATTCCGACAAAAAGAAGAAATGAGAAAATCTCACCTCATGATGAACCAAATCCAAGTACAAACCCGAATGAGGAAGGCACTTCCAATGTACAAAAGGAAATTGAACCTAAAAGAAGTAAGCGTGGGAAAATAGCCATAGATTTTGGACCAGATTACATGGCCTTTAATGTAGAAGGTGAACCGTTGACCTATAAGGCAGCTATGGATTCTTCTGAAGCTCCTTATTGGAAAGAGGCCATACAGAGTGAGATTGATTCCATTATCCAAAATAATACATGGAAATTGGTTAATCTCCCACCGGGACACAAACCAATAGGCCATAAATGGATCTTTAAAAGAAAACTTAGACCTGATGGGACGATTGAAAAGTATAAGGCTCGTTTGGTAGCCAAAGGATATCGTCAAAAAGAAGGTCAAGATTTCTTTGACACTTACTCTCTAGTTACGAGAATAACCTCTATAAGAACTCTTGTGGCAATTGCAACGATTCACAATTTGGAAATACACTAAATGGATGTGAAAACTGCATTTCTAAACGGTGAACTGGATGAAGAGATCTATATGCAACAACCCGAAGGGTTTGTTGTTAAAGGTCAAGAGAACAAGGTTTGCAAACTGACTAAGTCCCTATATGGACTTAAACAAGTGCCAAAGCAGTGGCACGAAAAGTTTGATCACACACTCTTATCTCAAGGTTTTCAGATAAATGAATGTGATAAATGTGTGTATGTCAAGCAATATAAGAATGCATATGTAATCATATGCCTGTATGTGGATGACATGCTGATCATGGGTACCAACATGGATGTGATCAATCAAACGAAAAAAATATTGAATTCCTCATTTGATATGAAAGACTTGGGAGTAGCGGATGTAATTCTCGGAATCAAGATTCACCGGAATTCTGAAGGCTACATTCTAATACAATCCCATTACATTGAAAAAGTCCTCAGAAAATTTGGACATTATGAGGATAGACCAGTGGTAACCCCTTTTGATCCATCTACTAATCTAAAAAAGAATCAAGGAGATAGTGTATCACAAATTGGAATATACTCAAGTTCTTGGTAGCTTGATGTATATCATGAATTGTACGAGATCGGATATTGCATATACGGTGAGTAGATTAAGCCGGTACTCACATAATCTGGGAAGAGATCACTGGTATGCACTAGTGAGAGTGCTTCGTTATCTCAAACATACAATTCATTATGTTTACACTATACAAAGTATCCTCCTGTGATAGAAGGTTATTGTGATGCGAACTGGATTTCAAACAATTTAGAAAGTAAGTCCACAAGTGGATATATATTCACACTTGATGGAGCATCAATATCTTGGAAGTCATCCAAACAAACGGTTAATACCCGCTCGACTATGGAAGCTGAGTTTGTCGCTTTAGACAAAGCTGTTGAAGAAGCCGAATGGCTCAAGAGTTTTCTTGAAGGTATTTTGTCATGGCCAAAGCCTGGTACTGCTATCTATATACATTGTGATAGCATGGCTGCTCTAACACGAGCAAAGAACCAAATCTACAATGGCAAGTCTAGACATATAAGACGACGCCATAACACGATAAAGGACTTGTTGAAGAATGGAATAATCTCCATTGATTACATAAGGTTAAAGGCAAACATTGCAGATCCTTTGACAAAAGGCCTAAATCGAGAACAAGTCATTTTTTCATCRAGGGGAATGGGCTTAAAGCCAATACAAGAGTCACTCCTTGGCGGAAACCTAACCTAGCAACAATGGAGATCCCATGGCCTAGGTTCAATAGGCCAACTAGTTGAGGAAGATTCAAGCGCTTAACACAAAGGTATGCTTATTCCTATGATAAATTATTTGTGTTTTCCGTAGAAGTTTAAGGGTTGAATTTATTTTTAATAATGTCAATAGCTCTTACAGTGGGATACTATGGAATGTCGCTGATTGACATTACCTATGTGAGATTGGTGTGCGGTCACATCTTTGAGAACCGAGATGGCTAAGTTCTCTAAAAGTCTCATGAAGAAAGGATTTTGTTCACGACCGAAATGAACACAACCGTAAGAATAGATATACGTATAGATATGATGTATGTGATGCTAATTGTCTAGATTTACTACTCATGATGGTTAGTTCAAGACTTATGTACACTACCCACTAAGTAGATCCGATTTGTATTCACTAAGGACGGTTCAAGTCCAAAAGACATCTTTCCTGATGTACATTGTATTTCGCTCCATGAATAGCAAATAATTTCCTATGTTTGTAAGCTTATTTTCTATTCAAATGTGGGGTAGTGTAGGAGTTTGAATAGAAAATGTGGGGTATTGTTGGATATTACTCCACACTTGTCCCACATAGGAAAAAGAAGAAAATTTTCATATGTTTATATGGCCTTACACACATGAATTATCAAGTTAGTGAGAGGCCCAAAAGAAGGATTGACATTGGGCTTTGGTGTGACATTACCTAATATTAATGGTCAAAAGATGGGCCTTGGGCCTTGGGGCTCTTATTACCAGATTACGTTTTTGCCCGATTCGAGACCCGTGTCGGTAATTGCATTTTTGCAGTCAATTTTTGTAACAACCCTCATATCCCAAATACATATAAATCACATCATCATTCTCATAATACTAAAATAGTATTATTACAAAACATGAACTATCGAAATGT
>NC_037529.1:15945804-15946894 GCF_001531365.2 Cynara cardunculus var. scolymus
ATATATATATATATATATATCCGAAATAATAACCAGACTATTACAATATTCCCTCCTTAAAAGAATTTCGTCCCGGAATTCACTTCAGCAAACAGATAGGGATATTTCATTCGCATTTCCAACTCTGGTTCCCAGGTGGCATCTGATCCTTTATGATATCGCCACTCCACCTTTACTAACCCAATCTCTTTATTTCGTAACTTTTTCACCTTATAATCAGTAATCTGCTCAGGGGTTTCTTCAAAACATAACTTTTCATCTACCTTAATCTCAGGTAATGGTACCGCCACATCTGGACTTATTAGACACTTCCTCAAATTTGACACATGAAACGTGTCATGAATTCCGCTTAACTCTAAAGGAAGTTCTAACTTATAGGCTACTTCCCCAACTCTCCCAATAATAGGAAATGGTCCAACATATCTTGGACTTAACTTCCCTCTCTTCCCAAAACGTACTATACCTTTCCATGGTGATATTTTCAACATCACTTTATCACCTATTTGGAACTCAATCGGTTTCCGACATTTATCTGCATAACTTCTTTGTCTATCTTGCGCCGCTTTCATTCGTTCTCGTATTACCCCAATTTTATCTGCAGTTTGCTGAACTAACTCAGGCCCAGCCAACTGTCTTTCACCTATTTCATTCCAGCATAAAGGAGTTCGACATTTTCGCCCATACAGAACCTCAAAAGGTGCTGCTTGAATACTCGAATGATAGCTATTGTTGTATGCAAATTCAACCAATGTCAAATGACCATCCCACGACCCTCCAAAATCAATAACACATAGCACATTTATCCTCAGGTCTACTCATAACTCAGATTATATCAATCATATATAATCTACCTTTCTCATAATAGTTTCAGCTATAACATATTCCCATGTTCAAAGACCCAGTGAAACCTATTATCCTAATTCTTCACACCACTAGTTTAAGTCTAAGTATTTCGCAAATACCCAGATCCCTTAAACTAAGGCTCTGATACCAACTGTAACAACCCTCATATCCCAAATACATATAAATCACATCATCATTCTCATAATACTAAAATAGTATTATTACAAAACATGAACTATCGAAATGT
>NC_037529.1:15948149-15956218 GCF_001531365.2 Cynara cardunculus var. scolymus
ATATATATATATATATATATCCGAAATAATAACCAGACTATTACAATTTTCGTCTTTGCGGTTCGTCTCCCAGAAATCAGATACGAATTTTTTTTACACACACAACTCTCTCTCAATAAGTTTTTCTCTCTATATCGTTGCTTCATGGAACGTATTATCGATTCGATGGAATCAGATTGACGTGCATCAATCCGATTAGATAGTTGTATCCTCAAGACGACGTCCGTTTACCAACGCACGATTGGGTGCGAAATTTCATCTTAGGACACTGCTGTGGCAGGCCTTTATCTCTCGATCTTGGCATATAGAAATATCATCGTAAAGGTTAGATTTTTACTAAATTTCTTGGTTAATTTACGTTTGTTTCTGTTTTATTTTCTAATTTGGAAGTGTACTTTTATACTTCGTTGGATTGGTTCTAACAATCTAAGAAACAAGTATTTATCCATCTCACAAACTTATAATCCATATCATACCTTATGTATTAAAATAGCGGATAACGAAACGAGTAATGCATAAATTATAAAACAAAATTTAATTTTGAACTATAAATAATATTGTTAAACCTCAAACATATATGTAAAACATAAACTCATAAATATAGTAATTATTTTATATCTAATTTGTTATAGTAAATATTTTAATATTAGTCTAAATATAATCATAGTATAATGTTTAAAAAACAATATAAAAATCATAAAACAACATATTATGTTGTATGTATTTTTCAGACCTCGTCTTGTTTTTCATTTAATCATCATGAACTTTTTTACTCGATAAATATAAAAAGCAACTTATATTACACATTAATATACGATATGATAGCATTATAAAAATATTAATATTGAAATCAATATATTTTTGCATATATATTGAAAGTCTTATTTGAGAAATGATAAATATTTGAAAAGTAAAGAAATGATCTCAGCCTTTCATCTAGTCAACATTTACGTCTTTAACTGTGAAGTACTGAATAAATGCTTGCATGAGTATGCGAAAGATGCAGAGGTAGTTTCATAACTTTTACAAATAGGAAACAAACGGGTTCATATGAGAACCTATGTGATTCACAAATAAACTATATGTTGATATGTGAATCCGTTAATTAGTTCCTATGTGAATCACAAGTGTTCATCTTTGAATCAGTTAATTAGTTCAAATGTGAATTACAAGGGTTCATATGTGAATCACAAGGGTTCATATATGAATCACACGGGTTCATATGTGAATCGGTTAAAATAGTTCATATGTGAATTACACAGGTTCAACTATTCATATGTGAATCACATAAGTTCATATATGAACCTGTTTGTCAACTAATTTGTAAAAGTTATGAAACTACACCTTTATTTTTTGCATAGCCGCAATTTTTGACAAATTAAACCCACAAGTATTGACCAGTCAAATCTGATCATGACCGTATGAAAGGTTATGATCACTTCTTCACTTCTCAAATATTTATCACTTCTCAAAATAACCTTTAGCTATGTGTGTGTGTGTGTGTGTGTGTGTATAAATAAATAAGTTATCATAGCCTTTCATATAGTCAAGATCTGATTTGACTAGTCAATAATTGCAGCTTTGATTGATCAAGAATTGCGGCATTGATTAATAAATATTACAGTTATTCAAAAAATAGATGGGTAGTTTTGTAATTTTTGCAAGGGTTCATATATGAACCTATGTGTTTCTATATGAACCTATGTGATTCATATATAAACTATATGTTCATATGTAAGCACGTGTAACTTACATATGAACTAATTTAACTGATTCGCATATGAACTAATTAATTGATTTGATTCACATATGAACTAATTAATTAATTCACATATATGAACTAATTAACGGGTTCATATATGAACTCATTTGTTATCTATTTGTAAAAGTTACAAAACTATCCCTCTATCTTTCACATACTCATGCGAGGAATTATCTAGTGTTCTACAGTTAAAGCCGCAAATGTTGACCAAATGAAAAGTTATGATCACTTCTTTACTTCTCAAATATTTATCATTTATCAATTGAACCTTCTCTCTCTCTCTCTCTCTCAAACGTACAAACCTTGTGGTTCATTGTTTAATTAAATAAAATTGTTTCATGAAAGTGTTTAATATGATGAAATTGTTTCTTATAATTCTTTTCTTGATAAAATTGTTTCATATATTTTTGTTTCTATGTGAAAATGAATTTGTTTCATGTATTTCTCATTTTGATGAAATTTGTTTTATATATTCTTGATTAATCAACCCTCATATATTTTTGATGAAATTGTTTCATATATTATTGACTAATCAACCCTTATAATTAAGAAAAAGTGAACAAAAAATGATTGGTTGAATGAGGTTTATATTGTTTGTTAGATTTACATGATTTGTAAAATAAACCATCCCTACACACACACACACACACACACACATATATATATATATATATATATATATATAKAGAGAGAGAGAGAGAGAGACTTGGGATCATGTGAGACCAGCATATTTTTGTGAGACCCATGAGACCCTTTTTCACACTTGAAACTTCACAGCAAAACACTGTAAAGGCAACCTTCACAGTATTTTTGCTGTGAAGGTTCGACTTTTTTTTACCTTCACAGTGTTTTGCTGTGAAGTTTCAAAGGTAAAAAAGTAGTCCCACGGGTCTCAAGAAAATATGTTGGTCTCATGTGAATCAAATCATATATATATATATATATATATATATAACGGATAAATGGTAATGGATAATGTAAAACCGTTTATCTATACCCTAACCACTAAAATATCGGGTAAATAGGTAATGGATAAGTGGATAAAGTTTTATTTACACATACCCTTATCCAACGGGTCAAAACATAACGTGTAATGAATTTAACATTATCCATTGCCAGCCCTACATTAAAGTATCGTAAAAACCTTTAAGGACAAGATTATTTTATCCATGTATTTTGGTTCAGTTTCATCTACAATATCCATGTTAGTGTTGATATTCAATATTGTATTTAATTTTGTCCACATGAACAGTCTGCTTCTGCTCCTTTCTTTATATCAAATCTATCGTAGAGGATAAAATCGATTGGTGTGGTATTCGTCCCGGTTCTAGCTTATGTCGAACAAAAATATATTATTATAGATAAATTTCAAATCTTTAATAATAAAGTTTCAATCTTTATTAATAACGGCAATTATCTTTATTAGTAAAGATATGTTTTATTTAAAATATGATTGTATTGATTATATAACTAGAATTTTTTCAAGAATCTTAAAGGTTTTGACTCTTTGCTATTTTTAATACAATTTCCATTTTTATAATCAAAATGGATTCTAGAACCGCTTCCAACTATCGTCTCATGAATCAAGAGTTTGTGAAACTTGACCGATTTAACGAGTGTAATTATACTCGTTGGGCTAATATATACGATCAAATTTATGCTTATGGTCCTAAAACTTTAATACGTCTTGGAATCAAACTTGTAACTTATTCTAGACAACCCGTTTCCTAAAAAAGGGAAAGGGCCAAATTTGGCTAAAATAGCCGAACTCGAGAAGCAGCGGCTAATCAGGAAGGAGGAGGAACCTTTGGCATGTGAATATATTATGAATGCCCTTTCAGACCAATTATATGATCTGCACTCTTTGATTATCAATCCAAAGGATATATGGAAGGCCCTGGAATGCAAGTATAAGATAGAAGAGGAAGAAGGTACTAATAAATATCTTGTATCCCAAACTAAATCTTCTGCCCAAAGTTCTGAAGATAATACTTGTACATTTGTTCCTTGGAGATTCAACCAAGTCAAATATAGAAAATATTGTGCTAGAATGATCATTCCTGATGAATTATCTTTTAAAACATTTGAATAAGAGGGGTTTCGTGATTTTGTAAACATGTTGCAACCACAGTTCCAGAAGCCACCACTATAACTAGAGATTGTTGGGATTTATATATGTACGTTGGAAAGGAAAATTTTGAAGAAGTACTTTGCTAAGACCAAACAATGAGTTTCTCTAGCAATTGATTTGTGGTCTTCTAGGAAAAATCTTAGCTATATATATATATATATGTGTGTGTGTGTGTGTGTGTGTGTTTGACAACTCACTTCATTGATCAGGATTGAACGATACATAAAATGATATTAAGCTTTTGTACAATACATGGTCTAAGGTCTAAGGGTTAAAAGAATAAGATGGCTCGATTGTTAAAATTCGATTCACTCTAAGGTCTTCTCCTGCTAGGCTTCAACGTTTTAAGGGATGTGGATGTGTCGAGAAAATGAAAACTAAGAGTAAAAAAGTATTGCTTATCTTGATGTTAAAACAAGGTGGAATTCAACTTACTTGATTCTAGAGAGTGCTATCAAGTTTCAAGTTGCATTTGATATGTTAGAAGAGCAAGAGAGTAAGTATAGATCAGAACTTCTATCATTGAGAGTATGCCCACAGAAGAAGATGACAACTATGCCAAGTGTTTCTTCCCTTTTTAAAGAGGTTTCTATACTTCCACTGTGCGTATTTGTGGATCTTTATTATATGTCACTAGCAATAATTACTTCCATGAAGTCTTTGGCATTGGAATGTTCGTTAGAGATGCAGTTGGCTACTAGAATGAAGGAGAAGTATGATAAATAGTGAGTGGGACTGGAGCAATAAATCAAACATAAATTAATATTTAATTTATGTTTTTATCTGTCATACCAGTTCTTGATCCAAGACACAAGTTAGGTTATGTGTCATTCCTTGTCGAGCAAGGTTATGATAAAGAAAAAGCTAAATGTTTGTGTAATCAAATAGAGAAAGTATTGAGAGCATTGTTGAATGTTAAGATGTTATGCAATCAATTGTAGGAGAAACTTATGAGATTATGGGCTATTTGAGAAAACATCTGTTGTCATTTAGGATTGTTTCCTTTTTTTACAAGATATGACAGTCCATTGTGTGTAAATTGTAATATATATACACACAAAAATATATATGCTTCCTATGTATGAACAAAAAACAACATTCTTGAGCCTAAATATTGCATGGCATCAGAGCCACACAAGCAAAGATACATGAATCATAACGAGGGTCAACGAAGACTTGCCACCACCATCATCAACACATAAAATCCACATCATTTCACCTGTCTTGGTCCTCAAGATCATCCAGGCGCCTTCATCACTCCCGCTCGATTTAATGGCAAAAGCTGTAATGTGCTGATTGGGCGGAAGAAATTGAAACCACTCTTCAAGTGTGGCAAAAGTTCGACTTTCTTGATGGCACCATCAAATAACCTGAACTTCCTTGCACGCAGACCGATTGGTCTACTATACATGCTATGTTAGTCTCATGGATCATGATTATGATCGCTCTCGATGTCATGTCCGAATTTTTTTCCCTGAGTGTTGTGACGTCATTCCTAATAATTTATACTATGAACAAAATACGAACTTAAAAATTTCAAACATACATAATGTGTTTAACATAATTCATTACATAATTGCGGAAACGTAAAATACTTTAACGTAATCAATGCTAATTAAAATATCTAATCAAGCGATTCAAAACATAGTCTCGTCTTTCTTCATTCAACTCGTCTAATGACAATTGGCACCTGAGATATATACACGTATAGTACACTACTAAAAAACTGGGCATTTCCGGCGGACGAATTCCGCCGGTATTTTTCCGGCGGAAGTTTAAAAAGTCAACTTTTATTGATTTCCGCCAGAAATCCGCTGGGAAAATTAAACTGATTATATTATCGGCGGATTTCCGGCGGATTTCTTAATTAAGGGTTGATTAATCTTTTAAAATTAATTAATCTTTGAAAAAAATTAAAAAAGATTTTTCTAAAAACATTTCCGGCGGATTGATTTTTTTTAAATTTTTTTAAATTTTCCGCCGGTAACATTTTAGAAAAATAATTTTTAAAAAATAAAAAAAAACCTTTTAACCTTTTCCGGCGGAAAATTAAAAAAAATTAAAAAAAAATTAAATCCGCCGGAATTTTTTTTTAAAAAAATAAAAAATAAATCTTTTAATGTTTTCCGGCGGAAAAAGAATGATTTTAAAAAAAAAAAATTCCGCCGGAAATATGTTTAGAAAATTTATTTTTAAGAAATTAAAAAAACTTCTAACCTTTTCCGGCGGAGAAATAATAAAAAATTTAAAAAAATAAAGGAAAATCATTTTTAAAAATTAAAAAACATTAATGGATCATATTGGCCTTTAATGGACCGTATTGGGCCTTAATGAACAGTATTGGGCTTTAACAGACCGTATTGGACATTAATTGACCGTATTGGACGTTAATGGATCATATTGGACATTAGTGGACCGTATTTGCTTTAATGGATCGTAGTGGACATTAATGGATCGGATTGGGCCTTAATGAACCGTATTAAGCTTTAACGGACCGTATTTGCTTTAATGGATCGTATTGGACCTTAATGAACTGTTGGGCCTTAATGAACCGTATTGGGCTTTAACGGACCGTATTTGCTTTAACGGACCGTATTTGCTTTAATGGACCGTATTAGGCCTTAATGAACTGTATTGGGCCTTAATCAATCGTATTGGGCCTTAATGAACCGTATTGGGCTTTAACGGACCGTATTTGCTTTAATGGATCGTATTGGGCCTTAATGGATCGTATTGAATATTAATGGACCGTATTGGGCCATAATGGATCGTATTGCACATTAATGAACTGTATTGGGCCTTAATGAAACGTATTGGGCCATAATGGATCGTATTGCACATTAATTAATGGACGGTATTGGGTCTTCATGAACCGTATTGGGCTTTAACGGACCGTATTGGAAATTAATGGACCGTATTGGACTTTAATGGATCGTATTGGACATTAATGGACCGTATTTGCTTTAATGGATCGTATTGTACATTAATGGATCGGATTGGGCCTTAATGAACCGTATTGGGCTTTAACGGACCGTATTTGCTTTAATGGACCGTATTGGACCTTAATGGATCGTTTTGGACATTAATGGACCGTATTTGCTTTAATGGACCATAATGGATCGTATTGCATATTAATGGACCGTATTGGGCCTTAATGAACCGTATTGGGCTTTAACGRACCGTATTTGCTTTAATGGACCGTATTGGGCCTTAATGAACTGTATTGGGCCTTAATGAACCGTATTGGGCTTTAACGGACCGTATTTGCTTTAATGGATCGTATTGGGCCTTAATGAACCGTACTGTGCCTTAATGAACCGTATTGGGCTTTAACGGACCGTATTGGGCCTTAATGGACCAGATTGGGCTTTAACAGACCGTATTGGGCTTTAACAGACTGTGTTGGGCCTTAATGAACCGTATTTTGATTTAACGGACCGTATTTGCTTTAATGGACCGTATTGGGCCTTAATAAACCGTATTGGGCCTTAACGGATCGTATTGGGCTTTAACGGACCGTATTGGGCCTTAATGAACCGTATTGGACATTAATGGACCGCATTTGCTTTAATGGACTGTATTGGGCCTTAATGAACCGTATTGGGGTTTAACGGACCGTATTTGCTTTAATGGACCGTATTGGGCCTTAATGAATCGTATTGCATTTTGACGGTGTGATAACCAGATCCTGGTTATTACCCAAGGTAATAAGTATGTGAATTTGTGCATTAATTGGATATATATATGTATATATATATATATATATGTGCATGCATGTTATATATATACATGGAGTATGAATTTCATATGTGTGTGCATGTGTGCATATTTGAGTATGCATGAGGTGGAAAGGGGGGAAAGGAAGGCGGTTTAGCCGACCTTCCATGTTTGGAAAGTATAAAAAGGGGCTTAGCCTCTTCATTTCTTCTTCTTGCTATTTTGAGAAAAATTGAGAGAGATTAAAAGAGAGTTGTCCGGATTTGCAATAAGGGGGTGATTTCAAGTTGATTGCAAGTATTTGGGTTCAAAAGCTTGTTAAGGTGAGTGGTTTCTAAACTTTTGCATAATATTTATACTGGTTTTTAGTTGAATGTTGTTTATTATTTGGATTGAAACCATACCTTATGTTTAAAGTTTTATCCGGACAAAGAGTGACCGGATAAGTGTTAAACCGGA
>NC_037529.1:15961235-15963280 GCF_001531365.2 Cynara cardunculus var. scolymus
TGTGGAACAGTGTCTGACATGTTTACAGGTTAAAATTGAACATCAGAAGCCGTATGGAAGTCTTCAATCGTTAGAAATACCTGTATGGAAATGGGATCACATTACCATGGATTTTGTTATGAAATTACCACGAACTCCAAAGGGGTATGATACGATTTGGGTAATTGTAGATCGTTTATATAAATCTGCACATTTTCTACCGATAAGAGAGAAATACTCTTTAGAAAATCTAGCGCAGATTTACGTCAAAGAAATTGTTACCAGACACGGTGTTCCCTTGTCTATTATCTCTGATAGATACAGTCGGTTTACTTCAAAGGTTTGGGGAGGATTACAGAAAGCTCTGGGGTCTGGAATTCGATTAAGTACAGTTTATCATTCGCAGACTGATGGGCAAAGTGAAAAAACTATTCAAACTCTCGAAGATATGTTGAGAAGCTGTATTATTGATTTCGGGGAATAATGGGAAGATCATTTGCCATTGATAGAGTTTGCATATAACAATAGTTACCATTCCAGTATTCAAGCGGCACCATATGAAGTGTTATATGGACGTAAATGTCGAACGTCGTTGTGTTGGAATGAGGTGGGTGAAAAACAGTTAACAGGTCCTGAAATTGTCCAAGAAACTTTTGAAAAGATCGAACATATCCGTGAGAGAATCAAAACTGCACAAGATCGTCAGAAAAGTTATGCAGATAATCGTCGAAAGCCGATTGAATTTGATATAGGTGATTTTGTAATGTTAAAAGTTTCGCCATGGAAGGGTGTTATCAGATTTGGAAACAAAGGAAAACTCTGTCCGAGGTATGTAGGGCCGTTCAGAATATGTAAACGAATTGGGCCAGTAGCATATCAGTTAGAGCTGCCAGAAGAGTTGAGTCGGATTCACAACACTTTTCATGTATCGAATCTGCGGAAATGTTTGGTGGATCCGAATCTAGCTATACCATTGCCAGAGATTCAATTAGATAGTAAGTTGAATTTTGTGGAAACACCGGAAGCTGTTATTGATAGAAAGATTAGGGTGTTAAGAAACAAAGAAATAAGTCTGGTAAAGGTTCAGCGGAAGTTTCACAAAGGACTGGAAGCAACATGGGAATTGGAATCAAAGATCAGATCAGAATACCCATGGCTTTTTAATTAAAGAAATTCTGGGACGAAATTCTTTTGAGGGGTGGATAATGTGATAACCAGATCCTGGTTATTACCCAAGGTAATAAGTATGTGAATTTGTGCATTAATTGGATATATATATATATATGTATATATATATGTGCATGCATGTTATACATATACATGGAGTATGAATTTGATATGTGTGTGCATGTGTGCATATTTGAGTATGCATGAGGTGGAAAGGGGGGAAAGGAAGGCAGTTTAGCCGACCTTCCATGTTTGGAAAGTATAAAAAGGGGCTTAGCCTCTTCATTTATTCTTCTTGCTATTTTGAGAAAAATTGAGAGAGATTTAAAGAGAGTTGTCCGGATTTGCAAAAAGGGGGTGATTTCAAGTTGATTGCAAGTATTTGGTTTCAAAAGCTTGTTAAGGTGAGTGGTTTCTAAACTTTTGCATAATATTTTTACTGGTTTTTAGTTGAATGTTGTTTATTATTTGGATTGAAACCATACCTTATGTTTAAAGTTTTATCCGGACAAAGAGTGACCGGATAAGTGTTAAACCGGACAAAACTTGCCCGGATTGTTCTTAAACCGGACAAGCTTTGAGCGGTATACTGTCCGGATATTATTAAACCGGTCAAAGGTTGTGTGAAGTGTTGTTCGGACTTCGATCCGGACAAGTTGTTGAGATTATTCTAAGTCTTAAATCGGTCAAGTCTTGAGCGGATTGTTGTCCGAACTTGATATCCGGACAAGGTTGGAAATTATTTTCTAAGTATTTAAATCGGACAATGCTTGTTCGATGTGTTGACCGGATTATTGACCGGAGATGAAAACCGGTTAAGTTTTGGTTGACCGGATTCGAGATGTACCTTGTGTTTTGATATAAATGATTTTTGGACAGATAATAATTCCAATGGCTGC
>NC_037529.1:15963615-15965243 GCF_001531365.2 Cynara cardunculus var. scolymus
GTTTAAAAAGTGGCATTATATGGAACCCGATTGGTTCAAATGTATGAAATTTGAATAGCTAAGTGATTAGCTTGAAAAGTGGAAAATGATCTGGTATTAAGTTTTATCTGTTCATATATTTGTTGTATATGATTATTTGTTTTCAAAAAGGTTTTAGTGATCCTTCACCGCTGCAATGACATGAATAGGGTATCTCACTAGACCTTTCGGTCTAACCCTCGTTTTGTGATTTTAAACTATGTGTTGTAGGAGGTTCAGACAGTAAGGGGAAGGGGAAGGGGAAGGTGTAATATTTTCCTTTATGCGCTTCTGCTTGAAGATCTGTTTTGACTTATTAGTACAAGAAATGTATTTCGAAATTTTGGACCTTGTAATTGGTTATGTTAGATTCTTGTACTAAGGGACCTGAATTAGATAATAATATGTATTTCTTTTGTATGAAATATATATTACATGCAATGTGTGGGGTTGGGGCGTTACAGACGGTCCATTAATAACAATAATATTAATAATTTTAAGAAAATATTTTCATTCATGAAATATATAATAATAATAATAATAATAATAATTTTAGTGGTAATAATAATATAATTTTAAATTTCATAATAATAATAATAAAAATTAGAAATTAAAATTTTTGATTTAAAATACCGGCGGATTTTCCGCCGGAAAATGAAAATTTCAAAAAAAAAGTGCAACCAGATGAATTTTAAATTTTTTTAAAAATTTTAAAATATTTCCGGCGGAATTTTCCGCCGGTAATTCAAAAATTTTAAATTTCTAGAATTAAATTAAAAAAAATTAATTAAATATAGTTTCCGGCGGAAATTTCCGCCGGTATCTTTCCTGGTATAAAAACCCTACTTCCCCCTTCCCCAGCCTCAACGCAAAACACATATGAAACCCTAGATTTCTCCGCCCGATTTCTCCCCAGCCACCACTGCTTCCTTCCGGCCGACGCTACTTCCCTCCGGCCGGCTCTGCTTCCCACCGCTGCTTCCGGCTGCCGCTGCTTCCCGCCGCCGCTGACCGCCGCTGCTTCCGGCCGACCACCTCCTTCCGGTAAGATTGCAATGTTTATATTTATATATGTTTGTGTTTCTATATATATATATATTTCTGTTTCTATGTATATATATATATGTATATATTTTGTATATAAATTAAAAAGAAACAGTTAGCAATGAAATTGGGTACAAATTTTTTATAGAATTAGATTCTCATAATCTTAATTGATTATATTAATTTTGTCCAATTTTAATTAAATTATGCAACATAATTGTCAATAAAAGTTGAAACGTTAACTTCTTAATTTGTCAAATTCTAATTTGCTTGCTTTATTCCAAATTTATCATTCATTTATGTAATTTGATCGATATTCATTTAATTCATACTATTATATAATATTATGTATATGGTAAACGAAGGTTAATCATGTATTATCTTACGTTGAATTTTTTTTCCATCTAACGTTATGATTTAAATTGTTGGTTAGCATATATTTGTTTTACAATGTATATATCTCATGATATAAAACTTTTTTTATTTATGAGGGAGAATTAAAAGAATAAGATAATAATTATAAGTCAATCGTTTTATTAAATAATACCTTAAATAATTAATTCTAA
>NC_037529.1:15966838-15976088 GCF_001531365.2 Cynara cardunculus var. scolymus
GAGCAAGAACCAAATCAACACGCACAACGTTTCTATGATATGTTACAAGCTGCAGATGAGCCGTTGTGGGAGGGATGCAAGAGATTTTCAAAGTTACAGGCAGCGGCAAGGTTTTTGAATTGGAAGGCAGATTGCAATATGCCAGAGATAACCTTCAATCATAACCTTACTATGGTAAAAGAAATGCTACTTGATGGTGAATAACTGGTTGGTAGCTTTTATGAGACAAAGAAGATGTTGAAGGAGCTTGGTCTTCCAAAAGAAAAGATACATGCTTGCAAGAACCATTGCATGTTATTTCATAAGGAATTTGCTGATCATAACAGTTGTGTAGTATGTGGGAAGTCTCGTTACAAGACAACAGGCAGAAACAATAATGTGCCTAATTTGGTGTTGACGTATTTGCCAATTACACCCAGATTACAATGGTGATATTTGTGTAAGAAAATAGCAAAGGAGATGACTTGGCACCATGATCATCAAACTGAAACGGGAAAAATGGTACATCCGAGTGATGGGGAGGCTTGGAAACATTTTGATAGGATGCATCCCGATTTTGCTCAAGAGATTGGGAATGTTCGTTTGGGATTATGTACAGATGGTTTCAATCCCAATAACTCCAACTCAAGTCCATACTCATTATGACTGTTTTTTTTACAAACTACAATCTACCACCTTGGATGTGCATCAAAGACTAGAACGTCCACCTGGCTTTGCTGATTCCTTGCAAGAAGAGCCCTGGGCAGAACTTGGATGTGTTTCTTCGGCCCTTGATCGACGAGTTGAAGAAGTTATTCTTTAACGGTGTCGTTACCTATGACGCTCATCGACGAACGAATTTCACAATGAGGGCCGACACAACCTTGATGTAATGCATATTGAAAAGAATGTGTTTGACAATATCTTTCACACCATCATGGACACCCCAAAATCGAAGGACAACGTAAAAGCAAGGAAAGACATTGAAGAATACTGCAATCGACCGGAGTTGCATGTGAGGGAGGAACAAAATAAAATATTTAAACCATATTTAAACCAAAAGCTTCCTACTCATTGAACAAAAAACAAGTAGGAAAGGTGTGCCAATGGTTGAAGAAGTTGAAATTCCCAGACGGCTATGCTTCTAACCTAGGTGCATTAATAAACGTCGAAGATGGTAGTTTTTATGGCTTCAAAAGTCATGATTGTCATGTGTTCATGCAAAGGTTGCTACCTCTTTCTATAAAAGGGATGGTACCGACTCCAATATGGGATGCTATCACTGAGTTGTGCACATTCTTTCGTGCAATATGCTCAAAGGTGTTACACATTGACGACTTGGTTCAATTGCAGACAAGTATAGTGGAAACTATCTGCAAGTTGGAAAGAGTCTTCCCACCGGGATTCTTTGATTCCATGGAACACCTTGTGGTACATTTGGCATGTGAGGCAATAGTTGGAGGTCCAGTTCAATATCGATGGATGTATCTCTATGAGAGACGTCTAGGGTCGTTGAAAAGGACAGTGAGAAACAGATCAAGGGTAGAAGGGTCAATTGTAGAAGCATATTTGGTTAATGAACTATCTACCTACTGCTCGCTGTATTTTGGAACAACGGTGGAGACACGTCTGAACCGTGAGCCTCGAAATTTTTTTCCCGATTGTTCGTCTTCAGACCGACGGTTAAGTATATTTAAAACTCCATGTCGAGGATTATTTAATAAAGGCGGAGCGCAAGTTAATCTATCGRATGAAGATATGCACAAAGCTCACACCTACATTTTACTGAATTGTGAAGAAGTTTTTCCGTTCATAGATATCTTCAATACGGAGGTCCTAAATAGAGAGCCATATATTGATGATGCGGATCTCGACAAACGTAGGGGCAATCACTTTGCTGGATGGTTTCATACCCACGTAAGTGTATACATATTAACTTTAATTCATCATTATTTATATGTACTTAATAAAATATTACAAATGACATGATTGTAGGTTATGTCTCGGTCAGACCCTGCTTCAGATCTTGTTAGGATTTTGGCATACAAACCGTTACGTACGGTTTGGACACACCCGGGGTTATTCGTAAACGGTTAAAAGTTCCACACGCTAACTCATGGTAGAAATCGCACGACATATAATAGTGGAGTATGCGTGAGAGGGTCTTGTTACTCAGATTCCGAGGCCGACTACTATGGCTTGTTGGATGAAGTCCTTGATATAGAATATCATGGGTATGAGCTCGGTCATTGTATTGTCCCACTATTCAGATGCACATGGTTTGACACAGTTAACGGCGTCCGAGTTGACCCAAAACATAATCTCGTGGACGTCAAATATAGATCAAGGCTTCGTTCAGACGACTCGTTCATCCTAGCATCACAAGCTGAACAAGTCTATTATGTACCATATCCATCGAATTTATTAAAAGATTGGTGGTATGTGGTGAAAACAAAGCCAAGAGGGGTCTATGACTTAGCATCGAGTACCCCTGAAGTTCGGTCAAATGATGAAAATATAGACGATGAACAGTTTTTCCAGGAAAATGAACGAACAACCCAACATGAGGGAAACAAAGAGGTTCAAGAACCAATCCAGCTTGTCACAGGGGAAGACGATATCGAAGTTGCCAATGATCGTCGCGACAACTGGCATGTTGATGAGAGTAGTGACGAAGAAGAGGAGTTYCAAKACTCAGATAGTGACTCTGAGGACGAAGAACTTGACTTGTCTGATCACTCATCAGATGATTAGTCTTAGTAAACTTTGTGTAGTTGTTTTAAAATTTTATTATTTCCATTTTTAAATCTTAATTAGTAAACCATTGTTAGACATTTTCAATTGTGTGAAATATTTACTGTATACTTGAATTATTGTTGTATGTTTTCTAACGTTGCTTTGCAGAAAATCGATAATGCCGCGTACTCGGATTACCGATCGAACTAGTGGAGGTACACCTACCCACGGTACGGGTAGAGGCTCTAGTATCGTTTCGGCACACCCGGAGGAGATTGAGTCTAGTCGTGGTAGTGCTGCTTCGGAGCCGCTTCCACAACAGCGGACAATTATAGGCATCTGCAAGAAAGAGTAAATACATTTACATCTTTTAATTGATAAAAATATTTTTTTTGTATAGATGCTAATTCAATTCGTAATTATATAGTTTCAATGACACCAAAGTGATCCGTCGGATCACCAAGATCAACCGAGAGCTACTTGACGGCCCATGGACCAGTTGGGAAAAAAAATCCCAAAAGACGTGAGACGCCGAATGTGGGAGCGATTCCAGGTTTGTATTATATATTCAACTTATTATATTTTATGTATTTTTTTGAACCTAAGAATTGCCTAAAGTTTTATGTACAAGGCTATTATACTTGGGATCCGGCTTTGGACGCCCAAATGTTGGAGATATGGGAGAGAAAGTCGGCCAAGTCGTATAATGATAACATGAGTACCGCGAGGAAGAAAGCTGGGGAAAAAGCAAGGATGAATGGGTATCCTCAGTACGATGAAACGGACCCCAACCGGGATATGAGTGTGTTGAAGCATTTCCCCCCAGCTGGATATCTTCAGATGTGTGAGTCTAGATGGTCGATCGTTGGAACAGTGATAATTAGAAGGTTGTTTCCAGTGTGGTGCATGAGAACCGTGATAGTCAAGTTTCACTATACACCGGTGGATCGATACCATTTTCGGAGCATGGTGCTCGTCTGGTAGAACCTAAAACCCATTAATTTAGTAGCTTGATTTTTATTATGTTATAATTAACACATGTTTTATTATTTGGCCTTTATAGACATGAGCAAAAGATGGCGTGCCCCCGACCGTTGTGGAATTGTTCAATTACACACACAAGAAGAGGTCGAGTGGAGATACCGCATTTGCGGATTCGGGGGGGGGGGGGTACGTGACCACAAAGTGTAGCCAAGTCATGGTAAGTATATCTGTCTATTATAATTGGGTTGCCATTTGCTAGACAAACATTATAATTTGTTAAGTTAGAAATTACATATATATATATATATCATTCTTTAGTTTGAGTTGACATTTGTTGGGTAAACAATAGGATTGTTTAAGTTAGATTTTAAGTATATATCATTATTTAGTTTGGGTTGCCATTTATAATTGGGCAAACGTTAGGATTGTTTTGGAAACGTCCCATTTACAGCCGTTATGCTATCAAAATTGACTTGCAATCTTTTTTAAACTATATATAAGATGAGTATTCAACTTGTCTCAGCCAAAAATACGGCGATGATCCCTCCACCTATCCCTTAGTTGATAAAGAGTTGTGGGAGCAAGCGGTTGGGGGAAGCAAGAAAGGCCGTTTATTTGGGTTTGGGTACAATCAAGATCCCAATTGTGTCTTGACCGGGAACTACAGGGAAGGTGGTTCATCTTCAGAGGGTCGGGTATGTTCATCTTTTGGTTTGATGATGTTTATCGATTTAGTTTGTAATTCATATTAAATATTATAACGTTTTATTTATTTTATAGGAAATTCAAACCTTAAAGACCCAACTTAGAACCTTAGAGGAACGACAGCGAATGGAAGAGGAGCGACATCGATTGAAGGAGGAGCAACATGATAAAAACTTCAAGATATGGTTGCTTTGGTTACACAGCTCAGTGAATCTCAACAATTTCCCCGCCACCACCATATTGAATATTGTCTTTTGCTTTGAAACAATTTAGTTTTGTTTATAACAATTTAATTTTTATTTGGTTGGAATAATTGTAATTTCACTTTAATGTATGATATTTATTTCTATTTCGCCTTTTTAGTTTCATTTTTAATATTGTACAGATTTACAGGTTTTAATGCAGGTTTTAAATATTAATTTTAAAATAAAAATAAAATATTAATATTTACATATTTTTTTCCGACGGATTAGTCCGCGGGTAATGTTTCTAATATTAAAAATATTTTTTTGAAAATAAATTTAGAATTATTTGAATTTCCGCTGGTATTTTTTAAAATTAAATATATATTCTTTTTAAATTAAATTAAACTTTCCGGCATAAATTTTCGCCCGTGTTTTTTAAAACTAAATATATATTCTTTTTAAAAAAGATGAATATTTTTCCGGCGAGAAATGTTTCCGGCGGAATTTTCCGCCGGTAAATTAAATTAATTTTTTAAAAAAAAACTTAACCATTTTGTTAATTTAATTAAGGATTTTATAAATAAACCGGTGAAGAATTACCGGCGGCCGGGATCCGCCGGAAAATGGTAAAATCCGCCGCTTTTGTCGCCGAAAAACCAATCACCGGCGCCACTTTTTCCGGCGGATATAGCCGCCGGAAAAAGTGGCCTTTTTGGTAGTGGTATAAGCTAAAAGTTTAGTTAATACAATATGGTTTCATGATTACATGCACATATAAACAATATTTTAATATATTTTAGTTATTATCTTATAAGTGAGGCCTCGGCTCGTCAATTTTTTTTTTTTGCGTATGTGGCATATTCTATGGACGAGTACTTCAAGACCTCGGAATTGCAAGTCATCCTTTTATATCCAACCCATCTTGTACGGTGGATGAATCTTGACGAATCATACTAGTTGCATATCATTTATTTGCAACATAGATAATCATAACTAAATTGATCATTATTCTCCAACAATCTTAACATGACTAATATCAACAATTTTTATTGATCAACCCTCGATACCATCATATCTCATATTTCGCTCAAATATTTTCTGAAAATATTATTAATAATATGGCGTTGTTATAATATTAATTGTCAATCTTATATTTTATAAAGATGTGCAATACAATTCACATTTTTTTTAACAATAAATATTTTACCAAAATAGCTAAGCTAATAGTTTACAACGTATATAATGTTTTTATGGCCAAAACGTCTCTTTTAAAATTTACAAGTGAATAATGATCACAACATGTCACACATATATAAATAATAGTCATGTTATAACGTATATAATGCAAATACGTAAAATATCGTTAAAATACCGATTTCCAAATTGTAGGGTCATTTTGATAATTTTATAAAGAGAAATAATTGAAATCGGGTCAAATATTCATTTTATAACTCCCAAGAAAACTTGTTGAAATTTCTAGAAGGTTAGTATGGTCGAAATCATGTTTTCTAGAACTTCCAAGACTATAGTTAAATTGTTAAAATGTAAATGTCTAATAATAAGATAAATAAAAATCTTATATGTTTAAATAACAAAAGAACTCTTAGTCTCATTTGCAAAAGCATCTCATAAGCCATAGATATGGGGTTTAAACGTCTCATAACTCCTCTATTAGATTTTCTAAAAAAAACAAAAACAGACAACGAAACCATGGCAATTAGGATCTCAAGACACAACATCGTCCTTCCCTGGAATGGAACTTTCATGCTGGCCTACTCATCTGCCACCCAAAAGAGTTAGTGGTATTGGCAAGGGCAATTACCATGTTATTAGCAAAGAACTTAATAAATAAATGACTGATAAAAGAAAACACAAGTAACAACTTAGATCAAATGGTTAGCGCCTCTGCTTTAGATGGTTGAGACCATGGTTGCACGTTTTCAAGGTCTTAGAGCTCGAAAATGACTCGTTTCTTGATCTTTTTTCTTCATTCTTTTTGCACCAAACTCTTGGTAATATTTTTATCAACATTTTGACATGAAGAACACGAATTTTCATCAAGAAATGAGTTCCAAAATTTGATTTAAAACTTTGTTTTTAAAACTAAAACTCAACAACTTCTAAACATAAAAATTGAACCATGTAAACACGAATTTGAGACATGAGGCTACTGAGGTTTGATAGAGTACTTAAAATCAAAGTCATAGACATAAAAATCATTAGATTTGGTTAAGAATCCCACTCAAAATTGGTGAAAAACCGAGATTTTTGATTCCGAACTTCAGACTCAGATTTGTCTCTCAAAACTCAAGATTTTACTATTTATTTGAATGAAAACGATCCTAAAATAGTGCTCTACAATTTATCCTCGAATAGTTTTGGCTTATTAGTTGAAGAAATTGTTCAAATCGCAAGTTTTAGGCTGTGACGTCGTTTTCTACAAACAGGCATGTACTTTTGGCAAAACAGACCTCTAATCTTTGAGAAATATGATGTTTGGCCCCTGAATTTAGCTGATATTTACAACCAGACCCTTTTGATGTGATAATTTACATTTTTGGTCCAATAAAATAAAAACCAATTTTATTTTATTTTTCCTTTTTCCTTTCTTTTCATTATTTTTTTATTTAAAATTTCTACAATTATTTTCTTTGATTAATTACGTAAATATTTTAGCACTTCAAATAAATGTAATAAAAAATAATATTTAAAGATTTGTATAATATTATTTTTATATATTTAAAATTTTGGGTTTTACACGAGGTAAAAAGTACACTCTCAAAATAAAATAAAAAAACTCAAAACATTTATGTGATACTCTTGAAGACTGTTTTTCGCTTGTTAATGGTCCTGGGATTCAACAATTGAAATCTGCTATCTCTTGCTACGAACAAACCAAAACCATTACCATCCTAGGAAGAATTTCACCTGATTACTTGCTCTTGCTGTAAGGAATCTACCATCGTGCGTGATCGCGAACTTCGTCGTCTAAATGATGTGCTTCATCATTTCTGATGGGTTTGTATAGTGAATACTAAGGCCTTATACGATCTAATATTCTTTCTCATGATCCTTTTCCCTCTCTCAATTAGGCTTACCCGTTGATTTTCCAAGATGAACGTGTTCGAAATACCTTTACTATAGTTGAATAGAAGCCTCAAGTCGTTCGCTTTGCTATACATACAAGTGGAAGAGGACGTGGACATTTCGAATGGCCAGATAAATCAAAATCCTATGTAACACCTTTAATTTCTAGGAAAACGTTTGGGGAACAGCAAGAAAAATGGTCGAGGAATGGCCAGGAAAACGGTCGGGATGGACGGGAAAGCATTCGAGAAATGGTTGGAAAACAATTGAGGAACGACCGAATAGTCGGGCGGCCTATGTCGCATGGCCAGGTCAAGGCAGTGGGCTGGGAGACTTTTGGTGCAATTTAAGTCACCCCACACAAGTGGCCTCACATACCCATATCAGTTTTTAACCCGATTTTTGCTAAGGTTTTTCACATTTCTCCTCCCCACTACATTTTCTCTCTTCCATAACAGTTTTGGTCCATTTGGGGTCGATTTTTGGGAAGTTTTTGGAGTTAATGAAGAGTGGATCTTAAAAATTGAAGATCTATTGAATGAGATTCCGAGTTTTGAGGAGGTAAGCGTTTTTGGTATTTTGAGCTATATGTTGGGATTTTTGGTGGTTTTAAGGTTTGTGAAAATATTTGGTGTCTCTATGTTTGAATATTGTTGTTGAGGTGTTGTTGAGAAGGGTTTTTTTTGGACCTCAAGTCTCCATCATTGGAAGCTAAGACTAGGTTTGAAACCTATGTTTAACCTAACCTAACAAGGTGAGTTCCAGTTGTTTTGTGAAAACATGTACAAGCCAAAAATGTCCATTTTGAAGTCTTGAAGTGTTTTACTTTATATTTATCAAATGTGTTGATTATTTGATGTGATATGCATTTTGGATATGTTTGATTTTATAAACCATGTAAAATGCTTATATTTGGGTTTTTGGACATTTTGCTAAATAAATCATAAGAATGTGTTATTTTCATGGTTTATTTTATAATTTGAGGTTATGTGATGTTAATGCACTTTTAGTATATTTGGTTTTATAAACTGTTTGGAAAATGCATATTATTATGTTATAAGGCATTTTGGAGATATAAATGACATGATTTCATTTGAAAAATGATTTGCCAAAAATTGATGTGTTTTTAAGTTAATCATACTTTTGGATCACATGTTTGCATAAACGTTGGTTAAATATGTCTTTATTGTTAATATTGACTTTTATTGAGTAGTTAAATGAATGCGGAGTATATTGGGTTGATTTATGCTCATTTGAGTTTTGGGGACATTTGTCTAGTTTAATTTGCTCTATTTTGAGCTTTAGACATGATATGCATTCATTGCATTGTTATTTGAAAATTACATCTTTTGAGTATGTTAGTGTTAGGACTGAAAAATCAGTATTAATTGTATTCGTCTTGAAAGTTAAATATAGTCTATAATTGTAAAAGTCAGCGTGTTTGACTTTCTTATAAGAGTTTGACTTTGACTTGTCTTTAGTAGGTTTGACCATATAAATAGTGGTTAGTCTTTGTAATTTGAGTATGAGAGCTCATTTGTAAGATTTGATACGTAATGAGAGTTTGACCAGAA
>NC_037529.1:15976188-15979834 GCF_001531365.2 Cynara cardunculus var. scolymus
AAATTTACTTGTTCACTCCAAATCAAAACTTGTTAAGGAAAAGATGTGGGTACTTGCTTCTCAGGGAATCTTCTCTTTGCCATGTATATTCCGGTCCATGCCGCGAAGTCCAATGAACTTTTACAATTGGGATTTGTTTGTACCTCAACTGCTTAACCTTACGATCGAGAATTTCGATTGGCTCCTCTATAAAACATAGTCGTTCATTAATTTATCTTCCAGAGGTAGAACTAAAGGCTCGTCGGCTAAGAACTTCTTAAGATTCGATACATGAAGCGTATCATGGATGGCACTAAGCTTTCGGAGGTAAGCTGAGCTTGTATACAACTGGTCCTACTCTTTCGAGTATTTCGAATGGACCGACATACCTTGGACTAAGCTTTCCTTTCTTTTCGAAGTGCACAACCCCTTTCCACGGTGATACTTTTAGAAGAACTTTATCACTCACTTGAAATTCCAAGGGTTTCCTTCGATTATCCGCATAACTCTTCTGACAGTCTCTTGCCGTCTGAAGTCTCTCTTTGATGATTGAAATCTTGTCGGTGGTTTCCTGGATAATATCGGGCGTTGTCAATCGTCTATCTCCGATCTCTACCCAGTTAAGCGGTGATCTGCATTTACGTCCGTATAGGGCTTCGTACGGTGCACACTGTATGCTGGTGTGATAACTGTTGTTATAAGAGAATTCAACAAGGGGCAGATGGGTATCCCAACTCCCACCAAAATCTTTTACACATGCACGCAGCATATCCTCAAGCGTTTGAATAGTTATTTTCGATTGTCCATCTGTTTGAGGATGATAGGCGGTGCTATAATCCAAACGCGTACCCAATGCCTTTTGAAGAGTCTGCCAAAATCTTGATGCACAACGTGTATCTGTATCCAAAATAATGGAAATAGGCACACCATGACGTGTAACTATTTCATCGATGTAGATTTGTGCAAGYCTTTCCATACTGAAATCTTCTCGAACCGGTAAAAAGTGCACGGATTTTGTAAGCCGATCCACTATGACCCAAATTGAGTCATGTCCTTTCTTAGTCCTAGGTAACTTAGTAACGAAGTCCATTGATATCTAGTCCCACTTTCATTGGGGAATCTCTGGTTGCTGAAGGAGACCAGACGGTTTCTGATGCTCTGTTTTTACCCTTGCGCATGTTAAGCATCGGCTTACGTACAAAGCAACATCCTTCTTCATTCCTGGCCACCAGTAATATTCTTTTAGCTCCTGGTACATCTTATCAGTTCTTGGGTGGATTGAGTATCTTGAGCGATGTGCTTCCTCCAAAATTGTTGACHGAAGTTTGTTGTCCTTTGGTATCCAAACTCTATCTCTAAAGTAACGTACCCCATCTGCTCGGGTTTCGAATTCCTTCTCTAAGTGATGCAGGGTCTCGTTCTTCAGATTCTCTATTTTCAACGCCTCTTCTTGAGCTTCACGAATTTGTTTTTTTAGGTTTGTTTGAATTATTATCCCCATGGCTCGTACTCTTGACGGTTTTATCCTTTCTTTTCGACTTAGGGCGTCTGCTATCACGTTAGCTTTCCCTGGATGGTATTTTATTTCACAATCATAATCGTTGAGAAGTTCGACCCATCTCCATTGCCTCATGTTCAACATCTTTTGGTTTAGAATATGTTGAAGACTTTTGTGATCAATGAAGACGGTGCATTTGGTGCCGTAGAGATAATGTCTCCAAATCTTGAGTGCAAACACCACTGCTCCTAGATCCAAGTCATGAGTGGTGTAGTTCTTTTCATGAACCTTGAGTTGCCTTGATGCATAAACAATGACCTTGTCATTTTTGCATCAGCACACATCCCAAGCCTTAGTGTGATGCATCGCAATATACCACAAAATTCTTCGTGCCTTCTGGTAGCGCTAAGATCGGTGCATGACACAACTTATGTTTGAGCAATTGGAACGCTTCTTCTTGCTTTCTTCCCAAATAATGCACTCCATCTTGCGGGATTCGGGTAATCTTTTCCGAACAACCTATCTCAACTCGATATTTGGATAGCCAATCCATATATACAACTACGTCAAAGCTTCCTAATTTGGTTGGGACAAGGTCTATACTAAATCCTTTTTGGCTAAGCTTAAAGTGCAGTCCTTAATTACGTCCCTTGCCCTAACTTCCTGACCATTGGCAAACTCAATTGCATGAACTTCCTTCAACCTTTGTGACTTTAAATTATTTTTTGGCTTAAAATCTAATGATACAGAACTTTTATCTTCTCCCGAATCAAATAATATAGATGCATAATGATTAATCAAGAAAAACGTACCTGTGACCACGTCGGGATCATGCCTAACCTCTTTCGCTCCAATTTCGAATGCTCRDCCCCGCACTTGACCTCCTGGTTTCCCTGGATTAGCGGGTCTTGCTTGGTCAAAATTCGGTCTTTGCTTCCTTCTTGGGCATTCATTTCGCATATGATCCACACTTCCACACTCAAAACACGATATCAATCGACAATCTTTTGTAAGATAGTCTGTCCTTCCACACTTTTGACAGGCAATGCATTTTTCCCATGTGTGGATATCTATATTTATCACACTTAAGATTATTTCCTTTGACCGACCACTTGAGTCTGAACTCCAAAGTTTCCCTTTACTCTTCAATTCCTTTCAAATCTTCCTCCAGATCATTGGTTACTACTCTCCTCTATCTTCCTCTTACCTTTGGTTTTGCCTTTTGCCAACTCTCCAGACCGAACAGCATTATTGGTCAGCCTGGTTTCTATGCTTATTGCTTCTTGGAGCGTCTTTGGATTTGCCGATGTGATGTCTTCTCGAATCTCTTGAGATAAACTCCAAATGTATCTATCGACTCGATTTTCTTCGGGTGTCACTAGATGTGGTACTAGTTTTGCTAATTCAGGGAATCGAGAAGTATAACCATCTATATCTGCTCCCTTCATTTCGTGATTCCACAGCTCAAATCCCAGCTTCTGGAGTTCACTCCTTGGGCAATACTCATCCTTGAGTAGCTTCTTGAATTCTTCCCATGTAAGCTGATTAGCTGCCTCTCGTCCTCTAGTTTGTACCAATGTATTCCACCAGGCAAGTGCCCTTCCTTGTAACAAGCATGCAGCATATTCTACTTTGTTTCCTTCAGTACATTTACTGATGTGAAGAACATATTAAATGCTCTTGAGCCATGATAATATTCCTACTGCTCCTTCGGTTCCATAGAATTCTTTCGGGTTGCAAGATCTAAAAGATTTATAAGTGAATTCCCTAGCCACCCTCGGCTCTGGATTGTTTGGTTGGTTAGCATTCAGACCAGCAACCACTTCACTGACTATGTTAGGGAGTGCCGCTAAGAGTTGCTCACACACGAGTCGTGTGACTTCCGGGTTCTCTCTTTTTGGAGGCATATTTCTAACGCACAAATTCTAAATCGAAGTTCGGTTATTTTTACTGTTTATCGTTGTAGCTACTTTATTGACTTATGCATGGTATAATTCAATTATCTAATCATGCATCCATGGCAATATAATAACTTGATATAATAAAAGCATTCAAGCATTAATCATCATCATCAATAAAACTCTTAAGGTTAAAACGAGAGTTGCTACGGTAGAAGCAAAATGGTAGAAAACAAATTAGAGCTTCTGGATGACCAGAGCCTCTGGTTGA
>NC_037529.1:15979934-15982819 GCF_001531365.2 Cynara cardunculus var. scolymus
TGATCAATTAATAAATTGGATTTGTTTTGAAGTGAAAGAAACATGTTGATCTCTCTCTCAGTGATTTGATGATAATCCCTTTTACCTTATACAAAATATTTATGTTTCTGTCTTTCAGTTCCAGTGATCATCACTGAGTCTGTTCAGTGATCGCTGAGAACATGTAATGTAAATCCATCAGCGACAGCGATACTTCAAGAAGACAAAACTCACACCAAAGAACCTTCAGCAAAAGTCGAAGACTGAAACTGAATATTAGAGACTGGCGAGTTCATGATCTGAAGCGGTATTCAATGATTACAACCTGGTCTACACATGTGCGAAGACTGCCCAAGCCTCAGCGAATGCTGAAGAGACCTACAGGTCATTCCAGCATTCAGTGATCAAAAGAAGATTGTTGAGCACGATAGTTTTTGTCTTGTTCTTATACACACAAAGGACAAACCCATACCCTTTCTAGAGCATAGTACGGTATGGAGCCGATTAGTTGACTCTACTACCCACCAACTCCATGAAAGGATGTATGCTCATTAATAGGCTTTTGTAATATTCACTGTAGCAAATGACAAGTCTTTCTCTAAAGGCTTGATACATGTTCAAACCCTAATGCATTGCATTAAATGTGCATTTACTGCAATGGGTATAAATAGATGTGTTCTATCTCCATGCAGAGATACTGATACTTACTGTTGAATCCTAACTTATGTTCATAAGTAAAATAACACACATCTAAGAACACAATACGCTTATCTTCAAAAGCAAGTTAGAATCCCTTTAAGTATTCTAAATAGTTCTTACCCAAAAAGAACTTACTTCCTTCTAAATCTTAAACAACAAATCATTTCTCTTTGCCAAGAACTAGTGTGTAACTTAGATTGTTTAGATATGTTATATTTACCTTATCTTTCCGCAAACAATCTTGTAAAATCTGTATGGATCCTTCTTTATCAATATATATTTTAAATTCGAAAAGTATACTGTGTTTGTATTCGTCCCCCATTCTACAAACTATTATACACATTTTTTTGTAAGCGTGTCCGGGCCAAAGCCCGACTAATCCCCAGTAAATTTGGAGGCTAAACATGGCCCCACTTAAATGTCGCCAACACTCCCCTCCCAGGGCTCGAACTCGGGTTCATGTCTATGCCATGCCCAAGCCTTTACCACTAGGCTGGACATCTTATAGACCCTAACGGGACCAATAAGTGCTATCAAAGCAGTGTATTTTCTATTCTTGTTGTTTAGTCGTTTTTCTGCATTATATTATCTTTTTCTCTAGATAATCTTACTGTTTTCAAATGACTTTACAAAACACAAACACACACTTTCATGATAATGGCTCTCTTGCCAAACCACCCCGTTTTTATCCGAGACAATTTTAGTCTTTGAAAAAATCGGATGTCCCTATGTTGATCCTCTCTCTCAGTGATTTGATGATAATCCCTTTTCTCTTTCACGTTGTATTTGTGTTTCTGTATTTTCAGTTTCAGCGATCTTCACTGAGTATGTTCAGTGATCGCTGAAGAACTTGCATTGTAAATCTATCAGAGACAGCAATACTTCAAGAAGACAACACTCACACCAAAGAACCTTTAGCAAACGTCGAAGACTGAAACTGAAGATTAGAGACCGGCGAGTACGATAGGTAATTTAGAATTTATGTAAATTTTTATTAAGAAAAACAAAATTCAAAATTTATGTCGAATAAAATTAGAATTACAAATAATGTTTAAATGTGTTTTTGCTAATTTAAAGATTGAATTAAAAAAATCCAAATAATATATAAATACGTAATGTGGGTGTTTCAATCTTAAAAAAATTAACAAAATCAATATATTCGGTGTTGTCAATGTAAAAATTATCATAACAATTGTTCAACCCGTTGGCATATTCAAATGGCCAAATACAAAAAAACACATGTATAATGTACCTTGAAGGATATTGTTGTAGATGTTGATAAAGATGTCATCCTGAAGATAAAGAAACATAAAAAAATTTAGTATTTGTTTTTTATCTTAAATTTCAATTAAAAAACATTTATAGAACCACTTATAGACAACAAATAGAAGTTAATCACATACAACTGAACTTATGTGTTGGGTTTCCGTGAAAATGGAAGTTATGTGAGGGCTCGTTAAAAGGCTTGGTGAGCCTAAGCTGGGCCAGCTTGCTTTGACTTTCTGAGGAAGCTCAAGCCTAGTATGGCTTGGGTCCGAGCTAGGCAGCTCAAGGAGCATAAATAATATGAGCTTGTATGAGCCACTTAATTTAATTTTGCATTTTTCTAACCCATAACCCTACAAAACTTGAACACTTGTAATTGTAATTCTTTAAAGGGTTGTTCAACTTTACTTTTACATAAGCCTCTATGCACTAAACCAACCAAATTCTTTTATATGAGAGTCAACAGTAATAGAGCTTTTAAACAAGGCAAGCCAACTCTTGGGCTTTTGGCAAGTCGAGTTTGTGCCTGAGTTTTTCCAAGCTCAACAACCCATGAACCGAACAAGGTTGGGGTTTGTCCTGCTCGGTTTGTTTCATACGCAGAAGGGACGGGACATGACTGGAAGGTTATAGGGTTTTAATTTGACATGGGTAATTTAGTAAGTTACCAATATCTACTCGTCTCACCGTTTTTTGTTGCAGCTATTTTGGTGCATTTTTGTCCCACTCAATCTTGAGTTAGTCTATGGTCATGCCACTACCAAATGTTGGACAACAATTTTTGTACCAAAGGCACCACTGTACACATTTGAAGTCATGCACAGAGTTTTTGGTTGAAAAATAATGTGATCAATTAATAAATTGGATTTGTTTTGAAGTGAAAGAAACATGTTGATCTCTCTCTCAGTGATTTGATGATAATCCCTTTTACCTTATACAAA
>NC_037529.1:15982919-15984277 GCF_001531365.2 Cynara cardunculus var. scolymus
CTTGTTCTGAATGCTGTTATGGCCACATCTTCTTCTCTGACCTTGAGCTGATGATATCCAGACCTCAAATCGATTTTAGAGAAATAACTTGCTCCTACCAWTTGRTCGAACAAATCATCAATCCTTGGTAAGGGATATTTGTTTTTGATTGTCAACTTATTCAGTTCAAGATAGTCTATACACATTCGCATAGACCCATATTTCTTCTTAACAAATAAGACCGGAGCACCCCAAGGCGAAGTACTGGGTCTAATAAATCCTTTATCGGTTAAATCTTTCAACTGTGCCACTAATTTTTTCAGTTCCGATGGAGCTAAACGATATGGCGCCTTTGCTACAGGTGCAGCTCCTGGTATAAGATCAATTCGGAATTCAATAACTCTATCTGGTAGTAATCCAGATAAGTCTTCTGGAAAAACTTATGGATATTCACTAACAATCGGAATCAATTCTTCTTTTCTCTTTTCTTTCTTCAAATTAATTACATATGCCAAACATCCTTGGCATTTCTTTCGAATACTTTTCTGGACTTTCATTACTGACAAAATACTAGTATGATGATTCTGACGATCACCATAAATAATAATGATTCTCTGGTCTGGCATAACAATTTTGATCATTTTCTGATTACAAACAATACTAGCCTGATTCTTTGCCAACCAGTCCATACCCACTACTACGTCAAATTCCTTCATCGGCATGTCGGAAACTCACAATCCTCAATAACAATAATGCAGTTATTGAACACACTAGTAACAGTTTCTTGRCTATTAGCAGTATCAACTACTAATTCGTCATCAAGTAACGCAGAATTCAAACATGCAATTTGAGCAAATAATGGTGATACAAATGAATAATTTGCACCCGAGTCAAACAACACCTTAGCATGTTTTGAATTCAGAAGGAATGTACCTGTTACTATATCTGGGGTTGCTTCTGCCTCGTTCTTTGTCATTTGAAATGATCTACCCCTGGTTCCACTCTGGCCTCCCCTCGGTGCACTAGGCCTTCCACGGTTACTGGGAGTATTTCCTCCCATTGTCAGACGAGGAGCTTTCAATTGTGGACAATTTGGTCGAATGTGGTCAGGTGAATTGCACTGAAAATATCTTTTGGGTATAGTGCAGTCCCTTGACAAATGACCTGTCTCTCCACAACGATAACATCTCTTGGGTTCAGAAGGACAACTTTCCTGATGTATCTGTTGACACTGTGGGCATCTTCTAACAGAAGGCGACTGAGGAACACGATTATTTGATTTAATGAATTTGGGTCTTCGAAAACTAACTGAAGATCCTTCCCACTTTCTTTTCTCAACAAATTTCTCTTCACCTTGTCGATTCTTATTTCTTTCAGTA
>NC_037529.1:15989037-15990881 GCF_001531365.2 Cynara cardunculus var. scolymus
GTTTAAACTAGTCCGGTCACTAAACCATTTAAAGCTTGTCCGGTTTAAGACAATCCGGACAATAAACCGCCTAAGGCTTGTCCGGTTTAAATGCTTATCCGGTCACTCTTTGTCCGGATAAACACTTAGACATGATAATCATGGTTTCWTTWCAAATATGAACAATACAAAGCATGTAATTGAAACCAGTAGAATCATTATACAAAAAGGTTTAGAAACCACTCACCTTATAAAGCTTTTGAATCCAAAAYGCTAGAAATCAATCCTTTTGAAACTTTGACACTTGCAATCAATCTTGAAATCACCTCCTTTTAGTAAACCGGACAACACCTCACTTTAAACCTCTCAATTTCTCAAAATGGCAGGAAAACCAAATGAGAGGTTAAGCCACTTTTTATAGCTTCCCAAAATGGGAAGTCGGCTAACTCTCATAGCCACGTGCATGCATATTAAACCCTCAAACACACCTATGCATATATTCACTAACACATACATGCATATATACACATAACCACATATTATATGCATATAATATGCACATAATTTTTATATACTCACATGCACACTCATGCACACACATATATATATATATATAGAAATATATTTTCCTACATCCATATAATTGCACAATTTCGCATACCAGCATGTATCAAACATATCAGTTTATCATGCTATCACACAATTATTTAATCAAATAATCACGTATTTAAATACCTTGGGTAATAACCAGGATCTGGTTATCACAGAAAATATAGACGATAAACAGTTTTTCCAGGAAAATGAACGAATAACCCAACATGAGGGAAAYGAAGAKGTTCAAGAACCAATCCAGCTTGTCACAGGGGAAGACGACATCGAAGTTGCCAATGATCGTCGCGACAACTGGCATGTTGATGAGAGTAGTGACGAAGAAGAGGAGTTCCAATACTCGGATAGTGACTCTGAGAACGAAGAACTTGACTTGTCTGATCACTCATCAGATGATTAGGGTAGAGGGTCTAGTACCGCTTCGGCACACCCGGAGGAGATTGAGTCTGGTCGTGGTAGTGCTGCTCCTGAGCTGCTTCCACAACAGCGGACAGTTATTGGCATCTGCGGCAAAGAGTAAATAAATTTACATCTTTTAATTGATAAACACATATTTTTTGTATTGATGCTAATTCAATTCGTAATTATATAGTTTCAATGACACCAAAGTGATCCGTCAGATCACCAAGATCAATCGACAGCTGTTTGACGGCCCATGGACCAGTTGGGAAAAAATCCCAAAGGACGTGAGACGCCGAATGTGGGAGTGGTTCCAGGTTTATGTTATATATTCAACTTATTATATTTTATGTATTTTTTTAAACCTAAGAATTGCCTAAACTTTTATGTACAGGGCTATTATACTTGGGATCCGGCTTTGGACGCCCAGATGTTGGAGACATGGGAGAGAAAGTCGGCCAAGCCGTATAATGATAACATGAGTGCCGCGAGGAAGAAAGCTGGGGAAAAAGCAAGGATGAATGGATATCCTCAGTATGATGAAACAAACCCCAACCGGGATATGAGTGTGTTGAAGCATTTCCCCCCCAGCTGGATATCTTCAGATGTGTGGGTCCAGATGGTCGATCGTTGGGACAGTGATAATTGGAAGACTGTTTCCGGTGTGGCGCGTGAGAACCGTGATAGTCAAGTTTCGCTACACACCGGTGGATCGATACCATTTTCGGAGCATGGTGCTCATCTGGTAGAACCTAAAACTCATTAATTTAGTAGCTTGATTTTTATTATGTTATAATTAACACATGTTTTATTATTTGACCTTTATAGACACGAGCAAAAGATGGCGTGCCCCCTAC
>NC_037529.1:15991791-16004812 GCF_001531365.2 Cynara cardunculus var. scolymus
TTCATATTAAATATTATAACGTTTTATTTATTTTATAGGAAATTCAAACCTTAAAGACCCAACTTAGAACCTTAGAGGAACGACAGCGAATGGAGGAGAAGCGACATCGATTGAAGGAGGAGCAACAGGATAAAAAAATTCAAGATATGGCTGCTTTGGTTAGACAGCTCAGTGAATCTCACCAATTCCCCCCGCCACCACCATATTGAATATTATCTTTTGTTTGAAACAATTTAGTTTTGTTTATAACAATTTAGTTTTTGTTCGGTTGGAATAATTGTAATTTCACTTTCATTAATGTATGATATTTAGTTCTATTTTGCCTTTTTAGTTTCATTTTTAATATTATACAGATTTTACAGGTTTTAAATATTAATTTTAAAATAAAAATAAAATATTAATATTTATATATTATTTTCCGGCTGATTTCCGGCGGCATAGTCCGCCGGTAATGTTTCCAAATATTAAAAATCTTTTTTTTTTAATATTTAGAATTATTTTTTTAAAACTTTCCGGCGGATTTCCGGCGGAATAGTCCACCGGTATTTTTAAAAATTAAATATATATTCTTTTTTAAAAAAAAACTTAACCATTTTGTTAATTTAATCAAGATTTTATAAAATAAACCGGTGAGGAATTACCGGCGGCCGGGATCCGCCGGAAATTGGTAAAATCCGCTGCTTTTGCCGCCGAAAATCCAATCATCGGCGCCACTTTTTCCGACGGCAATATCCGCCGGAAATCCGCTGGAAATCAATGTTTCCGGCGGATATTGTCGCCGGAAAAAGTGGCGTTTTTGGTAGTGAAATTTATGGTAGTTTGCAAATGGTTGGATATTTCAATTCAGTTAAATTTAATTAAAATGAATTGATTCAGATTTCAAATTTTAGACATTTGTCAATTTACAAAAAGAAACAGTCTTATTGATTCAGATTTCAGACTTCAAATGTAAAAACAAACAGTCTGACTGTTTCATATTTCAGGTTTCAACGCCACCTCTTATAAATCAAAAGTAAAATCAAACTTCAAACTTCAACACCTCTTAAAAAACAAACTCCACTTTATACATATCTCCACTACACAGACACAATTGCAATGTCTGGATCTTGTGAAGTGACCATGGCAAGTATGGTGGTCATTGCTTTGAAATTCTTAGAATGGTTTTTATACACCGATTTTTGTCCATTTGTCACCACTCTTTGTGATTTTCTTGGTGGGACTACCACCCATGCTCTTGTGTGTGTCACAAAGTGTGTAAGTTCACGTCTAGTTTTCGTAATACAATAAAATTGATTTGATAGGATGTTTAAAATACAGGATAATTTTAAAATAATATTTTATAGGACTTCACTTTGTAGGATTAAACAAAAAAAACGTCATATTTAAAAGTGTTACAACAAGTTTTTATGATGTTTTTTTAGGATTATTTTAAAATAAATTATCATATTAACTATTTTATACGAAACGATGTTTAAAAAAATGTCTTATAAGTATAAAATTCCTATAAAAAGATGGATTTATAGGACATTTATCAAAAGTACCCTATAAAATAGTTAATATGACACTTTACTTTAAAGTGTTCTAAAAAACTTGTTAATACACTTACACATGTCCTATAAATCTATTATAACGCTTTTCGTTATGATGTTTTATAACTTGTTCTAATTATAAACCTAAGTTTTATAAAATATTTTATTAAGACGCTTTGACAATCTAGAGATCCTATAAAACCAATTATGTTGTAGTGTCATTTTAACTGACCACGAGTTTTTTTTATGACCAGTGAAAATTTCTTTTGTTTTGCAGTGATCTTCGTCCAAGGAATGATATGATTTGAGGTATTTCGACGTTCATCGCTTTTGGTTGTTATAAAATACAATACCAAACTTGTAAGGAGTGTTCTACTTTGTTTTCATTTAATGGTTATGCAAGTGATTTAGTGATGATATGTTGACGTAACAGTGATAGTGACGTGCTTGTTTTTAGTGTAGATTGAAACAGTTAACATAATTGGTTTTATAGGATCTATAGATTGTCAAAGCGTCTTAATAAAATATTTTAACGTTTAGACCGAGTAAAATATTTTAGACCGAGTAATTGGTTTTAACCCCTTAATTGGTTTTAAAATATTTTAACATTATACTAATGGAATTAACATTTTAGACCGAGTAAACTTCATTTTTGGTCTCTAACGTTTGTCAATTCTAATAGATATTGTACTTAAACTTTGAAAACTTGATTTGGTTCTTCATGCTTAAAATTTAGAGAAATGTGTTAAATGACTAAAATACCCATTACTTAAATAGAGATAGTGGAAAAAAGTTAATGGACATCAGACAAACGTTTAGGAACGATATCTATTGAAATTGACAAAAAGTGAAGTTTACTCTATTAGATTTTTATAATAAACTAATAGTCTTCATTTTTTTTGCAATAACATTTGTACATAGTACGAAGAAATTAGTGACAAAAAATTTCACATCCTTGTAACTAGTGATTTGTATATAATTAATTATTTATTTATCTCATTGTATATTTAAAATCTTGTCTTCTTATATACATATATTTTAAAAAACCTATTATTTGTTCGATTTAAAGAAGTAGCGTTTATATTCACCCATGAACTATTGGAAGAAGATTAACCCAAGAAAATCAAACTTCTCAAAAAGACATTCAAACTATTGGTAGAGTTGGTTTGCAAGACTTATCTTCCACCCTGGACCCGAGTTTGAATCTTGGTAATGTCATTTTCTTAGTTTTTAGGTTTTAATTTCAGATTTATTATGTTTATGAAATTTTTTTGCAATAAGAGACTTGAACACATGACCTCGCGTATGAAAAACAATGAACTAACTAAAAGATCAATGATGAATTTGTAAAAAATATCTATATATTTGTTTCTTATAGTCAAATGGTGCCATCGTTTCGAAAAAGAAATTGGATCTATCCTTGAGCTCTATATGAAATTGTACAACCCTAATCATTTATTTATTAACAATTTAGTTGAATGCAATTTAAGTTTGATTATTTCTCTTTTTTCATTATGTCTTTTCTTTTAAACATTAGCTAAAACCCCATCTAGCGAGTGTAAGCCAAACCTAAAAGGTAAAATTTAACACTTGGATGTTACCATTTTTTGTTAACATTTCCGGTTTGGTTATTCAAGTTGAAGTTTAACTCAATACAGACAAATGGATTATGTGTATATGTTAATATTATATGTTTGACCTAGAAATGGTCGGATTCAAAATACAGCTTGAATGATGAAGGAGGTTTGATAAAATCTTCAATAATCTCCGAGAAATATGAAATTTTGCATAATCATTAATAAGGTTCAATGTTGGTCAAGTTGATGTGTCATAGAGATATGTGCATATTTCTATTTATCATTATAAACGGTTTATAGCGACGACAACTTGTAGCAGTAACATGCTGTCGTTAAAGGCATGTCGCCAAATCTCACTTTATTTGTAGCACGGGGAGAAGAGGGAGAAAAGAGGAGAGATGAGAGATTTACATAATGACTACTTTCCCCTTAAATTGTTTTTTGAAAATTAATGAATAATTACCAAAATTAACATTAGCAATATTAACCAAGGATTATTTATAATGAGAGGTAGAGATTCGATCTCACAGTTATCATAAATTACTAAGTTTTTTCTTGAATGACCCTCCATATATGGGAGCTTAATCAAATGAGAACTTTATAATTTGTAATAACCGTGAAATTCAATATGAGTCACTCATTTGAGATATTAAAGATATTATTTTAAAGTTGTAATAAAGGGAAATTAGTAATTCTATTTTGATGGAACCTAGCGAACTAAAATTTTTGGTAACATTATATTGTGTTTCCATTTATTCAATTTCCATATTTGTATCAATCTTCCATTTTTTTCCTCCCCATATCTCATTGATTTAGGCAACCATAATATCTATCAACACTGTTGTTGCATTTCTTTTTTATCTAGACGGTGGATATCATAGTGTGTATACATTGGTTATCACATCACGTATCTGAAGGTATCACGATTTGTTTATAGTAGATATCAGTGGGAATATAGAAAAAATGATCTTAATTAATGTACCACAGAGGAGAGATAAGATTTCTAAATACCTATAATGCCCTTTGACTAAAATTTTAAGTCAAAAATTATCAAAACTATTAATTTTTTATACCCCTACCTATGAACTAATTGGAAGAAGATTGACACAAGAAAATGATGAAACCTCTCAAAATGAAATTATAACGTATCCTTGTCATTTTATTTTATGTGTTATTAGGAAATTTAGACTTCTAGTTGAAGAGGTTTATGAAAAAACGTACATGATTCATTAAAAAACATACATGTTTCACTCATGACGTAATATTTCTCCATAAATAACACGTCATATATGCATCGGAACAAAATAATATACGTGTTGTTAAAATTTATTTTCTTTTTCAAATATAATTTTGATGATAGATACATTTAATATCATTTCTTTTAAATAGATCTTTCTCAACAAAATTTATTACACACGTTATTTGGATAAATTAAAGCAGAGTAGGACCTCTAATAATGGATGAAAAAGGTATGTGATATAATTGTTAAATACTAAAAAAATAGAAAGCTAATGTCTTTGGTATAATTATTTTTACTTTGAATTTTGATTATCCATTTTTTAACTGGTTTATACGGGAACTCCCTATGAAACTTCATACATAATTGCAAAACTTCATCACTCTTACAAGATTTAAAAAATTGGATCCATAAAGCTCCATGTACACGTGGTAGCCACAATGCTCTAGTCGAGGTTGTCATTGGCATAGATCACGTGGATGTCACGTGTGCGGACAGTGAGATACATGGCGGATGTCAAACAGATAGATGGGCAAGGTTGAGCCAACCTAGGTCGAGGCTTAGACGTTTGGCCCCTTTCGCTCGTTTAGTTGCTAGAAAAGAGAAATACAAATAACACACTTAATAGGAACATGACCTTATCTAAATAAATTTTCAACATGATTTATGTTTTTATTTCTATAGAAATTAAAACATGAAGGAAGACTTTCTGTGTATAATCATGGATTTATGCTAATTCTTAATCATAATTCAATCAATTATTATAATTATTGAATATTGTAGGTCCCAGCTGGAACTACAAGAGTTTATAGGTAACAGTTTGTAGAGGTGGGGGGATGAATACAAACACAACAATTTTCACTTTTAAAAACTTATATTGACAAAGAAGATCAATATAAATTTTTATAGATTGTTTGCAGAAGAGATGAAATATAGAACTTATCTAAACAATCAAAGATAACACACATATTACAAATAACAATAAAGGAAATACTTGCTATAGGAAATAGTTTAAGAAATATTGTACTCTTCACTTATTAAGGTGGAAGTCTTTCTCTTAGATAGAGAGTTAGAGGGAGGAGTATTTTATTGGGTAACATCATCAAAGACAAGGATGCTTGGATATAGGTTGGAGAAGATAACTAAGAATAAAGAACTACTCAGCTATTTATACCCATTACATTAAATGCAATTCAAAAGATACAAAGCATGTGGAAAACTTTAAGAGGTAAGCTTGTCATTTGCTGTAGGTATACAGTCTTTTGGCCATAATAGACAACTCTTCTTTCATAAAGTAGGTAAGCACGCTTGGAGATAATAGAGTGACTCCAAACTATACTTTACTTTAGAGAGGTATGAGTTTGTCCTTTGTGTGGAGAAGGACAAGACAAAAACTAATCTTGTTCAACAAAATTCATTTGATCGCTGACACTGGAATGACGCTGGAGGTCTCTTCATTGTTCGCTGAATCTTGCATAGATCTCACACTTATATAGACGAGCTTATTATCACCAAAAACCGCTTCAGATTACGAACTTGCTAGTCTCTATCTTAAGCTTCTATCTTCGATATCGCTGAAGGATCTATGGTGTGATTTTTATCTTCTTGAAGGATACTGGTCTCTGAACGAATTACAATACATGTTCAGAGATCTCTGAACAGACTCAGTGATTATCGATGAAATTGAATACAGAGATAGTATACTTCATAAGGTAAAATGGATCATCAAAAATCATTGAGAGAGATGATGAACAATCTCCCCATATTTGATGATGATAAAACAACATAAAGAAAATTGCTTAAGGTACAACAGTAAGAAAAATGTACTAGTAAAATATTTGTCTTTTTTAATTGTTTTGGAATATTTTTTAGTGACACAATTTACTATGAAAATTTACTTAAATTGTAAATGATTACAAGGAAAAAATAAACCTGCATAATATTAATAACTGAAAATTGAAAACATATTCACTGACTAGAAAAGTGTCAGCGAATGTAAGACATAAACAGAACTCATAAGTACATGTCACATTTACTCTTTTCAGGAATCTTTTTCAGTGAACTGGTCATTTTATTAAAATATATTTCAAGTGAAAATATTACAAGATAACAATCAGTTTTGGTAGACCTAAAACATAAAGGTTACACACTAAAAGAAAATATAAGAAATAGAAGATATTACAAGATTAAAAGGACATCTAATCTAGATTACTGAAGTTGATGTAGTCTGGGACATCTTCTCCTAGCATCTTGCATCTGAGCTATTCCTTTCGAATCTTGTGCTCCATCATTTCTAAGTGATCTATAGGGCAGAGATGGAACTCAGATACTCGCTGAAACCTGTATTAACCATCATAGTCAATGAACATAAGTCCATATTCAGGTTTCACATGCACTGTTTGGGTATATAAGGACCCTTCGCAGGCAATGACAAGTTCAGCATCGAGATATCCGACTTCTTTTGATCCTTGAGAAGTTCATCCATTGAGAATTTTTTCTTGTGCTCGTTCTTGTGGGATGGTCCTTCTTCAGGTTAAAAAATGGTTTTTTCTTCGAGAGGGCTTCATAGCTATAGGAGGAACCTTGATGATCTTCAAAACCTTTTTGAATAAGTCATTCAGATTATCTTTAATTTGATTGTGCTTGGATTTGGATTTATGGATAGCCTGTCGAATCTTTAGCCTCTTGTAGAAGCCATACTGACCGAGGTAGGATGGGTACTTAGTGACAACTTCTTTATTCTCTCGGAATATTACCATTGAAATGAGAAGAGAACCATTTTTCACACGACCACTGATAGTGACGTTTGTGATTTTATATGGGATCAATCTCTTTTCGAACCTTTCTCTACACCAGGAGAGGTCAAGCTCATTCCGCTTCAGCACCCATTGGCATTCACGTTCAGCTTGTCTAATCCGTTGGGCTTAAGTGCTGAGAGGATCTTTCTTCTTGAATTTCCCTTCTACGAGTGCTTGATCAGCTAGAGCCTTAACTAACTCTAAGTTGTCATTGATTTGTTGCTGATGGTTCTTCATCTCTTCTTTAGCACATAGGGATTCTTCTTCTTCAGCTTCTGAAAGGAAATCAAACTCATGACAACCAGAGGTACGAAGAGGAATTTTTATTCTGGTTTGGTCGAGCTGATTTACCAGCTGAGCCATACTTTAGTCTTCATCAACTATTGAATACTCAGATTGTCTAGACAACTTCCTGGGTATTAGCATGTTCGTTTCTTCATCATCTTTATCGTCCTCTAAGGTGTCAAAAGATGGGAGATTAGTTGAGAGACCGGGAGGGTTAGATGCACAGAGTGATTGAGAGGAAGGGGTATAAGTTTCAGTATCTGAGGAAGGAGATACAAACCTGGAGGTGAATGCATCCTCAGATGGACTAATTACCCATAGAACTATGGCAAGATTGTCTTCAACCACTTCTTTACATTTTTCAGTGGAGTGCTGGTTCTTTGATGATTTCTCCGCCTGGGAAGTAGGTTCTTGAATGGAGATTCCTTTGAGTGCTGGTTGTCTTGAATAGCTTGGATGTATAAATCATCTTCATCGTCGTCATCATCGTCATCGTCATCTTCACCACCAAGATCAATGCCGACGTCTAGAAGTTGAGGTTCAGAATCCTCATCATCATCTTAATCATCTTAAGCACCAGCATTTGGCAATGCAGAGGTGGAAGGATAAAGGTCTTCATGGTCAGCAACAACAGCTGCAGTAACCACGATATCATCTTCATCATCGTCATTGATGGCATTAGAGATAGGATCCCTGGCATCCTCAGCAAGATTCAGAGCATCACTGGAGGGTTAGAAACATCTTCATTCACAGCATCTTCATTAGTCTCCTCATTGATCTTCTCCCCCTATTTGTCATCCTCAAGAGTAAAACCTGGGAGAGGAAGGCAAGATGCGAGGTCCTCTATCTTTTTATTGATAGAGGAGATAGCTTCAGCTTGAAAATGGTTGAAATCAACAACCTGGTCCAGCTGTTGATGGTCATCGTCTCTGAAGCCAGGTTCAGGGACGAGCGTTGGTTGTTGTAGGAGTTGAAAGATTTGTTAAAGGAGCTCACCATGCCTGGTGAGTTGATCCTAAACTTCATCAGCTTTGTTGGAGAGTGCAGCGATAGCTTCAGTGTTGGCTTGAACTTCAGTCTTCACGACATTCAGCATTTTCTTGATGTCACATACCTCAGCTTGGACTGTAGAGAGGTCGTTTGTCAGGTCTTCCTTGACGGGCATTACATGGTCCACCTTTTCCATTTTATCAAGGATAGTGGCGACGGCAGGCAACAACTTGACGTCCTCAGCCATGTCATAGGCTTCAGCCTCGATGACTGGGGGTTCAGTCTCCAAAGGACTTGTAGAGTCAAGAGAGCATTGAGCATAAGAGGGCTCAGAGTTAGAAACAAAGAAAGAAAGGGAGGTTTTGATTGTACCTGAGGGGTCATCAACATTACCTAATGAATTAACATCAGGCATCTTACATGCGCTATCTTGAGGATCAACATCAAGTATCTAAGATGATTCGATAGGAGCAACCTCATGTCCTGTGGTGATGACTTCACCAATGGTGGGGAAAACCACCATGGGATCATCAGCACGTGTGGTACAACCCAAAGAAGGAGGGGAGTATAGAATAAGTTTGTGACGAATCAGTAGTGGCAATGCTGGTATTCACATATTCAGTGATTTGGATCACTGAAGTGGTTGGGGTAGGAGCCACTTGTACCACAACATCTGAAGAGATATCTAAAGGGCTTGGGAGGGTTGCAGAAGGCGCCTCATGGGTAAGGATTTTTTAATAGTTGAGACCTTTTCATAGGTCTTAGCTAGCTTGCTTGGCATCCCCTTTTTGGCTTTCTTAGCCTTCTTTGAAGGACTATGAGGGGCTTCAGATGGTGTCCTCTTACGAGAGGATAAGGATGTAGTAGTCTGGATAGACTGAGGGGGGTTTGCCACAGTCTTAGCCACTTGAGAAGTAGAAGGACGAACATGAGCACTGGCGATTCTCAACATGGAAACAAAGAGGCCAATGTTTGAGGACTTGGTCTTATGATCAAGGATCCTTGATCCAAGACGACAGATAGGCAGATCACTTTCAGTGGGTAATTAGATGCAAAGATTCTAGAGAGAATCCCAATAAGAAACCTGGTGTAGGAGACCACCTTTTCACGCTGACGCTTGTTCAGCTTCAGTACCAGATCGTTGAATATCAGTTGTGCATAGTTGACGTTGATGTTCTGGATCATTGAGCAACCGATGTTTAGCGCCACCCTTGAAGCTTGGTTTTGTCCTCTATTTTTTTCGCTTATGCACTAAATAAAGTGCGAGAAGAGATATTGCCATACAACAGACATTTTGTTCTTCTTGATCTTCGTCAATGACTTGTTAAGTTCAGTGATAGAGTCCTTCTTCAGAGGCCAAACATAGTGTATTAAACAATTCATTTGGAGCATTAGGCCTATAGCAGCTTTGTAGAAGCCCAAGGATATGACTGCTCTATTTTTTCATCCATTATGGGAAGTTCCACGTTGTTTAAGATATTCATATCCTTGAAGAAATACAAGATAAGGTCCGTTAACGAAGTGGACTCCAAAATTCGTGTCACAGTGAGACAAAACAACATTTCAAGGATAAATAGTGGTATTTGATTCTCTAGTAGCAACAAGTCATATCTAACGTCATGTAATATTAAAATATTGTCAAAAAATGGATCCCCTCTGCAATTCCAAATTGGAACCTGTAGAAAAGTTTCAAGTATGAAACAACCATCAATAACCATCATTTCAGCCAACTTGAAATCATCATAGTTTGTGAAAATTGGTTCATAGCAAGCTCTTGCACGTGTTACAAGCCCAAGAACTGCTTGTACACATTTATGAGTTGTTTGCTCCATCTCCTTCTTCGTGGATTCCACAGTTCGACAAAATAGTCGATACATGTAAGTGACTTTGTGCTCGTCGATTGCTTTTAGACGTTTGTCCTTTTTGTGTAGTGGACCTATTGAAGTGACTCGTGAACCTCCCATCCATATTCATCATCTTCTGTTGCCATTATGGATCCTGCAGCTTGCGTGCCTAGTTCCTTACTGTAGACTCCTCAGACATATCTACAGGAATTGGTCATAATAGAACATGTTAGACATCAAAAGGTTTGCAAAACCAAATAGTAAAGTTACCAAAGTTTATGTTAGTAAATACCTTGGGTGGAAGAACTAAGAAGCCCAGGATGAAGGCTGGCTCACCTTTAGCAAGCTTATATACTATGTTTCAGATTCTCCCCTTAGAATTACCCCCACCCCAAAATGGAACATGAAAAGTAAAACCAAATTTAATTTTGATCCAAATCTAATCCATTTTCTAACTCGACCATTTAGATTTGCAATTTTAACTCGCTGGATTCTCTTTTTTGCATTATTGGTAAAAAAAATAATTTCAGTGTTTTGCTCCCAAGAAAATAATAATAATCCCTTTTTTGTTACGATTTACCATGCATATTCCATATGGCTTTTTTAGTCAATTTCTTATCTTCTTCTTCAATCTCTCAATTATTTTTCATCTTAATTACTTCATGATTTATTTATTTATTAATTTGTAGATAAAACTTCATGAAACAAACTCCATCTCAGAAGTCAACAAATTAAAACCTTCAAAACCCCAATAATTTTTCCTGGTTGGTATGCATTGTTGGTACTCTTGAGCAAATGCAAGAAGTTGAAGATGAGACACCCAACGACTTGATGTTTTTCCATTTATTATGGTTGAAGTTGTTTTTTAATTTAATTATAGAAAATAAAGAAAAGACGAAGACGATAGGGATAAAAGAAGAGAATAAATGTACCAAAATGGTCGTAGCTTGAACCGATATTCAGCGTTCATTAATATGGATTCTCATTAATTTCAACGATCAAGGACGAAAATGTCAAAAAAAATGGACTATTTACTAGCGGTGAAAGAAGCCTAACGTCACCGAACTAATTAACAAATATATTTGTTTTCACATGATGAAAGAAAAACCATATTGTAGTTTAGTATATAATATACTCTTAACGTAGGAGAAAAGTTTCCAATGTAATATATAAAAGATCTTGCATTACACACTTGATATATAATTGATGGTATAGTCGATAACAAATTAATAAGTAGTTTAAACAAATAATTAGGTAGAGTATGAACTCAATCCAGCTGTGTGTGTTCATATTAATCTAGTTTAATTCTTGAACTATCTGAAAACCACACTCAAATGATGAAAGTTTTGTCATCTTGTTAGACAAATATCCTAAGGTCCCGTTTGGTTTGCAGGAATAAAATGGATTTGGGGGATTTGGATTTCAAATCTATTCCAATATCATGTTTGATTTGTTGGATTGTCTAGATTTGAAATCCTAGGATTTAATTAAAATCCTACAAATATAAAAATTTTGAAATCTTTAGGGGTGCTTGCGATTTCACGAGATTTCGTATGATTGTATGCAATAAGGTTTTAGAAAATATTAAAAACATTTGTTTTGTAATAATCGATTAATAAGAATGTAAATTATTTTTTTTTATAAATAATGGAATCCAATTTCATTCCAAATCCTACAAACCAAATACACCAATGATTTCAAATCTATTCTAATCCAAATCCTTCCATGAAATCCAAACCCCTAAAAAACAATCCTACAAACCAAGCGAACCCTAAGTGTAAGATTTAAAAGGGTGGTTGATGATTTCGAGTTGTGAACCACCTCAAGATTAATGAGCATATGTAGTACCATCTTTTAGAAGTAATATAAAGAACCGTGTGTGTTTACACTTTAGGCAAGTGTAAGAAAGCTATAAAATTTTGGATTTACGGATAAAATCAAAGATGAGTAAATATAAACTTATGATAATCACGTATAATAACTTTTGCAATTAACATAAAGCAGCAACAGCAAGTAGCATTGATATATGATTGATATTGAAATATAGCAATAATTTACGTATATGATTACGAGGGGGAAACAGTCGACGCTTTTAAAAAACTTACAAAAAGTAGACTAACAACTTCTTCTAGGTTTGTTGTTGTTCAATTTTCTAGAGAAGCAGATAGGAAAGATCTTGCATTACACACTTGAGAAGCTTTCGTGCTATGTTGACATATAATAATGAATAAAGAAAGACTTCTCTGGCAGATTTGTAGAGTTGACATTAGTTTGTTTACCATTGACACAATAATACCGACTCATGACTTACATCAAATGAATAAAAAAAGACTTCTCTGGCAAAACTGAAGCCATTAAATGTTTGCATATACAGAGACTGTTAAGTAGACCAGGCCAAATGAAATAGCAAACCGTACCTGAAACGCCACCGGATATGCACGACCCAACAGTATTACCAGTTATTAGACAAAGGGTAGTTATGTCATTTACATTATTAATTACTTAGGGAGGGTTAGTTTCCGTTTGCTGTTCGAGTAATTGTTAATCTAGTAGCTGCTGGTTTCATGGAGAAAATCTCACATTTAACATGCTAAGGGACGGCCCTTATATGAGATGGTTAAGGAATATCAGGTAATTAAGGAATGTTGGTATATGAAAAAGACAAACATATCCCGGTTAACAAAGTTTGTACTAATTAGACGGTTAACTACAAAATAAGGTGCCTTTCTCTCTCTCTCTCTCTCTCTCTCTCTCTCTCTCT
>NC_037529.1:16006329-16013179 GCF_001531365.2 Cynara cardunculus var. scolymus
AAAATAATAATTATTATATAAAATTAGCAAATGACAATATTAACCTTTTCATTAAAAAAATAAATTAAAACAAACAAAATTCATTGATTGGTTGAGAGGGAGGTTGCATGGGTTGTATAAATAGGGAGGGTTGTAAAAGAAATATACCCTATATATATATATATATATATATATATATATATATATGGGCAGGTTCTTTTGTTAACCCAATAATTGGTGTTAACTTTGTGAACCAATCTTAGCCCTTGATTTTTAAAATCTATGGATAAAATTAATTGTGTCATATTTGTAGTTAATTAAATATGAAGGATACCAAAAATAGATGAACAAGGGTATTTTTGGGAGAGATGTCCATATCGGTTACAAATCGATAATTAATTAATTACATCGGTTACAAATCGGTAATTGATCATTCCTTTTATAGTTTGTAGAATCATCCGTGATGCATTATGAACCCTTATGAATACATATGAATATATATATATATATAACTTATTAACTAATATTAGTTCGTGGCTTTCAGCCTTTCACATATGAACATACGAGAACAATTATGAACACTTATTTGCACCTATTAAAACTTATGAATACTAAAGTAATTGATTTTCACATGTGAACACAATAATATATAAACAAAGTGTTTTGCTTATGAACACATATTGACCAAATGTTAGATGTATATAGATACTGTTTTATGAACATATTGGAACACATGTGAACAATGCATACACCATATGAATATTGATGAGTACTTAGTTTATTGGCTTTCACATGTGAATACAATACTTTCTAATCACTTGATCTTCAATCTTCTTGTATTGTGATCTACCGTCTTCACCCATGTTCGTATATTATGAATTTTTATCTATCAAACACTCCACCACTATTATGGTTCAATAAATCAAACTCAGTTGTTTGATTTGAAGACTGATGTCGATTACATATATGTTGAATATAAAATATTCAAGTTTCTTATCGTATTAAATAACAACTCATCTATAATTTGGAAAAAGAAAAAAAAAATATATTATTTTAGCTATAATCATGGGATTGATGTTTTTGTAACCACCCATTAATGAATGTGAAATTAAGACAAAAAAGGAAGATTACCATTGTGTCCTTAATATTAATTGTATGAGATAGAATAACCTAATCTAACAAAAGCTTGTGATTGGTTTAAATGCTTTGTATTGTTAATACATTCTTCATTGTTAACACTCTATCTCTCTCTCTCTCTCTCTCTCTCTCTCTCTCTATATATATATATATATATACACACACTTAAATATACACAATATACATTTAACTCAAGATTTTAGCATCCTAAATCAATTATACTAAAATCAATGGTTTAATTCCAACAATCCAAGAAATTATAAACCAAAATTATGGTAGGAAGAACACCATCAAAGATGCTTATAATTATACATTTCAGATTTAAGAAATAACTCAAAATCGACCATAAACGAGGTCTTTCATCAAGATATTTAATGTTATGTTCTCGAAATTGGAGAGAGAAAAAAAGGAAAAAACGGAAGGAAAAGAAAGTAAAGAAAAATAATTTTTTTATTTCTGTTCACGAAAAGGAAGGAAAATAAAAGAAAGAAAATAATTTCCGTGCTTTTTAATACGAGAGAAAGGAAATGAAACATGTCATTTTTACTAATATACCCTTTTAAAATATATTTCTTTAAATAAAAGACTAGATAATTTTGTAATTTTATTAATTATTTAAAAGGGTTTTATTTTCTTTCCTTATCATTATTTTCGTTCAATTTTTTTTCTCTTCTTAAAAAATTTCAAGAGCACGGGGTTTTTTAATTTTCCTCTCATTTCCTTCACTTTTCTTTACATTCCTTCGCAAAAAAAGGTTTCAAGAAGACAACGTAAAATAAACTCACCTAAAAAATATCTCCAAGAATCATAAATCTCTACCCAATAATTAGAGAAACCTTAGATTAAAGTGTTAGGGAGTTCATACCTTGAGAGATAATCTAAACCAAACTTCTTCAATATTTCCCCACTCTTTATTTTCCATTGATTTCTATCCAAAGTTTTCTCCCCCTTTCTCTAAAACACACACATATAGCTTCTTGAAGATGAACTATGGTGGAACTATTTAACAAGAAACCTAATCTTGGTTCTTGGACAACAAAGATACCTGAAGCTAATTACTATAAAAGAGTAGCCTATAAAGGTTGGTCTATGATGGGGGTTTTGTTCGGCACCATCATTGGTGTCGCCTTCATTAAACCCATAAAATAATTTAAAAATTAAAGCAATGCAATGACACAAATTGACAAATCATCTGCAGAATCAAACCCCTCAATAAAACAACGATCAATGTGTCACCATTAGCACCCACAACAAGAAATTATAAGAGAACCCTAGAAGAAATGAGCAGAGAAATTATCATTCACATGGTCTTTCATGATATATTTTGAATAAGGGCAATTGAATTCTTGAGGGTAAAAAATGAATATTCGATGTTCCAATGGAAGAACACGATCAAATCTCTCAGAGTTAGCAAAATATTAATCCTTCTATCGACGTTTCTGCAAATCCATTCTCGTCATCTGATGGCAAGAAAAGCTGAGAGATTTTTAAGGATAGAACCTTAACAAGTTTCCTATACAAACAATCCTTAAAAACCCTAACAAAAGTCTCATTTTTCTTACCATGATTGTTACCATTCCTCTATTTCCTCTTCACATATAGTGAGTCCGCCAAAACCTGTAGATACATGGTTATTAAAAGAGAAAGTGAAAAATGATTTTAAAAGAAACCCTACCAGAGAATATGTGTGAAGACATTATGTGGTTCGGATTTCAATTATGTGGTTGAAACCCTTGAAGCAGATGACTTCATGTCTCGACATGGCTTTGGATTTTGATTCTAGGGTTTCAAACTGCACCTGACCTATTAAACTTGTTGTTCTTGTGAGTTGAGGAGATTTCGTTGGTGGATTTTGCATTAGTTAGAACGGAATTGAGGGTGTGTGATTGAAACTTGCATACATTGCATAGAATTACGAAGGGTAGTGGAGAGTGGGATGCAGTTATGGAGCTTAGAAGATCGTGGTTGGAGGGGGAAGCTGAATACTGCTTTATACCTTGTACATTAAGCAAATATAGATGTACCTTTTAAATTTCAACACGTAAAGTTATCCATGATTATATATATATATATATATATATATAGAGAGAGAGAGAGAGAGAAAGAGAGAGAGAGTATAGATGCACACACACAAATACACATATGTACATTCTGGAAAGATCATGCGAGAAATTAACCAGCTTGCGAGAAAGCAAGAAGTTTCAATATCATATATGATTACACTTCTTTGGGTGTGTTTAATCATACATAATTAAACGTCTATGTATTGTCAATGCAACTTGTGTTTAATACATGTTGAATTGGGTTAGTTCAAATCATTTATGTTTTTACTAATGTAGGGGAATATCAAATAGAAACCATCTAAAAATTGAAAGCTATAAAAGTCAGTTTGTATGTTTTGTTTCGTAGATAAAACAAGACATGTGAACAAACAATGTTCATATAGTGTTGTTTCATGAATGAAACGTCAAACAATATTTTACGTGTGAAAAAACACATAAATGAGTTTATACATGAAACAACACGTTCATACTCACATATAAGAATAAAACAACTGAAACAATATGAATCACTGCTTAAAAATCAAATGGTTTCGGTTGATTTAATGGGTTTGGTTTTCACATGTGCTGTTTCATCAACAAAACATACATGAAACTTTTCACGGTTTATATTTTTTGTTTTAGTGGAATGTAGCAACATAGGGGATAAAATGTTGTAATAACATATTAAATAGAAACAACAATATCAAACAAAACAACTAAGCAAGTGATACCAAATTTCTAGTGGAGTTCGGTATATCATACCTACTCTGTTGGGTTAATTGCAGATGGAGAACAAAGCAAAATACATTAGGAATAATGAGTTATCTATATAAGACGTCATCTCACAAGATAGCTAGCATGCACACCCCTAGATTAGATTCCACGAGACCTTCTCGTATAATTATATCAAATATCTGAAACCTTCTAGTTTCTAGATCTTGCGGAATCACAAGCAAAATAGAAACAAAAACGGCAAGTGGTTACTTGGATGACTTCAATGAACTAACCATAACAACAAGAAATCAAAGATAATTTCAAATATGAAGTGATGTATCCCTCACACATGCTTTCATACGTAATAATTTAGCACAAGGAAAATGTCGGCGGTGAAGTTTTTAATCAAGTTCTTCTGGCGAAAATGAGCCATTGGTAATCGGTCGATATACAGTTTTTCCGACAGAAATACAGACAGGCAAGTCCATCGGTATTGTCTTGTTTTTAGTAGTGACATCCACACACAAAAAGGAGGAACTTTATTCACAAAAATTGAAACCGCAATCATAAATTGTGATTAATAAACACTAAAAACTATTAAAGCTAATCCTCCCCATAATTTCCCTCTCAAAATCTTGATACAAAGGTGGAAATGGTAGAGTTGCATTTATACTAAACAAGTATACGGTTCCCAACTTGATATGAATGCTAAAAATATGAATTTTTGGATCTATCACTTGGCACGACCGTACGAGATTATTCCCTATTTTCTGTTTTAACCACAACAATGATAGCGTTTCACATTTTGTAGTATATTTTGTTCCGTATCACACTTTTCTAATATTTCTCATTGCCGAATCAGTTGTTATACCTTTTGTTTTCCATAAAACAGTAAATCTATCATATTGTGAATCAATTGATCTAAAGCAATATGATTAAACACTAACCTTGACCAGAAGATGTAGATGCTCTGTTCTGATTTTGTTCCATGTTCTTCTGCAGATACACACTGGAGTACTCCTCTGGATGGGACAGATAAAGAGTTTTATTTTGTGTTCTTGCAGGAGAATGAAACAACAGGATTGACTTCTGTATTTATAAGTCTCAAAATGGCGCCAACAAGGGATGCAACAGTTCCTTCCATCAGGGAACAGGTATTAACTGTCAATCCTCAACTGCATCCCATAACTACCTATTTATACCATATATTAAATAAAGTTAATAAATATAAACTTGAATTATACAAATACGTATGTTAGCTTTATGTTGAAAACAGATAATGGTATGAATGTTAATGATTATTCCTTATAACTATATCTTGTTCCTTTCTATTCTAACATCAGTAACCTCTAGTAACTGATTCCAAATCATTATTGACGTTAGACATCAGRAGATGGATATTGGTATATGTATACAAAAATGATTTATGTGGAGTATACGCAAGAAATGGTTGTAGGTGAAGTGAGTCGATCATTAGATGTTGTAAAATTCAGAAAAGCCCTCATTGATGAAATGTTGTATTTAATATTTTTCATTCATCAAATAAAAAACAGCAACGGAGAAAACAAAACAGAAAAAGTCAATGCCTCAAGTTCATACATCCCTATCTTAAAATCTAAACTTCTTTTTTCTTTTTGTAATGTTAGTGGGCCTCTATCATCTCTTTATTAGTCTATTTAAAGCCAAGGCCATACGATTGCAGTGTTCATCACAAGAAAAGACCAAGCTCGAAGGAAAGAGAACTAAACCAGTTCAATATCCAGGTAGCCTTACTAATCCTTAAGTACCTGTTGCTTCTTATTCCATATAGTTCTAAAGGCTTTCTTTATCTGGCGGAATCTGGAAAGGCCAACTATATATGATACTCTCTGACCTTTTATATCGTGGGCACTATGTTTCCTATACTATATATTTCAGGGAAAAAATAACAACCGATGGCAAGTATACCTGCTGATCATGAAGAGGCTGCAGATATCATCTACGACAAGATTCAAATTCTTGTTGTTGAAGAGAAGAAAAGACGAAAGCATGTCCATCAGTTTTCTCCATCCATTTACAGAGTTCCAAACATCCTTCGTGATGTCGAGTCAAAATGTTATAGCCCTCGTATCGTCTCAATTGGACCTTTCCATAAAGACGACCCAAAAATGAAAGAAGTTGTAGTTCACAAAGTGACGTATCTGCTTAGTCTTTTTCGTCGTTTAAGATCCCCACGGGATCAAACAATGAAAGAATGTGTCAACAGGGTGCTTGCTCAAATAGACCATATCAAGGCATGTTACGGAGGGGAGATGGAGACCGATAATGACCATGAATTTGCAAAAATGATGGTTATCGATAGTTGTTTCATACTAGAACTCGTTTACAGGTCAAACGAGAACGAGTATGAGGGTCATTCATTTTTTGACGACAACTTGCTCACCCTTTATGCTAAGCATGACTTAGTCCTGCTAGAAAATCAAATCCCTTTCTTTGTTCTTGAAAACATCTTTGAGTGTACAATTAGGAAATTTAGACCCAGTGCCTCTCTTACTAAGCTTATCCTGTCGTTTTTAACAGAAATTAACCCTTTCGGGAAAGAGCTAGTGCTCAAGWATGAAGGTGCTCATACGAATTATGATCATATCCTCGGGCTTTTGCAGAAATGTTACCAGCCTTCAAATGCYATGCTATCASAGATTTCAAAAATATCAAACTCGGGTGCAAAACTTYCAAATGCAATAACATCGTACYCGGTTKCAGAACTGTCTAGGGCAGGGGTGAAGTTTARGCCTYATGTAGATGCAAATTGGCAACTRGCMATGGAATTCAAAYCATCTAGGRTTCCATGCTATATCTGGTCTTGGGGTAAGCCTACTTTCAGAATGCCTCTCCTTCAAATYGAAGATTATACTGAATCAGTTTTAAGAAACCTTATTGCATACGAGCAGTGCTCTCCTGCGATTCCTAATTACATTACATCATATGCTTTTGCCATG
>NC_037529.1:16017694-16023621 GCF_001531365.2 Cynara cardunculus var. scolymus
AGTCTCATACAAGTGGTTAGTATTTGATAGTTAAAAATAATAAAAGACTCGAGACTCCCCCTCAACATATTGATCATATTTCATACAGACAGATTTAACATTYCAAGCTTGCTTACTAAAAATKAAAACCTTTTCTCGTCGAGTGGTTTTGTGAAAATGTTAGCAAGCTGGAAATCTGTTTATACAAARTGCATTTCAATTTACCCYTTTTCAACATGGTCTTTGATAAGGTGATACTAGATGTGGATGTGTTTGGTCTTACAATGTTGAACTAGATTAGTTGTTATAGCAACAACCCTCTTTGAATCACAGTTGATAGGGACTTTGTTGAAAGTATAACCATAGTCTTGTAGTTGTGTCTTCATCCAATGCCCTTGGGAACAACAACCGGCTATCACGACGTATATTTCCTCTACAGTAGAAGTTGAGACACAATTCTGCTTCTTCGAAGTCCAAATGACTAGCTTATCACCTAAGAATTGTCATGATCTAGATGTGTTCTTTTTGTCCAGCTTACAATCTGCATGGTCAGAATCTATGAAAGAAGTTAGCTCAAAACCAGAATCTTCAAAATACCAAAGGCCTAGATTTGGTCTGCCTTTGAGATATCTTAAGATTCTTTTGACCGCAACAAGGTGTGACTCTTTGAGGTTAGCCTGATATTTTGCACAAAAGCACGTTGCAAACATTATTCTGCTCTACTTGACGTTAAGTACAATAAAGATCCGATCATTACACGATAATTTTGTTGATCTATAGATTTTTTTTGGATAAATCTGCATCTAATAAAGTTCGAGTTGCCATGGGGGTCTTTATCGAAGAACATTCAGACATGTTAAACTTTTTCAAAATATCTTTGACATATTTTTATTGATTCATGAATATGCCATCAGGGAGTTGTTTACTTGAAGAACAAGGAAAATATTTAACTCACCCATTATACTCATTTGGAATTTAGATTGCATTATGTCTGAAATGTTCTTGCAAAACTTAGCATTTGTACGTAGAACCAAAAATGATGTCGTTAACATAATATTTTATCAATATCAGATGCTTACCTTGCTTTTTAAGAAACAATGTAGTGTCAATCATACCTTTCTTGAAACCAGACTTTAATAGAAATTGGGTTAATGTGTCATACCATGCCCTAGGTGCTTGTTTTAAACCATAAAGCGCCTTGTCTAGGACATAAACATGATGTGGCTTATCAAGATCTATAAAGCCTTCTGGCTGACTCATGTATATCTCTTCATAAGCATACCATTTAGAAATGCATATTTCACGTCCATTTGGTACATCTTGAAGTTTTTGTGAGCAACATAAGCTAGGAATATTCTGATAGCTTCAATGCGAGCGACTGGAGCAAAGGTCTCGTCATAGTCAATGTTTTCTTGTTGGCAATACCCTTTTGTGGCCGGTTGGGCTTTGTTTCTGACAATAATTCCGTTTCATCCTTCTTGTTTCGAAAGACCCATTTTGTACCGATAATGGATTTGTATTTAGGCCTCAACACGAGTCTCCAAACATGATTTCTTTCAAACTCTCGAAGTTCATCTTGTATAGAATTAATCCAATCCGGATCTTGCAATGCCTCAGATGGCTTATTAGGCTCTATAGCACATAGAAAGTTGACGAACAAACAGTCGTTACGATCGTAGATCGCGTTTGCACTCTTGAATTCACATTACCAATAATTTACATCGGGCGATGATCTTTAGTCCACTTGCATGTACATGGTAAAGGTTGAACATTAGTTAAGTTGTTCTGATCATCATACTCGTCGATCTCATCTTGTACTTCTGATTGTTCAGCTTCATCAGCAGGTCTGTAAAGAAGACCCAGATTGATCAAGATCGGGTTGAACAATTTTGGGTTGAGTCATTGCTTGAGCTTAAGATTGAGAAGACTCTGATTGAACAACTTYGGGTTAAACAATCTCAGGTTGACTCTATGTTTCAGCTTGAACATACTCWGATTCAGTTACTTCATCAACTTTTGGTTGAACATCATTTGATTGAACAACCAGCTTCAGATGGTTCAAAAAGTTGTGTAACTTGCGGAATCAGGACAACCGGTTCACTAACTTTGGGTGTATCCGAAATTTCAAATTCTTCAAGAATACCCTAAGTTAAATTAAATGCATCTTTAAACAATGAATTTAAATTTTATGTAACAATATAGTTTGTATTTATTCTCCTGCTTTCTAGTACAGGTTCTACACTGATTTGTGTAGAAGCTGACGGTTATAGATTGAGTCCTGAATCGTTTTGTCCAGAAGTCGATGACTCATCAAATTTGACATTGATGCTTTCAATTACAATCTTTGTCCGCTTGATATATACTCTGAAGGCTTTTGATTTGATGGAATATCCAAGAAAGTAACCCTCATCAGCTATTTAATCAAACTTCCCTAGATTGTCTCGATCGTTCAACACGAAGCATCTGCAACCAAAAACATGAAAGAATTTAACATTAGGATTTTGATTATTGATTATCTACTAAGCATATTTATGTAGTATTTTGACAATAATCGTGCGATTTTGTGTGAAGCATGTAGTGGATACAGCTTCAGCCCACATATATAGAGATAAGCCAGAGTATGCGAGCATTGTCCAAGCAGCTTCAACTATAGTCCAATTTCTTCTTTCAATAACTCCATTTGTTGCGGAGTTCGAACAGAATTTTTTTTGTGAGAAATCCCGACAAAGTGAAGAAAACTTTGAAGGGTCTTAGTAAACTCTGTGTCGTTGTCACTTCAAATCTTTTGCACAGGAAGTTGTAGAAGAACTTGAATGCACTTAATAAATGCGATAATTAGCTCTGGCGCATCAGACATGGCTCATAGAAACTCTAGCCATGTATATCTGGAATATTTGTCGATCATCGCCAAAATATATTTTTTCCCTCCTAAGGATTGAGTTTGCATAGGTCCACACAGATCCATGAGTATCATTTCGAGTGGAGATTTGCAAGACGATTAAGTCTTTGCCTTGTGGTAACTTCTAGCCATTTTTCCCATTTCACACCCTGAGCACAAATACTCCTTGTCAACTCTCAGTTATGGTAGACCAATGACGAGATTTCTACTTACGAGCTTGTTGATATCATTGAAGTTTTGATGAGATAATCTACGATGCCATATCCAACTATCTTCCTTTTTTTTTGCCTTTGAGATTAAATAAATAGGCTGAGAAGCAGTCAAAGTTGAGAAGTTTAACGCATACAGATTATCATAACGTCCAGCTCCAATAACTTCAATGCCGTCAGAGTCGACAATGGCACATCCTTTGATAAAGAATTTGACACTAAATCCATTGTCATAAAAATGGTTTATACTGAACAAGTTGTGCTCCAATCCTTCAACATAAAACACTTTCTTGATTGTTATGGTGCCATTTGACAGTGTGTCGTATCCTCTTACGTATCCCTTCTCTTCATTTCTAAACGTGACTGTTCCACCAGGATTTTCATTAAAATCGGTCAGGAAGTGTTTGTGTCTTGTCATGTGTCTAGAGCATCTAAAGTCTATGTACCACACATGACAGTCCTGTAAAAACAATCATTAAGATTTAGGTACCCATTTCATAATGGGTTCTTGTTGGGTTAGGAATCATGTTAGTAGATACAAATTTTACATGCCATTCATATATTTGTTTGGGAACCCATTTCCAAACAAATTTAAATTAACATCCACAAAATGTGGTTCCTCTTTTTGAAAAATTTTGGCTTTGAAAAATTTCTCTTTTGAGTACTTTTCTTGTTAACTCAAGAACCATTTTTAGCTTTAGATCTATGTGAGAAATCTGATTAAGATTTAGAGTCCTCTGATCTGATATGCTTTTTGCATTTGACATTTATGGCTAAGAAATTAAAACCACAATAGTTGCAATGTATATGTTTAGGAGCAAAAGACAAATCATCTGAATGAGAAAACTTTTTAGATTTCTTCAGATAAAAACTTTCAGATTACATTTTGTCTTTGTAGAATTACAATCACAACTATTACAGTTTGCATTAAAGCTCTTTACCCTAATTCCAGTGGGACTGTCTAATCATATTCTCCCTAAATGATCAACGTAGGCTGCATCATGAACCTAAAACTTTAACATCAAAATCAGTATATGATTGAAAGCTGTAGAAATTGATACATTCGCTGATTTTTGAGCTATTGAATCTCTGCTTTATGATATATATATAAGATTGGTTAAAAAGTAGTTTATAAAATGCCCCTAGTTTCTATTTTTGATGTCAAGAGTCAATTTCTTCAAATAGAAATGTGACATGAGTTTTATTGCAAATTTGACAACAAAATTATTCTCCTTGTTGTAATTGTCATAATTTTCATGTATATGCTACACATATTATCGACTTGAGTGATAATTTCTTGTTTGATTAAATTCCTTCAACGTTTTCAAGAACGATGAGTTTCAAAGTGTGAATCTTGATGGGATTTCTTGAATGGTAGTTTGACCAGTCTTGAATGTGTACTTCTTTTAGGCCAATGTCAAGTTTCTTTATTAGTAAATCATGATTTATTGGTAGTAATTGGTGGCATATCTCATTATGCTTAATCTTTTGCATTGCTACAGTAGGCAACCCTCTTTAAGGGCAAGCAAAGTTATTTAGCTCTCTAGAATTATTTGTGTTGTTATCAAAGCCTGTTATGTGCTTCTTATTTGCAATTACTTGTGTGCTAATTAGTGATGGTCGAGAATGCACGTGTAAGGTGGACAAATGAAATTATCAAATGTTTTTTAGAGACTTGTATACAAGAGGTCAATAAAGTGGATCGAAATGGAGGTATTGTTCGAAAAAAAAACTTGGGCAAAGTTGGCAACAAAGATTGAGGAAGTGTGTCATGTGAAGCTAACCCAAAAACAATTGAAAAATCAGTACAATTATTTAAAAGGAAAGTAATCCGTCTGGGTCTACTAAATTTAAGGTAAATAATAATTCAATAATAGTTGTATAACTTTCCTTACTAAATTCATTTTGACTACAAGTTTTAATGTAGGGAGCAATTGGTGCCCTTGATGGAACTTTAATACATGCTATTATTTCTATTCAAGAACAACATTTATATAGAGGATGAGGAAAAGGTGAATATTATCAAAATGATTTGACAATTTGTGACTTAACATGGTTTTTACATTTGTTGTTGCCGGATGGGAAGGAGTTGCACCTGATTCTAGAGTTCTATCCGAAGCTTTAACAGATGGCGCTATTTGATTTTCATTTCCTCCTTCAAGTATACTAATGATTTTAGAGGTTATATATTTACTATATTCATATTAATAGCTATTTTATTTATTGTTTTTAGATAAATTTTATCTATGTGATGTTGCGTACATAAATACTCGAGGATTTATGGTGCCATATTGTAATGTTAGATATTGGCTCGAAGATTTTCGTCGTCGACAAGCAATGAACAAGTATGAGAACTTTAATCATTCACATGCAAAGCTTATAAATGTTAGTAAACGTTCTTACAGTGTCCTGAAAAGCACGTTTTTCGATATTGAAAAGAACGAAACCATTTATACTTGAGGTTCAAAGATACGTTGTTATGCATGCTTTGCGGTTCACAACTTCATATGAAAGGAAGGTTTAAGTGATAAGTTATTTTCTGAGTATGATCAAACCAACGAGCAAGGGGACGATGGCGAAGATGAGGCAGAAGAGGTTCAATCGCATGGAAGTGCCGCTCACCAAACATATATGGCTAGTTTAATAGATGAAATTGCGATATAGTTGATGCAAAATAAATATTGATTCTGGTTGTTATGAGACTTTGTTTTTATTTAATATTGTGTGTGGAATCAATTGACGTATTTCAGTTGAAGTTTTGAATGTGTTAAAAATAAATGGTAGTTTGCAAATGGTTGGATATTTCAATTCAGTTGAAGTTTTGAATGTGTTAAAAATAA
>NC_037529.1:16024101-16034678 GCF_001531365.2 Cynara cardunculus var. scolymus
TTTTCGTAATACAATAAAATTGATTTGATAGGATGTTTAAAATACAGGATAATTTTAAAATAATATTTTATAGGACTTCACTTTGTAGGATTAAAAAAAATGTCATATTTAAAAGTGTTACAACAAGTTTTTATGATGTTTTTTTAGGATTATTTTAAAATAAATTATCATATTAACTATTTTATACGAAACGATTTTTAAAAAATGTCTTATAAGTATAAAAGTCCTATAAAAAGATGGATTTATAGGACATTTATCAAAAATACCCTATAAAAGAGCTAATATGACACTTTACTTTAAAGTGTTCTAAAAAACTTGTTAATACACTTACACATGTCCTATAGATCTATTATAACGCTTTTCGTTAAGATGTTTTTATAACTTGTTCCAATAAACCTAAGTTCTATAAAATATTTTATTAAGACGCTTACACATGTCCTATAGATCTATTATAACGCTCTTCGATGAATTCTAACTGAAGATCAACACTAATGAGATGCACCAGATCAATTCCCATGAGAAGCATAATTCATGGAGTGGATGTGAGATTAAAAATGATCAAGGGTGTATATCATTTATTGTGGAAGATGTTAATCATGGATATTATCATCTTCATTATATTAATTTTAGAGAAATACATAAAACCGTTTCATTAAAAATTTCATAAGTATTATATGAAACAATTTCTTAACCATATATGAAACAACTTTATCAAAAAAAAATATTATATGAAACAATTTCATAAGATTAAACAATTTCATATAATATTTTTTTTGATGAATTTGTTTCATATATGGTTATGAAATTGTTTCATATACTACTTAATGAAATTTTAATGAAACTATTTCATGTATTTCTCTAAAATTAAAATAATGAAGATGATAATATCCATGATTAACACCCTCCACAATAAAAATGATTAATCAACCTCTTATAATTACAAAAAAATGAATAAAATGAAAAATTATGATTGGTGTAATGAGATTTTTACAAATTAAGTGGTTTTCATTTGATCGCTTACCATATATATAGATATATATGTATTCGTCAAGTAATATATTTATTAATGAACAGTACTAAGTAGACATTGCTGCATATACTTATGCATCAAAGCATTTATTATTTCACATGGTTGACATAATATTTATGGTGCATATAACTAGTGACAATAATAGAGCAATTTAAGAAGGGACCGAAGTTGGGTCTTAATTCATACAGCAGACACAAGGGTGTTGTATGAATTACAGGGTGCTGTATGATTAGTACCCTTTCAGGCATATGGAATGTTGTATGATTAGTATTCATTATGGCATCTGCTTATTAGATCTATGTGTGCATTACAGCAGACACAGGGGTGCTGTATGCATTACAGCAGACACAAGCATTGACTTGGTGTTTGTAATGTGCATATAAGATTCCATATAATGTGCAGGCATTATACTTAAATGTTTGTAATGGTTATGGACTTACAAATCACATACAAATACCGGTTAATGTTTTAGCATGTTATTGACTTGATGAGTTGATAATGTATATGATCATGAAAAAGGTGCATATAATGTATATGTTATAAGTTATAAATAAATGTATATGTTTCCTTGTGTTCCACTTAAAACAAAAAGAAGTTGTTTTTGTTTCTTAAACCTGCAGATGGTGGAAACAACATTCTATTTCTGTTTCTTAAACCTGCAGTATTTTGTTTCTATGTGTGTGTATAAGATGAAATGGAAACAACATCGGATGTAGTCTTTTGCAATGAATATATCTATTTATATCATTCATCCATTATGTTAACTGTATTTAATCCTATAGGTTTGGTTATTGAACCAGTAGATCAACAGACAACAATAATGCTTAGCTATTATGTTTTTTGAACCTTACCATTTTCCAATTTATCCATCAAGTAAGGTTCAAGTTACCTACACTACATAACCATGTACAAACTTAATGGACCAAACTAACAGTGGACAAAGGTGATAAACAGGTTAGCTACATATTTTGCACATTTATTATGGAACCATAGTAAAGCTCATACATATATATGCCTCAAATAGAGTGTATACATATACACAGACATACACATCAAATAAGTACTCTACATATATATACAAACACATACATAAATGAAGGATCAAGATTTTGAAAACCCATGAAGAAATCTGGATTTTTGATGTGGGTTATTGCAACCTGTTAACATGCTGGAAGGGACCTATTAATAAGTATATACTAAACCAAACTCATATCTTAATTTAGAGTTTAAGTGCACAATTAAATTACACATCTTATGTATGGAAGGTATGTATACAAACACTTTTTGTTTTTACTATACCACCATGACAACATCATATTTAGTTTCACCAGGTTGCAAATGAAAAGGTTATTGTGTTATTCATAACAGGGCTTTTGTTTTTTTCAATTCATCACTAAAAACACGTAAATTTCAATCCATTACTAAACCCAAATCTACCATTGCCACATATTAAAAGAACAAACAAACCAAAAAAGAACAATCATGTCAAAATCTAATTTAATCCCATGGGCAAAAAAATATCAAAATTATCAACAAGAAGGATCAAGTAAATACCTCGGAGAAATTGCTAGGGCTTTGAAGAAGCTGTGGAGAAATCAAAACCTCCAAATTCTTTTTATATGCAGCGATTAAGACTTCTTGGGAACCTCCCATTTGTGCAAGGTTTGCAGCCATTGAAGAAATCATACGCTGACCTTACTACAATCGTTTTGGCGCATGAAATTTCAGGAAGAGGAAGCTGGAAAAGAAGAAAATGGAGAAGGCTTTTTGAACTTAACCAAATGGTTTGGCGGGGAAGGGATTCCAGCAGTATTTCATGAAGACAGAGGGTAGAAAAGAAGAAAATAGGAAAAGAAGTTTTGACTTACCCCAAACATAACTTCTAACCTTTGCTACATATGACTCTTAAAAGTCAATGCATAAAAAGGTTATAACATGTGCTTTATGACTTGTGTTTAAGAGTTTTTTGAATTTGTTGCATAAAACCATTGTAACTTATGCTTTAGAAATTGTAATTAAGATAATGGTCTAAATGATTATATATGTAGTATATATATATATATAAAATATGTATGTATTTTTCAAGTTATATATTTATTAATGAACATTACTATATAGACATTGCTGCATATACTTATGCATCAAACCATTTAATGGTTGACATAATATTTATGGTGCTTCTCAATCAAAAGGATACATGTGGTGCATATAACTAGTGATAATAATAGACCAAGTTTAGAAGTTGTCTTTGAGCCGCCTGCAATTTAATTAAGAAGGGACCGAAGTTGTATAATATTAAAACAATAAACAATAAACAATAAATATATAACATCGTATTAAACAAAAATGGTGAAACTATTTTAAAAGTTAATTAATATGACTATACTAACCTAAGCACCTGAAATTAAATAATGTCTATTATAATACGCAACTACAATCAGTTTTTGACTTTCCAACTTATTTACTCTGCAACATTAAATTGATTATTGTATACACTTTGCAAACAATGTCGTTATCGCCTAAAGTATTATTAACTTATAGAAGTTAACTATATTTTTATATTACTTGGTGCATTATTAACTTATAGAAGTTAAGTATTTTATATTACTTGTGTATTATTAACTTATAAAAATACTTAGATTTGTTCGGTTCATTTCCGGTTTCTTGGTTTTCAAATACATACTCGCTACTCGATCCCCATCCTTGTGTACATTTATTTATTTCATTTTATTATTCTATTTTATCTCTTTTGCTAATCTTGTTTGTCTTCTTAGGTTTTTTTAATGTATACTATATAAATTAGTTGAAATATGCATCGGAACAAAATAACATACGTGTTGTTAAAATTTATTTTCTTTTTCATATATAATTTTGATGATAGATACATTTAATATCATTCCTTTTAAATAGATCTTTCTCAATAAAATTTATTACACACGTTAATTGGATAAATTAAAGCAGAGTAGGAACACTAATAATGGATGAAAAAGGTATATGATATAATTGTTAAATACTAAAAGAATTGAAAGCTAATATTTTTGGTATAATTATTTTGACTTTGAATTTTGATTATCCATTTTTAACTGGTTTTATATTTATATGAAGCCCCATGTGAAGTTTTATAGATTCATCGTTTATCAATTTACAAATTCAACTTCACATCTGAAATTTATACCGAACTCCGTATGAAACTTCATACATAGTTGCAAAACTTCATCACTCTTACAAGTTTTAAAAAATTGGATCCATGAAGCTCCATGTACACGTGGTAGCCACGATGCTCTAGTCGAGGTTGTCATTGGCATAGATCACGTGGATGTCACGTGTGCGGACAGTAAGATACATGGCGGATGTCAAATAGATAGATGGGCAAGGTTGAGCCAACCTAGGTCGAGGCTGAGGTGTTTGGCCCCTTTTGCTCGTTTAGTTGCTAGAAAAGAGAAATACAATAACACACTTAATAGGAACATGACCTTATCTTAATAAATTTGCAACATGATTTATGTTTTCATTTCTATATAAATTAAAACATGAAGGAAGACTTTCTGTGTATAATCATGGATTTATGTTAATTCTTAATCATAATTCAATCAATTATCTATAGTTATTGAATATTGTAGGTCACAGGTGGAACTACAAGAGTTTATAGGTAACAATTTGTAGAGGGGGCGGGATGAATACAAACACAACAATTTTCACTTTTAAAAACTTATATTGATAAAGAAGATCAATACAGATTTTTATAGATTGTTTGCGGAAAAGATGAGATACATAACTTATATAAACAATCAAAGATAACACACATATTACAATATAACAATAAAGGAAATATTTGCTACAGGAAATAGGTTAAGAAATATTGTACTCTTCACTTATTAAGGTGGAAGTCTTTCTCTTAGATAGAGAGTTAGAGGGAGGAGTATTTTATTGGGTAACATCATCAAAGACAAGGATGCTTGGATATAGGTTGGAGAAGATAACTAAGAAGAAATAACTACTCATCTATTTATACCCATTGCATTAAATGCAATTCAAAAGGTACAAAACATGTGGAAAACTTTAAGAGGTAAGCTTGTCCTTTGTTGTAGGTATACAGTCTTTTGGCCATATATGACAACTCTTCTTTCATAAAGTAGGTAAGCACGTTTGGAGACAATAGAGTGACTTTGAACTATACTTTACTTTGGAGAGGTATGGGTTTGTCCTTTGTGTGGAGAAGGACAAGACAAAAACTAATCTTGTTCAACAAAATTCATTTGATCGCTGACACTAGAATACTATACTTTACTTTAGACAGTGTTCGCTGAATCTTGCATAGATCTCACACTTGTATAGACGAGCTTATTATCACCAAAAAACCGCTTCAAATCACGAACTTGCTAGTCTCTATCTTCAGCTTCTATCTTCGATATCGCTGAAGGATCTGTGGTGTGAGTTTTATCTTTTTGAAGGATACTGTTCTCTGAACGAATTACAATACATGTTCAGCAATCACTGAACAGACTCAATGATGATCGATGAAACTGAAGACATAGATAGTATACTTCGTAAAGTAAAAGGGTTTATCATCAAATCATTAAGAGATATGATAAACAATCTCCCCCTATTTGATGATGATAAAGCAACATAAAGAAAATTGCTTAAGGTACAACAGTAAGGAAAATGTACTAGTAAAATATTTGTCCTTTTTAACTGTTTTGGAATCTTTTTCAGTGACACAGTTTACGATGAAAATTTACTTTAATTGTACATGATTACAAGGAAATAATAAACTTGCATAATATTAATAACTGAAAGTTGAAAACATATTCACTGACTAGAAAGGTGTCAACGAATGTAAGACATAAACATAACTCATAAGTACATGTCACATTTACTCTTTTCATGAATCTTTTTCAGTGAACTGGTCATTTTATTAAGATATCTTTCAAGGGAAAATATTACAAGTTATTACTATCACTTTTGATAGACCTAAAACATAAAGTTTACATACTGAAAGAAAATATAAGAAATACAAGATATTACAAGATTAAAAGGACATCTTAACTAGATTACTGAAGTTGATGTAGTTTAGGACATCTTCTTCGAGCATCTTGTATCTGAGCTTTTCCTTTCGAATTATGTGCTCCATCATCTCTCCAAATAGATCATTATTCAGCCAAGTCCTTAAATATTCTAAGTGATCTATAGGGCAGAGATGGAACTCAGATACTCGCTGAAACCTGTATTGACCATCATAGTCAATGAACATCAGTCCATATTCAGGTTTCACATGCACTGTGTGGGTATATAAGGACCCTTCGCAGGCAGTGACAATTTCAGCATCGAGATATCCGGCTTCTTTTGTTCCTTGAGAAGTTCATCCATTGAGAATTTTTTTTCTCGTGCTCGTTCTTGTGGGATGGTCCTTCTTCAGGTTCATAAAGGGTTTTTCTTCGAGAGGGCTTCTTTGGTATAGGAGGAACCTTGATGATCTTTGACACCATGTTGAATAATTGATTCAGAATATCTTCAATTTGATTGTGCTTGGATTTGGATTTCTGGATAGCCTGTCGAATCTCTAACCTCTCGTAGAAGCCATACTGACTGAGGTAGGAGGGGTACTCAGTGACAACTTCTTTATTCTCTCGGAATATGACCATTGAAATGAGAAGAGAACCACTTTTCACACGACCACTGATAGTGATGTTTGTGATTTTATATCGGATCAATCTCTTTTCGATCCTTTCTCTGCACCAGGAGAGGCCAAGCTCATTCAGCTTTAGCACCCATTGGCGTTTACGTTCAGCTTCTCTAATCCGTTGGGTTTAAGTGTTGAGAGGATCTTTCTTCCTGAATTTCCCTTCTACGAGTGCCTGATCAGCCAGAACCTTAGCTAACTCTAAGTTGTCATTGATTTGTTGCTGATGGTTCTTCAGCACTTCTTCAGCACGTAGGGATTCTTCTTCTTCAGCCTCTGAAAGGAAATCAAACTCACGACAACTAGAGGTACGAAGAGGAATTTTTACTCTGGTTTGGTCGAGCTGATTTACCAGCTGAGCCATACTCTGGTCTTCATCAACTACTGAATACTCAGGTTGTCTAGACAACTTCCTAGGTATTAGCGTGTTCGCTTCTTCATCATCTTTATCGTCTTCTAAGGTGTCAAAAGATGGGGGATTAGTTGAGAGACCGGGAGGGTTATATGCAGAGAGTAATTGAGAGGAAGGGGTAGAAGTTCAATTTCTGAGGAAGGAGATACAAATCTGGAGGTGAATGTATCCTCAGATGGACTGATTGCCCATAGAACTATGGCAAGATTGTCTTCAGCCACTTCTTTGCCTTTTTCAGTGGATTGTTGGTTCTTTGATGATTTCTCCCTCTGGGAAGCAACTTATCAAATGGAGATTCTTTTCAGTGCTGGTTATCTTGTATAGCTTGGATGTAGAAATCATCTTCATCATCGTCATCATCGTCATCGTCACCACCAAGATCAGTGCCGACGTCTAGAAGTTGAGGTTCAGAATCCTCATCATCATCTTAATCATCTTAAGCACCAGCATTTGGCAATGCAGAGGTGGAAGGATGAAGGTCTTCATGCTCAACAACAGCAGCGGCAGTAACCACTATATCATCTTCATCATCGTCATTGATGGCATTAGAGATAAGATCCCTGGCATCCTCAGCAAGATTCATACATCTACTGGAGGGTTTGAAGCATCTTCATTCAAAGCATCTTCATCAATCTCCTCATTGAAATCAACAACCTAGTCCAGCTGTTGATGGTCATCGTCTCTGAAGGCAGGTTGAAGGACGAGCATTAGTTGCTGTAAGAGTTGAAAGATTTGTTAAAGGAGCTCATCATGCTTGGGGAGTTGATCCTGAACTTCATCAGCTTTGCTAGAGAGTGCAGCGACAGCTTCAATGTTGTCTTGAACTTCAGTCTTCACGATGTTCAACATTTCATTGACGTCACATACCTCAGCATGGACAGTAGAGAGGCCGTTTGTCAGGTCTTCCTTGACAGGCATTACCTTGTCCACGTTTTTCATTTTATCAAGGACAGTGGCGACGGTAGGCAGCAACTTGACGTCCTCAGCCATGTCATAGGCTTCATCCTTGATGACTGGGGGTTCAGTCTCCAAAGGACCTGTAGAGTCAAGAGAGCATTGAGCATAAAAGGGCTCAGAGTTAGAAACTAAGAAAGGAAGGGAGGTTTTGATTGTACCTGAAGGGTCATCAGCATTACCTGAAGAATTAACATCGGGCATCTCACATGTGTTGTTTTGAGGATCAAAATCAAGTATCTAAGGTGCTTCGATAGGAGCAACCTCATGTTCTGTGGTGATGGCTTCACCAATGGTGGGGAAAACCACCATGGGATCATCAGCACGTGTGGTACAAACCAAAGAAGGATGGGAGTATAGAATAATTTTGTAACGGATCAGTAGTGGCAATGCTGGTATTCACACATTCAGTGATTTGGGTCACTAAAGTGATTAGGGTAGGAGCCACTTGTACCACAGCATCTGAAGAGATAGCTAAAGAGATTGAGAGGGTTGTAGAAGGCGCCTCATGGGTAAGGATGTTTTAATAGTTGAGACCTTTGATAGGTCTTAGCTAGCTTGCTTGGCATCCCCTTTTTGGCTTTCTTAGCCTTCTTTGAAGGACTATGAGGGGCTTCAGATGGTGTCCTCTTACGTGAGGATAAGGATGTAGTAGTCTGGATAGACTGAGAGGGGTTTGCCACAGTCTTAGCCACTTGAGAAGTAGAAGGAGAAGCATGAGCATTGACCATTCTCAACATGGAAGCAAAGAGGCCAATGTCTGAGGGCTTGGTCTTATGATCAAGGATCCTTGATCCAAGACGACAGATAGGCAGATCACTTTCAGTGAGGTAATTGGATGCAATGATTCTGGAGAGAATCCCAATAAGGAACCTGGTGTAGGGGACCACCTTTTCACGCTGACGCTTGTTCAGCTTCAGCACCAGATCGTTGAATATCAGTTGTGCATAGTTGACGTTAATGTTCCGGATCACTGAGCAGCCAATGTTTAGCACCACCCTTGAAGCTTGGTCTTGTCCTCTATTCTTTCCGCCCATGCACTAAATAAAGTGTGAGAAGAGATATTTCCATACAACAGACATTTTGTTCTTCTTGATCTTTGTCAACGACTTGTTCAGTTCATTGATAGAGTCCTTCTTCAGAGCCAAACGTAGTGTATTAAACAATTCATTTGGAGCATTAGGCCTGTAGCAGCTTTGTAGAAGCCCAAGGATATGACTGCTCTATTTTTTCATCCATTATGGGAAGTTCCACGTTGTTTAAGATATTCATATCCTTGAAGAAATAACAAGATAAGGTCCGTTAATGAAGTAGACTCCAAGATTCATTTCATAATGAGACGGAACAATATTTCAAGGATAAATAGAGGTATTTGATTCTCTAGTAGCAACAAGTTATATCTAACGTCATGTAACGTCAAAATGTTGTCAAAAATTGGATCTCCCTCTCCAATTCCAAATTGGAACCTGTAGAAAAGTTCCAAGTATGAAACAACCATCAATAACCATCATTCCAGCCAACTTGAAATCATCATAGTTTGTGAAAATTGGTGCATAGCAAGCTCTTGCACGTATCACAAGCCCATGAACCGCTTGTACACATTTATGAGTTGTTTGCTCCATCTCCTTCTTCGTGGATTCGATAGTTCGACAAAATAGTTGACACTTAGTCAGGCCCGTTTCTGACATTTTTTAGGCCTTGGGCGAACATAAAAACAGGGCCCCCACTGCAAGAAACAAGGCTTTTAGCAACGACTTTTGTTGTCGCTAAAAGTCCGTTTATTATTAGAAAGAGTATATAACAACAACATGTCATCCCTATAACTTATGAAACATGTCATCGCTAAAAGGCGCATCGTCAAAACTCATTTTTCTTGTAGTGACATTCAGTAATAAATGTTTTTCATTAGTATAAAATTGAGTACAATAAATGTTAATAATTTACTGAGTAAAAAAATCTTATTTATCTATATTATAGATATATATATAAGAGTACTTAAATTTACGTACTTCTTATTATGTAATTTCAAACCAAGAGTATAGAAACTATGGTTGATAAATTTTTATAAGAAGTAAGAAATTTTTACTTTATAACAAGAAATGTGTGTTATTTTGATACAAAAAGAAATTTCGTGTTAATGAAATAATCATGAGGTCAATGAGATCAATAATAAAGAAGATTATCAAGGTTTTTTAGACAAATAGACAAATGAAGATTAATAAGAATATGAAAGAAAAGATGATCCATTGAGATCTAGTAAAAATAAATAATGAATTAAACATATAATATGCAAGTTCAACAAATGATTGTTTGAGCACTTAAATAGAATCTTGTGGTGTGGTGGAATCCCAATGAAAGATACATAAGTCAAACAATTGATGAAAATATTTAAATTCTTTTTTTCTTCTTTTTTTGTTCAACTAAAATAAAATGTTAATATTAAAAGTTTATGGAACATGACATATATAAGAGACATTACTAAATACATCTAGTAGAAAAAA
>NC_037529.1:16034818-16037209 GCF_001531365.2 Cynara cardunculus var. scolymus
ATCTTAACGTTGAATTGTTGAAGCACGAAAATAGTCAAGCATATAGAGATAGCAATAGCCAATATCATTGGACCTTGTTGGAGATAAAAAAAATTATTGGGACAATAAACAATAGCATATAATAAATGATCAATTTTTTTTATTTTGAACAATAGCCAATATCACATTGGAGAAGAAATTTCGTCCTGAAATTTAATGATTGCAACTTCCGGACAGTTCTGTCGTGAATAGTTGGGGATATTTGTTCTTCATAAAATCTTCTCACTCCCAGGTATACTCCGGCCCATGCCTTGAGTTCCAACGAACTTTCACAATTGGTATCTTGCTACGCCTCAATATCTTGATCTCATGGTCAAGAATTTCAATTGGTTCTTCTATAAGGCGTAACTGTTHGTTGACTTGGATCTCTTCCAAAGGCAGGACTAACGATTCTTCTGACAGACATTTCTTGAGATTCGATACATGGAAGGTGTCATGAATGGCATTGAGCTCTTGCGGTAGATTGAGTTTGTAAGCGACTGGTCCCACCCTTTCCAGTATCTTGAACGGACCAATATATCTTGGACTAAGCTTTCCTTTCTTTCCAAAACATACAACTCCTTTCCATGGACTTTTAGAAGAACTTTATCACCCACTTGAAATTCTAAGGGTTTCCTTCGGTTATCTGCATAGCTTTTCTTGCGATCTCTGGCCGCTTTTAACCTTTCTTGAATCGTCTTGATCTTGTATGTTGTCTCCTGAACAATGTCTGGCCTAATTAATTGACTATCACCAACTTCCAACCAGTTGAGTGGTGATCTGCACTTACGTCCATAAACGGCTTCGTACGGCGCACACTGTATACTCGTATGATAGCTGTTGTTGTAGGAAAATTCAACCAGCGGTAGGTGATCATCCCAGCTACCTCCGAATTCTATCACACAAGCACACAACATATCCTCTAATGTCTGAATAGTCCTTTCCATTTGCCCATCAGTTTGAGGATGATAAGAAGTACTTAAATCTATCCTTGTGCCCATCGCCTTTTGTAGTGATTTCCAGAATCATGAGGTAAAACGGCTATCTCTGTCTGAAATKATTGAAACAGGTACTCCATGACGCATAACGATCTCGTTGACATACATTTGTGCGAGTCTTTCTAAGTTGAAATCTTCTCGAATAGGTAGAAAGTGTGCGGATTTCGTGAGTCGATCCACAATTACCCAAACCGAGTCATGCCCCTTTTTGGTTCTGGGTAATTTGGTCATGAAGTCCATCGAGATCTGCTCCCACTTCCATTCTGGGATTTCTGGTTGCTGTAGGAGACCGGATGGTTTCTGGTGTTCCGCCTTGACTCTTGCACAAGTTAAACATTTACTCACGTATAGGGCCACATCTTTCTTCATTCCTGGCCACCAGTAGTGCTCTTTTAATCATTTGTACATTTTATCTGTTCCTGGATGGATTGAGTACCTCGATTGGTGTGCTTCATCCATGATTGTCGATCTCAGATGGTCGACCTTTGGAATCCATACTCTATCTTTAAAGTAGCGTATCCCATYTGATCGTACTTCAAACTTTTTCTCTACTTGATGCAGGGTCTCGTCCTTCAGCTTTTCTGTCTTTAGAGCTTCTTCTTGGGCTTCGAGAATCTGAGCCTTTAAGCTTGTCTGTACCAACATTCCCATAGCTCGTGCTCTCGATGGCTTCACCCTTTCTTTCCTGCTCAGAGCATCTGCTACAACGTTAGCCTTTCCTGGGTGGTACTTTATTTCACAATCGTAGTCGTTGAGTAATTCGACCCATCTTCTCTGCCTCATATTCAGCATCTTCTGATCGAGAATGTGTTGAAGGCTCTTGTGGTCGGTAAAAATAGTGCATCTTGTGCCATAGAGATAGTGTCTCCAGATTTTGAGTGYGAATACCACTGCTCCAAGTTCCAGGTCATGGGTGGTGTAATTCTTTTCATGGACTTTTAGTTGCCTCGACGCATACGCAATAACTTTGTCCTTCTACATCAATACGTACCCCATTCCTTGATGCGAGGCGTAGCAGTACACCACAAAGTTATCTGTTCCCTCTGGTAATGCTAGAATCGGCGCATTACACAACTTATGCTTAAGTGTCTGAAATTCTTCTTCCTGCTTCTCGCCCCAAATAAATTTCTTATCTTTCTGCGTTAGGGTCGTCAGTGGTTCTGCGATCTTGGAGAAGTTTGCAATGAATCGCCTATAATAACCTGCCAAACCAAGAAATTGACGAATCTCTGTTGGTGTCTTTGGGGCTTCCCACTTCTTGATAGCCTCGATCTTAGCTGGATCAACATGGATTCCCTTCTCATTGACTACATGGCCCAGAAAATGCACTTCACGAATCCAAAATTCGCATTTGGAAAGTTTGGCGTGCAACCTT
>NC_037529.1:16039684-16040827 GCF_001531365.2 Cynara cardunculus var. scolymus
GTCTTAACATAATCTTTGAGGAATTTAAACAATAGTAACACCACTTATGCTTTCAACATATAATATCAAGGTAAACGAACATAAATTAAACATTCAATTCATGATTTCCAAATCATCAGTGTTTATCATAAACATTCAAACCAAAAGAAAAGAACTACAATGTCCAAGTTTACGAGCAACATGCCCCAAAATATAATTTCAAAGTTGCWAACCAAAATTCTATCCAAGGGAACCCCTCCTAATGCCTAACCCATAGAATCATCCATCCAAGAATGACTATCATCATCATCATCAATAAAAACACATACGAATACAATCGTCGGATGGATACCATAGTGTAAGCAAGAAGTTCTATGGTCTTGTTCATAGTCTCATGGTGAGTGGTCATCATCTTCGTGAGACCTTCAATGAGATGGTCGTGCGACTCGAGCTTCATCCKATGAATTAGAACGTCGTGCGTCATACCCGAGAATATATAGCTCTCGGTGGGAGTCATGCCGGTCGGTCGAGTGACCGGAGTTCGATCCTCTGGTGATGGTGGTGTCACACTCCGGTCCCTAGTTCGGGAGGGTCCAGCCTCATCCCTATATGGGATGCTAAAGGTCCTCCGAATTGGGATCGGTACGCTCTTCCGAGCGGTGACCCGAACCCTCGTCCCACACACTGACCGTGGAGGTGGCTCGGGGATGGGGGTAACAGATCGTGCAGGTGACTATGCGGTGTCGTCACTGTGATAGCTGTGCTCGGACGGATCCGTATCCTTGGAGACAGAATGGTCTCCCCTATCCGAACCCGAGTCATCGCCATACCCATTGGCGGAATACCCTCGGAATGAAGACATAATGCTGCGATATCTTTAAAAAAAAATTAAAATCATTAAACGAATCATAATAAAAAGAATGCAAATATTTATGCAAACTCACACATGCGAACTGTGCTTTTCTTATTGAGTAAGAAGTCTTTAACTTTTAGACAAACACCTAACATAACCAATCCGCGTCTCTCCTTATACATACTTAATTAGACACATGTGATCAGGCTATGTCTAGTTAGAGTATGCTAAGAAATTACCCGGTCTAGTTATATTAGTAGTATGTCCGTTTTAAATTTTTGAGACTCTAACTACGAAAATTAGTTCGTAAA
>NC_037529.1:16044188-16053011 GCF_001531365.2 Cynara cardunculus var. scolymus
TATAAATTACCTTCAATAACACTAATATAATCTTAATAAAATCTAACCTGAGATTTCGAATTTGACAGCTGTCACATATTTGTAGTTAATTAAATATGAAGGTTACCAAAACATAGATGAACAAGGGTATTTTTGGGAGAAATGTCCATATCGATTACAAATTGATAATTAATTAATTACATCGATTAGAAATCGGTAATTGCTCATTCCTTTTATAGTTTGTAGAATCATCCATGTTGCATTATGAACCTTATGAATACATACGAACATATATATAACTTATTAACTAATCTTAGTTTGTGGCTTTCACATATGAACATACGACAACAATTAAGAACACTTATTTGCACCTATTAAAACTTGTGAACACTAAAGTAATTCACTTTCACATGTGAACACAATAATATATAATCAAAGTGTTTCGCTTGTGAACACATATTGGCCAAATGTTAGATGTATATAGATATTGTTTTATGAACATATTGGAACACATGTGAACAATGTATACACCATATGAACATTGATGACTACTTAGTTTATTGGCTTTCACATGTGAACACAATACTTTCTAATCATAAGATCTTCAATCTTCTTGTATTATGATCTACCATCTTCACCCATGTTTATATATCTTGATTATGAATATTTATCTATCAAACACTCCTCCACCACTATTATGGTTCAATAAATCAAACCCAGTTGTTTGATTTGAAGACTGATATCTATTACATATATGTTGGAGATAGAATATTCAAGTTTCTTATTGTATTAAAGTAACAAGTCATCTATAATTTGGAAAAAATTAAACATATTATTTTAGCTATAATAATGGGATTAATGTTTTTGTAACCGTCCATTAATGAACGTGAAATTAAGACAAAAAAGAAAGATTACCATTGTGTCCTCAATATTAATTATATGCTGATAGAATAACCTAATCTAACAAAAGCTTGTGATTGGTTTAAATGCTTTGTATTGTTAATACATTTTTCATAGTTAACAAATGATCTTAGCTCTCTCTCTCTCTGTGTATATATACACACACACTTAATCATAACCCTTTAACACCACTTTTACTCGAAGAACATTTAACTCAAGCTTTTAGCATCCTAAATAAATTACACTAAAATCAATAGTTTAATTCCAACAACTCAAGAAATTATAAACCAAAATTATGGTAGGAAGAACACCATCAAAGATGCTTATAATTAAACATTTCAGATTTAAGAAATAACTCAAAATCGACAATAAACGAGGTCTTTCATCAAGATATTTAATGTTATGTTCTCGAATTTGGGGAGAAAAGAAAAGGAAAAAACGGAAGGAAAAGAAATGGAGGCAAAAGAAAGGAAAGAAAAATATATTTTTTTCTGTTCTCGAAAGGGAAGGAAAATAAAAGAAAGAAAATAATTTCCGTGCTTTTGAATACGAGAGAAAGGAAAGGAAAAATGTCATTTTTACTAATATATCCTTTCAAAATATATTTCTTAAAATAAAAGACTAGATAATTTTGTAATTTTATTAATTATTTAAAAGGGTTCTATTTTCTTTCCTTATCATTTTTTTCCTTCATTTTTTTTTCTCTCCTTAAAATTTTTCAAGAGCACGAGGTTTTTTTCAACTTTCCTCTCATTTCCGTCACTTTTCTTTCCATTCCTTTGTAAAAATGATTTCAAGAACACAACGTAAAATAAACTCACCCAAAAAATATCCCCAAGAATTGAAATCTCTACCCAATAATCAGAGAAACCTTAGATTAAAGTGTTAGAGAGTTCATACCTTGAGAGATAATCTAAACCAAACTTCTTCAAGATTTCCCCACTCTTTATTTCCCATTGATTTCTATCCAAAGTTTTCTCCCCCTCTCTCTAAAACACACACATATAGTTTCTTGCAGATGAACTATGGTGGAACTATTTAACAAGAAACCTAATCTTGATTCTTGAACAACAAAGATACATGAAACTAATTACCATAAAAGAGTAGCCTATAAAGGTTGGTCTATGATGGGGTTTTTTCCGGCACCATCATTGGTGCCGCCTTCATTAAACCCATCAAATAATTTAAAAATTAAAGTAATGAAATGACAGAAATTGACAAATCATTCACATAATCAAACCCTTCAATAAAACAACGATCAACGTGTCACCTTCAGCACTCACAACAAGAAATTATAAGAGAACCCTAGAAGAAATGAGCAGAGAAATTATCATTCACATGGTCTCTCATGATATATTTTGAAGAGGGCAATTGACTTCTTGAGGGTAAAAATGAATATTCGATGTTCCAACAGAAGAACACGATCAAATCTCTCAGAGTTTGCAAAATATGAATCCTTCTATCAATGTTTCTACAAATCCATTCTCATCATCTTATGGCAACAAAAGCTGAGAGGTTTTTAAGGACAGAACCTTAACAAGTTTCCTATACAAACAATCCTTAAAAACCCTAACAAAAGCCTCATTTTTCTTACCGTGATTGTTACCATTCCTTTCTTTCCTCTTCACATATAGCAAGTCCGTGAAAACCTATAGATATAGGTTATTAAAAGAGAAAGTGAAAATTGATTTTAAAAGAAACCCTAACAGAGAATATGTGTGAAGACATTATTTGGTTTGGATTTCGATTATGTGGTTGAAACCCTTGAAGCAGATGACTTCATGTCTCGACATGGCTTTGGATTTTGATTCTAGGGTTTCAAACTACACCCGACCTAATCTTCTAGACTTGTTGTTCCTGTGAGTCGAGGAGATCTCGCTGGTGGATTTTGAATCCGTTAGAATGGAATTAAGGGCGTAGGATTGGAACTTGCATACATTGCATAGAAATACGAAAAGGGGGGGTGGAGAATGGGATGTAGTTATGGAGCCTAGAAGATCGTGGGTGGAAGGGGAAGCTGAATACTGCTTTATTCCTTGTACAATAAGCAAATATATATGTACCTCTTAAATTTATACACATAAACGTTATCCATGCTTATATATATAGTATAGATACACACACACAAATACACATATGTACATAGAGGAAATATCATGTGAGAAATTAACCAACTTGCGAGAAGGCAAGAAGTTTCAATATCATATATGATTAATTTTTTTTGGGTGTGTTTAATCCTATATAATTAAACGTCTATGTGTTATCAATGCAACATGTGTTTAATACATGTTGAATTGGGTTAGTTCAAATCATTTATCTTTTTACTAATGTAGGGGAAAATCAAATAGAAACCATCTAAAAATTGAAAGCTATAAAAGTCAGTTTGTATGTATTGTTTCATAGATGAAACAAGACATGTGAACATACAATATTCATATAGTGTTGTTTCATGAATGAAACGTCAAACAATATTTTACTTGTGAAAAAACACATAAATGAGTTTATACATGAAACAATGCGTTCATACTCACACATAAGAATAAAACAACTGAAACAATCTGAATCACTGCTTAAAAATCAAATCCATTGGATGGTTTCGGTTGATTTCATGGGTTTGGTTTTCACATGTGTTGTTTCATCTACAAAACATACATGAAACTTTCACGTTTATATTTTTTGTTTTAGTGGAATGTAGAAATATAGGGGATAAAATGTTGTAATAACAGATTAAATAGAAACAACATCAAACAAAACAACTAAGCAAGTGATACCAAATTTCTAGCGGAGTTCAGTGTATCATACCTACTCTGTTGGGTCAATTGCAGATGGAGAACCAATTCACTATAATTAGAATAAAGCATAATACAATAGGAATAATGAGTTATCTATATAAGAGATCATCTCATAAGATTAGATCCTACAAGACCCTCTCGTATAATTATATCAAATATCTGAAACCTTTTAGTTTCTAGATCTTGCGGAATCACAAGCAAAATAGAAACAAAAACCAAGCTCACAAGGTTCTTCTTAGAAGTTTACTTCTTCTAGGTTCTAACTCTTGTTGAGCCTAAGAAGTTTCATCATGAATGTTTTGATCACTTTGGTCTAAGGTATCATGACTTGTTTCCTCACAAGCCTTTTTCCTTGGATTGGAGAATTGTCCCTCTTTATCCCTATAAGGAAATATATCTTCATAGAATTCTGGTTCTGTAGATTCTATGATGGTATTAACGTTGACATCATCAACGAGACTTGTATACAAGGAACCTATAGGCTGCACTATTCTTGGTGGGACCAAGATATATATAATCTATGGTTTTCGGTCCAAGTTTTGTCCGTTTAGTCAAAGGGACTTGAACCTTGGCCAAGCAACCCCACACTTTCATTCTTTTGAAGGTGGGCAACCTTCCTTTCCATAATTCATAAGGACATTTATTGCTATTTTTGATTCTATTTAATATCATGTTTGCAGTTAGGCATGCCTCGCCCCATAAGCTATGTGGTTCCCCTGAGGTTATCAACATTGAATTGATCATGTTCTTCAATGTTCGATTCTTCCTTTCGGCTACTCCGTTTTGTTGAAGAGTATAAGGGGCCGTCGTTTGATGCACAATACGATGAGAGGAGCAAAATTCAGCAAAGTCATTTGCCTCATACTCTCCTCCTCTATCAGATCTTAAGATTTTGATCTGTTTGTCGAGTTGATTCTCAACCTCGGCCTTGTATGTTTTAAACATATTCAGAGCCTCATCTTTGGTATTGATTAAATACACATAACATAACTTACTGCAATCATCAATGAAAGATATGTAATAGTTTTTCCYTCSACRYGTWGGAGTTGCTTTGTAGTCGCACAAGTCACTATGTATTAGACCAAGTACTTCATTATTTTTCTCAACGGATTTATGTGGATGACTAGTGAACTTGGATTCTATGCATATTTCACACTTAGTCTTTTTGTTCATTGAACAAGATGGTAACATGCCAAGTTTTGTCATTCTTTGTAAACAACAAAAATTGACATGCCCAAGTCGAGAGTGCCATAAGGTAGATGACTCAATCATGTACATAGAAGTCAAGCCAATGCTCGTTGTTTTATTGCTATTTACATTGTCATTATGTACAGTGTTCATTTTGAAGAGTCCCTCGGAGAGGTAACCCTTACCAACATACTGACCCCCTTTAGTAATTACAAACTTATCGGATTCAAACACAATTTTGAATCCCTTATTACTTAACATAGGACCAGAAATTAAATTCTTCCTAATGTCAGGTACATGTAGCACGTTTGTAAGAACGAGGTCTTTTTCGAAAATGAGCTTCAGAATCACTTTTCCTTTGCCTTCTACCTTTGCCGTCGTCGCATTCCCCAGAGACATCGGTTCTTCATCACTAACCTTTTGGTATGTAGCAAATGAGCCTTTGGTATTACAGATGTGTCTAGTCGCTCCGGTATCAAGCCACCAATCGATAGTGTTAGTCACCAAATTTGCTTCCACCACGCCGATGAATTGAGTTTCAGAATCAGCCATATTGGCTTGGTGAGACGGTCCAGCACCTCCGCCACCATTTCCACCACTACCACCATGATCTCTCTTGTGTCTACAGTCTTTTGCCCTATRACCSKRSYTWMCMMMWMMCCWAMMAAYTWRGRWKKKSMGSYTTTTKRARKTTYTTTTYYWKSGGGSMARRRRRKTTTTWAAWKRWKGKTTWARGGRAAARSCYTTKSCCYTWAAWTTYYKRAAMYTYCCCYTWRRRKTWMYTWSMRSCMWYMWWWTTKSMWTTKGSYYYAARGRAMYWRSMWYKGMYYTTTWMRRMMAMCYKKTWWYCYYMYYMAMYYSGRRKTTKRRGRAMARKTKKTYMAARSYYMWWWYMWYMRKTWAAWKKTTYMRGKWWWAWTTKRARKTYYTCCATGACGGWGGTAACTTCTCAATTATAGACCCTACCAAAAAGTTAGAGTTGATGCCCATACCTTCCACTTCCAATTCGTGAGTGATGACTTGGAGTTCCTCATCTTGTTTGACGATTGATTTAGTGTCAATCATTTTGTAGTGTAGGAATTTTCCTACCACAAATCGTTTGGAACAAGCAACTTCGGTTTTATACTTACGCTCTAATGATTCCCATATCTCTCTTGCAGTTTTGAAAGTTGAATAGATATCATATAGGGAATCATTAAGAGCGTTTAGAATATAATTTCTACAATTATATTCGTTGCTCTTCCAAGTTTCCACTGCTTTCTCAAATTGTTTCATTTGAGCGGCGATGGGAACATTTTGTCCAAGACTCACGGGTGGATTACGGGGCTCGTCATCCGTTAACACGTTGGAGACGTGAAGAGTTGTTAAATAAAACAACATCTTCTGTTGCCAGCATCTAAAATCCGTCCCTTTGAATTTTTCTGGTTTCTCGACATGGTTCTTTATCATGGATGTAGGATCCATCACAAATTTCTGTTTAAGATTGTTAGAACCTTTGTTATAGTACCGAATTTACCATATACTAGTGTGAATGTTTATGTACACTAAAATGACAAAAAAACGTATATATATATATATATATATGTTCATATAGCAAATATGCATCATGAAGAGAAAGATTACATACTTGGAATCAACGGTCGAAGATGAACAGATAGAGGCCTGCTTCTGCAGTGTCCTTAAACAGAATTTCGCCCCTACTTGTGCATAGTCCGACCGTCCGTTTAGAGGATACAACTATCTAATTCGCGTTCTTGCACGAGAACATGAATCTGGCGAGATTCCTATGAAGGATATATATATAGTTTACGATAGTTATGGGCGGTTACATGGTGGTTATCCGAAAACCGATTACGAATAGTTACGGCTGTCCGTAACACCGGTTCGGCCACTGTCGGTGAAGAGACCCGAGACCCCAAGAGGCCCAAGGCCCTATCTTTGACCATTAATGTATATACCAAGCACCAAGCTTGATACATGGGTCTAGGTTCAAGTTTGATAAGGCTTATGGAATGAGCCTTATAAACCTCTCCAATTTTCCCTCTCCTTCCTATGTGGGATCAATTCCCTTGTTAAAATCCCAACAATACCCCACATCTTCTATTCAAACACTAATAATACCCCACATTTGAATAGAGAATAAGCAATACAAAGGACATATTGTTATATTCCATGAAGTAAGATATGACATACATTTGAAAAGGTGTCGTTTGGACTTGAACCTTTCATAGTGAGTACAAATTGGATCCACTTTGTGGGTAGTGAACAATGTCTTGAACTAACCACTTTGTTTAGTAAATCTAGACAACAAGTATCACATACATCATATCTATCACATAGTGTAACTCTTACGGTTGTGTTCATTTCGGTTTTGAACGTATCCTTTCTTCATGAGATTCTTAGAGAACGTAGCCATCTCGGTCCTCATAGATGCGACCAAACATCAATCTCACATAGGTAATGCCAATCAAGGACATTCCGTATTGTCCCACTGTCAAAGTTATTAGCATTATTAAGAAGTACTATTCAACCCTTAATCGTCAACGGAAACACACAAAAATATCATAGGAATGAGCATACTTGTGTGTTAGATTGCGTCTTGAGTTTTCCCCAACTAGTTTGCCTATTAAATCTAGACCATGGGATCTCCAATGTTGCTAGGTTAGGTTTCCGCCGGGTTATTACTCATTGAATTGGCTTTAATCCCATTCCCCTCGATGTGTATATGACTTGCTCTCTATTTAGCCCTTTCGTCAAAGGATCGGCTATGTTTTCCTTTGACTTTATATAATCAATGGATATGATTCCATTCTTTAGCGAATCACGTATAGTGTTGTGACGACGCCTTATATGTCTTGATTTACCATTGTATATCTGATTCTTTCCTCTTGTTAGAGCGGCGATACTGTCACAATGTATACAAATAGCGGTGACAGGCTTCGGCCACAATGGCATACCTTCTAGGAAGCTTTTAAACCATTCAGCTTCTTTCGATGCTTTGTCTAAAGCCACAAATTCTGCTTCCATTGTTGAGCGTGTATTTATCGTTTGTTTTGATGATTTCCACGATACTGCTGTTCCACCAAGTGTAAAGACATACCCACTTGTGGACTTACTTTCTGAACTGTTGGAAATCCAATTGGCGTCACAATAACCTTCCAGAACAGGAGGATATTTTGTATAGTTCAACCCATGGTGTGTTTGAGATATCGGAGCACTCTCATGTCACACCCCGCTAAAGCAGAAACACGAGATGTAACAGGCAAGCGAGTCATAGCAACAGTTCATAAATAACACTAGTTCAAATTGTTCAAAATAAAATGATTCATCGACATAACAGGAGTTAGAATTTACACAACATTCACAATTACATCAAAAACTTGACTTAATCGATATTGGCTCAAGTATGCTCCCTTAAAATCCAAACTACTCACTTAGAACCTGAAAAGCATGGAAATAAAAACGAGGTCAACTACAAAGAGTTGGTGAGTTYAYKRGTTTTCACATGCATAAAACATTTCAATGCATAAACCAAGTAATAGCAAACTTATGCGAATTCTTTGCACTTAATAAATGAAAATCTCACACGATGTAAAACTTGAGGCGCTACTGAGCCTTACCTGACCAATATACCCCATTAATTTTTGAACAACCAGAAGTAGCCCGTTCACTACTTAGGTCCCACAGTTCGATAAGTACTAATTCAGCGGTGGTCCAAATTTCACATGATTAGACTAGAAAAACGTAGGTAATTGTGCACCCCTTTCTGGGKGGGACTGTCAACACAATAGCAGCTATCCACAATACCACGGCCCGGGAATGTACCCGAGTTAACAAGTAGCGTTTACGAACGGGGACTTTCATTTGGATACATATACTCTCAAGCACATCAATTTAGCATTTATTCTAAGTGCAATAATAGTTATCAAACAAAATATAGCAACCCGACTAAGCAGTTCCTTAG
>NC_037529.1:16053531-16056411 GCF_001531365.2 Cynara cardunculus var. scolymus
TGATTCCAGCAAGCTAACATGACGGGAAATCCTATTCAAAGATGCATGCAAGATTCAATCATCCAAGAATATGATCGGACCTCACATGCAAGAACTCTCTTCTTCTTTCCTAGGGACTAAAGAATCTTGGGTCACATATTATCATCCCAACGAAGACACATGCAGGTCTTTGATGAATAATCTCTCCTTTTTAAATCCCATAAATCTTACTCAAAGAATCGAGTTGGGAAAAGAATAACGAGTTTCGAACAACTAAAGAGACTAAACAGCTTTTTAAAACATACCTTTTCTTGGTCGAATGATACGAACAAATCTCAAGAACAGCATAAATCTTCGAGCTTTGCAAGGAAATGGAATCGGTTGGAAGGTGATGAATGATAGAGTGAGAGAAACGAAATGGCTGGAAATTTTGAAGAATGAAGATTTTTCAAAAGAGAAGGGGGTATTTATATGGGGCTTCAAGAGAAGAAATAGGTTGACTCTAAACGCCCAAGTCCAAGAAGGCTTTTATTTACTAAATATAAGGCCCCATTAAATACAATAAACAAAACAATTTTGACAAAAGATTTTTTTTAAAACTCCACTCTTTCAAAATAATAATAAGCAACCAAATATAAAAGATTGGAACTTAGAAAATTTGGATTTTAAGAAGAACGAGACAAAAATATCAGCTTTATTTTTATGTGAAATATTTCAAGATTATTTGGCATTGCACGAACTAACTTGGTTAGCTACCGTCGAAACATGATCTAATCAGACTAATTAAACAAGACGATCTCTGGTCATCGAGGCTAAATCTTAAAAAGACTTAGTCTTCAATCAGGATCCTGAAATAAAGTACTAACCTGAAATCCCACAATGCAGAGTTGTCACAGTCTCCCCAATCCAGAAAAATTTCGTCCCGAAATTTAATCGTAAAAAAAATCCAAACCATGATTAGCTTGAGAACAAGTGGGGATACTTGTTTTTCATGAAATCTTCCCTTTCCCATGTGTACTCCGGTCCATGCTTGGAGTCCCAATGGACTTTTACTATGGGAATCCTGTTACGCTTCAACTGCTTAACTTCCCTATTCATGATCTCTATGGGTTTTTCAACAAAACGCAGTTGATCGTTAACTTGCACATCTTCCAGTGGCATTACTTGAGTTTCATCTGTTAGGCATCTTTTGAGATTCGATACATGGAATGTATCATGGATAGCGCTTACCTCCGAGGGCAAATTTAGCTTGTATGCCACTGGTCCAATCATTTCTGCTATTTCGAAGGGGCCAATATAACGAGGGCCCAGCTTGCCTCTCTTTCCAAAATGCATCACTCCTTTCCATGGTGAGACCTTTAGAAAAACTTTATCGCCTTTCTGGAACTCTAATGGTCTCCTCCGATTGTCAGCATAACTTTTCTGACGATCCCTAGCAGCCTTGAGTCGATTTCTGATTACTACAATCTTATCAGTGGTCTCTTGGATAACGTCGGGTCCAGTTAATTGTTTATCGCCAATTTCTGANCACTCTTTCAAAATAATAATAGGCAACTAAATAAATAAAAGAAAATTGAAACTTTGGAAATTTTTGAATTTTAAAAGAACGAGACTAAAATATCAGCTTTATTTTTATGTGAAATATTTCAAGACTATTTGGCATTGCACGAACTAACTTGGTTAGCTACCGTCGAAACATGATCTAATCAAACTAATTAAACAAGACGATCTCTGGTCATCGAGGCTAAATCTTAAAAAGACTTAGTTTCAATCAGGATCCTGAAATAAAGTACTAACCTGAAATCCCACAATGCAGAGTTGTCACAATTTTCGAACATTTTAAAGGGAATCTGATGCAAAGATCAAGGGGGATTAACTTCGATAATGGCAAAAGACTCAAAAGAAGTGCGACTRGAGATAATCACAGAAAGATTATTCATGTGCTATAACGACTAAGAGATGTTGAATGTGAAGATCATCTTTACAACAGTTTACTGAAGATTAATTTTGAAGATCCTTTGAAGATCACATCTTGTACATTGTTTTTGTTGATTACTGTTCTACATTGTCAAAAGAGAAGATCACTTCGGTTCTACATTTGAGGGGGAGAATGGTAGAAGATCTTTCTCAATAGTTGATCGTTTGAAGAATTCATGTTGAAGAATTATTTTAAAGAAGACATAATGTGCTTAAAGTTTCAAAGTTCAAACAGGACTCAAAGCGCAAAATTTCTTTCAAGTCAGAATACAAAGGGGGAGAATGTTAGGACTGAAAATCAGTATTAAATTGTATCGTCTTGAAAGTTAAATATTGTCTATAATTGTAAAAGTCATCGTGTTTGACTTTTCTTAGGCATGTTTGACTTTAACTATGTTTAGTAGTTTGACCATATAAATAGGAGTTTGTCTTGTAATTGTAAGAAGAGAGAGCTCATTTGTAAATCACTTTACGTAATATCAGAGTTGACCATATTTGAAGATCTTGACTTTCTCTCTCAAATCCCATATGAATGTTCTTAAAAATTTATCTTAATCTGCCATTGTTATGGAGCTTAATGAAGATTGATCATTGAAGTGGGACACACACAAAGACCCACAAATTGAGTCCCTTTGATATATTGAAAGATTCTTTTTACAGTTGAAATGTGAGATTCCTTTGGATTTGCTTGAAAACGGGTACAGAGACATGTGGCAAACATAATGTCCGGTCTACTAGCCGTGAGATATAGTAGTGATCCAATCACATAATCTATTAGTTCTCGATTTTTTTGAGACTAATATTGAAAAAGGCAAAGCCCAGGCCAATTCTTGTCACAACCCCACCAACTACTCATTTATCTCTCAACAGATAAATGTTTCAATAACATTTGGGRCAAGCAGCTCATCATCTATCAGTTTCTCA
>NC_037529.1:16060186-16061982 GCF_001531365.2 Cynara cardunculus var. scolymus
AAATAACATTGCATTTCTCATGCTCTAACTTCCTTAACTCATCCACCTTGTTTTTCAACTCTTTTTGAATTATGGCAAGCTTTTCATTTGAAGATTTTTCTAAATTAACTAAGTTTGATTGAGCTTCTATGAACATTTTAATAAATCTATTTCTTTCCTCTGTGAGAGGAATGACTTCTTTTTCACAAAGAGAAAGTTTTTCTTTGAGCTTGTAATGTTCCAAATGACATGAATCAAAATTATCAATTGATTCAGAAGAGTAAGAAGTGGAAACCTCTTGGTCACTTGAGTAAGAGGAGTCGGAGTCAATATTTGTTATTCCACAGAAGATCTCATCCTCTGTGTCTGACAGAGGTTCATTCTCCTTAGCCTTAAAGCTATGATGTTCATCAATACACATGGCTCTGTTGTTCTCGATAGTCTTCTTCACTTCTTCAATTTGTTTCTCCAATTCTGCCCAAATGTCCATAGACAGATGAGAGTGATCAATGTATTTGTAGATCTCATATGGTATAGCCATGATCAACATCCTTTTGCATTTGCTTTCCAATTCAACTAATACCTTTTCTTCATCATTCCAGTTTGTGATCGGTTTGGGCTCATAATGCTCAGGAACTTCAGTAGTTGTACCAGTTGCTGGAACTCTTGGAATCAAATTCATTGGCACAAATGTTGGATTATAGAGAGATTCACAAATTCTAGGGTGAATGCCCTTCAGGAAGTTGATCATACGCACTTTCCATTGCGAATATTCCTCTATGATAAGCGTAAGAGGCTTTGATTGAGATCCAGTGCTCATGAATGAGGTATTAACCAAGTTAGCCATTGAAATTAGAAGAAACAGGGTAATCTGAAGAAAACTGGTGTTCTAGAAGACGCAGATTAATACCAAAAACAGAATTAATCGAATAAGAATTCAATTCCTGTTTTGATACCAATTGTTGGACCTGTAAATTCAGCTTTGATATTGATCTATTATTCTGAATGAACTCTAGGACGATTACAGTGCAGCGGAAACAATAATAAGAACAGAACAGAGTAATTAAACCAAGAACACACAATTAATATGATGAAGAAGATGAACACAGGAGAAGAGCTTCAAACGTTTTTCAATTTATTCAATTGAAAATAAGACGATTACAATTCGGAAGCACACTGATTACAAAGGCCTTAGCCGCTATTTATACTAGTTCCTAACGACCTTATTGACACGATCTTGATGCGTGAAATCATCTAAGCCGTCCAAATAAAGTCTATTAAGTCCTAGTCACGTGAGAAGCACATGCAGCTAACAACCATTGAAAAACAGTTGGGAGAGGATCTTCACAGAAGACGAAACCACAGACCCTCTGTGAGCCATCTCAGAGGCTCTGTTGTAATAGACTTGCTTGTTCTTATTGACAGAGGACCATTTTCCAGAACCTCTATGAGAGACATCAGAGGTTCTATCACACTTTACTTGCTCGAATAAATGGCTTCTGTCGACAGTCCTCTGTTGTCTTCTGTGGAAGATAAGCTTCTGTCAAGACTTGCAGAATACTTTTTCTATACTTTTACAAAAGATGAATAATAAAGCTAACACTATTGATTGATTATCCAATCAAATGATCATTTAAAAATCTCTCAATTTTTAAATCTTCTTTCTCATTAAAAAATTCTCTCTTCTTCTCAAAATTTTTTAATGGCCAACTGGAATTTAGCGTACAATGTTGGCTCCCTCACAAAACCTCCAACTCTTCAACGATTTTTTTCAGAATCTGAAGAGGAAACTTCTAAATCAGATGATGAGATTAAAG
>NC_037529.1:16063859-16065293 GCF_001531365.2 Cynara cardunculus var. scolymus
TATCGATATAAAGGACCCAATGAAAAAGCAAAGAAACCCAAGCCTGCAAAGGCTAAGGGTAACAAAAAGAGTACCACACTCCTTACTAACAAACGCGGACCCATTATGAAATGGGTACCAAAATCCCCTTAATTTGTCTTGCAGGACAAGCATGTGCAACCATGGTACATGGATTCAGGTTGCTCCAGGYACATGACTGGTGATAAAAGTCAAGTATCCTCCTACAACGAAAAAATCTGGAGGCTCTGTGACTTTTGGAGACAACAACAAGGGWACAATCAAGGGATACGGCACTCTCATCAAAGGAAATGTCTCAATCAGCAAAGTGGTTTATGTCGAAGGATTAAAGCACAATCTATTAAGCATAAGTCAGATTCAACTTGCTGACATATTTTTACAAATGCTCTTGATGAAAAACGATTTTTATTTCTAGTCAGCAAGATGGGTATGCTGAATCTCACCACTTAGAGGCAATAATTATCTTTTAACCAGAAATCTTCAATGTCTCATGGTTATGCCAATAAGTGATACAATAACAAAACCATAAATTTTCTAAGTATCATAAACCAAAGCCTCTGGTTCTAAAGACCAGAGCCTCTAGCCATATAGAATGACTTAGATTTATTGGCAAAATTTCATCTTTGAAACCAGAKCCCCTCTGGTTCTATTGGYAACCAGAGCCCCTCTAGTTCTATTGGTAACCAGAGCCCCTCTGGTTCAAAGCAAATACTTGGTATTTCTTACCAAGTCCTTTTCTCCCACCCAGAGCCTCTGGTTATATAAACCAGCGCCTCTGGATTCCAACATATTGAGATATCAATGTCTCAACCCTTGGATTCTCGCATTCTCGCATCATTTCTTTCTCCTTAACCAACCCGAGCCTCTGGTTCCCACCTTTACTTTCTATATATTATTTTCCTTACAAGTAGAGCCTCGGATTCTTAATACCAGAGCCTCTGCCTTAAGATTCTTTGCAAGCAAGTCTTAACCATTTCCTTTCTAACTCCCTTTCATATTGTTTTTCAACCAGAACCTCTGGTTCTAAAGACCAGAGCCTCTAGACCCCATCCATCGCTTTTGAATCTTAATTTTTTCCTTCCTCTTTGAAACCAGAGCCCCTCTGGTCCTCGCTCACTAAAATCATTTATATGACTAAGTGTGTCCATTCACCCAGAGCCTCTGGTTTCCACCCTACTTGCATTATATTCTGTTCTCACAACCAGAGCCTCTGGTTCTAAAGACCAGAGCCTCTTGCTTTAGATTCTTTGCAAGCTTTATCTTAATCATTTCATCTCATACTCCATTTCATCATCAYTMAACCAGAGCCTCTGGTTCCAAAGACCAGAGCCTCTGCTTTCCTTCGCTTGCTATACATTCTTTTTCTCGACCAGAGCCTCTGGTTCTAAAGACCAGAGCCTCTGGCCTTAGTTTCTT
>NC_037529.1:16066389-16067668 GCF_001531365.2 Cynara cardunculus var. scolymus
GTATTAATCTTACAATTAGATGAGATTCTAAATTCCATTTTTTTAAACGTCTTCCACAAATCCCCGCAACAGAGACATACACCCGGTCTACMAAATGCAAGGACACCGCCCAAACCTTTCGAAGGAAGGATACAGCATCAACAGACCGCTGTGAAGGGCTATGCTCACTGTCATTCCATCGACAAGTGAGATACGCAAAGCCTATGAACGCTCCATGTTGTCCCAAGAACAAAGGGTAGCTACCCCAGAGCACTTAGAGCCGTCCCCCCTCCAAGCGAGGTAGCACAACCATCGTGCTTCCCCCGGCCCTCACCAACATATTTCCCTACCTACTACCCAAAGGGCACCCACATCCACTATCCCTGGTGATCAAAGCCAAAGGGATATTGAAACAGGACAACCCAGTCCAATCCAAACCCAAGCTAGCCATCCAGAAACCATCATTCGAGCCTCTGGAAATGAACAAGCTAAGGAATCTCATTCCCCATCACCCCTCTCTCAACAGAGAGGTGATGAAGAGATAAGAGCCCCTTCGCCTCAGGGCTCGCCACAACCTCTCACACACACAAACGCATTCGTTGCTTCTGATGTTGAACCCATAGATAGTTTAGAGCGATCTTCATTTCGTGCACCACTACCCTCGGTATTTGATCTACCAAAGGGTACACACATCTGATTCACTTACTCAGCATCTGAAGCTGAAGAAGAGGAAGAGGATTTCCAAACATCACGAGATAGTTCTTCTCTCGAAGGCTATCAAGGACATGATGGAAGTCCTTCGCGGCCTACCTTCACACAAGGGCAAGAAGGGGCCTCAGAAACAGAGGCACAACCTGCAGCATCCATTGCTGCAGGTGTTACCCCCTTAGCCGATATGGTCACCAAGGCTGAGTTCCAGGCCTTTGTTGATACAGTTACGCGCCTCATGCTCGAGCAGCCGCCCAAGCAAATGACAATGCCACAATGACCAAGACCCCAATTATCAAGGTCTTGGACCTCGTGAGGGGGAGACAGAGGCGGCGGCTGCATATACATCTCCATCTGCTGTACCAACACAACCATAACCACCACACCAACCATCACCTACATCTCCATCTGCTGCACCAATGCAACCACCATCACAACACCAATGAAAAAAAAATTTGTCATCCAATGAAAACTTGGAAGTTGATGTTTTTCTTCTAGATTAGTGTCTGTTCTTCATATGTGTCTAGATTAGACTTTGTTATTTCATTACTTAGGGGGAGATTGTTAAACCCCACAATGCAAAATGTATAAA
>NC_037529.1:16067770-16070905 GCF_001531365.2 Cynara cardunculus var. scolymus
AGAAGACCAATGAAGACATCAAGGCAGAAACGACCAAGTCTGGATTCGACCATTGGATCGATGGAYAGAYTAACCAGAGGATCAATGGAAAGAACAACCATTGGACCGATGGACGAAGTTAGACCATTGGATCGATGGTGTAATATTCGGGTTTGAGTTTTGAATTAAGATTTTTGGATTATATATATATATATATAAATATTATATATTTATATATAATATTTGTATTATATATATGTGTGTATGGGTATGTGTGTGTGTTATGTTTATATATATATATATCTATATATATATGTAATTGTGTGAGTAAGGGGGGTGTTAGCCGACTTATTGGAGTCGGCCATACACTTGCTATTTATAGCAAGTGTATGTGTAAAGGGAAGAGATTATTTTTGGCTTTTAAAAGTTACTTGTTGAATAATCTGGAGAGCAAAATTGAGAGCAAAGATTGAAGGAGGATTTGCAGATTTGAAGTCAAAAATCCACAATCAAAGGTGACTGTATATTGCTTTGAGGTATTGGTTATTACATATGTTATTAGGATCTGTTATTGTTGGAATTTTTTATTTATGAACTGCATTTCATAAATATTTGGTTAAGTCAATAAACCGGACAAAGAGTGTCCGGTGTTCTCTTTAAACCGCTCAAGAGGTGACCGGTTTATTCTTAAACCGCCCAAGTGTTGTCCGGACTAAATTATAAACCGCCCAAGAGGTGACCGGATTAAATTAAACCGCTCAAAAGGAATGTGTTGACCGGATTGATAACCGGACAGTTTCATCCGGATTATAAACCGCTCAAGGTATGGCCGGTTTAGCTTCTCCATATCCTAAGTATTTGTCTGGATATCTTATCCGGGCAAGGCTGACCGGATTTCAAATCCGGCTAACTGTGTTGAAATATTTATAAGATGTAATGGCGGTGTAACCGCGAGAGAGATGTAATGGCGGTGTAACCGCGAGAGAGAGAGATGTAATGGTGGTGTAACCGCGAGAGAGATGTAATGGTGATGTAACCGCGAGAGAGATGTAATGGCGGTGTAACCGTGAGAGAGATGTAATGGCGGTGTAACCGCGAGAGAGATGTAATGGCGGTGTAACCGCGAGAGAGAGGTAATGGCGGTGTAACCGCGAGAGAGAGGTAATGGCAGTGTAACCGGGAGAGATACATAAATAAGTTTATGTATCTGAACAGGTTTGATTCTGAACTGATTATTTGGAATATATGTTGTTTGTTGAGAATTATATACTCACTAGACCATTTTGGTGTAACCCTCGGTTGTTGGACTAACCTGTTTTGCAGGTCATCATAACTCGCAAGATAAAGGCAAGGGAAAAGTTTAGCATGAATGACATTTAGTTACTTATAAATGTATATGAAGAAAGAGTTTCTGTTAATCTGTATTAAGTAAACAATGTTACATTTTGTGTTATGAGTATGATGATGTGGATTATATGTATATGGAATATGTGGGTTGTTACAATTTGGTATCAGAGCCTTAGTTTAAGGGATCTGGGTTTTTGCGAAATACTTAGACTTAAACTAGAGGTGTGGAAAGTTATGATAATAGGGTTCACGGGGTCTATGAACATGGGGATATGTTATAGCTGAACCTATTATGAGAAAGATAGATTATATATGACTGATATAATCTAAGTTATAAATAGGCATGAGGATAAATGTGTTATTATGTTGTGATTATGATAATAATCATGTGTGTTTAAATGTGACAGAAAAGGTTACATACTGAGAAATGGCAGATAATCCTAATCAATCGGAAAGGGCCTCTACTGGTTATGGAAGAGGTCGGGGAAGAAGAAACGTAACACAAGGAGAGGACTTGGAAAATGTGATGACGATAGAAACGCGAAGTCGTAGCAGGGGTCGAGGAAGAGGTAGAGGTACTAGACAAGAAACTCGTGGGGAACAGGAATTGTCGGCCCAAGAAAGTTCAATGTCTGGCCGTGGTCGAGGAAGAGCAAGGGATGGACATAATGTTTCTGACCCCGAGTATATTACTCAGGAAATATTGGCAGCAGAGTTGGGAAAGTTTCAAGAAAGTCTGGTAAATTTGTTGGGGCATACAACCCAAAATAATCCAGAAGTGGTAAGAAATCCCAATTATCAGGAGGAAGCTGGAGCTAGTACACCCGTAACTGGTACATCTGTACCCCTTACTTCGTCCTCAGTACAAAAGGGAGGAGATATCAAGATGTTTCTTGCTTGTAAACCTCCTAAGTTTTCTGGTGAACGAGATCATGTTAAAGCTATGTTTTGGCTTAAGGAGATAGAGTTGAGTCTGCAAATCAGTAAAAGTGCAGAAGAGGACAAAGTCATGTTTGCTGTATCTCGTTTGAGATCAAGTGCTTTGTACTGGTGGGAAGTCCTGTCCAGTTCAGATCCGAACATTCTGAAAACCATGTTGTGGGAAGAATTTGTGGTTAAGTTTAAAATACAGTATTGTCCTGAAGCTGCAGTACGAAAGTTGGAAGATGATTTCCTTCGTCTTGAGCATGGAAACTTGTCAGTCCACCAATATACTGAAGTTTTCATGGAACAGTCTAGGTTTGCCGAAGCCTATATAATATCTGAAAACAGTAGAGTGAGAAAATTTATTTGGGGATTAGAGTCAAATCTTCAGAAATATGTGATATCCAGGAATCTGACAACATTTCAAACGGCAGTTGATGCAGCTGAAATTCTAGAACAAGATATTAATCGACAACCACAAGAAAAGTTTGGGGAGAAAAGAAAGGGGGAAGTTAAAGTAACTGATTTCTGTAGACCGAGGTTTATGGAAATTTTGAATCGACCAGTCTCAAGATTTGCTGATAGGGTGTGTACCCGATGTTATAAGATACATCAAGGAAATTGCAATACCGAATCTCGAGTATGCTTTAAATGTCAGGAACCAGGACATATAGCTCGAGACTGTCGGGCGACGAGGAGGTGTTTTACTTGTAATTCATCTCAACATGTTAATGTTGATTGTCCGCAAGCAAAGAGTCGAGGGTTTGGTTTTGCTGGAGGTCGGGGATCTGGATATTCTGGGGGTCGAGGATCTAGGTATGTGCCAACAGGTCATGGGCAAATGGATAATCGTGTTAGTCCAAGTGGACAGGGAGGGATAAGACA
>NC_037529.1:16072770-16075138 GCF_001531365.2 Cynara cardunculus var. scolymus
GTGAGAGATGACAGAGAATTTTGGAAATTCCAGAACATAATTTGGGTACCATGTTATGGTGATCTTAGAAAACGTATTTTGGATGAGGCACATAAATCACGTTTTGCGATACATCCAGGTACAAATAAAATGTATCGGGATTTGAAGCAACATTATTGGTGGGGAGGTATGAAGAAAGATATTGCCAAACATGTTGAGCAATGCCTGACATGTCTCCAAGTAAAGATTGAACACCAGCGTCCTTATGGTAAGTTGCAATCTTTAGAAATTCCGGTTTGGAAGTGGGATCACATCACTGTGGATTTCATAACCAAATTACCGAGAACATCAAAAGGGTATGATGCTATATGGGTGATAGTAGATCGGTTATCTAAATCTGCACACTTCTTACCTATGAAAGAATCATATTCGATGGAGAGATTAGCAAAATTATACATTGATGAGGTAGTGACACGACATGGTATTCCTCTGTCAATTGTTTCTGATAGAGATAGTCGGTTCACATCCATGTTTTGGAAGAGTTTCCATCGAGAAATGGGTTCGCAAATCAAGCTAAGTACAGCTTATCACCCTCAGACTAATGAACAAAGTGAACGAACTATTCAAACTTTAGAAGATATGTTGAGAGCATGTGTTATTGATTTTGGAGGATCATGGGATAGTCATTTGGCTTTGGTGGAATTTGCGTACAACAATAGATACCATTCAAGTATTCAGGCAGCACCTTTCGAGGTACTGTACGGACGCAAATGTCGAACTCCTTTATGCTGGAATGAAATAGGTGAAAAACAGTTAGCTGGGCCTGAGTTAGTTCAGCAAACTGCTGATAAAATTGGAGTAGTACGAGAACGAATGAAAGTGGCACAAGATAGACAAAGAAGTTATACAGATAAACGTCGAAAGCCGATTGAGTTTCAAGTGGGTGATAGAGTAATATTGAAAGTATCACCTTGGAAAGGAATAGTACGTTTTGGAAAGAGAGGGAAGTTAAGTCCAAGATATGTTGGACCATTCCCTATTATTGGAAGAGTTGGGGAAGTGGCCTACAAATTAGAACTTCCTTCAGAATTAAGTGGAATTCATGACACATTCCATGTGTCAAATTTGAGGAAGTGTTTAATAAGTCCAGATGTGGCAGTACCAATACCTGAGATTAAGGTAGATGAGAGATTATGCTTTGAAGAAACTCCTGAACAGATTACTGAGTACAAAGTAAAGAAGTTACGAAACAAAGAAATTGGGTTAGTAAAGGTTCAATGGCGTTATCATAAAGGACCAGATGCTACCTGGGAATCAGAATTGGAAATGCGGATGAAATATCCTTATCTGTTTACTTAATGGAATTCCGGGACGGAATTCTTTCAAGGAGGGAATACTGTAATATTCGGGTTTGAGTTTTGAATTAAGATTTTTGGATTATATATATATATATATATATAAATATAAATATTATATATTTATATATGATAATTGTATTATATATGTGTGTGTATGGGTATGTGTGTGTTATGTATATATATATATGTAATTGTGGGAGTAAGGGGGGTGTTAGCCGACTTATTGGAGTCGGCCATACACTTGCTATTTATAGAAAGTGTATGTGTAAAGGGAAGAGATTATTTTTGGCTTTTAAAAGTTATTTGTTGAATAATCTGGAGAGCAAAATTGAGAGCAAAGACTGAAGGAGGATTTGCAGATTTGAAGTCAAAAATTCACAATCAAAGGTGAGTGTATATTACTTTGAGGTATTGGTTATTACATCTGTTATTAGGATCTGTTATTGTTGGAATTTGTTATTTATCAACTGCATTTCATAAATATTTGGTTAAATCAATAAACCGGACAAAGAGTGTCCGGTGTTCTCTTTAAACCGCTCAAGAGGTGACCGGTTTATTCTAAAACCGCCCAAGTGTTGTCCGGACTAAACTATAAACCGCCCAAGAGGTGACCGGATTAAATTAAACAGCTCAAAAGGAATGTGTTGACCGGATTGATAACCGGACAGTTTCATCCGGATTATAAACCGCTCAAGGTATGGCCGGTTTAGCTTCTCCATATCTTAAGTATTTATCCGGATATCTTATCCGGAAACGGCTGACCGGATTTCAAATACGGCTAAGTGTGTTGAAGTATTTTTAAGATGTAATGGCGGTGTAACCGCGAGAGAGATGTAATGGCGGTGTAACCGCAAGAGAGATGTAATGGCGGTGTTACCGCGAGAGAGAGGTAATGGCGGTGTAACCGCGAGAGAGAGGTAATGGCGGTGTAACCGCGAGAGATACATAAATAAGTTTATGTATCTGAACAGGTTTGATTCTGAACTGATTATTTGGAATATATGTTGTTTGTTGAGAATTATATACTCACT
>NC_037529.1:16077056-16077609 GCF_001531365.2 Cynara cardunculus var. scolymus
AGATGGACTCTTCTGAGGACATTCCAGAATCTGCTCTCTTAGATTTTGATGAGTCCCTGGCACTCCTAACTAAGTCTTTTAAGAAGTTTGCCAACGAGAGTAAATTCCGCAGGTCCCTTCAGCTGTCCCTAAGGGAAATGCCAAAGTCTGAAAGAATAGACAAGGCTTCAGCTGTCTGCTACAACTGTCAACGAACAGGTCATTTTGCAGGTGAATGCTGATCTAAGAGGACTGTGATGCCATCTTCCAAAGCTACTTCATCCTCCAGGACTATAGATGAGAAATATTCCAGACTGAAGGATAAGTACAAAAAGATGAAGAAGAACCAGCAAAAGTCCAAAGGTCTTCTTGCTGAAGAGCATGATTGGGCTGAATCATCTGAAGAATCATCTTCTGATGAAGAGGATAAAGCCTATGTTTGCCTGATGGCCATAAATGCTGACGAAGGAACTTCTGAAGCATCCACCTCCTCAGAGCCATCTTCTTTCTCTACTCAGGTATGTCTCCTGAATGAATCTTCTTCCTCTAGTCTTTCTGCACTGGATACTCTGAC
>NC_037529.1:16077709-16110310 GCF_001531365.2 Cynara cardunculus var. scolymus
GGAAAGCAATTTGACTTTCATTTAACCAACCCAAACAGAACAAACCCGATATGTCCTACTAGAAGGAGGGGTCAGTGGACGATGGAACGTAGGCAGGCCCGACCTCTACCCAATGAGTAGACTTATTGTTTCCTTGAAGACCCTTGGTTCGTGTAATGTGCGTGAAAAGAAATGATACAACATGCTCAAAAAACTGAAATAGAAAAATATGAATTTGAATATAAGAAAGACAGTGCTAAAAATTGAAAACGAATAAGAAAAAGACAACACATAAATTTAACTTGTTGAAGGTTTAATTAACCTCGCATGAATAGAGAGGGCATAACACATTTTGGATGTGTTAGAAAGCTAGAAACTGAAAACTTACATTGTTCGATTATTTGGTGGTGACCGATTAATCTACAGGGAGCATTTCATGATCATCTACCACCACCATCTCCAGTCCCACTCCACACCACCCAAAATCTTTTTTGCGTTTTTTTAAGACCTATGGTTGACTAAACTGAAATGAGAGATGGTGAGCAGAGAGAGAATGAACGACATCAAGAGATGGAATTGTAGATAAGAGTGACCAAAGTAAAGGTCATTTTATCTTATCTTAAAAAATAAAAGTTTAATAAMTTATATATAAACAAATCTCTTTATTCTTCTCCCTATGAGCCACCACTGCCCATCATAGCCAAGATTGTTCCCCTCTTATTCATCATATTGAAGACGAAGATCGGTTAAATTCATATAAACCTAAGGTGTTAGAATTTCTGGTTGGGTGATAAATACTTGTTAGATGGCTTAAATTAAAATTAAGGCATTCAAATTCCCARTTGTTAAGAACTTCCCTAATCAAGCTTTCTCAATAAAAGCCCTAAATATGTACAAAAACATTAGTTTAGCCTACACATAAACTTGAAGAAACGACAACAATTTATAAATCACTTGCTCAAGTTGAGCAATTCTCTGGTTTCCTTATCTACCTTAATCAAGTGCAAAAACCTCCTTCACAGCAAAAAAGAACCCTGACTGCCCCTGAACAATCGATTCAAAGTTGTGTTAAAGAAGCCATCTTTAGGCGTATCTGAACCAGCTGGTTGAACTGGTGGATTCATCCCTCTCGTCTCTCCCTCCTTTGCTGTGTCACCCACTATGTTCTACTAAATTTACAAAGCAATATTGAACCGTATATGTAAACCCCAAATTTGCAAAACAACAGAAAAAAGACATCAGATTCAACCAAGATTTGGAAAGCTTTGAGCTCATCACTCATCAAATGTGTATTTAAATCAAGTAAAACCCCTTTAAAATACAGAAAAGAACAATCAAGGGTATGAATAGAATGGTAGGTACCAACGCCTTTGGCAGCAGCTCCATGAATGAGGGAGACCTACAAGAAGTGAATTATAAGCAACAACATGAGTTTTTTTGTTTTTTGGAAAATGCACTTAAACAGATGATCATTAGAACAAATGCACAAAACTATTTTAAAATTCACACAAACCTAGTTCCTCACTTTTAACAAACATTATAGAACACAAATAACACAACATTCTTTCAGAAAAATACCCACGAATTCATAATTGACAAAAAGATTATAATTTTCAAAATCCCCAATATGCTTCAAAATCACTATGTTTTTAACGATTAAGTATCAATCTTTCCTCTAAAACATATAATCAAATCCAATGACTATATCGACATAAAATTTTCAAAAGAGTTGAAAGCCAACCTCCTTTTGCATAGGAAAATCACTGGTCGCCATACAAAATCAAAATATCGTCTATGCTTCTCTTCAAATAGTGCCTAGGAAGGGACATGCAAAAAGAATTAGAGTAAGTGGTCATTTACTAAATGCTTACCGGGTCACATTACCTTATCGAACTAACATGATAATGATTTAGAATCTTACCCAGTAAGAGCGATAACAAGGACCGAGAGTCTTACCCGGTATTTGAGAGTAACGACTCTTACCCAACAAGCGCCTACAGGATAAAAATGTTCCATACAATGCCATTTTAATAGACTAAAATTTTAAGAGGTAATTTAAATGGAAGTTTTTACAATTACCAATAATTTAAATGGAAGTGTTTCAATGTTAATTTTAATTGGATAACACCAAAGAGTCAAAACAAACAGTGAAGTGAACATTCAAATGACATTTTTACCTTGCAAACCGGGTTGATACACTTGTTTTATCTGGTTGCCTAACAACATTTAATAAATGTCATGAAACAAAAACCAAAGGGGTTATAAGATTGCAAGCATTTGTTTCCTGTTTCTAAATTAGCACTTTCTATTGAGACCCATCAAGCATATGCCTTTCTATTGAACCAAGAGCCTTAATCTTTAATTTGGTTCCAGATATATTGTGGTTTGGTTCTAAATCTTACACTTTAGTAAAGGGACGTAACCCCTTTACATTCAATTAAACCGGGAATACTTTTTGATTCACATTAATATCTACCTATAAAGTTCTTAGGAAGAACAATTAATAAAGGCCTAACTTTTAACTGACAATACAGCTAAAAAAAACCTTCTACCCTACCTGCTGCCATTGTCACCATCAAGGTGGATCAGGATACTTACCTGTTGCCCATTGGCACCATCACGGTGGATCAGGATTTTTTCAATTTTTATGCCTTCGCAACGTGCACCCAATGCGTTCTCCATACTTTTGCCACTGTAAATATTCATAGGTTCTTGAATTGCATAGCATTGGCCATCAAGCCAACACCTAAGACATAATCAGCACAAAACTTATGAAATAGAGATCATCCCGTCACAAGTAGTCATTTATTACACTCTTCACCAGGCACATAACTTTTTTTTTATTTGGTGAACCTGGATATCCAACCCGTTATGTGAGCTGACTAATTCTAGGGCGACCATTTGCTTTGCGGGTAGCCTAGAGTTACCGCATTTGAACCTCCGTGGCCACAAGGGGATTTTTATTCCTCCTTGGATTTGTACCTGGGACCTCCAAGTACTTTTGACCATCGGAGCCCAAGCTCAAACCAATCAGGCACCACCCTTGTAGTTTAGGCATATAACTTTAAGATCCTCACATAAATACTTAATTCATATTAAAATATTCTAAGTTTTGATTTCAATCCCTAGTATGTTAAGAGCCATTTATAAATTGACACGGTCACACCCACTTTGGTAGCTATGGGTCGACGGATAAGCATAGTTGTCTTGCAAAAAATATATGTTTACAAGCTCTAGATGACAAGTCAAGTGGATGTACCAACAGTTGTGATTGTCACATAGCTACTTATTTATCATTTTATGTTACAAATGTAAGATAAAAATGCATAGGATGCATATGTTATCATTGTTTCATTGTTCTATACATTAGCATGTTGCTGATAGCAGAAGTTATATTACTTCTAATTTATAAGCAAGATTTCCCTTCATGAACAATGATAAAAAGTTTTTGAGATTATTGTCATATAATGGTGGTCAATAATATTCCAGGTCAAACTGCAAGAAAACATTATTCATGAGATAACAACCAACTTCCAAAAACACCATAAAAACCATAAGATGATAGAAATTCATAAACTGTAAACTACACTAAATAACAGATGAATTGTCATATTAGTTCCTCATTGACATGGTTAGTCTCGAACTCTAAAGTAAATATCATTTAGAAGAAATATAAAGCATGTTCTTTACAGTAATGAAAAGAATGAGAACATATAGGTAAGAAGAACTGGTCTTGTAATACTTAGGTATCATCACCTCCGAATTTGTCTTGCAACCTTTGAAATAAAAAGGGTCACCATTAAAAGAACAAATAGATAGTTATTGCAACACAGTAGGTGTTTAAGTGGTGTATTTTATGATGTTGCAGATAATGTTTTTCATCTCAAAATAGGGTGTGTTCAAAAGCCTCAACTCTGAAACCTATGTGATGTTTGGAGAGGCAAATATTAAGGATCTGAGCTCACAATTGCAGAGACAAGCTACTCAACACTTTAGAATGCCTGATATGAGTTTAATTATGGCAAAGCCAGATGCTTTGTTGTTGATGTTGTAGAAGAGGAGGTTTATGAAAATGGTGTTAAGCCACGAGACATTGATTTGGTGATGACAATAGTAGGTGTATCGAGCATAGGTAGTAAAATCTCTCAAGACTCTCAATGGAGACATAATGAGTGCTATCATGGACCTCACCACTTAGTCTGTGGCTCTTTTGATGGTGAATTTTGGATTTTATTGTTTTCCTTCAATTATCTTTATTTTGGTAGGAGATGAAATGAAAAAAAAATTTCCATAAGAATGATTGATATCATTATTGTGTATCGTATTCATCCCGGTACATTGAGCAGTTTTGCTGCCATTTTAGGTGGTCTTCTAAACTTTGTAGTTTTATCTTTTCTTCTTCGTTCCTAGCTTCGACATATTGCTTGTATGTCTTGTAGGTACTTGTATACATATTTTTCTTTTGTTTATTTCTGGTGTATTAGGGACTGCTCTTTAATGCATGAATTTTAAAAATCTATTAATTACCATTTTTAAGCACAATGTACAAGCATATATTGCATCATTTGTATTTTCAAAAAACCTTTTTGAGATTTGTATTTTTCAAGTCTGATTCCACCATAAAAAAAGCAACGCTTCCGGTCTTCTTTCTTCCAAAGCAGTTTCATACTCCCTGTTATAGCAATTGATGTTCTTCTTTGGGATTCCTGACATACGATAATGCTCCCTAGGTAATTTGGGAGTCACGTTAGCAATTCCCTCCCAAATTGTGGCTAAGGACAATCTTCATATTCAAACTTCAAACTCGGTAATATCTTTCAAGGTTCATTTCCTTGTTTTCTTCAATCTTTTGTTTGTTATTCAAGATTCAATTTCTAGGGTTAATTTTTGTGATGAAGTATATGCATCAATGAAGAGATGTTCTTTTTTGTGATTCCAGATATTATGATCAGGGGTTAGTACTCATGTGACATGGAATCCAGGCATTTAATCTATTCTCTTGGTTCATCTATCAATCCTATTTAATTTAGTAACTCGACACACACCAGCGGACTAGGTAAGTTTGTTTGATTCCATGTTGTTTATCAAACTGCTTGGATGTGGATTTACTATTCTAACTCTAAGCATGATCTTGTGTAGTCCCACATATTTCTTGGCTTGGATTCACCATTCTAAGATGCGTCAGTTGTAGAAATCTTACTTCAATGTATAAGGTTTAGTGTTTTGTTGCTAAAGCATCCAACCTCTTTCCTGTATGTTCCCCAAAATATTGCATTAACATAGTATTGAAAGTAGCTTTACTCTTTAATGTTATTTGTTTCCATTCAAATCCAATACATCAAGTAATTATTAGATGATAAAGTCTAAGAATTTTAATATTATACATATTTTATTTTATGTCTAAAAGATCAATTCTTGGATTGACTTTTTGCAGATTAAAACCGTTCTTGCATTTCAATATTACTAGGAAAAACATGCCTTTCCTTGGTTAATGCTTTATTTCTTGAGGATATATCTTACCTTTAATATATTCGATTGATACTTTGATACTTTGATCAATATGGTTCCAATGTAGTTTCTATTTGCAGGGCACTATTCAAAAAGGGAGGCTCTGATGTGGTCTATCAGCATGTTTGAAGTCATTTTCATATTGCGAAAGGAATTAATCACAAATAAAGTTAGTTATTTGTCTTTTTTCTGCATTGCAAATCAAGTTATCCATATTTTAGTCTTTGGTTTTTGCTTCTTCCACTCTTTCTATTCTTCCATATATGAAGTTAGCTATATGTCTCCCTCTGATCATCTTTTGTATTTGCTCGAGTTGTGATTAAGCCCTAAGACCTGCAGGATCGAATTCATGTACTGCATAAACCTTCGATCAAACCTGTGACAATTTTTTAACTTTGGTCATGCTATTTATATAGATTTTTGAGGTTAGTCTATTTAGGTCATGAGAGGAAGTTGGGTTGCTACTATTACTAGGACAACATTCATTTTATACTTGAAATCTAATTGTATATATATAACTTGGTGGTTGTTTTCTTCATTTGCTTTTCATCTATCATGTTTTTTTTGTTGTACAAATCCTAAGAAGTTGGCTCCTTACTCGTAAGTGTGTTGCAATAACTGATAGGAATCTGGGAATAAGTGCATTCTCTAAGATTTAACGTGCTGTCTCTATCACAAGAATTCAATTTTCAATGTTTTAGACGGGTGCCAAAGGGATTCTATATAAAGTTAAAGCAAAAGTACCTAAAATGGGTTCAAATAATCCATAGGGAAATAAGGGAATTAGATATTGTACTTGGATAAAAAATAAAGATTGAAAACATTGTTTTATTAAGTGAATGTAGTCTCACAGACAAATAGGTTGTAAACTGTTAAAGCATTGTTTGATAATAGATTTGCAACTGTTTATTCATACAACATAAACTCCTAGTAAAAATATTTTGACTTGCATTTCTGAAGCAAAATCACAAAGACAAATTCCAAGTAAAATAGAAGTTGATTCATGTTCACCATATGCAAGAAAAGAAGTTTTTAGTTAAGTCCACATCTAAACACATGATTCAAAAAATGTATCACACATCTAGGTGAGCAAATGTAAATTAATTCAAATGAATGAAGTAAATGAATTCAAGCAAGTAATTGTAGGTTGGGATGGTGGGGAATCTTATTCCTTTAGCTTGGATATGATTACTTTCTTATTTCATCATTATCAAAGCTAAAACCCAGACTTTAAACACAACATCAACAACTTTGGAAACAAATATACATACAAACTACAAGTTGTATGTTTAGTCGTTGAACAGTGAAAATGGGCTTTTATTTTAGAAACAAAGGGTAAAATAGTATATGCAGGTGTAGTTTTTTTCCGGTTAACCTGGATATCCAACCCGCTATGCGAGTCGACTAATCCCAGGGCAACCACTTGCATTGCCGATAGGCCGGAGTCACCACACTTGAACCTCCATGGCCACAAGGGGACCTTTATTCCTCGTTGGAATTGAACCTGGGACCTCCAAATACTTTTGACCTTTGGAGCCAAGCTCAAACCAATCAGGCACCAACCTTGTGGTTATATGCAGATGTAGTTGCATTTGCTTTAAATGGATATCATCTAGACAAATTTACTTTCGATCGTCAAAGCATCTTACACAATAAGCCATGTACAAATAAATTGGTAGTTACAAAGCAAGATAGATGATGGTTGGCATATGATAGTCGATTTTGTAGTTAAATAGAAATGTTACTTGAGAAGAAGTTTCATAACCTCTGTAAAGGATAAAAAATAAATCAATCATAGCACCAATTGTGTCGAGCACTAACTGAATGCAAAAGCAAACATTAGTAGGCCATAATTAAAGCACAAATAAAATACAATGCCAATTGGAACACATTAAAAGATAAGAGTCATAGTGATAATCTCAATACACCAAAAAATATAAACCATAAGGATATACTTTGCCTTGGACTGGGAATTAAATGAAACACCGACAATAACGCGGTCAGACACAGAGAACGAAAACTGAAGACCTCTGCCTCTTAGTGTGTCCATGAACATTGAATCACCATAACCATATATATCAATTGCTTTAAATGTGTGATAATCGRATCCTGGTTATCACMTGAGGTAATTAATACATGATTATCTGTTAAATGATTTCGTGATAACATGATAAATTATTATATTTGATCATGCAAGTATGTGAATTTTTATGCATAGGAATTATATGCATAATATGGATGCATGTATGAGATTGGATGTATGTAAGTATCCATGAGTTAATGAATGCATGAAATATGAAATACATGTATGTATGGGTGGTGTGGTGCATGAATATCATGCATGAGGTATTTGTGGTGTATGTATGCATGCATGGAAAGGGCGGTTTAGCCGCCATACCCTTTTAGAAAGGTATAAAAAGGGAGGTTAAGCCTCCATTGCATTCTTTTGGCCATTTTTGAGAAAATTGTGCGATTAAGAAGAGAGTGTTGACCGGATTRTTTCTTGACTGGAATCCAAGTTGATTTTGAAGAGACTGGTTATCAAAAGTATTCTGAAGGTGAGTGRTTTACCATTTTATTTTAATTGAGAAGTAATTCCTTTGATTTGATTAATGTTTTGTTTTAAAAACTTGTTTAACCAGTTTAGACTTAAATCGGATAAAGGGTTGAGCAGTTTAGACTTAAATCGGACAAAGGGTTGAGCGGTTTAGACTTAAATTGGACAAAGGGTTGAGCGGTTTAGACTTAAATCGGACAATTATAGAATGTGTAAGTACGAGTTTACAGATTCTGAAAATTCAAAGAATTATAGAATGTGTATATCAATCAAGAAAAAAAAATCAGAAAAAATAAACTTTGAATACTAACGAGCGTATTATCACCGAAAATGATTTTCATTTTAAGAGACGTGATAATAACCATTTGAAAAATAGCTGAAACAGGTATTGGAATTATGATCGATGAGAAATTACGCAACTAAAATCTCAGAAAATACCTGTTCAGAAAATGTACTTGTTTCCCAAAAAAATAATTCACTTTCCGAAAAATATTTATTCAAAAATTTCTAGAGACTCCCCCTAGAAAGTAGATTTAAGTAATGTTTCAGTTCAACTCAAAAATTAAAAAAAAAATAAAGGAAATATTTTTAGCACGGGTCCTAAACTGGGTGTTTAGAAACCACACTCGGTAAAGCACGAGTCCTGAACTGTGTTGTTTAGAAGACTTTTATTTAGACAGTTTACAACTCCCCCTGAATTAATGCATCAATAGGATGATATTATGATCAACGCAAAATTGACACATCTGCAAAATCAGATCAAATAGATTTTGGTACAAAAATGAATTTGGGTCCTATTCTGTTAGTATCGGGCTGGGGTATGTTGTAACTTCCAAACCATCTATTTCTATTAGATGTCTTCTTTTTAGCACTTTGAACAAGATGATCAGATACAAAATATGATCTATACCAACTATTATAATCATACCTGTTCTTACTTTTCCAGTCATTCTGATCTCTGTTGTCTGTACTCCATCTGTTGTATATCTTCTTGTTCATAAAATCTGTTGATTTGCATGTGGAGCACATGATTCTTCTCTTGCTAAGATGAATCAAATCAGTAGTAGATCTTACAAAACAAGGAAGTTGATTAGAAACAACAGGGGTACGAGATGAAACAGATTCAGATTTACTAACCCAAATGCTTTTAACCTTAGAAGAGCAATTGGGTGATCTAATGACATAGCCTTGATAATATTGATTAGAAGAACGAGAATAGTTCTTAGAAACAGTTAATTTAGGGCTGCTTGAATAACTGTTCGATTTGGAACAGTCATAGAAGCTGGTTTTATACTGAGAAGAAGAACCAATTGAGCTTTGAGCACAAAAAAAGTCTTTGACTTTCTGTAAAAGCTGGTCTCTTTCAACAGTAACTAAATCAAACTTATTTTTAAGTTCTGTTCTCATCTTCAACTCAGTTTCAAGGTCTGTCTTYAGATCAGACAATTTCTTTGTAGTGTCCAGGAGTTTACCTTCTAACTCCTTCTGAAGCATTTCAAACTTCTTTTTCTGATTTATTAACTCTCTTCTCTCTTCATCTGAGCTGCTTTTCTCATTTTCASAAGCGATGTCAAGCCAAATTTTCTTTTAAGCAAGCTCTTTAGCAATAGTTGTATTTTTTTTTATAGTATTTCTCTTCTCAATAGCAAATTGCTTCTTCTCTTCATCTAAAGCTTTCTGCTTTATAGCAATGCTGTCAGATAATTTATGTGTTTGGCTTTAACACTCTTCTGTGATGTCTTTCTTCTCTTTATCATTCTTGGCACGTTCCAAGACGATCAGCTGCTCAAAATCTGATATTTGCTTTAACAACATTTTTGCGTTCAGCTCGAAGAGAGTTTATCTTATTCTCATAAAATAAGCGTTCAACATCAAACTTTTTCTCTATTTCAGAAACTATTTTCTTCTCCTTTTCAAATTCATTTCTTAACTCACACAAATCACTTTCAAATTTATGAAGTTTTCCAGTTTAGTTCTCAGTCTCTGGATTAACTTTCTCAGAAGAATTCCTCACATTTTGCAAATCTTGAAGTTTGTTGAATAATTTCTTATTAGCATCAGTCCAAGTCTTCAATTCTTATTCATATTCTTTCCTTACTTTCTCCAATGTTCTCTCGAATTCACTATCCTTAACAGATAAAACCTTTTCAGAATTTTCTCTCAAGATTTTATTTTCTCTTTGTAACTCCTTGATAAATTCTTTATCACCAAAACTTTCATCAAACATATTAAAATATTTTMTTTTCAATTCAGAAACTCTCTATCTCAAATCTTTATTCTCTTTCTCAAATGAAACTACCATTTTCAAAAATCAAGATTGATTAAAGATCAAATGCTGTGAAATCAGTAAAAGAAATCAAAAACAGTTAAGCTCAAAAACACAAACAGGAAACACAACAACTTATGAGAAATTAGAAAAACGACGAAAAACTATCAAAAATTAGTAAAACAGTCAAAACTATTAAAAACAGTTAAAAACTATCAAAAACAGTTAAAAACTGTCAAAAACAGTCAAGAACAGTTAAACTGATATGAAATAGTTTATGCGACGAAAAATAGATCAAAATTCTCAAACAGTTTAGAAATAAAACTAAACAGTAAAACACAAAAAAAAAAAAAAAACAGCTAAACAAATCAACTTTAATCCCAAAAAAAATGAAAGAAGCCTGCAACAAAATCCCTTAATAAATAGCCCAAACAAAACAAATACATGATGACTCTATGATTACACCAAATGAAAGTCTGGTCAATTCAAACAGTTCCTGAGGTGATATGTAATGAATCAAATTGTGTACAACAAATAATCTCTAAATATCCTCAATCTTACGACAATCTTCTGGCTAATTCAATATCAGTCTAGGTTTTCGATGACAACTCAATTTTAGCTTTCTCAGCAGCTTCCCTTAGTCTTTGGAGGGCAAGCCTGTCCTTTGTCTATTCTCTCTGTTCTCTTGAACTCACTAATCAAGAAATCCAACATGGCATTATCAAAGTCTTCTCTTCCAAGGAATGTATCACCATTTGTTGCTTTCACCTCAAAAACACCACTAGATATCTTTCTGAATAACCTCCTGAATGAATCAATTTAGATACACCAGTCTTACTTCTGAAAGCTGCTCAATAAGGCTATAATCAAATCCAGCATAGTCCTCATCATCAGCACTGAAAGAACTGAAAAACCAACTCCACAAATGAACTGTTGCTACACAGAGTCTGGAAGAAATCTGAAGCAAATGAAATCCAGTGATTTGAACTATTAAGAAATGAACTGATGATAGCACTGCAGAATCTCTAACCCCTGTCTGATTAAACTTAAATCGGATGAAGGTGAACGATTTGTTATGATACAAATCACAAGCAGAAACTGCAATAAGACCAAAATTGTGATACAAACAGCAGATATTACAGGCACAACACTAGCTGCTTCTCTTCTTCGAGATGGTTGGAGTCTAGTTAAAATGTATGAGAAGTTTGACTATAAGCCATAACTGTACCAAGTAACCATCTAGAACACTCTCCACTACAGGTTTCACAACTTCATAAACACGCTTCTGTGATGCAGACTTAGTGAGCACATCATCGAATTCATAGGTATTAGAATCCCAGATGTTCTTCCGAAGTTTCAAYTGTTTAAACTCTGGTTGTAATTCCACAAAATCGGTGAAATCAACAACTGCCACCATCTCCTCAACATTTTGAGGTCTCAATCTAAYAGCAACTCGAACTYGACCAGAGACAGAATCATCAAAATCYTTAAGACCAGCACCRAAACTGCWACRTTGTACACTAGAATTCTTTGATTTGAAAGCATTTTGAGTGATAAATGCAGAAATCGATCAAGCCTTGACCAATGAAAAACTCAATCGAAGAAAGGTTGCGAGCAATTAAGGTTGAAATCGAAATCTAATTGAGTTAGGAGGTCTTTTAGCTGAAGAAATAAAAGAATTCAAATAAAGYTGATTGGGTCAAGTCAAARTGGAGCTCTGCACACGTGATATTACCGAGTCTTATGCTATTTCCGTTTGTTTAGTATTTCTCCTATTTTCTAGCTGTAGTTTGTTATTCCTTTTTGTATTTAAGTCCGTTTTGGCATCTCTCAATGTTATCAGAATTCAGTGAGCAATACCTGTGATTTTTTCTTTATCATTTGGTATCAGAACGAATTTCGATCACTAAAAGAGAGAATGAACGACGATAAATTGAAAGTGCCAGTTTTCGATGGGCATTACGAACACTAGAGTGAAGCGGAGAAGAAGAAGTTGGAAAGAACTCCGAATGAAAGATCTGCAGGTCAAACATTACTTGTATCAGGCAATCGATAGGGTCACGTTTGAGCAGATCTTGGATCGGACAAGTTCAAAGGCGGTGTGGGAATCCATGCAAAAGATATTTGCAGGAAACGATCGAGTGAAGAGATCTATGTTGCAGAAACTTCGAAGAGATTTCGAGGTTTTAGAGATGAAGACGAATGAAACGATACCAGAGTATTTTGGTAGGGTCCTAACGATCTCCAATCAAATGAGGAGCAATGGAGAGTCGATGACAGATGTAAAAATCGTTGAAAAGATCCTTCGAACTCTGACTGAAAAGTACATGTACGTGGTGGTATCGATCGAAGAATCAAAGGACATTGATCAGATGTCCATAGAAGAACTGCAGAGCACCCTAATTGTTCATGAATAGAAATTCAAGAAAAATGAATGAGAAGAGGAGCAAGCACTAAAGGTAGATGCAGGTGACAGCTTCAATACTAGAGGACGTGGTAGGGGGCGTAACAATTATAGAGGAAGAGGACGTGGTCAAGGACGACAGTCTTTCAATAAAGAAACCATCGAGTGCTATAACTGTCACAGACTAGGGCATTATTCTTATGAATGCCCAAATGCAAAGGAGGCAAACAATGCTGGTTTTGACGAAAATGAAGAAATTATGCTCATGGCTAATGGAGGTGTAGTAGAGCATGGACTCATGGCCCAGATAAAGAATGAAAGAAAAGGCCTGTTATGGTTTTTGGATTCGAGATGCTCCAATCATATGTGTGGCAAAAAGGAGAGGTTTCCAGATCTGGATCAAAGTTTCTCTAACACTGTTAAGCTTGGAAACAATACACGCATGACTATAGAAGGAAAGGGAAACATGAAGCTGGTTCTAAATGGGGCAACYTATGTGATCAAAGATGTATACTTTGTACCAGAACTCAAGAATAATCTTCTCAGCATCRGGCAGCTCCAACAGAAAGGTTTATCTTTTCTATTTCAATCCGACATTTGTAAAGTTTTTCATCCAGACAGAGGATTAGTATTTCAGTCCRGCATGAGCACCAACCGGATGTATCCTCTCAGTGAAGATACTAATGAGACCACCGAGCAAAAGACAGACGAGTGCATGTACTCAAGTGATGATGATATTGCCAAATTGTGGCATGAGCGTTTAGGGCACATCAGTAAGACTAGCATGGTACGTGATTTACCTGAATTTATTGCTGATACATCTGTTTGTGAAGATTGTGTGAATGGAAAACAGACCAAAGAGGCCATACCAAAGTCAAGCTCATGGCGTGCAGGAGAGATATTAGAGTTGGTACACTCCGATATATGTGGTCCGATAACACCAACCTCACACACTGAAAAGAAATATTTCATGAGTTTTATTGATGATTATAGTCGGAAGGGTTTGGTTTATTTCCTAACAGAAAAGTCACAAGCTCTTGAAAGCTTSAAGGATTAAAAGTAAGGTAGAAACCGAAACAGGGAAGGCGGTCAAGGCTCTTCGAACAGACAGGGGAGGAGAGTATCTCTCTAATGATTTTAGCAAGTTTTGCAGGGAACATGGAATTAAAAGGCAATTGACCACAAGTTTCATGCCTCAACAGAATGGAGTCGCGGAACGGAAGAATAGGACGGTGATAAACATGGTGGTTTCCTTACTTTCTGCCAAAAACATGCCTAAGATGTTTTGGGCATAAGCCACAGCTTGGAGCTTTTACGTGTTAAACATGAGCAGAACCAAAGCACTTTCATATGTTACCCCACATGAAGCTTGGAGCGGATTGAAACCAACAGTCAATCATTTTCGAATCTGGGGATGTTTGGCTCATGTACATGTGCCTAAGGAGAAACGAACTAAACTAGACAACAAGAGTTGTGTTTGTGTTTTGACAGGTGTAAGCGAGGAGTCAAAGGCTTATAGACTTATTAACCCAAAGACCATGAAGGTGATAATAAGCAAAGACGTGATATTTGAAGAGCACGAAGGCTGGAATTGGAATCAAAGAAAGGAGGTGCAGACTGTTGAAGAAGAATTGTCATGGGGAAACTATGATTTCATTAATGATGATTACATTCTCATCGATGAACATAGTGCTGAGGTGCATGATTTGATGGGGCCGGATCAGCCAACAAATGAACCAGGTCCTAGTACTACACCAGTAAGGGAGGGCATACAACGCATAACCCCCAGCTATCTTCAAGACTATGTAACCGGTGACGACTTAAACTCAGATGAGGAAGAAGTAAATGTGGTGGAGATAGCCTATCATGATCCAGTTCACTATGAAGAAGCAGTTAAAGACTCCAAGTGGAGGATAGCAATGGATCGTGAAATTGAAATGATTGAGAAAAATCAAACCTGGTGTCTAGTTGAGTTGTCGAAGGATGCCAAATGCATTGGTGTGAAGTGGGTGTTTAAAACCAAGTTGAACGAAAGGGGCAAGATTGAAAAGCACCAAGCGAGACTGGTGGCTAGGGGATATGGCCAAGAATTCGGAGTTGATTACTTGGAAGTATATGCCCCTGTGGCAAGAATGGATACAATCCGTTTCATGCTTGCTTTAGCAGCTCAAAAGGGATGGAGCATTCATCAGATGGATGTAAAATCCGCGTTTCTCCATGGAACGTTGCAAGAGAATGTGTATGTTCAACAGCCGCAGGGCTACGTGGTGAAGAATAGCGAGCATAAGGTGTACAAGCTCCAAAAGGCCTTGTACGGGCTCAAACAAGCCCCTAGGGCTTGGTACAGTCGCATTGAAGCCTATTTCGTCGATGAAGAGTTCATAAGAAGCAAGTCAGAACATACACTATTTATCAAAAAACAAGCAGGAGATAAATAATTGTTTGTGAACATATATGTAGATGATCTGCTCTTTACAGGAAATGATGAGAAGATGATGGAAGACTTCAAGATTTCCATGAAAGCTGAGTTTGAGATGACTGATCTGGGGAAAATGAGGTACTTCCTGGGAATTGAGGTAATACAAAACTCAGCAGGCATACACATTTCCYAGAGGAAGTATGCAATTGACATGTTAACCCGCTTTAAGATGATGGAGTGYAATGCAGTAGTCAATCCCATGGTTCCTGGATGCAGACTAAGTCAYGATGATGGTGAACCAGTTGATGAAAYGTTGTTTAAACAACTGGTTGGAAGCTTGATGTATATTACAACCACACGACCCGACATACAATTCACGGTGACCTTTATTAGTCGCTTCATGTCGAAACCAACTGAAACACACTTTGCAGCAGCTAAACGGGTAATGAGGTATATTCAAGGAACCTTGGATTATGGAATTTGGTACAAAAGAGGAGGAAAAGGAGAGATGGAAGTCTTCACTGATAGTGACTTTGCCGGTGATCTTACTGACCAGAAAAGCACTTCTAGATACACGGTGTTGTGGGATGGAGCTGCAGTCTCATGGTCATCAAAGAAGCAAAGCATTGTTGCTCTATCATCTACATAAGCAGAATACCTAGCAGCTGCATCATGTGCTTGTCAAGTGATCTGGGTTTAGGAAATTTTAGAAGAGCTTGGTGTACAGCAGAGAGGAGGAAGTGTAATAAAATGTGACAACACATCAACTATTCAGTTGTCAAGAAATCCTGTTTTTCATGGTAGATGCAAACATATTAGAGTTAGATTTCACTTCCMAARAGATCTAGTCAGCAAAGGAACTGTCAACTTGGAGTATGTTGAAACCAAAGAACAGGTAGCAGACATCCTTACTAAGCCTTTGCATCGTGATGACTTTGAAAGGCTAAGAGAAAGACTTGGTGTGTGTTCTCTTAAAGGCAAACATGACACCGAAGCCTAGTCATGTTTGAGGGAGGGTTTGATGGAGTTAGGAGGCCTTTTAGCTGAAGAAATAAAAGAATTCAAATAAAGCTGATTGGGTCAAGTCAAAGTGGAGCTCTGCACACGTGATATTACCGAGTCATATGCTATTTCCGTTTGTTTAGTATTTTTCCTATTTTCTAGCTATAGTTTCTTATTCCTTTTTGTATTTAAATCCGTTTTGGCATCTCTCAATGTTATCAGAATTCAGTAAGCAATACCTGTGATTTTTTCTTTATCAAAATCTGGTCAAGAWGYAGTGAGCGATTTACAAAGAAATTGAACAAGCCTGTGCGATTTAATCCTTGTCCGGACAAAGTCTGTRCGATTTAGGTTTCAATGAATTGAGTGGTGTGCGACTTACTAAATCGGAGACCCTGTGCAATATGAGCGACTTATGTAAATCCGATCATGCCTTGTGCGAAGAACAACTTAAATCGGCCATAACTTGTGCGACTAACAGATTCTTTGAGCTATTTATGGAGAAATCGTTGAAGCCGTGAGCGGTTTAGGATATAAATCGATTGGCCTTTATCCAATTTAGAAGATGTGAGCGATGAAACAGGTTATGAACCTGAGTGATGAAACATATTATGAACATGAGCGATGAAACAGATTATGAACCTAATGATGAAGTGTGGGCTGTAAATCGGATGGGCCTTGGGCTGAAAATAATATGGGATATTAGTGATTAAAAAAAGTGCAAAAACACAAAACTAACAAAAATTTTAAAAAATATGGATCAAAAACACTGGTTTAAAAAAAATCAGGAACACGAAAACTTTTAAAAACACTAAAACGATTAAATCTTGAAAAACAATGATCAAATCATAAAACTTTGTGAGTAACAAAGATTCACAATGCAATTCCGAGCAGATTGATCATGGTTTAAACACAAAAACACAAGATTTTTCAAAAAAAAAATTCGATCAAACTCCAAAGAAAATAAGAACACGATGAAGAACAAAAAAAATCAGAAAACTTCTTAAAAAAAACCTTCAAAAACAATGATTTCCTCTTCTGATTTCTTGTACACTCGGCTCTGATACCAATTGTTATTCCCTAACAATCAATTTGCAAGATAATCTTCAAAGTTTCCATGGCAGATCTGAATGTTTCTTGTAAGAACACAATGAAAGTTGAGAAAGAAAGTCAATACCCAAAATATGGTCAAACCTTTTATTTACGTAATGATATTACAATTGAATTCCTACACAAAATACAAAGACTTACCCTTTATATAGGGTCAAAGTAAACTATAAAAGTCAAAGTCAAACTATCTATGAAAAGTCAAACACGGTGACTTTAATACAATTATAGACAAAATTAACTTTCAAGACGAATACAATTTTACACTGAATTTCAGTCCTAAYAGTATTGGTTTATGTTTTACTTATTCATATCCTTATTATATATACGAAAAGTTGTTCTAAATAAAGTTTTGGTGATTCTCACCCTGCAATAACATAAAAAGGGAACTCACTAGACCTTTYGGTCTAACCCTCRTTTTGTGATTTTAAATATGTATTGCAGGAGATGTTGTCGGTAAGGGAAAGGGAAAAATGTGATATTTCCCTATATGCTTATCTACATGAAGAATTGTCTATGACATGTATAGTTTTGGTAGACAAAAGTTGATTAGTATAAGAATTGTATTTTGAATTCTTGGACCATGTATTCTGTACTGATAGATTCTTGTACTAAGGGACCAGTTTGGTATATAAACATGTATCTCTTATGTATGAAATATGTGTTACATGCAATGTGTGGTATGAGGTTTACAAAAAGTGGTATCAGATCCAGTGTTTAAAGGATTTAGGTATTTAACAGCATGATACCTGGACTTAAACTATTTCATTGCATGTTAAGGGTCCCGGACATAGTTAGCACCATTGAAAATAAATATGATGAGTTGAAAGAATAGTGTGTAAGGTAAATTTTGATTACATCTGGCCAGTGTAATTATGAATTTACAGGTACATATTTGACTTGAATACTTCATTATATTTAGGAATGTGAATATGTGATTATTAACATTAAAATTTGCAGATGTGTAGTAGAACCCGGAGATCTGAAAGAACGGCTCGTCCAGAGTCTGAGGAAAGGGAAGAATCACCTGTTAATCATCCAACCAGTACTTCTGGAAATAGAGGTCGGGGAAGACTAAGGGGAAGAGGCAGGGGAAGAAATCAGACACAGGGAAGGGGTCGAACTGAAATACACTCTGAACATGAAGAATCCCATTATGGKAATGTTCCGAAAAGATCAGTGCCACAACAAGAATACATAACCAAGATACRTTGGYRGAGGAAATGGGAACGTTACGGGAAACCTTACTGTCTATTATGGGAATACCAGCTAGAGTGGAAACGGAAATAGTGGAAGTACATCCCTCTATTCCGGTTACTCGTAACAAGGAAGRAGACATCAAGATGTTCTTGGCATGCAAACCGCCAACTTTCTCTTGAAAGAGGGATCTAGTAATAGCCATGTACTGGATCAAGGAGATTGAATTTGTGTTCAACACCATCCGATGTCCAGAAACTGATAAAGTTAGATTTGTTGTCTCAGAGTTAAAGTCAAATGCTCAATTTTGGTGGGAASTTGAATCGTTGGCCAGAAMATACGTCTTACAKATATTATCTTGGTCGGAATTTGTTAATCGATTTAAAGAACAGTTCTATCCCAAKACGGCTGTAYGACAAATGAAAGAAGATTTTCTGAAGTTGGAACAGGGAAACGGAACGGTTCGAGAGTATACTGAGAAATTTATTGAATACTCTCGATTTGCTAAACATTATATTTCATCGGGATCCAGAAAGGTGGAAAGGTATATCTAGGGGTTGAAACCTTCGATCAGAGAATTTGTAATTGCTATGAACCCCAATACCTTCTAACTAACTGTGGATGCGGCAGAAGTAACTGAACGGAATAAGAATCGGCAAGCAGAAGGTAAGGTTGTGGAGAAAAGAAGATGGGAAGGGCCTTCATCAAACTTTCGAGGGCCAAATGCAGTAAGACATGATAATAGAGTTGAACAAAAGGTCGATGAGAAAGTTTGTACACAATGCCGATAGGTTCATCAAAGTGAATGTAACATGGACCCAAGGAAGTGTTACAAGTGTGGTGAAGCGGGTCATTTATCAAGGAGTTGCCCAGCCAACAGAAGGTGTTTCAATTGCAATTCTCTGGATCATATACGACCAAACTGTCCGTTATTGAGAACTCCACAATTAACAATGGGGAGTAATGTGTCGGGTACTCTGGGAAGACCTACTGTAACTAGAGGAGGGCAAGGAGGGGCAAAGGGATGATCATTCGAGATGACGAAAAATGAGGCAGAGGCATCGCTAGATTTAGTAACAGGTGCCTTTCTTCTGAATTCTATACGTGCTAAGGTGTTATTTGACTCTGGTCCAAACTTTTCGTTTGTGTCACCATTGTTTGCTCAAGTTGCATGTTTGAATTTTGCGTTACTTGATGACGAATTAGTAGTTGATACTGCTAATAGTCAGGAATATGTTACTAGTATATTCAATAACTGCATTATTGTTATTGGGGGGGTGTGAACTACCGATTCGGTTGTTCCCAATGCCAATGAAAGAATTCAATGTAGTAGTGGGTATGGACTGATTGGCAGAGTATTAGGCCAGTATTTTTTGCAATAAGAAAATGATCAGAATCATTTTGCCATGCCAAAGAACAGTTGTTAATTATGGTGATCGTCAGAGTCACCATACTAGTCTTTTAACTGTAATAAAAGCCCGAAAGTGTATCCGAAAGAAGTGTCAGGGATGTTTGGCCTATGTGATTGATGTAAACAAAGAGAAAGGAAAACATGAATTGATTTCGATCGTTAATGAATACCCAGAGGTCTTTCCAGAAGACTTGTCTAGATTACCGCCGGATAGAGTTATTGAGTTCAAAATAGATCTTTTACCGGGAGTAGCACCAGTAGCTAAGGCATCGTACTGGTTGGCTCCATCAGAACTGAAGGAATTAGTTGCTCAGTTGAAAGATTTAACTGATAAAGGATTCATTCGACCTAGCACTTCACATTAGGGTGCTTCGGTCTTATTTGTTAACAAGAAAGATGGATCTATGCGAATGTGTATAGATTATCGTGAATTGAATAAGTTGACAATTAAGAACACATATCCTTTGCCAAGGATTGATGATTTGTTTGATCAATTGGTGGGAGCAAGTTATTTCTCCAAGATCAACTTAAGGTCGAGGTATCACCAGCTAAAGGTCAGGGAGGAAGACATCGCCACAATAGCTTTTCGAACTAGGTATGGGCATCATGAATTTTTAGTTATGCCATTTGGTTTAACTAATGCGCCCACAACCTTCATGAATTTAATGAATAGGGTATGTAAGTAATATCTTGATAAATTCGTTATTGTATTTATCGATGATATTCTTATATACTCTAAGACTGAAGAGGAGCATGCAGATCATCTTCGTCTGATACTGGAATTGCTGAAAAGAGAAAAACTGTATGCAAAATTGTCCAAATGTGAATTTTGGTTAAGAGAAGCACAGTTTTTGGGTCATGTTATATCAGAGGCAGGGGTGAAGGTAGATCCAACTAAAATAGAAGCAKTTGAAAAGTGGGAAGCTCCGAAAACTCCTTTTGAAATCCGAAGCTTTTTGGGATTGGCAGGCTATTATCGTAAGTTCATTCAGGACTTTTCTAAGATAGCCGTACCATTAACTAAATTGACTTGGAAGAACTTCAAGTTTTAGTGGGAAGAAGAACATCAAAAAGCTTTCCAACTGTTGAAAGATCATCTCTACAGTGCACTGGTGTTGACCTTACCAGATGGATCAACAAATTTTGTAGTATACAGCGATGCTTCGAAAATGGGATTGGGATGTGTTTTGATGCAGAAAGAAAAGGTGATTTCTTATGCATCAAGGCAATTGAAGGATCATGAGAAGCAGTATCCAACTCATGATATGGAATTGGCAGCAGTAGTGTTTGGTTTGAAAATTTTGAGGCATTATCTTCTGGGAACAAAGTGTCAGATTTATACCGATCATAAAAGTCTGAAGCATCTATTCAACCAGAAAGAAATGAATATGCAGCAGCGTTGGTGGATTGAACTTGTAAATGACAATGATTGTGAAATCCTTTACCACCCAGGGAAAGCCAATGTGGTAGCTGACGCATTAAGTAGAAAAGAAAGGAGTGGRACTATTAAAGTCATGGCAATGARAATAAATTTAGTCCCTGATACTCATAAAGAAATTCTAAGGTGTCAGAAAGAAGCCATGAAAGAAGATCTAATCAAGACAGAAAGATTGGGTAAGATGATTTCGACTCTKGAACCGAACAATGAAGGAATTATGTGCTTTMAAGGGCGAATTAGGTAYCGTGTTTTSGGGATATCCRAAATACTATATTAAATGAAAGCCATAAGTCCCGATACTCTATTCATCCAGATACCAATAAGATGTATAGGGATTTAAATCCWTTTTATTGATGGCCCGAATTGAAAAAGGACATAGCCAGATATGGGAAACAGTGTATAACGTGTCTACAGGTTAAGATTGAGCATCAAAAGCCATATGGAAGCCTTTAATTTTTAGAGATTYCTGTGTGGAAATGGGATCACAAGACAATGGATTTCATCATGAAATTACCTCGAACTCCAAAAGGGTATGATGCAATCTWGGTAATTGTTGATCGCTTATCTAAATCTAYGCATTTTTTACCCATAAGAGAGAATTACACTTTAGAAAAGSTAGCACAGATTTATATTAAAGAAATTATAACCARAAAYGGTGTTYCACTATCTATTATCTCTTATAGATATAGTYGTTTCACTTCAAAGTTCTAGGAAAGTTTRTAGAAAGCTCTAGGGTCTGAAATCCGACTAAGCGCAGCCTATCATCYGCAAACTGATGGGKAGAGTGAAAGGACTATCCAGACTCTTGAAGATATGTTGAGAAGTTGTATCATTAATTTCGGGGGATCGTGGKAAGATCATTTGCCACTGATAGAATTTGCATACAATAACAGTTATCATTCCAGYATCCAAGCGGTACCGTATGAAGTATTGTATGGACGTAAATGTTGAAYGTTGTTGTGTTGGAACRAGGTAGGACAAAGTCAGTTAACGGGTCCTGAGATTATTTAAGAAACTTCTGAAAAGATWGAACAGATCCGTGAAAAAATCAAAACARCACTASACCGCCAGAAAAGTTATACTGATAATCGTCGAAAGCCGATTGAATTTTATGTAGGAGATCTTGTGATGTTGAAAGTTTTGCCATGGAAGGGTGTTATCAGATTTGGAAAGAAAGGTAAGCTTAGTCCAAGGTATGTTGGGCYATTCAGAATATRTAAACGAATCGGGCCAGTGGCATWCCGGTTAGAGCTACCAGAAGAACTRAGTCTGATTCATAATACTTTCCATGTATCGAACTTGCGAAAATGTTTCGCTGAYCTGAGTCTAGCTGTACTGTTTCCAGAGGTTAAACTGGATAGTAAGCTGAACTTTGTGGAAACACTAGAAGCTGTGATTGACCAAAAAATCAGGGTGTTGAGAAACAAAGAAATCAGTTTGGCTAAAGTATACTGGTAGTTTCACAAAGGATCAAAGGCAACTTGGGAATTGGAATCGAAAATGAAATCAGAGTATCCGTGGCTCTTTGATTAAAGGAATTCTGGGACGGAATTCTTTTAAGGGGTGGATAATGTGATAACCGGATCCTGGTTATCACCTGAGGTAATTAATACRTGATTATCTGTTAAATGATTTCATGAAAACATGATAAATTGTTATATTTGATCATGCAAGTATGTGAATTTTTATGCATAGGAATTATATGCATAATATGGATGCATGTATGAGATTGGATGTATGTAAGTATGCATGAGTTAATGAATGCATGAATATGAAATACATGTATGTATGGGTGGTGTGGTGCATGAATATCATGCATGAGGTATTTGTGGTGTATGTATGCATGCATGGAAAGGGCAATTCAGCTGCCATACCCTTTTAGGTAGGTATAAAAAGGGAGGTTAAGCCTCCATTGCATTCTTCTAGCCATTTTTGAGAACATTGTGCGATTTAGAAGAGAGTGTTGGATTGTTTCTTGACTGGAATACAAGTTGATTTTCAAGAGACTGGTTTTCAAAAGTATTCTGAAGGTGAGTGGCTTACCATTTTATCAGTTAAGTATCCATTCATAATTCAAATATGATTTAAAAACTTACTCCCCATTGAAATAAGATCATACAAAATTCAAAACTCAAATTAAAATCAAAATACTCCATAAATAKATTAYATTTCTCCCTGAAATCAGATAAGTCCAAGTTCTACACTGAGATGTTCAGAACTAATATGAAGAATAGGTCCTGAACTTATTTGTTCAAAAACTAAAGTGGCACAGACTTTCATGCACTCCCCCTCAAATCAAATATTAGTTTATCATGTGATTAGGCATATGAATTCAGCACAACACATGACAAACCTGCAAACTAGATTATACARATTTTGGTACCCATACCTTCATGGGTCCTAGTTTGTTAGTTTTGGTTTGGGGTACATGTATGTACCATACCATCTGTTTAAATCAGGCACATTGAAAAATCAGATTTAGAACTGTTAGAGTGATTGTTTGATTTAACACTTGAACAGTCATTCATGCATATTTTACACTTAGAAGGAGAATCAATAGAACTTGAAGTATTTATATGAGAAAACTCTTGGAGTTTATTCAACAACAGATCTCTTTCTCTAGTACCTAAATCACATTTCTTTTTCAAATCAGTTCTCACATTCTTTTCAGTGGCAGGATCAGTTTCTAATTCAGATAATTTCTTTGAAATTTCAACAATTTTATTTTCAAATACTTTCCTTTCTTTTTCAGAATCTCTTTTCTCATTTTCAGAAGAAATCTCTAAACCAATTTTTCTTCTTAGAAAGTTATTTTGCTAGAACAACATTTTTCTTTGTTGTATTCATTCTTCCAGAAACAAAAGCTTTTATTTCATCATCCAAATTCTTCTGAACARTTGTTAGTTTCTTTGACAGTTCCAAACACTTTTCATATGTTTTTTCCTCTCAGCTTCAAACTTAGTCCTTTCCATGATGATTATCTTCTCAAAATCAGTGATTTGCCTATAATTGTATAAGTCATCGTGTTTGACTTTTCTAGTGTAGTTTGACTTTGACTAGTTGCTTTCAAGTTTGACCCTATATAAAGGGTTTGTCTTTTGTAAATTTTGTAAGAGCTCATTTGTAAAATCATTTTACGTAATATAGAGTTCAATCTTTGAAGCTTTGACTTTCTTTCTCATCTCCTCTCAAGTTCTTATTGAAGATCTTAAATCTGCCATTGATTCTTAGTGATTACTTGAAGATTGATCATCATTGTGGACTATCAATCCATATGGGACTTTCTTCCTGGTTTTATTATGATCAACTTTTTATAGTGGTTGTGTTTGTCTCAAGGTAAGGGAGGCAGTAGAAAGATAGCCATTAGAAAGAAATTCAAAATGTTCTAATATTGTTGTTATCTTATAACTAAAATATAAATGAATTCACATAAAACAAAAGATTTATTAGTCGGCCAGCTTTCGGAGGTTGGAACTCTTTCTATTTCCCCTTTATTAACTTTATCAACATCAATGACCTCCCTTACCTTCTCAACCCCTTCTAAAGTATGCAAAGGTGCAGGTAATAAAGATGCTTTCTGGTCTGTATATTGATTTAATGGCAACTCCCATTTGACGCTATTCATTATGATGTAAAGATTTTTGTACATAGAAGCCACAAAATGAATATGTATCATGCATATGATGTTTGGATATTCACTTGTGATTTTGTAGGATTGATACTCTRCAAGAACTATGGAGGTTCTGGATATTCAAAACGCTTATGAGTTAGCTTTGGATTTACACATTGTTTTAGCGAAAAAGTTGTGTTAAACTTGTAAGAAGGGATCATTCTTATATCTCTTATATATGTTTTGTTTAGCCTATGTATAACACAACTGAAAATACTTGGTTATTGCATTTACACTTGAATTTATGGGATTGAAGAGTTTTAACCACAACATCTTGAGTTATATATGTAGTGGTAAAGCAAGAAAATGCAGTTGGGTCACCTATTCCTAATGATATTAACCTTTTCTTCTTATCCTCGTCAATACTTGCCATTAAAATACCAAGAATACCCTTTATGGTCACCTTTGCTGGTGTCTCCATCTTCAACTTCTCCATTTTTACATAGATAGTAGCTCTGCAACAACCCTATGTGTGCATTAGAGGTGCTCAAATTATGAGCCAACCCAACCCGAAACCTGCTAAAAAAACTCAATATGAGGTAACATGACATATAGTTGATACAAAATTAGACCAAACCTCATTTGTTGGGTTGGAATTGGGTTAGGGTTATTTGAACCCAACCCGATGTCTTTTTATACACTATGGATTTAATATGATTCTTAAGTCCTTGATTACAACATATGTGCATTAGATATTAAACCAACCGTAATTAGCTATATTTAAAAGCTATATTACAATTTCAACCTTGGTTTACAGATTGTGTAGGCTCAAAATTGGTAGCTAAAGGGACTGTTATGCATGTAAAAATCAGAAGCTAAAGGGGTTGTTTTATGGCTAGATTTCAGCAGCTACATGTCTGTTTTGTGGCAAAAATCATAGGATTACATGCCAGTTTATTAGGTAGCTCTTCGAGATTTATAAGAGAAGTTCATCATACGATCTCTTCAAGTTGTCACAAAGATTGGCTTTCACATGATATTCTGAATTAGTTACTGGGTATAAGCTCCTTGGTCAGTGTTGGGACTCTTTCTCCTCTATTACATTCCTACTTAAACACCCGACTRTTGTAGATCAATCTATTTTGTGTTCTTCACTATTTTTCAAGCTTCAATCTATTTTGTGTTCTTTACCATTTTGTATTCTCATGTTCTCACCAGGTGTTTGACACACTTGTGTTTGAAAAGGACTTACATATGTGGTTGGTGTACCCCAATCTGTCTGTATAATCAAGATTGAGTGGTTTTTGATAGTTACAAATTTAGGGAATGGTAGAAGAGTAGTGTTAGACCCCATAAGTATTATGCATGAAGTAATGAAGACAAACAAGTGATGAAGAACCAGAAGGCCGATGGAAGACTTCAAGGAAAAATAACTAAGTCTGAAGAACAACCAAAGGGTCGATGAACTGACCAGAGATGCGATGGAAAGTGCATCTTCATAACCCCTCTACGCACTAACACTTGGAGTTTCCTTCACCAGTTCAACTAGAGGCAAGCAATGAAGATATAATGATAAGGTTGAACTCATACATCATGGAAGATAGCTGGAGTTGACTAATCAACAGCTGGACTCTACAAAGCTTATCTTACTTTAATGTTTATCCTTGTTTTAAATAAGCTTTATCTGTTAGTAGAAGATTAGCTAAATAGTCTCACTAGATAGTTATTTTCTTAGTAGATTTCTTGTATAAATAGGTGGTTAGGCCTATTGTAATTTGAGACACTTTACGTTTTTCATATTTGTTGGAATAAAGTGAAATCGTTGGCACTCAAGTTTATCCTTTGAATGTTCATACATTATTCTTGAGTTTTCATCATCTTATTCATTCAAACACTATAATTTGGTTATTCTTAACTCAATATTAGTGTTATTGAGATATATGGGATAAACAATTGGTATCAGAGCCAATTGATTGTTTTTCCAATCAAACGATCATAAAAAATCTCTCAATTCACATTTTTCATAAAATATCTTCTTTAAAAACGTAAATTTTCTCTCTTTTTAAAAATCTTAATGGCCAACTGGAATTACGCTTATAGTGTTGGTTCCCTCACCAAACCTCCAACCCTTCAAAGAGAAGAGTGTCCACAATGGACGATACGGATGGTGAACTTTCTGGAAGGGATGGACATAAATCTTCTACGATCTGTCATGAAGGGTCCCTATGTTCCACAGACTCTTGTTCCAAGAGTCCCGGGAACAAATACCACAACAAAAATTCCTGCCTATTACATGCCCAAGGATGAGAAGAATTGGGATGAAGACGATATAAAGCAGGTAGAGATCGACAAGAAGGCCAAAAGACTAATAATCATGGCCATACCCAATGAAATCTTCCAATCCCTTGACGCATGTTCCACAGCCAAGGAACTATGGGATGAGCTGGCGAGCCAATTGGAAGGTGGGGCAAAAACGAAGAAGAATCCTGGAGTCCAATGTCTCAACAAATACACCAACTTCAAGGCTTTTCCTGATGAACCGATTCAGAAGACATACGATCGTTTCAATACATTTAATCAATGTCGTCGAAACGATATCTCCAGAACAAAGGAAGGAAACAATGATTTGTTCCTTAAAAGTCTCGGCGATGAATGGACACAGCTGTCAATGTCCCTTCAAGCAAATCAGGACTTAGACGGCTGGTCACTTCATGACGTATACGGAATTCTTGTTACACAAGAGAATGATATCATGAAGAAAAAGGTGCCCATCGGTTGACCCCTGGCTCTTGTAGCTAAAGAAAAGGACGTTTCAAGGACCTCCACCAGAGACCATAAGAAGAAAGGAAAAAAAGCACTGGTGGTGGAATCAGAATTTGAAGATGAAACATCTGAATCAGATGATGATATCAAAGCCTTTGCCAAATCTCTGGGCTTGATTACAAAGCAGTTCCAGAAAAAGTTCATCAAGAAACGATATGAACAAAGGGAATTCAAGAGGGAAAGGTACCAACCATCCTATGAAAGGAAGCCATCAAAATTTTTATCAGAGGGAAGACGAAGGAGATGGAAGAGATGAGAGAAAAGACAGAAGAGAAGATAGAAGAGAGGAGAAGAAAGAAGACAGAGATGGAATGAAAAATGACCTTCGCTGCTTTAGGTGTAGAAAAATCGATCATTTTTCAAAAGAATGTAGAGGACGACTGGTAAAGGATGTTGACTATTACAAGAATAAATATAAGTACAATCCTAGAGAGCGAAGCCTGATGGCTGAGAAAGAAAATTGGGTGTCTGATTCTTCATCCGATGAAGAAGACAAAGCACTCATCTGTCTAATGGCCATATCCAACGCAGAATCTGCCTTTGACATTGATGATCAGGTATGTGAGTCTACTATCGATGAAACCAACTCGGCTCCATCTGAGCTAGAGTTAAGTGTAATAAAAGTTTTAGAAGACTTTTTGAAATTAAAAGAAAAATTAAATTCTAAAAAATCTGAAAGACTTAAAGCGGAAAAAGAAGTCAGTTTCTACAAAAGAGAGATTGATCTTCTAACCGAAGAAAAAGCCGATCTCATGAAAGAAAAGGCTCGCATCGCCGCTCTTAAAAAATCAGTGGAAGAAAAACTTCTGGAAATAAACAAGCGAGTAACCAAAGACTTAGAAAAGAAAACTAAGGCCTTAAAAGTATCTGAGGCAGAGAGACTTAACTCAGTAGCTCTCAAAGATTTCTTTCAAAAGGAAAGGGAGATTCTTCACCAGAAGCTTCAAACCAATGAACTTCTGATGAAGAAATACAAGGATGCCCAAGATGTGTAAGAAATGTTAAACGGTCAAACGGACACTCAAGGGATTGGATTCAATGAATTGGACTCCTTCATCGAATCAAAGAAATCCACCCTTGAATCCACTTTCAAACTTGGATGCGTTCAGAAACCCGACATTATTCCGAAACAAAAAGCAAAATTTAAAAGAGTTAAAGTCGATGGAAAAACTGTCGTCTTAAGACATGATTTTGAAGACGTGGTATACGAGAGCAGTACATGTAAGAATTCTGATGAAAGGAACGACACCTCCAAATCAGAGACCGATGGAAACCYTACGGTTAAACTAGAGTCTGTGGTTGTCAATCCCACTTCATCAGCAAGTAATGTTGATGAAAAGGATAATCCTAATAAGGAACCATCAGTTGATGAATCGATGAACCATCCAAGTAACATTGAAACTTCGTCTAAGTCAGAAACGATGGAACCTCAAGCAGATCACTCTGAAGCATCAACCTCTGAACCCACACCTCCCACGAACATCCATGCTAATTTTGATTTCGAAAAATCAGCGAGAGACTTTCTCAATTCTGAATCTGAGGTAAAGATAATTTGTGAATCACCAAAGATCATTGAGAATAAGAAGCCTCAAAACTTCAAACCCTCAATGAAATTTGATACATCACCATCAATGAAAACTCAGACAAAGGAAAGGAAATATTGAGAAACATCAAATCTGCCAACGATAACTCAAAAGGCCCTAGTATATCTTCTAAGTTCGTTATGTTTACTCGTGAGCAAAAACAGAAGTGGCCTGTCTCTGAGAAATCTAACCACCACTTTTCCTCTCATTCAGATGTAGAAAAATAGTCCTTCCTCATGAAAAAAAGAAGTAAAGACAAAGACCCCTTCAAATAAAAAATCTGAACTAGATAGGAAGTTCGTAAAAACAACCGATGCTAGGACATGATTTACATCCCCTGCATTTACTTCTTCATTTTCAGCGAATAAAAAGAATGTTAGACATTCATATCCAAAGTATAATGATTGTCAATCTTTAGTTCTTTTACAAAACCTGAGGAATCACATGTTGACACATCGCTGCATATTCTCTCAACACGTTTATCGCTATAAAGTCAAAACCAATGAAAACGTGAAAATGCCCAAGCCCAAGGGAAAGGAAAATGCTAACAAACCCAAGCCTGCAAAGGCTAAGGGTGATGAAAAGAGAGAGGTATCTCCTACTAACAAACGTGGACCCATTAAGAAATGGGTACCTAAAACCCCTTAATTTGTCTTGTAGGACCAACATGTGCAACCATGGTACATGGATTCAGGTTGCTCTAGGCACATGACTGGTGACAAAAGTCAGCTGACCTCCTTCATCGAAAAATCTGGAGGCTCTGTCACTTTTGGAGACAACAGCAAGGGAACCATCAAGGGATATGGAACTCTCATCAAATGCAACATCTCCATCAGCAAAGTGGCTTATGTTGTAGGTTTGAAGGACAACTTACTAAGCATAAGCCAGTTCTATGACAAGGGTCTTGAAGTCAGATTCCGCAAAGGTTTCTGTATCATAGAAACAAAGCCCGGTCAAACCATCATCAAGGACAAGAGAGAAGGGAATCTCTATCTTCTGGATTTTCAATCCTCTGAGGGACAAGACACCCTTTGCCTTGTATCCCATAAGAGCGATGAAAATTGGCTATGGCACCAGAAGTTCTCACACCTAAATTTTGATGTCTTCAGAAAGCTAGCCAAACAGAAGCTGGCAAGGGGATTCCTAGTCTCAACTTTGAAAAAGATCATCTATGCTCAGCCTGTGAGATGGGAAAGCTAAAACGGGACTCTCACCAAACAAAGTCAGAAACCTCCTGCACCAAGCTCTTGGATATGATCCACATTGATCTTTGTGGGCCCATATCTACACAAAGCCTCTCAGGAAAGAAGTACATATTGGTACTTGTTGATGAATACTCCAGATACACCTGGGTTGAGTTTGTGAAGAAGAAATCAGATGTTCCTGACCTACTCATTGGGGTGATGAAAGACTCCAAGTCCTTATATAACGAAAACTCATTAAAGTTAGAAGCGACAATGGAACTGAATTCAAAAATGCCAGAATCGATGAATACCTCATCAATGAAGGCATCACACAAAATTTTTTAGCAGCCAGAACCCCACAACAGAATGGACTAGTAGAATGAAGGAACAGAACCCTTGTGGAAACAGCAAGGACCATGCTTGCTTCATCGGAGTTACCCATCACCTTCTGGGCTGAAGCAATTTCTACTGCATGCTTCACCCAGAATCGGTCCATCATCAACAAGAGACACAAGAAGACGTCCTATGAGCTCATCAATCAAAGAAGACCAATATCAAATATTTCAATGTCTTTGGGTGCAAATGCTTTGTACTCAATGATAGGGAATATCTTGGCAAGTTTGACAAGAAAGCTAATGAAGGGATCTTTCTAGGATACTCTCAAACCACAAAAGCCTACAGAGTCTACATGAAAAGGAAAAAAATTGTCATAGAAAGCATCAATGTGTCCTTGATGACTCCACACCAATGACTTCTGGACACAACAGTTCAGGACTCGGAGTTCAAAGAAGAGCATCTGATTCATCACTTGGCAAACCCAATGAATCAGAGTTAGCTTAATTATTTGAAGACATCTTCAAAGAAGAAGGAATCTCTGGACATGCACCTACTGCAAAATCCACTTCCAGAACCAATGAAGAACATGAAGTCTCCAATGATAAAGGTACAACTCTGATTGAAACTCATGTTACTTCACCTTCTACTTCTTTTGTGTCTTCAGATCAAGAACAAGAACCAGAGTCTACTCTAGAGAAGATCTCTTCGAGGGGGAGCAAGCAGTTCCATCAGTCAATAAAGAACTGCATCCTGTTGCTCTAGAACCCCAGTCAAGCACCAAATGGACGAAAGACCACCCACATCACCAAATCATTGGTGATCCAACATCTGGTGTAAAGACCAGATCAGCAACAGCCAATGAATGCCTCTTCGCCAACTTTCTTAGCATGATAGAACCAAGGAAAATTTCTGAACCCTACAAGATCCAAACTGGATAGACGCAATACAAGAAGAACTACTCCAGTTTGAGAGAAACAAGGTATGTTCCCTTATGCCTCTACCCAAAGGGAAGACGGCCATAGGAACTAAATGGGTCTTCCGAAACAAAAAGGACTAAGTTGGGATAGTTATAAGGAATAAGGCCAGGCTTGTTGCCAAGGGCTACTGCCAGGAAGAAGGGATTGATTGTGATGAGACATTTGCTCCCGTCGCAAGACTTGAAGCCATCAGGATATTCCTAGCCTATGCAGCTCACAAAGGCTTTAAGGTCTATCAGATGGATGTCAAGTATGCCTTCCTCAATGGCAAACTTCAAGAAGAAGTTTACATCCAGTAGCCCCCTAGGTTTGAAGATCCAAAACATCCAGAATATGTCTACTTTCTGGACAAAGCCTTTTATTGGCTGAAGCAAGCACCCAAGGCCTGGTATGAAACTCTATCCACCTTTCTCATCAACAATGGCTTCGAAAAAGGTACAATCGATTCAACCCTCTTTCTCAAGAAGCATAAAGGTGACATACTACTTGTACAAATATATGTGGACGACATCATATTTGGCTCTACAAATGCAAAACATTGCAAAAAATTCTCAAAGCTGATGAAAAGCAAATTTGAAATAAGTATGATGGGAGAACTTAGTTTCTTCCTTGGTCTTTGTTGATCCTCTCTCTCAGTGATTTGATGATAATCCCTTTTTTTCTTTCACGTTGTATTTCTGTCTCTGTATTTTCAGTTCCAGCGATCATCACTGAGTATGTTCAGTGATCGCTGAAGAACTTGCATTGTAAATTCATCAGAGACAAACAATACTTCAAGAAGACAACACTCACACCAAAGA
>NC_037529.1:16111960-16113639 GCF_001531365.2 Cynara cardunculus var. scolymus
TTTAACAGATTTTGATGAGTCCTTGGCACTCCTGACTAAGTCATTCAGGAGGTTCACTAGTAAGAGCAAATTCCGTAGATCTCCTCAGCTATCCCTAAGGGAGAGGCTAAAGTCTGATAGAATAGACAAGGCTTCAGCTGTCTGCTACAATTGTCACCGGCCTGGACACTTTGTAGGAGAATGCAGATCGAAAAAGACTGTAACGCCATCTTCTAAAGCTCCTTCCTCCTTCAAGACCACATATGATAAATACTTAAAAATTGAAGAAGAAATACAAGAAGATGAAGAAAAACCAGCAAAAGGCTAAAGGTGTTGTTGCTGAAGAGCATGACTGGGCTGAATCATCTGATGAATCATCTTCTGACGAGGAAAATAAAGCTTATGTCTGCTTGATGGCTATTGATGCTGACGAAGGTTCTTCTAAAGCATCTACCTCTTCTGAGCCATCTTCTGTTACTCAGGTATGTATCCTGAATGAACCTTCTTCTAGTCTTTCTGCACTAGATACGCTGACGGTTAACCTTTACAATGCCCTCAATGGGAAATCTAAAGCTGAAATGCTTAACGTTGATCTTCATGAGCAATTAAAGATTTGTCATTCTAAGATCAAAGAACTGACCTTWGTTGAGGAAAATCTTAAGGATCAGGTTATTGTAAACCAAGCCATCACTGTTGAACATGAGAAAGCTATCGCTGGGCATGAGCGAATGGGTTTGAAGATTTCGTCTCAGATAATCAGTTATGCGTCGATATCAAAAGATTATGATATTCTGCAACATTGAATAATCCTACTCAATTTAAGAGACGTTTTCTACCATCATTTTGGTATCTGCTCTTCTTGATACTAAATCGGTGCCTTACATCAAAAACCCAAGGAATTGATATCTGTAGCAGCACATTCCTAAAAAGTTTTCATGGCATAGTGTTTTCACGACATTATGACTATGCACTTGTCATTTGGAATGAATTACTTGAGCTGGTCAATGCTAAAAGGTTCCCATCCAAAGCCAGAAAATTTGTGCCATTTCAAAGATTTCTGCAACTCTTTATTAAATCAATGATGGATGCGAATGAAGATATTCCGGCCAGACCGAATTCGGAAAAAGGGCCAACATTTGTCATGACAAGAATTCGACAGCATAAGGAAGTTGAAGATTTAGATTCTATTATGCCAGTTCCACCAGAGTTGATTGCTCTAGCTGATCAGAATGCTCAGTGTGTAATAGAGTATAGAAGAGTGATAGATCTGATAGTTCAGCCAGAACCGGTTGAACTTGCCCAAGGATCACCCCATGCCTCAGATGAGAGAGATATAGAAGTAGAAGAGAGAGTTCAGGCACAAGGGGTACCTGAACAGGGAATTGAGCTGAGAGAAATTGTAAATGAGAGGGGTGAACTGGTGTGGGGAGCTTCTAATCAGCAAGGCACTTTAACTGCCATAGCTTCTCCTAGTTCAGAAGCTACTAAATCTGATAATCGAGCAAATTCTGGTGATGATGAAGATAATGATGATGATGATGGAGCAAACGCTCAAAATATTAATATTGGAACGTTTGTTGATGATCTTGCTACAATCTTCCCAGAATATGCAGCTCAACAACCTTGTCCGAGTCTAAGGTCTTTATCATTTAATGTTGATGAATGTGATGACTATGATCGCATTCTTCAAGATATATCTA
>NC_037529.1:16114064-16116425 GCF_001531365.2 Cynara cardunculus var. scolymus
TCACGAAGACAGGTCGGAAGTCCTACCAATGCTAATATTATGCCAACATTGAACGTAGACACAGTAGTTTACTCAACTGTTGTTTCAACTGGTATTCTACATGAACCAGGTGTGATTTTACCCGACTTTATGTCAAAGGAATATTTGGACGGCGCCCCAAAGGCTGTTCAAGAAAACTTTGATGCACAAATTGCTAGTTTGAAGAGGTTGTTAAAGGGAAAAGAGCATGTTGTAGAAGAGCCAATGGTTGAAAAGCCGACGGACTCCACTGTAGAAACAAGGTTGTTAATGGACTTGTCTGCCAATGTAGGGTTCAACAGTGTTTTCTCTACTACCTTGGGTGGAGAGCAGGATTTTGGAGAAGATGTTGATAACATTGACGAGTCAACTGGATTGTACTTTAACTTTGAAGCTGACTTAGAAGAAGAAGATCCAGCTTTTCCTGTTCAAGGTGATCCTCAGTCTATTCTAGAATCATCTACTGTTGTTCTACCTGACGTGCCTGAAGCCAGTACTCCAAGAGAAACTGTTGATCCTACTGAAATCTTCCCAAAGAATTACGTTCCTTTCCATATCAGAGCAAATTTCTTTGGTTATGATCGCGATAGAATCCGAGAGCCATACTTAGAAGATATCTACTTTGGGATTTTCGTTCGTCACAGAAAACTGCTTAGTGGTGACAGAGTTCTAGGAATCCACAAGAAGCCAAAAGAGTACATAATTGAATATCGTCACCTTCTAAAAGCCAAGTGCCAACCAGTCAGTGAAGTACGTACCAAGCACCGAATTGTAATGATAAAACAGATAGATGCTCAGAAGCTATTGAGAATTTGGTATCATGTCTTCACAGTTACCAGACAGGATGGCCAGATTTGGAGGTTTAGCAAAGCTGACTTCTCGAACTTGTATTTGGATGACCTTGAATACATGTTCTTCGAACTCAAAAATATGACTATTAGAAAAGAAGGAGAACTTGTAGCTCTGGAGGCTATCAAAAGATTCATTCGATGTCATATAAAGCTGGCAATGGTCATAGATGTACAAATGGGTCTTGAAGACAATCAACGCATTATCAACCTCAAAAGACCAAACCAAGATCTTGAAGACATTGACGGCTATCCAGTCTACATGGTTCTTGAAAATCCAGAGTTCGAGGTCATCTATTTCGCTCAACTTCAAGTTAAAATGTTCATGAGGTTCAGTGAGTTGAACAAGTATTCTGACGGTACGATTAAGCTTGTAAGAAGGGTGCTGGACTCGAAGAGGGTGATGGACGAAAAGGCTACTGGATCTGAACGAATGAATTCCAAAGAAAGATACTTACTCATCAACACTATCAATTTGCTCAAGGAAAAGATTCAGTATAGAAATGCTCTGAGAAGGTTGGAGAAAATCCTTGGACTGCGTAAAACGAAATTTACAAGAGTCCAAACTTGAATCCAAAGGGGGAGAATGTTGGGTTCAAGTTAGTGCTTTAATGTTGTATTCAAGGTGCTCCTTAGTATAGTTGCTTTGTAATAGTTTAGCCTTTACATTTCCTAGTATAAATAGTGATTTCCTTGTAATTGTAATTAACAATTGTCATTAATCTGAAAATCAAGATTTGCTGATGTAATATTCTCTCTCCTCTCAATCTAATCATCTTCTTGACAATCTTCTTTCTACCTTTATGTTCATCATGATCTATGAAGATTATATCATGTTTGTATGAAATCTGGACTCATCAGGGTCGAACTTCTCAACGATTATGATTGCGAAATAAAGCATCACCCGGGAAAAGCTAATGTGGTAGCAGACGCCTTAAGCCGGAAAGAAAGGGTGAAACCGTCAACGGCACGAGTCATAGGAATGTTGGTTCAAACCAACCTAAAAATGCAAATTCATGAAGCACAAGAAGAGGCGTTGAAACCGGAGAATCTGAAGAACGAAACCTTGCATAACTTAGAAAAGAGTTTGGATACCAAGGAACGATAGTCTTCGGTCAACAATCCTGGAGGAAGCACATCGCTCTAGATACTCTATTCACCCGGGATCTGATAAGATGTACAAAGGGCTAAAAGATTATTATTGGTGGCCAGGAATGAAAAAGGACGTTGCTTTGTACGTAAGTCGATGCTTAACCTGTGCAAGGGTAAAAACCAAACATCAGAAACCATCTGGTCTTCTTCAGCAACCCGAGATTCCCCAATGGAAGTGGGATCAGATATCCATGGATTTTATTACAAAGTTACATAGAACCAGGAAAGGATATGACTCAATTTGGGTCATAGTGGATCGACTTACAAAGAATTGTGCAGTGGTATATCAATGAAATCGTATCGCGACATGGAGTACCTATTTCCATCATATCAAACAGAGATA
>NC_037529.1:16117020-16121264 GCF_001531365.2 Cynara cardunculus var. scolymus
GGAAAGAAAGGGAAGCTTAGCCCAAGGTATGTGGGTCCATTTGAAATACTTGAAAGAGTAGGACCAGTTGCATATAAACTAAGTTTACCCCCAGAGTTGAGTGCCATCCATGATACATTTCATGTATCAAACCTCAAGAGGTGTTTAACTGACGAAGCATTGGTTCTACCTTTTGAAGACTTTCAAATTAATGAACGATTACGTTTCATTGAACAACCAATTGAAATCCTCGATTACAAAGTCAAGCAATTGAGGCGTAGTAGAATCCCAATTGTGAAAGTTCATTGGACTTCGAGGCATGGGCCAGAGTTCACATGGGAAAGAGAAGATTTCATGAAAAACAAATATCCTCATTTGTTTACTGCAAGTCCTGATCTAAGGTTGATAAATAAATTTCGGGAATAAATTTTTCTGACATGGGGAGATTGTGACATTCTGTCATTTTGGAGTCTCAAGTTAGCATTTTATTATAGATCCTATATTCAGAAATAATATTTCTTTAGGATCTAGTTTTAGTGATTAGAATTTATCTAGATTAGCTCCCAAGTCTTATTTGAAAGATCACGCCTTGGTGGGAGATCAGATAAAGCTAACTTGTGTAATGCCAAATATTATTGAAATGCTCTAAATAAAATAAAGTTGATATTATAAACTTTTAAATTAAAATGCAAAAGTCTCATTTATTTGTCCAAATGATTTTTAGGAAAAGGTGGGCTTATTAATATTTAAAGAAAATAAAAGTTTTTTTTATTTGGGTTTGGGCCTTTAGAGGCCAGCCCATTTCCTCTTTAAAAAGTCTCATATAAATACCCTTCATCTTTTGAAAACTCTCATTTTCAAAGTATTATCAGTATAAATTCTTCATCTCTCTAACCTCTCTCTAAAAGAAATCACCCTCCAGCTGATTCCCGCAAGCAAGCTTCTAAAAATTCTGTCAATCTTGAAGAATACTCAAGATTTCAAGAAAAGGTATGATCCTAGTTATCTCACCTTTTTATAAAATAACTCAAGTTTTTGTCTTCTTAAACCCGCATCTTGATCTTGAAGTTAAAAATCCTGGAGAATTAAAAGAGGGGAGATTATTCATCAAAGACATGAAAATGTTTTTAAAAAGGATAATAATCTATGATCCATGTTCTTTGAACTCCGATGTAGGAGGAAACCTATTGCATGCGAAGTTTGAGCATGTAAGGTTATGTTTTGAAGTATGATAGAATCTTGCATGCATCTTTAATCTGTTCTATCTTTCTCAAAACTCAATGGAATTGGGAATTATTCTTTCTAGAGATTAAACTTAATTTGATAGCCTGAAAATGGTGTTAAAATCYTTGAAAAATGATGAGTTTAGACTCCAAATGACTGTCACTCGAAGAGTGTGCAATCTGATTTAGGGGCTGTGTCACTCAAAAAGGATAGGGTAATGATGATTACCCTAAATCTATCTTCAGTTCTTGAAATTTGGAAAAAGTCTGTTTAACTTCCTTTTATAGTAGATATAAAATTTGGTCATCAAAAGAGGTATAGAAGGTTCTTTTTGGCTATTATTTGTGGAAACAAAAATGTCAGATTTAGAATTTATATTCTGTCCAAATGACAGCTTTTTGTATGAAGGGTCTAATTTTAAAATATACATTTTTAGAAAAATTAATAAAAATATCAACTTTAATTCATAAAATTCATTGGCATTGCATAGGATATAACTTGACTATATCTTTGTCGAGAACCTTTAGGTAATCTAATTTCTGGTCGTTGGACAGTTTAGGAAGGTTAGGGCAGGACGTTCAGCGCTTGAGATGTCATCAAACCCTCAGATATTCATCGATTTGCAAGTGAGTTCTCACGGCCCCACTTTTAACGCTATGTTTATCATTTTGGGGGAAAAGCATGAGATTAAGCAAGCTATGCATGTTACTTGTTTGAAACCATTAGCCTAAGGAACTCCTTAGTCAAGCTTTGTTTAAAAGCATTGGGCTAAAGAACTGCTTAGTCAAGCTTTGTTTGAAACCATTGGGCTAAGGAATTGCTTAGTCAAATTTATTGTGTCATGAAATATTGACTGTTATTGCACTTTGAAATAAATGCTAAATTGATGTGCTTGGGAGTATATTTTCCAAATAAAGTCCCCGTTCGTAAACGTTTCTTGTTAACTCGGGCACGTCCCCGGGCCGTGGTATTGTGGATAGCCGCTATTGTGTTGACAGTCCCACCCAGAAAGGGGTGCACTCTACCTATGTTTTCTTGTCTAATCATGTAGAATTTGGACTACCGCTGAATTAGTACATCTACGAACTGTGGGACCTAAGTAAGTGTACGGGCAACTTTTGGTCATTCGTAAAATAATGGGGCAAGTTGGTCAGGTAAGGCTCAGTAGTGTCTCAAGTTTTTACATCGTGAAAGATTTACATTTATTTAGTGCAAAAGATTCGCATAAGTTTGCAAATATTTTGTTTGTGCATTAAATTGTTTTATGCATGTGAAAACTCGTGAGCTCACCAACTCTTTGTAGTTGACTCGTTTTATGTTCTATGCTTTTCAGGTAACAAGTAAGAAAATGAAGTATTTTGGAGAGAATAGTTGTGGAAAACTGAATAAGTTCGCAAAGGAGGCTTTTGTAAAAGAAGTAGTTGTCAAAAATTTGGTTATGATGTTGAACTCATTTTATTTTTGAGAAAAATTTAAATAGTGTTATTTATTAATTGTTGTTGTGATTCGCTTGCCTGTTACATCTCATGTTTCCACTTTAGCGGGGTGTGACAACAGGATCAGGGCATACGATTTGGGATGGCAAACAGCGCGATCGTACAGACAATGGAGACCTTGGTGAAGCATCGAGCCAAGAGTGACTTTGAGATTGCTCTTCGGCTTGGCATCGATAGACTATCCTGCACTCCACCTGATGAAGACTTCCCTGGCCTACAGGAGAAGAGATCTGCCTCTGTCCTTACTCAACCAGAACTGGGTCTGGTATATAAAAATGAGTTTGGAACGAAGAAATTTTTTAGGTTGACTGAGGCCTTTAGGTATTCGAATGAAACACTTAAATGGTTTCAGAAATCCATCAGAGAAAGGTTGGGCAGACCTCATGTGCCAACAGACGATGGACAGAGACTGATACATGAGATATCTACAGTCGTCGATTACAGAGGACTACTCATACGCTTCTGGGATATATCACAGGGGAGACCCTGAATGTAGTCTTATGTTTTTTTTTACTTGTAATTTCCATTTCATCAATGTAAGAATTCATCATTTGTTCCAATGAAAAATTGGCAAAAGATGCTTTTCTTTAGAATATCCTTTGTTCTTCATTTATACTTTGAATGTTCCTAGAATAGTTAATGTTTGTTCTTTCATTACTTAGGGGGAGATTGTTAGACCCCAAAAGTATTATGCATGAAGTAATGAAGACAAACAAGTGATGAAGAACCAGAAGGCCAATGGAAGACTTCAAGGAAAAATAACTAAGTCTGAAGAACAACCAGAGGGTCGATGAACTGACCAGAGATGCGATGGAAAATGCATCTTCATAACCCCTCTGGGCACTAACACTTGGAGTTTCCTTCACCAGTTCAACCAGAGGCAAGCAATAAAGATATGAAGATAAGGTTGAACTCATACATCATGGAAGACAGCTGGAGATGATTAATCAACAACTGGACTCTATAAAGATTATCTTACTTTAATGTTTATCCTTGTTTTAGATAAGCTTTATCTATTAGTAGAAGATTAGCTAAATAGTCTCACTAGATAGTTATCTTCTTAGTAGATTTCTAGTATAAATAAGTGGTTAGGCCTATTGTAATTTGAGACACTTTACGTTTTTCATATTTCTGGGAATAAATTGAAATCATTGGCACTCAAGTTTATCCTTTGAATGTTTATACATTGTTCTTGAGTGTTCATCATTTTATTCATTCAAACACTATAATTTGGTTATTCTTAACTGAATTATTAGTGTTATTGAGAGATCTGGGATCAACAAGTAGGCAAGGAAAGTTGATCTGGTTTGTTTTAGTACTACTTATTTAATTATTCAGCTAAATGCTATCTTTATGTATTCAACTAAATGTTATATTTATGTGATCTAAATTTTTATGAGCATTAAGCTGATGGCTTTCAAATATTATTGTTGGAGTTGGTTCTGTAATTCCTCTTATACTCAAGTGTGTCTCTGCTCATGGATTGTATTGTGTTGAACTCATTTTGATATTGAATACTCAAATATTTTATTATGTTTAATGTTT
>NC_037529.1:16122019-16135004 GCF_001531365.2 Cynara cardunculus var. scolymus
ATGATCTGACAACATGTTTTTATCTAAGGTAATAATCTTGCTCTTTTACACGTTTCTTCAACTTCTATAAACTTGAAGATGGTTATCTTCATCTGAACCTTATTGCATAATGCTATTGTCGTCTGTTTGTCACTATCTTTGGACTTCAAATTATTTTGATAAATGCTACTTTTGGTGATGGGTTCTTCTTACTTAGTCGTGAAAACTGTGATTCCTTTGTGATCATCATGCATTTTTTTGTTTGAGTTGTGATTGCTGTTAGTTGTGTTTTGGTCCGAAAACTCACATTCTGAAGAAATAACAAAAGCAGATATAAAGATACAAGAGAAGTCAGAGTTTGTGTCATATATGTTTGTAGTTTGGCAATATATTGTTGAAATATTATTGGGTTTCTTTTCTTGGATGTGCATCAGATCCCAAAATATCAATAAAAGTGGGGAAATTGACAAAAATAGCCAATCCATCAAACTCAATTCACTTTTTAGCCATGTCAGGAACTCACTTCCCCGAATAGTGATAGTTTATGCAAAATCCTTAAGCATTATGCATAACAATTGATTTCGGCCAAAAAAATATTTTAAAAACAATCCTTACGAAGAAAGTCTATCTATAATATCTTAATTTTCATTTACATCAAAGTCTTAATTACAATACAACAAGCATAGAATACTACTTTTTGAAGAATAAAACTGAAACTCTCTTAATTACTAATTATAATGCATTAGGTACAAGTCATTGATGCAAGATTTTTTAACTCTCCACCAACAAATATGGTCAACACCAATTTTTCTTAAGTGAGGTCTTAAAGTAMYTTTTCTCTCAATTTWATTGTTACAGAGTGGTCTGATGGTCTGCATGTGTCTCCGAYAATTACTGGTAGCCGACCTGGAAGTTTGATTGCAGGGGCTTGGGCATCCATGCTTTCATTAGGGTGAGAAGGTAGCATAATTGAACTTTGAGCTTATAATTCCTGGTCTATTTCTGCCACATTTTGTTATAGCAAAATGATAATTGTTTTTTTTGGTTTTTTGAAGGTTACCTCGAGCATACAAGAGAGATAACGAAAGCATCAAAGAGGCTACAAGGGTATTTTGGGAAGTCCTAATTTKCTCTCTTTTAACCAAAATCACCCATGCTTTGGTATATTAAATCTTATTTTTTTTACTCCATTCATCCCATGAAAATTGCAACATGTTTCTTTTTGACAAACTTTTAACATTGAATTACCTATTTAATCATTGTAAATACTACATACACCTTATCAGGTCTATTATTATCTTTTGTTTTGTTTTGTGATTATTAGAGTATATATAAGATACATGGGATGAGATATGCACTTGATTGTTGCAATGTTGTGCACAGTAAAAGAGATCCCAGAGTTGTTTATCATCAGAAGGCCAGATATGACGATTGTGGCTTTTGACTCTAACATGATTGGCATATTTGAAGTGAACGAAATACTGTCCTCTAAAGGCTGGCATTTAAATCCGTTGCAGAGACCCAACAGGTAAACTATTGACATGCTTGTTGACATATATGGATCCTTAAATTGATCTGCTTGTGTGTTTGTGTGTGTATATATATATGCTTTCTTTTGGTGCTTGAAATGGTAATTTGGAAATGACATGTTGAAACCATTTTTTCAGCATTCATATATGTGTGACCCTTCAACATGTGCCTATTGTTGACAAATTTCTGAAAGATGTAAAGGAATTTGTGGAAACTGTAAGTTATTCCTAGAAAGAAAATGATGGGCCAGTAAGCAGAGGACTTGTACCGATATATGGTGCAGCTGGGAAGATCCCAAATAGAGGAATGGTGGACGGATTACTGGTAGACTTCATGGATAATGCTTGCTGATGATGCGATTATTTTTGTTTTGTGCATCATTCTGTGTCAAAGGAAATTGTGTTATATACCATAATATCAATGTGTAAAAATGTTCGAAAAAAAATCATCTTTATCTGATGGTCCATGTTTTGCCTATGGGAAGATGAAGAATACTCAAACTCATTTTTAATAAATTTAATTAGTTTATTGAGTATTGTATGATAAACATTCTAATATCAAGTCTCTCTCTCTCTCTCTAATATAGATGTATAGTGTATAAGTTATGCCCTTGTCTATGATTCTACACATTTATGTGCACACAAGTTACAGCGTCAATGGCATGTGCGCTTCAAAGCTCTGTTGATGTGCAAAAGTTTTGCTTAAATATATCGTGTATGATTTTGATCTTATATCGATGATGTACCCCAAGTTGGTTGCTAATCATGTGTTATAAGTGTGGATATCTTCTTGAGGCAACTTCTGTGTGCGATTTAAATTCTTATATATTAGACTGGCCAGATGATCATTTCTATATCATAGTCAATAGCATTCTGTACACAATGAAGCATGAGACTATTTAATGTTTATTTTTCGTGATGGCATTCAGTTTATTAAAAACAGTGCACCTTCATTGCTTGTAATATTTTGGATATTTTGCCTTAGAAAGGATCGATGAGAAGATTTACTGTTGAAGAGGGTTGTGTTGTCACTCTGAATCTTATTCATTGCAACCATATTTACAATAGCAAAAGAATTTGTTTATATACACATACCATATAAGAGATTTTTTTATGAATAATTGTAGAAGCTACTAACCCCAACATTTTTTTGGATGGATGTATATTTGAATCTAAATTAGGTTCAAATGTAGTACGTTTTATTACATCTTGATGGAATTTGATATCTCAAAATTGAAAAAATCTTAGTGAGCTTTTTACATCCTACCGCATTGCACGGGTAGACAACTAGTAGTTATATATATATATATATGTGTGTGTGTGTGTGAGAGAGAGAGAGAGAGAGAGAGAGAGAATTATTATGGTAGGAGAGGATACATGGTAAGCACACCCCCCTTTAATTCGGTTCTGTACATGTTATCTTGTTAAGTACAAGTGAAGGGGCAAAGGTTTACTGAATTTGGATCTCTCTAAATGTCTTTGGGAGACTTGGAAGATCATAGAGCAGAAAGAAACAGATTCAGAAACTAAATCTTTAAGGAAAAGGTGAGTTCCCTTTTGTTTTCAGTATATCTTTTTATTATATATTCACTGTATAATTCAATACAGTTCTAGCTTATGTTGTTTTTATGGAATTCATATATGATTATTGTTGCTTCATCGCTCGATAAGCCTCTCTAGAACAGAACTCATCGGACAAAGMTTKTTGGATGAGGCTCCTCATCAGATAAGGCCTCATCGGATAAGGTAGTGACTGATTGAGGCCACATTATCGCACATAAGGTCATCCGGATAAGACCCCTCACCGGTCAAAGCAGTGTCCGGATAAGACCCCTCATCGGTCAAAGCAGTGTCCGGATAAGACCCCTCACCAGTCAAAGCAGTGTCCGGATAAGAACCCTCACCAGTCAAAGCAGTGTTCGAATAAAAACCCTCAACAGTCAGAGCAGTGTCCGGATAAGACCCCTCATCGCTCAGAACAGTGTCAGGAAAAGACAACTCACTGGTCAAAACAGTGCCTGGATATAACCAAATGTTCTAGTGTTGTCCAGTAACCTCTTCTCCAAACATAGTGTTGTCCGTATAAGTCAAAGTGGTACATCAATAGTTTCAATAGTTATATACTACTTGGTTGATGCGATAGACGAAATGATGGTGTAACCGCGGTAGATGAAATGGTGGTATAACCATTATATAAATGTTTCATTAAGGTCCAAGTTTGATCTATCTTGGAAATTGAAGTTATTTTTTTGTGAGAGGGAAATTAACTCACTAGACCTTTTGGTCTAACGTCGAATTATTATACTAATTTATTTTGTAGATCATCCATCATCTCACGATAAAGGCATGGGAAATTTTTTTAAAAAGTGATATTTAGAAGCAAGTTTTTGTTAATCCAAAATAAGTTTAACGTGTAAATATACTTGGAATGTTTGTATAACTTTGGTTTGAAAATATGTAAAAATGTATGATTTTACTTTATGTATTAGTACTGTTTTTTACATATGGGATGTTTCAATTATGATCATAATTTTCTGAATTAAACTTAAAAGTAATGAGTTTATAAAATGTTACGAATGGTGTATTATCAAGCAAGTTTCGATATGCGTCAATAAAAAATATGAATTAGATGTGCTTRGCAAGCCTAAAAGTAAATACAATCATAATCGAAAACYTAACGTTATCAACAGATAAATGTTCGTGTGATTACTTATTCGTCTTGCCATTTAAAAAATATTCCATTCCCTTTTTTCTCAATCATTCTTTTAAGAAATTCTATTTGGCCTTTAATTATATTAAGCATATTCTTATATGCTAATTTTCAAACATTTTCGTCAAACATAGAATAGGAATATATATATATATATATATATATATATATATATATATAGGGTATATATAAAAGAAGTTTAAGCAAGAACATTAACTAAATAGAGAGTACAAAAACAATTAGATCATGTGCAAAATCACATTTGATTTTACATTAACGGTTAACACAAAGGTGTACGGGCGATGTGACCTGCAATCTCACAGGTTGCGGATGTGATTTTTCATGCATTTTCTAGTCTGAAATCATATGTGATTTGATCATTTTCTTATTTGGTTACTGTTCTTGTATAAATCTGATATATATATATATATATATATATATTATACTAGTGGTATACCCGCACGATGCAGCGCAAGTTAATCACAATTATGAAACATTAGTTTAGCCTTGAATCATGAGTTTGTGTAGTTATTTGCATGTCAACTAATATATAAAGTTGAAGGTTAATATGGTGTATTAGCAAGATTGAATGGAAAAATAATTGCACACGTGAATGGAAAAGCATTATATTTGGTAACTAAACTGCTATTCACCCAAACACTCCCGGTAAGCGCTTACCAGTAAGATTCAACACTATCATTTGTCTTAACGGGTAATATTTTAGTCCATCAAAACAACATCGCATATAACAATTCACCCTAATCGGGTAACAATACCTATTACGGTAGATAAATATGTGAACTTTATTCATTGTCATAACAAAAGTAAGCCAAGAAAATTAAGCTTTAAATTGTGATGCTAGGTACAGATTGGGAAGTAATTAACAAATTGGCATAACTTGTACAAACACTGAAATGGAGGAAACAAAGAACCACAAGATGCTAGTTATAAATGGATCTAAACATTCAATGGAAACTTGAATCGAGAAGCATGAATCTTGTTGGGATTGGATTTATTCTCAATTAAAGAGCTTCTGCCTTTGAATACAACAACCGACTCTCAACTGTTCAGACAACAACTAAATTGTTAGTTGCTCTGGTGGACATGCAGTTAAAATTTGGCAACAATATATCGTTATGCTACTTCTATTTTCACGTGTTGCATGTTGAGAAAGTACTCTGCTGCAGCTGCTAATTCTATAACAGAGTTGTAAAAAAAAGATAGCATAAATATATGAAATGATATTACATTGAATATAAATCGAGTACTTAAATTGGTTCCATCTACCAAGGACAAATGATAGAAAACATTGTAGTGAGACTGTGTTACAAACTATATTAACCAAACAATAATAAGCTTTGTGGTGAGCTTATTAATTATAGCTCTTATCTATTGTTTTTGTGCTCGGTGGTGTGATATAAATATTTTTGCAGGTGATATCAAATGTGAGAATGTGTCAGTTACTTCTTGGAATTGGCTTTACCTTGCCGACTTTGCATCATTTAAATCGAATTACATTCCTTATATATATCTTTGTTGTTTCATCTAACCACGATATATATATATATATATACATATATATATATATATATATCTTTCGTGGTTAGATGAAACAACAAACATGAGTGTTGATATGTAAACATATTTTCAATTTTTGTAAGCAAAGCTTGTTTGTTTGTTTCGTATGTACTTGTGTATCAGAACTTCAATATTACATATTTGTTATATGTATAGGATTAAATTGAGTGATGGACAATTTTCCAAATCACCAAAAACTAGAYAAAGAATGATAGYAAAGGGTTGGGTTTTTAAAATGACTAAGATCGTCCACCTCAGCTCATGTACGCTCCTAACCAAGGCCTTTRGGTCATTTGAGCACCAGGACCGGTCAACCCYAGAGCGAAACCAGATGCCKAAAAACATCCAATTAGCCATATGGAAAAGGTCTAGAATGGACCTTATRCATCAGAAAATGGCTYACAGTTGTTCACAATCAGGTGAGGGTTAAACACAGAGGTGGCAATTGCCAACTTTAACCCATTTATATTAAAATGATTGAAATTGACCAATCTAAATACAATTCTTAAGAAGATCGATGATTTAATGAGTGTTATTACGTAACAAACTCAAAATGAAAGAAAATTATTATTGGGCTCCTCCTCCTATGTTCTCTTACAAACATCACCCTTAAACCAAACCAAACCAAACCAAACCCAAACTTGATCAGTGACCATTAGCCAACTTGGTGGTCTTTTTCGCATAAACTATGTGGTACTTAGAGTCAACTTCGGTCAGGTAGTAGGTGCATGGGGCTAGAAGAGTGGTGTCTTTGCTACTCACAAAGTCCTTGCCTCCATATTCGTGTTCCATTACCTGCATCAATTCCACAAAATTTTCTAGCACACTAACCTGCACCCAGCAACACCACATACTTATCAGACTACTTGTTTCTAGTCATACCAGTATCATAAAACCAAACCAAATAAAACCAAACAAGCCCAGTAAATCCTAGACACCAGCCAAACCCTTTCCCCTGTCGCTCCAATAGCCTCTAGTATTTGAGACTGAAATGTTCAACGGAATGAGGATGAGTAAAGAATGCAAACAACCATGCAAAATTCAACAAGATTACTTGTAAAAGGACTTAGAGAACTCAAATTACCATTTATGGTAATAGAACCAATTTTTGTTATCCTAACCAAAATACAATCAAGTCCAAATGCTTTTTTTATTAACCTGGATATCCAACTCGCTATGCGAGCCGACTAATCCCAAGGCAACCACCTGCTTTGCAGATATCCCAGAGTCACTGCATTTGAACATCCCTGGCCACAAGGGGATTTTTATTCCTCCTTCGATTTGAACCTGGGACCTCATGATACTTTTGACCTTTGGAGCCAAGCTTAAACCAATTAGGCACCACCCTTGTGGTTAAGTCCAAATGTTTTTTGTGCACACATATCGTAAAAAGGAAAGCAAATTGACTTTCATTTAACCAACCCAAACAGAACAAACCCGATATGTCCTAGTACAAGGAGGGGTCAGTGGAGGATGGAACGTAGGCAGGCCCGACCTCTACCCAATGAGTAGACTTATTGTTTCCTTGAAGACCCTTGGTTCGTGTAATGTGCGTGAAAAGAAATGATACAACATGCTCAAAAGAACTGAAATAGAAAAATATGAATTTGAATATAAGAAAGACAGTGCTAAAAATTGAAAACGAATAAGAAAAAGACAACACATAAATTTAACTTGTTGAAGGTTTAATTAACCTCACATGAATAGATAGGGCATAACACATTTTGGATATGTTAGAAAGCTAGAAACTGAAAACTTACATTGTTCGATTATTTGATGGTGACCGATTAATCTACAGGGAGCATTTCATGATCATCTACCACCACCATCTCCAATCCCACTCCACACCACCCAAATTTTTTTTTGCGTTTTTTTAAGACCTATGGTTGACTAAACTGAAATGAGAGATGGTGAGCAGAGAGAGAATGAACGACATCAAGAGATGGAATTGTAGATAAGAGTGACCAAAGTAAAGGTCATTTTATCTTATCTTAAAAAATAAAAGTTTAATAAMTTATATATAAACAAATCTCTTTATTCTTCTCCCTATGAGCCACCACTGCCCATCATAGCCAAGATTGTTCCCCTCTTATTCATCATATTGAAGACGAAGATCGGTTAAATTCATATAAACCTAAGGTGTTAGAATTTCTGGTTGGGTGATAAATACTTGTTAGATGGCTTAAATTAAAATTAAGGCATTCAAATTCCCAATTGTTAAGAACTTCCCTAATCAAGCTTTCTCAATAAAAGCCCTAAATATGTACAAAAACATTAGTTTAGCGCCAATTGTGTCGAGCACTAACTGAATGCAAAAGCAAACATTAGTAGGCCACAATTAAAGCACAAATAAAATACAATGCCAATTGGAACACATTAAAAGATAAGAGTCATAGTGATAATCTCAATACACCAAAAAATATAAACCATAAGGATATACTTTGCCTTGGACTGGGAATTAAATGAAACACCGACAATAACGCGGTCAGACACAGAGAACGAAAACTGAAGACCTCTGCCTCTTAGTGTGTCCATGAACATTGAATCACCATAACCATATATATCAATTGCTTTAAATGTGTGATAATCGRATCCTGGTTATCACMTGAGGTAATTAATACATGATTATCTGTTAAATGATTTCGTGATAACATGATAAATTATTATATTTGATCATGCAAGTATGTGAATTTTTATGCATAGGAATTATATGCATAATATGGATGCATGTATGAGATTGGATGTATGTAAGTATCCATGAGTTAATGAATGCATGAAATATGAAATACATGTATGTATGGGTGGTGTGGTGCATGAATATCATGCATGAGGTATTTGTGGTGTATGTATGCATGCATGGAAAGGGCGGTTTAGCCGCCATACCCTTTTAGAAAGGTATAAAAAGGGAGGTTAAGCCTCCATTGCATTCTTTTGGCCATTTTTGAGAAAATTGTGCGATTAAGAAGAGAGTGTTGACCGGATTRTTTCTTGACTGGAATCCAAGTTGATTTTGAAGAGACTGGTTATCAAAAGTATTCTGAAGGTGAGTGRTTTACCATTTTATTTTAATTGAGAAGTAATTCCTTTGATTTGATTAATGTTTTGTTTTAAAAACTTGTTTAACCAGTTTAGACTTAAATCGGATAAAGGGTTGAGCGGTTTAGACTTAAATCGGACAAAGGGTTGAGCGGTTTAGACTTAAATCGGACAAAGGGTTGAGCGGTTTAGACTTAAATCCGACAAAGGGTTGAGCGGTTTAGACTTAAATCCGACAAAGGGTAGAGCGGTTTAGAATTAAATCGGACAAAGGGTTGAATGGTTTAGACTTAAATCGAATAAAGGGTTGAGCAGTTTAAACTTAAATCGGACACGTGTTGTCCGATATAGCCTTAAACCGAACACAGTGTCATGCAATGTAAAGTGTTAGTTGGATTTGAAAAATATAAATCGGTTAAGAATATTAGCCAGAGAAGTAGGAATTCGACCAAGAGGTGACCGGTTTATTTAAATCGGACAAGGTCTTGAGTATGTGTTGTACGGATTGATAAATCGAACAAGGCTTTGAGATAGCTGTCCGGATTAGTAAATCGAACAAAGGTCTTGTATTGACCAGATTAGTAAACCGGCCAAGATTTGAACGGAAATAAAGTCCGGGTAAAACTATGTTGACCGGATTTGTACATTGACTTATGTATTATTTTATACAAATAGTCATTTTAATATTCTTGTATAAAGAATGGGAATTTTGATAAAAATGATTCCGAACTACTGATATTCCATTAGAACATTTATGACTGCGGTGTGTTCTAATTGGAATTGTTTTGTGAAATGTTTTGATGAGGAAATAAGGGTGGCATATCAAGGAGCGGTGTACCATGGGATAAAGGTGGCATATCAAGGAGCGGTGTACCATGGGATAAGGGTGGCATATCAAGGAGAGGTGTCCTTTGGATATAAGGGTGGCATTTGTATGTGTGATGTGTATTATAACTCTTACTATTATATCCTTTAAGATTACTGTGACTTGGAATCTTTATTTCTTTGTGATTTAAAGATTTAGAATCAGAGTTCTTATAGGAAATCGTAGTTTGGATGTTATTGAGAAGGAAATAATAGGTTTGTCCTAAAACTATGAATAAACCTTGTTTAAATAATAAGGTTTAAAAGTGGCATTATGATAAACCTGTTTGGGTTTGGTTATGATATTTGGAAATTGAGAAATTGGCATGAGAACTGAAAGGTATTTGTTATTCCCTAACAAACAATCTTCAAGATAATCTTCAAAGTTTCCATGGCAGATCTGAATGTTTCTTGTAAGAACACAATGAAAATTGAAAGAGAAAGTCAATACCCAAATATGGTCAAACCTTTTATTTACGTAATGATATTACAATTGAATTCCTACACAAAATACAAAGACTTACCCTTTATATAGGGTCATAGTAAACTATAAAAGGCAAAGTCAAACTATCTATGAAAAGTCAAAGTCAAACTATCTATGAAAAGTTATACATGATGAATTTAATACAATTATAGACAAAATTAACTTTCAAGACGAATACAATTTTACACTAAATTTCATTCCTAACATTCTCCCCCTTTGTATTCAGACTTGAAAGAATTTGCGCGTTTTGAGTCTTGTTTGAACTTTGTTGCATTAAGCACATTATGTCTTCTTCAAAATAATCTCCAACTTGGAACTTCAAATGATCATTATTTGAGAAAGATCTTCTAACATTCTCCCCTCGAATGTAGAACCGCGATGATCTTCTTTTTTGACAATGTAGAACATAAACAATAATGATCTTCAAAATTGACCATTAACACACTTTCTCTTCAAAGGCAATCTTTATCAGCAAACTGTTGTAAATTTGATCTTCACATTCAACAACTCTCAGACATTGTAGCACAGTGTAATAATCTCCATAATAATCTCCAGTCGCACTCCTTTTGAGTCTTTTGATATCATTGAAGTTACTCCCCTTGATCTTTACAACAAATTCCCCTTATAATGTTCGGAATTGGACATTTCATTCATTATTATATACTCCCCCTTATGATGAAATGAGAATCATTACATCATACACAAGAATGAATGAAATTTTCCACGAAAGTCGTCAATTCATGAAATAGTTATAAGATCTTTTCAAATCCACTTGTTTAATCCTTATAGATTAAGGGGATGGGAAGATAACAACCAATTTCAACGTATAAAATTGTTTTCAATCTTATAAGAAGATTGGCCTGTGAGTATAACATATATACTTAGTATAACGAATGTATTGTATATATGAGACTTTTTGAGGCTTATGTCACCAGGTCTTCCATTTAATCATCGATAGCTTAACAATAGCATATCTATGAACGTTTCGGCAAAATAACATATAATTTACAAAATCTGTGTAGTGTAGAAAGATAAAGCAACTAATGCTTTTGTTTAGGCTCAAAAAGATAAACCGTGTGGACTACACAAATTTATCAGACTCAAATAATGATCAAAAAGACTTGAAGGGGGGGCATATATCCTTCTGTTTCAATATCAACTTTCTCCGAATGAGAAATTAATAGATTGTGAGCTGCGTGCCCCAAGTGTTATTGAAACACTTATCTGTTAAGAGATAAATGAGTAGCTGGTGGGGTTGTGACAAGAATTGGCATGGACTTTGCCTTTTTCAACATTAATCTCGAAAGAATTCAGAACTAATAGATTGTGTGGTATGCCCAAATTTTAGAAGTTTCGAACAGGATTCCTATGTTCTTTTAATCCTGACACAACTCTCGTCAATTTTTTTAGCTCGCAACAACTACCCTCTCTTTTTCATTTTAAGCTTCGCACACAAACCCTTTTGAGTTTAAGCTCACTCAGATATGGTTGTCCTCTTGGGTAGGTTTGTCGGTTCTGATATTCCATAGAGGTATTTCTGTTAGGCACTCAATCCCTCCTAAATTTAGCATTATGCTCAGTTGATCACAATGACTGATCTAGAATATTATTGCAATGAAGTACAATGATCAAATATAAAATTGATCAAGATATTTGGCTTTTAAGCACAATCAATAAAGCAGTGATACACAAAATCAAATTATTCGGTATGCGAGAGAAATGAATGAAGATCTGTAAGTACGAGTTTACAGATTCTGAAAATTCAAAGAATTATAGAATGTGTATATCAATCAAGAAAAAAAAATCAGAAAAAATAACCTTTGAATACTAACGAGCGTATTATCACCGAAAATGATTTTCATTTTAAGAGACGTGATAATAACAATTTGAAAAATAGCTGAAACAGGTATTGGAATTATGATCGATGAGAAATTACGCAACTAAAATCTCAGAAAATACCTGTTCAGAAAATGTAYTTGTTTCCCAAAAAAATAATTCACTTTCCGAAAAATATTTATTCAAAAATTTCTAGAGACTCCCCCTAGAAAGTAGATTTAAGTAATGTTTCAGTTCAACTCAAAAATTAAAAAAAAATAAAGGAAATATTTTTAGCACGGGTCCTAAACTGGGTGTTTAGAAACCACACTCGGTAAAGCACGGGTCCTGAACTGTGTTGTTCATAAGACTTTTATTTAGACAGTTTACAACTCCCCCTAAATTAATGCATCAATAGGATGATATTATGATCAACGCAAAATTGACACATCTGCAAAATCAGATCAAATAGATTTTGGTACAAAAATGAATTTGGGTCTTATTCTGTTAGTATCGGGCTGGGGTATGTTGTAACTTCCAAACCATCTATTTCTATTAGATGTCTTCTTTTTAGCACTTTGAACAAGATGATCAGATACAAAATATGATCYATACCAACTATTATAATCATACCTGTTCTTACTTTTCCAGTCATTCTGATCTCTGTTGTCTGTACTCCATCTGTTGTATATCTTCTTGTTCATAAAATCTGTTGATTTGCATGTGGAGCACATGATTCTTCTCTTGCTAAGATGAATCAAATCAGTAGTAGATCTTACAAAACAAGGAAGATGATTAGAAACAACAGGGGTACGAGATGAAACAGATTCAGATTTACTAACCCAAATGCTTTTAACCTTAGAAAAGTAATTGGGTGATCTAATGACATAGTGTTGATCCTCTCTCTCAGTGATTTGATGATAATCCCTTTTTTCTTTCGATGTATTTCTGTATCTGTAATTTCAGTTCCAGCGATCATACACTGAGCTT
>NC_037529.1:16135104-16158996 GCF_001531365.2 Cynara cardunculus var. scolymus
AACATGTTTGGGACTCAACAATTGTATTCCCATGTCAACACTATATTCCCCAAATATCCAAGTGGACAATGACACGACGGAAAATCTATCACCTTGTGTCATGTCATCAAAATTCAAATCATAATGCTATAATGAATAGATTTTTCAAAGTATAATATCCACATAAGAAATAATTTGGAGGTACAACAATGAGAAAAAAGAAAAAATGTAAGTACAAGGCAAAGACAAATAAATTTGAAAAATACATTTTTATTTTCTTTCATTTAACCCTTTTGAGATATATGAGGAGGTAACATTTGATTGACTATAATAACAACAAATACACATTACAACAAAATCGGGTTTATAGGACACTCTCAAATTCTAAGTGTCTTAATAGACCTCTTTAAAGGACACAGTTTATAGGACCAAAAAAATAAAGTGTCCTATCTAAACGTGTTGTAATAAGTTTATATGATATTTTTTGACGTCGTAATAAGTTTTTTAGGACACTTTTAATATAAAGTGTCCCATTATCAACTTTATAGGACACTATTTGAAAAATTGTCCTATAAAAACAAGTGTCCTATAAAAAAATGAGTTTATAGGACACTTTCTCAAAAGTGTCCTATAAAGTTACTAATGCGACACTTTGTATTAAAACGTCCTAAAAAACTTGTTAAGATGCCCAAAAGCGTTATATAAACTTATTACAACACCTTTAGATAGAACAATTATTTTTTTTGGTCCTATAAACTAAGTCCTATAAAGAGGTCTATTAAGACACTTAGAATTTGAGAGTGTCCTATAAACCCGATTTTGTTATAGTGACACTTGGGTTGCAATGAAATATAATTGTTTGGTAATAGTTAAGAGTAAAGTTAGGGCGCAGAATGGTTAAGGAAGGCCTAAGATACAAAACCATTCTGAGAGTTTTAAAACCATTAAGAGACATTTTTTTCCTCAAACAAGATTCACCTCTTAAGGATTCAGAGGCTGCCTCTTAGCGATTCAGAGGCTGCCTCTTAGCGATTCAGAGGCTGCCTATTAATGGAACTATTAAGAGGTAAAAAAAACAACCCTAAGTTATTCAGTAAGCTTGTTTTCATTACTTCAATTCTTCAAGGATAGTTCATTTAAAATATTTTTACAACCCAAGCATCCTAAGTGTTTATGTCAATCATTACATCTAACATGTTTGGGACTCAACAATTGTATTCCCATGTCAACACTATATTCCCCAAATATCCAAGTGGACAATGACACGACGGAAAATCTATCACCTTATGTCATGTCATCAAAATTCAAATCATAATGCTATTATAATGAATAGATTTTTCAAAGTATAATATCCACATAAGAAATAATTTAGAGGTACAACAATGAGAAAAAAAGAAAAATGTAAGTACAAGGCAAAGAGAAATAAATTTGAAAAATACATTTTTATTTTCTTTCATTTAACCCTTTAGAGATATATGAGGAGGTAACATTTGATTGACTATAATAACAATAAATACATACTACAACAAGATCGGGTTTATATGACACTCTCAAATTCTAAGTGTCTTAATAGATCTCTTTAAAGGAGACAGTTTATAGGACCAAAAAAATAAAGTGTCATATCTAAACGTGTTGTAATAAGTTTATATGACGTTTTTTGACGTCGTAATAAGTTTTTTAGGATACTTTTAATATAAATTGTTCCATTATCAACTTTATAGGACACTATTTGAAAAATTGTTCTATAAAAACAAGTGTCCTATAAAAAATGAGTATATAGGACACTTTCTCAAAATGTCCTATAAAGTTACTAATGCGACACTTTGTATTAAAAACGTCCTAAAAAACTTGTTAAGATGCCCAAAAGCGTCATATAAACTTATTGCAACACCTTTAGATAGAACATTTATTTTTTTTGGTCCTATAAACTAAGTCTTATGAAGAGGTCTATTAAGACACTTAGAATTTGAGAGTGTCCTATAAACCCAATTTTATTGTAGTGACACTTGGGTTGCAATGAACAAGCACAAGGTTAAGATGATGTGATTTTATGCCAACGAAACCCATCAAAGTTGTTTTCCATGTTCTGTTGTAAACGGGTTCGTTATGTTTTTATATTGAAATGTTAAAATGATAGCTTTCTACATATTCTACATGTATTATATGAATACCTAAACCCTTTGGTTATTTAAAACAAAATACAAGTTATAATGATTTCAAATGCCATTCGCCCCCAAAAACTACATGCACTTGTTTTCTTGAACAAAACTTCAATTAATCTTGTATTTCATATATATTTAATTAGTAAGATTCGAATATCTTAACGTTATTGTAGAATATTTTTGACTTTCCACATGCTATCAATATATGGCCAAATTAGAGGTCTAACTGACCCAAAATTGGCCTAAAAAAGGTTTGTTTCTAGTGATATCATGATCAATCTATGATAAATCAAATTTTAATGGAATTAGATCCTCGCTTCAAAGCTAGGCCATCGAGAGTATCATTTGAAAATGATCTTTCTTGTCGTTGATGATACGCCATTACTAGAGACAAAATATTTGAAAATTATTGTACAAAATGGAAAAAATGTTGTACTGTAATAAAACTTTAAAGAGGTTCTTATAAGAATTTCTTTAAGAATTGTCATACAAAAAAATATAAAAAACTAATAACACAATTTATTTCATGAATCTTGTTACAATATAATTCAATATGACTTCCAGAAACTCGTTTAAAAATAAAACTTGTTAGTTATCCAACTTTGTCCTAACAACTTATCACAACATCTTTGTATAAGATACACGGTTAGTTGGTTCTACAAACTAAAAGTCTGATTAAGTATTTTAAACAAATGTGGACGTCCTAACATGCCAATTTCATTTTAGTGTCGGATCAAGTTCCTACTTGAACTTGGTATATGATATATGGATTGTAAAGGGGACCAATTGAAAAGAAAAAGAAAGGAAAACAAGCTGAAGTCTTAGGCGAACCAGGCCTAAAAGGAATCGTCGGATTTAAATTGAGAATTGGGGTTAGATCTTTAGAACCCAAGTTTCTGAATTCAATAAATTCCAGTTTTGGACTTAAATGACATAGGATTCGCATTGTAACTAATAACCAAACGATGATCAGAGCAAGTTAAAAGAGGATTTGCTAGACCCTACTAATTTCAGTCCCATTATTTTCTTCCTGTCTAGATTCACATGAATTTGGATATAATATCTAACTTCTCTACTCTATTTCGATTGTTTCATTTTTAACTATGAAATTTTGTAAGTAATGACAAATAAGTTACTTTCAAAGCGATAATTGGCAAGACTTTATACAAAAAACAAAAATCCAACACGTATTATTATAATTCAGAATGGTACAGGCTTTGTAGGTCTTGGAGGGTTCATAATCACTTTCTTATTCTATCACTTGTTATCACGTTCGTCCATGCCCACTTACCGAATCCCATCTCATCTAAAGGCAAAAAAGAGTCCCAAAAGAAAACCAAGTCAAACACTTTCGGCATAAACCCAACTTTTCACAATTATTTTGTTACATTTTAGGAGTACAACTCAAATAATAGAACACTATTGAAACACTCTAAAAAAAGTAACAGTAATTAAATCACGTTCATGTTCATGTTCAATTATCTTGTTTTGAATCATACTTGAATAAAAAAACAAAACAATCTTTATATGGTGGTATAATTATAGAAGTAACAATTGGGCATGGTTGGTGGACCAATTAGATTTACCCCACATTTTAGTGGGTCATGGTCATGTTGAAAGAGGCCATTGTGGACCTTTTTCCCATGTGTTATGAAATTTGTAGGACCCAATACCATATTGACCTACTAAGATATGCACCCTAGGATAAGGCTTTGGTTACCCTACTCACAACATCAATCATCCCATCACCACCATCTTCTTTTGATATTTATGGTCATTTCCCATCTTTTTTCACTTCTTTTTGGTGACTGGGATTTCTATATAAATAAAGATGGTTACAAGAAGTTGGGCATAATCCATGAACAAATGGTGATGACATTTAGATCACCCACTAATTCATGTGTTAAGTTTAAAGTCGGGATTTCGCTACAAGACACCTCCTTTTAACGGAAAACTATTGGTCTAAAATTTGTGGTATTCGTGAAGAAAAGATAGAATGTATATCAGACCTTAAATGCAAATAAGAAATACTAGGTATGTTTAGGCAGAGACGTTCTTAAGTGGTGCCGTTGAACAGGATTCCCATAATAAAAGAAAATCTTGTACATTAAACAAGCCACCATGTAGCTTGGTTGGATAGCGCCTATATATAATTAGTTTAGAATAAAATCAGTTTTGAACCTTCCAATACTCCCTTTTTATTAAAGGAGTTTTCAGTTACTATTTTAATAATTTTTGATAAATTTCTTATAATTTATTTACTTTTAACATAACTTAATTTACAAATTCAAAAAAAAATTACCACATAAAAAATTCGTGCTTTCAGAATAAATTATATATATATAGGTCATTTAAAGGAGAACTGACTAGTTTATGGTAACCATGAGAACCAATCTTAACCACAAATCAGTAGATAAATTAGAATATTTTTTTATTTTGGTAATTTTGAATTAAAATTTTAATACAAGGACATTTTAGGTCTTTTCTCTACTCTCTCCATCCCCCGTCATCTCGTGATACCACTGTGATACCTAAAAAAATATTGACTTTATTAAACAAAAAGACACAATATGATACTGAAGCACATATAAGATGCATTGTGATACCATTATCTTACATCTCCGATCGACCACACAAATGACCTCAGTGTGATACCCAAATACATATAAGATGCATTGTGATACCATTGTGGTATCACCGAAGGATGGTGGCCGGAGGCCAGAGGACGGGGAAATGAGAGAGAAGAGAGAAGAGTTTTAAAATATCTAAAATGTCCTTGCATTAAAATTTTAATTCAAAATTTGCCAAAATTATAAATTTCCTAATTTATCTATTGATTTGTAGTTGAGATTGCACCTCACGGTTACCACAAACTAATTAGTTCTCATTTGATTAGGCCCATATATATATATATATATATATATATATATATGTGTGTGTGTGTGTGTGTATATACTATATTATAAAGCATTTGACAAATACTCTTAAAAACCATTTTTTATGCATGAAGTACTATTTATTGATGCATATTACTTAAAATTCGAGGTTACAAGTAAATTATGCATAATTACAACTTATTAAAACTTCATGTTTGAATTCACGTAACTAACTGCAGATAAACATAATCAATTACAGGATAAACATATCATTTTAATTATAAAAATCTAAAATATAATTAGGATAATCATTGAGTTACACTTATAACAGAATACTTAATTATTATCCTAATAAAAATCATATTATTAAACTAAAAATAAATTACATCGTTATTAAACTTAAATTAAATTATAATAAAAATTTTGAATTAAAGAACGAAAAATTTTAAATAGTTTATTTGTTTTTTTTTCGGCAGTCACCATTAATTTATAACACATTTTCTTAGATTCTTTTATTTTCAAGGTACAATTTTAGTCCATTAAGTAAATATTTGGTACGTTCTTTTTATTAACTTTGTTTGATTGTTTAATGAGTTTCTAGAATCTTAATTATGAAAATATGATTAGATAATTTTGCTTTTATAATTTTAGAAGATTTATGTTCGGAAAATAGTAATGCTTAATTGTTTGGTTCTTTTTTTTTTTTTTTTTTGGAAAAATAGTAACGTCTAGTTGTTTGTTTTCTTTTAGAAATAGTAATGTCAATTTATTACCGTAAAAAATGTACTTTAAATTTTCACTATGAACAAACTATTTTGTGTTATATAAGATTTATGATCATTAGGATCAGTTTTATTTTTATTTAGATGTTGCTTATAATTATTTTATATTTTCACATAGAATATAAAATAATTTATTTATGAATTTAATAATAAAAAATTCAATAAATGACATAACTCAAGAAAATATATGACAACATTTAGGTTTCTGTACATGACCTTCAAAACGTCATGACCGACCCTGTGTTTAGGGGCTTTTTGGTTGGTTTTTGCATTAAGTTGTATGGATAAAATTGTCTGTGTAGATTAATCTATCTATATAGATTTGAAAGATTTTTGTTTGGAAAAGTTTTTTCATTATGGAATGAACATATTTTTTAATTTGAAAAAACATATTTGAAAAAAAAAACTTGGGTTTTGCATAAAGCCATCCCTATAAATTTATTGAATAAATCACTTTCTAAATTATTAAGCCACTAATAAACAGTTATATACATATCAAACTTAATAAGTTATGAGTTTTATTAAACTTATTGAATTGATTGCTAACCAACAGACGATTAGTCTGGATTGGTTAATTAAGAAAAAAAAATACTTAAGTTCATAAAATTGTTACATTTTATTACTAGAAACCTAAGTTGCTAATAATTATACAACTTTGAACAAAAATATCAAATAATATTTCTATATTTATGATCTATTTAAGTTTATTATTTGTAACAAATTTAAAAATATTTTTAGCATTTTCATGAAACAATAGTTTATGTGCTACAGAAAAAACCGATCATTACGGTCCAAAAATAATTATTACATTTATAATATATATATATATATATATATATATATATATAACACAATTATAAACAATGATATTTGTTTTAAATACACATGAAATTAAATTTATTATATAGCCTTTTGGCAATTCTTGAAGCTATGTTGTTAATGTTACTTCCTTTTAAAACACAAGTAATTCAAATGATATTTACATATACTTACCAATTTGATTTTCAAGAGATCACCCAAGAAATCTTTGATCTTGTTATTTCTTTTTTGCTTGAAAAAAAAACCTTTTTTACTCGTATACTCGGTAATATTATTGATGAAATTTTTTATCATACTTATTTATATCTTTTTTTGTTTAACGATGAAGCTTTTTTTCTTCATATACTCGGTAAACCATCGATCATTTGAAACGTGAAAGGGACTCCCAGTCATTAGTTATCCTGTCAATAATGTTGATGATACACCAAAATTGGGCATCATCTGCCCTGTAGATAACTCAATTACCGACAAAAAATCTTGGGCTAAAAAAGAAAGCGACAAGGTAAAAACTATGTTAAAGAGTGTTCGTGCAATATGAACCTTCTGGAGGACATTTTTCGGATAAAGATCACCAGGGCTAACAAGCTTGATGCTCGTAGGAATGTTGGCCAAAAGCTTGAAATCCTTAACATCACCCCCTAGTCTCTATTGTGCTTTATGGGATCTGGTATCTCTCGATTATATGATATTTTGACATAAGTAATGTATAAATTTATAGCTTCCTAATGCTTTCGAGGTTTTTGTGCTAAACACTTAACACGAGACATGAATGTCATACCTTATAGAGCTCTTCAAATTTATGAACTATGATTTCTTGCAAATACTTTCAATAAGGCAAGGATTCAAGATCTCTAAGGGGCTGTTTGGTTCATGGATTTGGATGGAATTGAAAGGAATTGGAATGGCCAAATCCTTTGACCAAATTCCAAATACAATGTTTGGTTCATGGAATAAAATTGATGGAATCCTTTCAATTTCAATAAATTCCTTCACTCAYGRATTTTACATTCCATGRCAATACCCTYGGATTTYAATTCCATTCCGACAAATTCCTTCCCTAATCCAAATTCATTCAACGTTGCGTCTACCATCTCATCTAATTGATCTCTAGTTCGATCTCCATCTGGTACGCGCTCTCTCTCTCTCTCTCTCTCTCTCTCTCTCTCTCGTATCCATCTATACGAGATCGATAGACAACATATGTAATCAAGGAATCGATTCAAGATAACTATCTATCGATATCACTAGTCCAATTCCGTTATTCAAAAATCATAAAAAGGTCATTTGTTGATATTTAATTCCGATTCCAAAGTAAAATTCCGTGAACCAAACAAAAAAAATCCAATCCGTTAAAAATTCCATTCCAATTCCATGCAACCAAACGCAATCACAAGGCATGGTCAAATTCCATCAAATTCTATTCCATTCCCTCAAAGTCAAATTCATTTGATGAATTCCAATTCCATCGAATTCCATTTTATGAACCAAACGCCCCCTAAGAAATCTTGTGCGTGTAAAAAGGAAAAATTAAGTTTAAAAGGGGTATTTATACCCTAAAACTCGAAAAGATCATCATGAAATCACGTCGCATAGATGGTCGACACATGTCATTGCGGTTCGATCGATATCTCAAAAGAATGACACACAACGTCAAGCACGTGCACATCCCTTCCGTCACCAAAACTGGTGATACAGCTTTCTGAAGACTCTGATTTGGTTTCTTCCCAACTGATCTAGATACTCCAAATTGACATGTGTCAAAACCAATTTTTGGCATGAGATTAGAAAATCAAAAAGTTGAGTTTGAAATTCAAATCTCACGTGGCAAACTGTTTGGGTAAAAAACCACCTATGACCGACGTAGGAAATTTCCATGACAACACCCTTAGTCGTTCACTACTAGAAATTTGACTATTTCAGGAGGAAAAATCTGCCTGAAAAATTAGTGCCGAGTTTCCGGCGAACATCAAAAAAGTTGACTTCCATTGACTTTCGCTGGAAATTCACCACTAATTATTTGAAAAAAATAATAATTTATATTCCAACCTTATTTCTGGCTAATTTCCAGCAGATTATACAAATTAAATATTTGAGCAATTATTAACTCTAATTACAATAAATTACCGGCGGACTTTCTTCGACGGATTTTTGATTAATTTTTTAAGATTGACGTCCACCAGAATATAATTAAAGATTAAATTTTATTATTTTAAATTACCGGCGGATGCCGGTGGCCACCGGTAGTTTAAAATAGTAGTATCTTCAAGGGTTTTTTTTTAAATATTACTATTTTCCAGCGGTTTTCCAGCAGATTCCCGGCAGATATTTGAAATTTTATTTTTTTTCCGTTTTTCATACTTTAAGTTTTATATATATGTAAAATATTACATATATTCCACATGGTATGTATAGTGAATAATAATTCTCTTATCGAGTCCAACATACACACATACAAGTATGCAATATACAAACACAAAATTCAATATCATTGTTATTATTGGACTTTAATAACTCTTAAAAAAGCCGTATTTGCTTTTAATGGGTCTTAGTTGAGGCCAAAACACACCACATACTCATATGCAATACATGTCTTCTCACAAACACGCATTGGGCTTTAATGGTTCTTATTAAGTTTTTAATGGATCTATTGGGCTTTAATGGTTCTTATTGAGTTTTTAATGGATCTATTGGGCTTTATTTGATCGAATTAGGCTTTAATGAATGCTAGTTGAGCTTTAATGGTTCTATTGGACTTTAATGATTCTTATTGAGTTTTTACTGGATCCATTAGTCATTAATGGATCTATGAAATTTATTTGGTCGTATTGGGCTGTTATGGATATATCAGGTTTTATTTGATCGTATTGGACTTCAATGGATCTATTGGGCTTTAAAGGAGGTTAGTTGGGCTTTAACGTTTCTATTGAGCTTTAATGGACCTTTTGGGATTTAATGGATATATTGGGCTTTATTTGGTCGTATTGGGATTTAATTGATCTATTGGGCTTTCAGAGCATGGTGCTCGCCTGGTAGGACCTAAAACTCATCATTTTAGTAGCTTGATTTTTAATATGTTACAATTAACACTTGTTTGTATTACTTGATCTTTGTAGACACAAACAAAGCGTGCCACTAACTGTTATGGAATTATTCGATTATACACAAAAGAAGAGGTCGAGTGGAGAGGCCGCATCTTCGGTTTCTGGGGGGTACGTGACCTCTAAGTGTATCCAAGTCATGGTAAGTATTTATCTATTTTAACGTTTATAAATGGGTACGTATTATATATCTAGTTTGGCTTGCCATTAGTTGTTGGACAAACGTTCGAGTCATTTAAATTAAAATCTAAGTGTGTGTGTGTGTCTATGTGTGTGTATATATATAAATATATGTGTATATTCAAGGGAGAACTAATTAATTTATGGTAACCGTGAGATCCAATGTGAACCATTCGTTTGAGATATTTAAGTATATTTCTTAAATAAGCTAAAAGGGCAATATAGTAATTTTATTTTTGACAACTGATCAAAATATTTAATTAAATTTTTTAGAAGGAAATATTTATTAAAATTAGTTACCTAGTATACATCGTATTTTAAAGATGTATGTGAATCAAAGTGTATCATAGTGATAACATTCACAATATTTCACGTGTATCACAATGTATTTTCTTTGTTTTATGAAATGTATCATAGTGTGCATTTTTGTTATTTTTATTGTTTTACAAAAGATATCATATTGTGCATCTTGTATGTATATCTGAGTATCACAATGAATATCGTTAGTAGGTATCACAATGTGTATCTTATGTTCACATAAGGTTCATATGAATAAGGTTCGTCGAATAAAATTCGTCGGAGAGATGAGAGGGGATATTTATAAAATCTTTAAAATGCCATTAATTAATATTAAACTTGATGATGCTTATTTAATATTAAATCTTATGTCTCTTTTCCTTTGATGATACTTATCAATTTAGTTTATAATTCATATTAAATATTATAATGTTTTCTTTATTTTAYAGGAAATTGATGCCTTAAGGACCCAACTTAGAGATTTACAGGAAGAACACGAGCGTCGACGGACGGAGGAGGAGCTTCGACGGGTAGAGGAGTTCTGGCGGGCGGATAAGGAGCAACGGCGGGCAGAGGAGGAGGAGCATCGGCGGGTGTTGGATGAAAGACGGAAGAAACAATATGAAGAGATGACTGCTTTGGTCAAGATGCTAAATCAATCTCAGCAGTTCCCGCTACCACAGTAATGAATATCTGTTTGCTTTGAAACAATTTAGTTTTTGTTTCGAAAAATTGTATGCTACTTTGGTCGGGATATCTTGTATTGGACATTTCTTATTTTTTTTAGTTTAGTATATGATGTTTAGCCGCATTTCTTGTTTTTAGCATTTTTTTTTTTAAATATTTAAAGGATTTACAAGTTTTAAATACGAGTTTTATAGGTTTTAAATGTTTACCGGAAACCTATTTTCTGGAGCTGGGTGGTTTTCCGATGGATTACCAACGGATAAATCCGCCGAAAATATTTAAAAATAAAAATAATATTTTTAAAATAAAATTAAATTTCCGGCAGAGACATCACCGGAGGATTTCCAGCGGGCACTTCCACCGTTAATTTAATTGAAACTTTTTAATCTTTTTAATAATTTCTTATTTTAATTAAGATTTTTTTAAATAAACTAAAAAAGGTGACTAATTTCTGGCGGCCATTTTCCGCCGAAAACCAAGAATCTGTCGGTAAATCTATCGGGAAAAAAATCACTGGTGCCTCATTTTCCGACGGCTACATTTGTCGAAAATCATTTCCGGTGGATTTGGCTGTCGGAAAAGTTGACCAATTTGGTAGTGGTTGATCATCAAGATATCTTCAACAATCAAACGACGATGGTCGACATCAGCGACGGTGATTCCTAGACTAGCCCTAATGTTGGTCTTGGATTATTACTGACATATATTTTTCTTCGACAACCGTTATCTTCTGTTATGTAGTGCAGGTCGTATCACACAATCAATGATGATCTATCTCATCAATTCACCGAAGATAACTGACGGACCAGAGTAAATATTCATCATTATGATGCAACTGTTGATCCAGTAAGATCATTTATGTACAACCGCTATCAAACCGTTACTCAAGATGCTATAAAAAGACCGAGATCATTCAGGCAAAGGGCAACTGATTATAGTGGAATACAATCTGATCGTTGAGAGTTCTTAATAATACAACCTATTGCACGAAGAACAAGTTGCAAGACGATTCAAGACACGTTACTGCTATTTTCTTAGTTTTCACATGACACGTCGTGGTTTTCCATAACGAATCCTTATAATATTTGTTAATAATGATGAGTGACGACGTCCTTGTTTGATGTCCATAGTCCACCGACAACCTCTTATGTCCTGCAGTTTTTACCCTCAATAGGGTTTTAAATATCATCAAATCTCTTGTCTTGTTTACTTTCTTGCGTTGATTGTCTTGTTTGCTTTGAATGATAATTTTTTAGTTTGAGTAGTTTCACAATCCAAGCCTTAAATTATACGTGTTCAATTTTCTGCATAAACAATGATGAATATAAAACAATTTTGAATAAAACTTTATAAAATCAGTGACGGATGTCACAATCCTTCACTGAATTCATAATTTTTTTATTTAAAAAAAAATCATTCTTCCAACCAATATAATAAAAGAATAAAAACTGAATTTAATAAAATCATTAGGGGGATCCTCAGAACATTTATATACATTAATATAAAAGATTGTATTTAATAAATTAATAAAAATTTACTTTATTATAATGAATTAATAAATAGATAATTTCATATTAAATTATAGTAAATAATATATTAACTGTAGTTTGTTGTTATTTAATTGAAGTATAACTTTTTATGATAATGTTAATGTATCACTTAAAAACCATCATATTGAATGGTAATTTTTACATAATTTCCAAAGTTGACTTGTTACTTTAGAATTGTGTTGAAAATTATATTGTATTAATGGTGTTATAGGTTGGTATTTGGTAATGATCATAATTAACCAATTTGGGAAAACAAGATGATGGGCAAAAGTAAATCATATCAATCAATAAGAAAATCTCAACGATCATTTCAGTTATGGCTTAATCTGGAAATCAGAAGCTTATTTGGACAACTTGAGAAGGACACTTGTCTACATTCAACCAAACTTTTTACTTAAATACCCTTATTTTAACAAACAATCTGAAGCAATCTATCTGTTAGCAACTCGACCAGATATAGCCTTTTCTGTTCATTGTCTAAGTCAGTTTATGCATGCACCTAGACAATCACATTTAAATCTTGCACTAAGGATTCTCAGGTATCTCAAGCTCTCTCCTGGAAAAGGAATAAGCCTTACAAGGTCAGATATTTTTTTCATAACCTAACTGCTTTCGTAGACGCTGACTGGGGTAAGTGTCTCTTATCTAGAAAATCTGTTACTGGCTTTTGTTTATTTCTTGGAAACTCTTTAATATCCTGGAAAAGCAAGAAACAGAGCACTGTCTCACGCTCCTCAGCTGAGTCTGAATACAAAGCAATGGCAGCTGTGTCATGTGAAATTGTCTGGATTCTCAAAATTTTATCTGATTTAGATATAAACAATCTGTTACCTGTCAATTTATTCTGTGACAATAAATCTGCCATACAAATTGCTAATAATCCTGTCTTTCATGAAAGAACAAAACACATTGAGATTGATATCCACTGTATTAGAGAAAAAATTAGTAGAGGAGTTATTAAAATTGTAAAGATTCCCTCTTCCGAACAAACTGCAGATGTTTTAACCAAGGCTCTTAGTATCAATCATCACAATTATATGTGCACAAAATTAAAAATGATTGATCTCTTTAAAAGTCAAGATTGAGGGTGGGTGTTAAAATGTATGTATTATCCAATCTTGACTTGTCTGACTTTACTTTGAATGTACCTTGTTTGTCAATATGTTAACAGAGTTGGGCAGATAATTCAAATATTAAAAGAATGAGTGTTGACATAAAGAACAAGGACTGCGCCTCACTTTCTACAATAGATGAAGGTTAGCGGAGCAATTGTCTACAGAGTTGATGGGGCAAAGCTGTACAAAACAAAAGAAAGAAAAGTGAAGCCGTCTCGTCTCATACGATTCATTTCTTCTTAGCTCAAAACTAATTAGGTTTTCTCTCAAATAACTCTCTTACCTGAGTTTGAAGATCTCGACTTATTCTTCATATTTACACARATTAAGAAAAGAATAGTTATAGATGCGTACCTTTGGCTTTGATACCATGTTAAACATATTGAATTCAAATATTTGATGTTTATTGAGTTTAACGTAAGTAATACAGAACCATAACAAGAACAGAAATATAACTACAAATCTAAAATACTGTTGATAATATGAACAGATGAACAGAAATACTAACAGTGATATGAAAATCGTATGAAGAGATGAAGAATAAGTCGAGATCTTCAAACTTAGGTAAGAGAGTTATTTGAGAGAAAACCTAATTAGTTTTGAGCTAAGAAGAAATGAATCGTATGAGACGAGACGACTTCACTTTTCTTTATATATCTTTTGTTTTGTACAGCTTTGCCCCTTCAACTCTGTAGACAATTGCTCCGCTAACCTTCATCTATTGTAGAAAGTGAGGCGCAGTCCTTGTTCTTTATGTCAACACTCATTCTTTTAATATTTGCATTATCTGACCAACTCTGTTAACATATTGACAAACAAGGTACATTCAAAGTAAAGTCAGACAAATGAAGATCGGATAATACATACAATTTAACAAAAAAGACACTACAAGTCAGGCTTTTTGCGACGACAACTTTGTCGCTAAAGATAGAAATTCGTCGCTATAACTCAACTGCGACGACTCTTGCCGCTGTTAGGTTCGTCGCTATTCACTTATGGCTGTAGGTAACCTACTGCCCCAACATTCGTGGCCAAAGATTAAAAAATTACATTTTTCATATTTTTTTAACTACTGCAACAACATGTCATCGCTATAAATAAAAAATTAAATTTTTTGTTTTCTACGTACTACGACGAAAGTCGTCATTATATGGAACAATTAGGAACTTATTCAAAAGAAATAATTATTACGTTTTTTAATTTAATTTTATTTATTTATATCATCTGTTATAATCAATTGATTTGGTATTAAATAACTAAAAATGAACTTAAACCAACAAAACTCGACCTCAAGTCGCCTTAACTATTAACAAAATAAAACAAATTACAAACTTACGGTGAATTGATATACGCTTGAGGACAAGTCGTCAAGACCACCACAGACGTGACAAACCCATGACTACTGGGGACGAGGGCGGATGTGATAGTCGTTGGGGATGAAGGAGGGATGACAGTTATGAAGAAGAAGTGCGATTGGAACCGGTTTCTAGAAAGGAAATATAATTTCGAGAAGCGGTGAATTTCGAGTGTGACTGAATTTCGGGAAGTAAAATTAGCTTACCAAAGGGTCTTTGGCCTAACGGTATCGTAGTCTTTGGCCTTCTAGGAGGTCAGAGGTTCAAACCTTATAAGTGAGGAGGGTGCGTGAGTTTATTTGTTGCATTTATCGTATATAAATATTATATACATCAAAAAAAAAAAAAAGTAAAATTAGCCTTTTTGTTTATAGAATAATATATTTCTACCCTATTATAAGGACATGTCGTTACTTAGGCTAAAATGAAAAATATGAAAAAGAAAACTTATTTCTAAAAGAACTAATTCAACCTTATTGCCGCAACATGTCGTTGCTTTAGATTAAAAACACTTTTTTCCCAACTTCTATTTAATAACATAAAGGTTTTTTAATTTGAAAAATAATTGATTTTAGTTGTTGCGAGAATATGTTGTTTTCAATCTTATAAAAAGATTGATATGTGAAATTGTTTACAATTTTATAAAAATTGAAAACAAGTGGAATATACAATTCACACGCCAATCTTTTTATAAGATAGAAAACAATTTCATAAGTTGAAATTGGTTACTTTCCCATCCTCTTAATCTGAAAAGATTATACAAGTGAATTTGAAAAGATCTGCTTACAATTTTATGAATTGACGGCTCTCGCTGAAAATTTCATTCATTATAATGTATGATGCTAATGATTCTCATTTCATCATAAGGGAGAGTATGTTATGATGAATGAAATAACCGATTCTGAATGATAAAAGGGGAGTATGATATATAGATCAAAGAAGAGTATGATATAAAGATCGAAAACTGGCAAAAGACTCAAAGAAGTGTGACTGAAGATTATTCCTGTGCTACAATGTTTGAGAGATGTTGAATGTAAAGATCATCTTTATAAGAGTTTACTGATATAGATTTTTCAAAAAGGGAAAATGTTAATTTTGGGGAGAATGTTTGTGAATTTTTAGCTGAAGAAATTCTTTAATGGGAAGAATGTTTGTGGACGTTTATCGGAAGAAATTCGTTGAAGATCATTTTCTGAAGATTATTGTTGAAGACTGTTATTGTTATTGTTCTTCATTGTAAAATGAGAAGATCGTTTTTGTTCTACATTTGAGGGGGAGAATGTTGGAAGATTTTCTCAAACAAAAAATTATTTGAAGATCTTAAAGCGAAGAATGTTAGAAGATTGTTTTGAAGATTTCAAGAAGTCATAAAGAGCTTAAAGCGTCAAAGTTCAAAAGAGATTCAAAGAGCATAAATTCTTTCAAGCCTGAATACAAAGGGGGAGAATGTTAGGATTGAATTTTAGTGATAAATTGTATTCGTCTTGAAAGTCTATAATTGTAATATTAGCATGTTTGACTTTGACTAGGAGCTTATAATGTTTGACCCTATATATAGTTTGTCTTCTAGTGATTTGTAGGTACTGAGCTCATTTGTAATACTTACGTACATTGAGAGTAAATATAGAAGCTATGACTGTTTGACTATTTCTCTCAATTCCTTCTCTATGTGTTCTTGATGATTATATGAGTTTGCCATTAATTCATAGAGATAATTGAAGATTGGTCGTATTGTGGGACACACAATATACTACAACTGTTATGAAGGGTATAAAACCCAGTTGTGGCTCTAAGTGACTTAGAACAATGTGTTTTAGGGTTGTTTAGTGTGTACTTGGGATCATAGCTGCTCTTTTGTAAAATTCATATAAAATAGATGGATGATCTAAATTATATGATTCGAAAACTAGTAGACTTAAATGATAATATACTACAACTTTTATTTAGACAATATAATATGTACTGGTTTCCAAGTAGGATAAAAATGCTTGAAAGTAAGAAGGACGAAAGCTGTTGGATCGAAAGTGCACAAGGCTAAGTGTTACGTTTGAGTTCTCAATTCGTATCCGGCTGTCCTTCTTAAAGTCTACATTGTTTAATTATATTTAAGATCTAAGTAACCTTATTAGAATAATTATGTTATGGTTTTTATGCCTTGCAAATAATAATTCGTTTATGTATTCATTAGGCACGTAGGTAAGTTAAACTTGATTGTGAATTCTGTTTAATCCTGCGTTAATTTATCAAATTTGGTTAAGGTACGGATATCCTACCTCAGATGACATGGGGATAGACATTTGTATAAAGTTTCCTAATCCGAATACATTGGTTCCAAATTCTCATTGTGCACATCAAATGCAATTGAGCTTTTGTTTCCTTTCGAAATATGATGTACAATCTTATTTAGAATATGAATCATTTTGATCACTTGACTTTTTATATTGAATTTATGGTGAATCATTTTATTATAGACTCAATATTGGGGGCACCGGTATTGAGATGTTTCCATGGTGGCTAAAACGATCATGACGTCCTCACTTATATGATCTAGCAAGGATGTGAAGGGTTTCTAGCTTCACTACATGACCCTGAAAAGGTATGCCTTGAACTTGAAGATATTCTTGTTAACCGATTTCATGATGTATTTCTAGATGAACTTCCAGGACTTCCTCCGAAAAGGGAAGTTGAATTTACAATTGATCTTGTCCCGGGAGCCGCTCCTATCTCAAAAGTTCCATATGGTATGGCTCCAAACGAAATGAAAGAACTTAAGGAGCAACTTGAGGACCTCTCTAACCAGGGTCTTATTTTACCCAATGTATTTTCATGGGTTGCACCGGTCCTAATCATTAAAAAGAAAGATGAATTGATGTTGTTGTGTATTGACTCTCGTGAACTAAATCGGGTCCCGATATGTAATAAATACCCTATACCCCGTATTGACAATCTCTTTGATCAACTTAAAGGAGCAAAATATTTTTCTAAGATCCACTTAAGGTTTGGATATCATCAACTTCGAATCAGAGATCAAGATATTCCTAAGACCACATTCCGTACTCGATATAGTCATTACAAATATATTGTTATATCATTCGGGTTAACTAATGCTCCAACAATCTTTATGGATCTTATGAATCGGGCTTTCAATATTATTTGGACTACTTCATTATCGCTTTTATTGACGATATTCTCATATATTCAAAGTCGAAAGAAGATCACGAAACTCATTTGCGTATTACTTTAGAAACTCTTCAAAATAAGAAATTCTACGCAAAGTTTTTTAAATGTGAATACTGATTGCAACAAGTGGCATTTTTGGGCCACATTATATCCGACGAAGGCATTAAAGTTGATCCTGCAAAAGTTGAGACTATCACTAATTGGCCAAAACCAACAAATGTTTCAGAAGTAGGAAGTTTCCTAGGTCTGGCAGGTTACTATCGACGGTTTGTTGAAAACTTTTCCCATATCGCCGCTCCCTATGACTAAACTTTTTCGAAAATAAGTTAAATTTGTTTGGGGTGAACAACAGAAAAAGAGTTTTGAAGAACTGAGAAAAAGATTAATTACATCGCCTGTTCTTGCATTGTCATCTGGGTCAGTAGATTTTCAGGTTTATAGTGATGTTTCTAAAAGTGGTCTTGATTGTGTTTTAATACAGCACGACAAAGTGATTGTGTATGCCTCTCGCCAGCTCAAACCTTATGAAGTATACTACCCTACTCATGATCTTGAGTTGGCAGCAGTCATTTTTGCACTCAAAATATGGTGTCACTATCTGTATGGAGACACTTGTGATATCTTTGCCAATCGCAAAAGCTTAATGTACATCTTTACGCAAAAAGAGTTGAATATGCATTTGGCGGCTCGACCTTCTTAAGGACTATGACCTCCAAATTTAATATCATCCACGGAAAGCCAATGTAGCAGCCGATGCCTTAGTCGTAAAAGCATCGGTAACATATCGTCTTTAACCGTTCAGTCCCATATTGCTTCAGATCTGGAATGTATGGTATTACTTTGTGTTATCGTGGTAGAGATGAAGTTTTGGCTAGTCTCATAGTTGAACCAACTCTTGTATCTGGAATCAAAGAGGCTCAATAAGATGATGGAGAACTTTGGCTATCTTACAAAAGGCTAAAAATGATTCACAGTCCAATTTTCGAGTTGATGATAAAGGTATTATCTGGTTTTGTAATCGACTTTGTATTCCCAAAAATCCTGAACTCAAAGAAGAAGTTCTGACTGAAGACCATAATTCATTGTTCTAGATTCATCTCGGATCAACTATGATGTACCAAGATTTAAAACAGTACTTTTGGTGGAACGATATGAAACGAGATATAGCATAATACGTGGCAAAATATCTTACTTGCCAGAAAATGAAAATTGAACATCAGTGGGCTAACAGTTTGTTACAACCATTAGAGATACCGGTTTGGAAATGGGAGCATATCTCTATGGATTTTGTGATAGGACTATCGAAAACCCAAAGAAGACACAATGCTATATGGGTAGTAGTTGACCTTTTGACAAAATCGGCTCATTTCCTACCTATACAGGAGACGTACCCTGTTAGTAAATTGTCCGATCTATTCCAGCAGGAAATCATGAGATTAAATGGCACACTAGTTTCTATCACATTGGACCGAGATCTGCAATTTACTTCTCGATTCTTGAAAAGTCTTCACCAGGATTGGGGTATGCGATTGACTATGAGTTCAACTTTTCATCCACAAACAGATGGTTAGATTGAATAAACTATTCAAACTCTAGAAAGTATGTTACGGGCTTGTGCTCTTGAGTGGTCTGGTGGTTGGGACGAGTCTCTATATCTTGTGGAGTTCATGTATAACAATAGTTGGCAAGCCAATATCGGCATGGCCCTATACGAAGATTTATACGGTAGGAGATGTAGAACACCGATTTGTTGGAATGAAATGGGGAACAAGCTATCGAAGAACCCGAACTTTTCCGGATTACTACCGAACATGTCGAGATCGGAAGACAAAAAATGAGAGAGGCTTAATCTCGGTAGAAAAGTTACGTTGAAAAACATCAGAAACATTTAGAGTTCCAAATGGGTGATCACTTCTTCCTAAAAGTTTCACCATTACAAGGTATTCACATATTTGGAATCAAAGGTAAACTCAGTCCAAGATATATTGGAACCTTCGAAATACTTCAGCGAGTAGGAGAGGTGGCGTATCGCCTAGTCTTACCTTCTCAACTATCACATATCCACAACGTTTTTCATATTTCGTCGCTCCATGGATATCATTAAAACCCTCTTCACGTGATTAATTATCCATTAGACAAACTTGAAAAAGATCTCGTATATTAAAAAACCAGAGGCGATAATTAGTCGAGAAAAAAGACCAATGCGACGAAGAACAATACCGTTCATGAAAGTCTTATGACGAAATCATTCCGAGTGGTAAGCCACATGGGAAATAGAGGAATCTCTAGAAAAAAGAGTACCCTTATCTCTTCGAGTCAAGTAAGTCATTTAACCCTATATAAATTTTGAGGACGAAATGTTATTTTTAGGAGGGTATGATTATAATATCTATATTCTGTTAACTCGTACAACCAACTTGTAACTTGGACTAGTTTTGTGACAAAAGGCCATACAAGGGGTCACACATGTACGAAATGAAACTTAACTTAACTTAAAATGCTAATTTTATATCATGTAGGACATAAAGTTGAAAATCTAGACTTGAAAGGTTAAAACCGCCAAATGGTTAAATTTTATATATAAAAGAAAAAGAGATAAATATATATATATATATATATATATATATATATAGGGGAGCGATCAAATGAAAACCATTCAATTTGTAAAAACCGTAAAAACTTAATTCAACCAATCATAATTTTTCATTTTGTTTATTTTTTTGTAATTATGAGATGTTGATTAATCATTTTTATTGTGGAAGGTGTTAATCATGGATATTATCATCTTCATTATTTTAATTTTAGAGAAATACATGAAACAGTTTCATTAAATACTATATGAAACAATTTCATAACCATATATGAAACAAATTTCATCAAAAAAAAGTATTATATAAAACAATTTCACAAGATTAAACAATTTCATGAAAAAATATGAAATCGACAGATAAGGGTGGTTTTTACGGTTTATACAAATTGGAGCGGTTTTCATTTGATCGCTCCTATATATATATATATATATATATATATATATATATACATCATATGCATCGTCTCCTTCACTTTTTATCACCCCTCATTTTCTTTTCTTACTCTCTCTAAAAATTCTCTCAATTTACTAAGAGAATCGAGATAACAATTATATATTTGCAATCCACTTTCCGAACCCTTCTTAAAGGTATAAATTTATTTCATTTTTATTAGGATGTTTATGTTAGGATTTTTAAGGTTAGTTTATGATTGTGTATATGATTTATATATGAATTATATTTACAAATTATGATTAAATACAAGTTTTGAAATGATTGAATTAGCTAAAATGATGTAGAAAGAAAAAGGGTAAATTATGGTTCAATATAGTTAGATTGGGTATATAAGATTAACCGCACACTAAATATTTGGTTAAATGTCTAAAAGAGCAAAATTGTATGATCAATCTTAGAATTATAATCATTAAGCTTCTTTGTGGTGTTTAGTATGTTATGGTATGTTTAGAACATTTAAATGTTACAAACCATTGAAGTTGGGATCATAAAAATGAGTTGGGTAAAATATGGAAATCGGAATTTCGGACAACTTCAAGTCCAATTGTGAAGGGTCTAATTCCCAGTTGTAGGTAGAAAGCCCTTAATATATACTACAACTGTTATGAAGGGTCTAATCTTCACTTATAGCTCTAAGTAACTCAAAACAGTGTGTTTTTAGGGCTGTTCACTGTGTACTAGGGATCATAGTTGTTGTTTTATAAAATTCATATAAAATAGATGGATGATCAAATGAGATGATTGCACAACTAGTAGACTCACATGATACCATACTACAACTTTCATTTAGACAATATAATCTGGATTGGTCTTTAAGCAGGGTAAAAATGCTTAAAACGAAGAGGGACGTAAGTTGTTGGATCGAAAGTGCATAAGGCTAAGGGGTTGTTTACCAAATGCTTACTCGAGTAAACACTTACCAAGTCACAATATCTTTCCGGAGGAATATGGTAAAGACCAAGAATCTACTCGGTAAGAGCGAAAGCAAGGACTGGGGGTCTTACTCGACAAGTGACGGCGACAACTCTTACTATAATTAGCACTAATCGGGTAAATTATTACATAAGATGTCATTTTGGTGGATTAAATCTTACCTGACAAGTAAACAATAGTGTTGAATTTTACCGTTAGACACTTACCGGGTAAGTGTTTAGGTAAAAGACCCCTAAGTGTTACCTTTGAGTTCTCAATTCGTATATGGCTGTCCTTCTTGAAGTCTACGTTGTTTAAGTAAATTTAAGATCTAAGTAACCTTATTAGAATAATTATGTTATGATTTTTATGTCTTGCAAGTAATAATCCGCTTATGCATTCGTTAGGCATGTGGGCAAGTCAAACTTGATCGTGAATTCCGTTTGATCCTGCGTTATTTATCAAATTCGGTTAAGGTACGGATATCCTACCTCATTTGACACGGGGATAGCCATTTGCATAATGCTTCGTAATTCGAATACATTGGTTCCAAATTCTCGTTGTGCTCATGAAATGCTATTGAGCTTTTGTTTCCCTTCGAAATATGATGTACATTCTTATTTGGAACATGGATCATTTTGATCACTTGACTTGTTATATTGCATCTATTGTGAATCATTTTACTATAGACTCAATATTGGGGGCACCGGTATTAAGATGTTTCCATGATGGCTAAAACGATCATGGAGTCCTCACTTATATAATCCTCAAAGGTGGGCTTGATTATGTACCGGTCGAATAAAGGGCGTATGGATCAATCATAGAAACCGTTATCGTATAATAAATTGTGGTCGTGGTTAAATCCATGGAGAGAATTGTTGTGTTGTGCTCACACCCCTTTCCCCACTAATACCCGAACAGACTGATCATCTTTTGGGAACAAGGCGTCCTCGTGATGTGGTTTGGTCTTCGGACCCTTGTCATGCTTTCGGGGCATTTTGACTTTCTTTTGGATTATCACTTAACGTTATAAATTGCTTTTGAACTTGTTATCTCATATTTATTATTTATTATTATTATCCGTTTACTGAGTATTATGTTCAGCCTAGATTTCTTGTTCTCGCCAGGTACATGACTTAGCAGAAATTTTGGGATGAGAGCTACGGAGATGACAATACTAAAGATAACCTATTATGACATATTTTTGTTAAGTTTTGATGACTATTGTAGATATACTGGTATTTCATGACCGTATTAGAGGCGAGTTATCTCCGTTTGTGTTTAAGTAATTATCTTTTAGTAAATTATATTAGCTGCTTTGTTTTATATAATGCGTTGAATTGTAATTTTTGTTTAAAACCAATTGTGGCATCTCCCGTCTTTAGCCATGCGGGAACGGGGTGTTACAACAGGTGAGCAATCAAGAGTTTTGAACATTAAGTTCCTTCAATCCTTTGCTTATTGTATAACTTCTAAATGACGTTATTGCATAAATAAGATATCTTTATATTGTAAATAATAAATATAAAATAGAAATAATAATAAAAGGTACAAATGTTGAATTAATCTATATTAAGATCCAATTAACACATCAAATTGAATTACAGAATTATACTTGATAAACAGATTTACGTACCTTATGGAATAGACGAATTCAGATTCTGGTTAGTGCTCTGTTCTTCATCCATGCTTTTCCAAGATACACCTTTATGTCCTCACCGATTTAATGGCAACANCTGTTCTTCATCCATGCTTTTCCAAGATACACCTTTATGTCCTCACCGATTTGATGGCAGCCGGTAATTCAGAGGATCGCATATTGTGTTCTTGAGAGAGATAGATGAAATGGCGCATAA
>NC_037529.1:16159299-16164726 GCF_001531365.2 Cynara cardunculus var. scolymus
TATGCATATATGAATCATATGGTATTATATAAATCATGGATCATTATCTTCAATTGATCTTGTTCATTAAGATGAGCATATATATATATATATATATATGCTACAATCTCCCACTGAACAAGACAGTAAATTGATGATAACTATCCACTGAATTGTGCACTTGATTTATATAATCCCAAAATTGCATTACTGTATAATATATATTGAGATTGCATTAGGGATCAAGGAAGTTCATGTATYAGTTGAACTGAGCAGACTTCCAGGGTCACACAAATGCAGTTTCAATAACATATGCATACATGTTTGTATCCTGCATCCTAAACAATCATAGTATAAAGGATTTATTCAACCAACATTTCATTTATACATTAATTTTATTCAAACAACCAGTATTACATAAGTAGTAGATAAACAAGTATGTACTAAATGAATATGATTCATAATGAATTGTATTTAGTGATCCTTTCACAGTGACTTTCAGTTGCTGAGCAGATTTCTCATTCCCAAAGCTTTAACGTGCTTCTTGAAGAGTTCCATAGAAAGTGCCTTTGTAAAGGGGTCTACCAGTTGATCTTTAGTTCCTATCTTCAAAACCTCAATTTCTTTGTCTCTCACATTTTCCCTTACTACAAAGTACTTAACATCTATGTTTCTTGACCCACTACTTCTTTTGTTATTTTTAGCAAAGAACACAGCAGCAACGTTGTCACAATATACTATTAATGGTTTTTGTATTGAATCTATAATCTTTAATCCATCAATGAAGTTCTTAAGCCAAATAGCATGAGATGTTGCATCATATATAGCTATATATTCTGCTTGAAATGTAGAGGTGGCAGTTAAAGACTGCTTACTTGCTTTCCATGAGACTGCACCTCCAGCCAACATGAAGATGTAACCAGAAGTAGATTTAAGATCATCATGATCTTATTTGTATGAGGCATCTGTATGACATTCTACCTCTAGTTCTTTATCAAATCCTTCATAAGTCAACATATGATTCATAGTTCCTTTGAAATATCTCAACACTTTCTTTCCTGCAACCCAATGTGCATGACCTGTATTAGATTGAAATCTAGACAACATGTTTTCTGCAAATGCTATATCTGGTCTGGTGCACACTTGTGCATACATCAGGCTTCCAACTAGCCTTGCGTAGGGTATTCTCTCCATTTCATTTCTTTCCAGAGTATTTGTAGGACATTGCCCCTTATGTAGTTTATCACCCTTTGAAATTGGGCATCACCTCTTTTACAGTTTTCCATCCCAAATCTCCTTAATACCCTTTCAATGTAGTTCTTTTGAGACAATCCCAGGGTTCTTAACTGTCTATCCCTAATTATCTCAATTCCAAGCACATAGCTTGCCTCATCCATATCTTTCATATCAAAACTCTTCATGAGGAAAGCTTTTGTGGATTGTAGCATACTTTTACTGTTTGTTKCCAGTAATATGTCATCCACATATAGTATAAGGAATATGAAGTCACTCCCACTGAACTTTAAGTAAATGCATTCATCCAACTTATTTTCCTCAAAACCAAAGTTATTCATTATAGTGTCAAACTTTTTATACCATTGTCTAGATGCCTGTTTTAGGCCATAGATGGATTTGTTCAGTTTACAAACTTGATTTTCATTTAATGCAAATCCCTCTGGTTGAATCATATGGATTTCTTCTTCCAAATCTCCATTTAAGAAGGCTGTATTTACATCCATTTGATGTAATTCTAAGTCAAAATATGCTACTATGGCCATTATCACTCTGAATGCATCCTTTGTAGAGACAAGTGAAAAGGTTTCATTATAATTGATGCATTCTCTTTGATTGTAGCCTTTGGCCACTAATCTAGCCTTATAACTATCAATCTTTCCTTTTGCATCTCTTTTGGTTTTAAATACCCACTTACAGCCTATAGGTTTAATAAGGTCTGATTTTTCAACCAGGTCCCATACCTTATTGTTTGACATGCTAGCCAACTCATCTTCCATGGCCTTCATCCATTTATCCTTATTTGGTGATTCCATGGCTTCCTTAAAACTCATAGGATCATCATTTTCTCCTAAATTAATGTCTAATTCTGTCATATAGACATGATAATCATCAGGTATGACAGGTCTTCTTTCCCTTGTGGATCTTCTTAGAGTTGTAGTGGTTGGCACAACATTTGTTTGTTGTTCCAGTGTTGGTTCACTTACTGGTTCATTCACTGGTCCAGTTTCAGGTGCATAATCCTGACTATGCGTTGGCTCATGTATTATTTTTGTAGGTTGGTTCTCAATCATGTCATTTGTGTCAACTAATGTATTGTTCCTCATTACTGGTATTGATTGAGAGATTAACCTTTCACTCTTAGAGATTAAAGGAAATTCCTCCTCATGATAGATCATCCAATCATTTAAATTATGTGGATCTTGAGAACAGCTTCCTAAGTCACTGTCTTCATTGAACATTTCATCATAGAATACTGCTTTGTTAGTTTCAAATATTCTTTGTCCTTTTCCAGGGTTAAAGAATTTATACCCTTTGGATTTCTCTAAATATCCAATGAAGAATGCAGAGAGTGACCTTGAGTCTAATTTGCTTAAGCTCTCAGTGTGGTATTCCCTAGTTTCTGCTTTACAACCCCACACATGAAAGTGATTTAGACTAGGCTTATATCCATTCCATAATTCAAAAGTTGTGCCTTTTACAGCCTAGTTGGAGTTCTATTAGTAATGTAGTTTGCTGTTTTCAAGGCTTCTCCCCAGAGGAATTTTGGCAGACTTGATCTTACAAACATGTTCCTAACCATGTCCATCAAGGTTCTGTTCTTCCTCTCTGATACTCCATTTTGTGTAGGGGTGTATGGAGTTGTATATTTAGCTTTAATTCCAACTTGTTCCAAGTATATGGCAAAAGGTCCCTTATGTTGTCCTTTCTCTGAATATTTTCCAAAGTACTCTCCTCCTCTATCTGATCTAATTGTTTTAATTTTCTTCTCATTTTGTCTTTCAACTTCTGTTTTGAAGCTTATAAAACAGTCTAAAGCTTGTGATTTTTCTGCCATCAAGAATATATGGCAATATCTAGAATCATCATCAATGAATGTGATAAAGTACTTATTTTCACATATTGTTTTAACTGGAAAGGGTCTACATATATCTGTATGGACCAGCTCAAGAATACTTTGGCTTCTCTTGGACTGAAAATTTCTAGAGTTTGTCATTTTTCCCTTTAAACAGTCTATACATGTTTCAAAGTCATCAAAATTCAATTCTGGCAGAATCCCTTGTCTTACCAGATCCTGCATCCTAGACTTTGATATGTGTCCTAACCTTTTGTGCCATAAGAATGAGGAAACATTTTGTTTATATTTCTTCATGCTTCCTCTCATTTTACTTATGCAATATACCTGTCTTTTGTATCCTCTATTGATGGTTTCATTAATACAATTCAAGTGCCAATACCCATCTACTAAATATGCATTCCCAAAACACACATCATTTAAATAGAATAACATACAGTCTTTATTAGCATAAAATGAAACATTGTTTTCATTTGTTTTCATTTACAATCTGAGAACCTGACATTAGGTTCCTTCTTATTCTAGGTATATAATAAACATGGTTCAATGTCATAACATAATTGTTCTTAAATAATAATCTGCATTCTCCAACAGCCTCCACCTTTAGTTCCTGTCCATTTGCTGCACACACCTTAGATTCATTCAGCCTTRGGATWGTTATCCTTGATAATCCCTRCATTGAGTTGATGATATGAATGGGTGAAGCTGTGTCAAACCACCATGAGTTATCAATTTTGTGATCAGTGGTCTCTAGAGAGAAGAGATGACTGACATTACCTTTCTTGCTCAACCATTCCTTGAATCCAGCACAATCCTTCTTAAAGTGCCCTGCCTTTTTACAAAAGAAGCATTTTTGCTCCCTTTTCTTTTTAAAGAATTTTCCTTTATCCTTGATATTTTGGGCTGAAGAAGTGGAAGGACTTCCTTTATTGAAGGTAAAGTGCTTCTTCATTTTGTTTTTGGCTTTGGATATGTGATTAATGCTCACTGCCTTACCCTTATTCTTTACTTCTGATTCTTCTTGAACACAAATGGTAATGAGTTCATCTAGTGTCCACTTTTCCTTTTGTGTATTATACAGGCTTTTCAAGTGGCTGTACTGTTCTGGTAAGGAATTCAGGAGTAGATGAACTAGGAATGAATCATCAATAGAGATTTTCATTTCCTTAAGTTTGCAAGCAGTATCAATTCCTTGCAAAATGTACTCTCTTATACTTCCTTGTCCATTAAAGCTCATTCTTATTAATTTATTCATTAGATAGCCTGTTTAGCCTTGTCAGAAACCTTGTACTTATCAGCAATTGATGCAAGGTACACTTTAGGAAGGTCTGATTCTGGAATTCCTCCCTTAACAGCATCAGTTATACATCTCTTGATGTATATTAAGGTTATCCTATTATGTTTGTGCCATTCTTGATGTTTAAATATTATTTCCTTGGCTGCATTATTTGCTGGTTCTGCTGGTGGGTCTTCCCTAAGAACATGGTCATAATCTAGGATTCCTAACATGAGTTCAATATCCTCCTTCCATTTCTTATAGTTAACACCATTTAGGGGTGCAAAGTTGACTACACTCATGGGATAATGGGCTGAGTGAGATAGGAACTGTTGTCTATCTGTTTTACTTGGCATTCCTGAATCAAGAAGCAGATTTAATCTATATTAATTACACAAATTTGCAACCAATCATGTATAAATCGCACAGGTGATTAATCATAGAGCAATTTAACCACTTTGGTCATTATTAAAACATAAATTTCGAAACTGATTCCTTTTGAGAAAGTATACCAGATTCGAAATTTCAATACAGTCAAGTGTGTGTTTTGGTCGAACTGTTATGACAGTATGTGAATCAAAACATCCACTATTAATTTTCAATTTTTCAGTTTTGTGATTTTGACTATTGTGATAGTATCTTAAATCACTGTAATTCAGAATCACTTGAGTGACATGTGGATTGCTTGATCATCTTTAGTTTCAAGATTTACGTAATTGATGCAATTTAGGTTTTGCTTCAATCCATAATTTCAATCACTTGTGTGTAATTTAGAAGGCAACGTAGAGAATAATCAAGGCAATTCGATCATACAGGGACTTCCCTTCAGAATACGAATTGTGGTCCCTGTGTTAATCGATTGAGAATACAATTCTTTGATTCAATTTAATGATTTAAGTGGCTCTGATACCAATTGTTGAATTAATCTATATTAAGATCCAATTAACACATCAAATTGAATTACAKAATTATACTTGATAAACAGATTTACGTACCTTGTGGAATAGACGAATTCAGATTCTGGTTAGTGCTCTGTTCTTCATCCATGCTTTTCCAAGATACACCTTTATGTCCTCACCGATTT
>NC_037529.1:16165061-16167879 GCF_001531365.2 Cynara cardunculus var. scolymus
ATATATATATATATATGCTACAACAAATAGTAAATTTTGACTTCATTAGACATGTCTGATGGTAACTTATAGATCTATCTGAGGAAGAAGAAGTGAGGTCATTGAGGGTGCGTTTGGTACGCTGGACAGGGTGGGACAGGACAGGACATAACACATTTGTCCTACGTTTGGTGTGGCTGGATGTGGAACTAAGTGGAATTAAGTTGGACAAGCATGGGACACGTTTGTTCAACCATTACCCCCTAGAACTAAGTGGAACTCAAAACTTTTTCCCTCATTACCCTTTTTCCCCTAGCCAACTCTCACAAGACCTAACCCATCGCCTCCATCGCTTCATTGATCAACGCCTCCATCGCTTCCTTCATCGACGACGACCATCGACGGCAAGTTCCAATCGGCGTTCTTCTCTTCTCCACTGTTCCAATCGACGGTACCGAACTCTTCTTTCCATATCCAATCGACTGTTGCTTCTCGACTGATAAGTCGTTCGATTTCTAATCGACTGTTGCTTCTCGACTGTTGCTTCTCGACTGCTTAGAAACTATAAATTTAGTCGTATGGTCTTTGCTTCTCGACTGTTGTTCGATGGATTTAAGCTCTGAAATCCAATTTTGGGGGTCTTTGCTTCTCGACTGTTGTAAATTAAGTCGTATGGTCATATGAAATCCAATTTTGGGAGATTTTTGTTGTTTGTGGATGAAGATGATGAATATTCATATGTGATGATGAACCCACTGCCCCTGCATCAATTTGTGGTAAATGTGTTTGATATTGTGTTTGCTACTTGATTTATGGTAAATGTGTTTGATATTGTGGATGAAGATGATGAACCCACTGCCCCTGCATCAATTTGTGTTTGAATTTTGGTAAATGTGTTTAATATTGTGGATGAAGATGATAAACCCACTGCCCCTGCATCAATTTTTTTAATTAAGAATGATTTTGAAATTTTTTTGGTATTTTTAAATAGTATTTGTAAGCATTTATTATATTGATTATTTAGTGAAAAAACACTAAACATCTTACTGGGGGTAAATTGGTCATTTTAACCAGTTCTGTCCTGTCCTGTCATGTCTTACCAAACGCTGAACAGCTGTCATGTCCTGTCATGTCATATCTTGTCCTGTCCTGTCCTGTCCCGTCCTGTCCTGTCCCGTCCTGTCCTGTCCCGTCCCGTCCCGTCCCGTCCCGTCCCGTCCCGTCCCGTCCTGTCCCGTCCCGTCCTGTCCTGTCCTGTATTGTCCTGTCCTGTCCTGTCTTGTATGTGCACCAAATGCACCCTGATTGACCTCTAAATTCATTTTGTATTTTTGTTGAATGTATTTGGGTTGCTAATGAGGTCATATTTAACATAAAGATAAGAAGTATCAGGAACTTGGTTCAAACTGTGGTTCATTTGAAAATTTCAACATGTTAGAACCACATAAATTGGTTACTCAGAAGGTTTGACTTGAAAAGGATATTTCAAACAGCTGTAATGTACTTAATCCCTTTCTACGGCTCCTTCCATTCGTATGCATGTGTTAAATCCAATGACCATATGGTTAAAGTAGAATGTATATATATATATGTATATGTGTGTGTGTGTGTGTTAATATATATATATATATATATATGTGTGTGTGTGTGTGTGTGTGTGTGTGTGTGTGTTAAAGTCATGTTATTTTACTTCAAAGTTTTTATTAGGAAATAACCCAGTATAGGTTGATCAACTCTAATGCTTCTTGTCCAAATCATGAATGTAGTGACTAATAATAAATCTAACATGTCCTATTCTTTGTCAGGGTGGATGTACTGGACCTGCATTAAGAAGTCACAAGTCTGGGTGAAGAAGAACGCCTTCAAATTCTTTCGGTTATCTATGGGCATATGTTAGAAGTGGAGTTTATTTGTATGTAGGGGCATGTAAATTATACTTGCCTAAATGCTAGATTGTTGTATGTTTCATTCCCTTTTCCTACACGTTAACTCCTTCATCTATATACGAAGAAAGTTCCCCAAGATCCCACCATTAACATGGAAATCTCAGTAGCATTGTGCAATGGTTATGTTAGGGCTGATTTAGAAGCTTTATGTCGTGGGGCTGCAATGTGTGCAGTATAAAGATCTTCAAATGCAAATGAAGAAGTTAGTGTTTGTAGCTTACTAATGGATATTGCAGGCCGGTGGCGCTAGCTGCCAAAGCCAGTAGCCAAGCTGCCGCTTGCTCAGGCTGGTAAGTTTATAATTTTCAATCTTGTAATATTTGTTTACATTTCCATGCAAGTAGAAAAGATATCAGGTTCTGTTCTTGCTAGAAATGATGCATACCATAGAATTTATATGCTCGGAAGCCTTACTTAGAGACCGTTTACCAAATGCTTATGCTTATGGTAACATTCAACATTATTACTATCACTTATTGAGTAAGATTTCGTCCATCAAAACCGTAACAATTTATCTGGTAAGTGCTAACCGTGATAAAAATAATCGTACTCATTTACCAGGTAAGACTCTTGGTCTTTGCCTTTGTTATTACTTGTTGTTAAAAGTCATTCATATTCCAATATTGACTTGTTATCATGTTAACTAATTTAGCTTTGAACTCCTTGTTTGTTAATCTTTGACAGATAAGGGTAGAATATATAAGTTGCTAAAAAGGTTGTTGCTGATAACTCAATACATGGACTGCGCCTCACTATTTCATATTAACCAAGGGTAGCGGAGTACTAAAGGAGAATCTTCAAGGGCCTTTCTTGTCAAATCTGAAATATATATAAAGGGGCATTTGACCGACTCAGCTCATAATACAACTCAAATTTTCTCTAAATCTCTCTCA
>NC_037529.1:16168579-16170462 GCF_001531365.2 Cynara cardunculus var. scolymus
CTTATTTCCAGATCCATTTATAATTCATGTATAATTTCTTTGATTCAGATATGTGTTCTAAATGTATGTTCATATCTGTGTTCCCTTGCTTCTTTTTCGTTATATGCTACTGTTATGCTTTGAAAGTCAAGATCTGATATRTYTCAGATCTKGTATTAATGGTTACATTAACCCTTTTTCATTTGTTCAGGTACATCCTGGAACTCTCAGATAAGTTCGATTTGTTCTTTCCTTTATAATTTTGTTTCTCTTCTCTGGTGGTTGTTATCTTGCTTTATTTTTATCCTTTAATTCTGTTAAAGGATTTTGTGGTAAGCTTCTCCCTGTGTTCTTGTGTGCTTTTGTTTTTTCATTGTGAGAAACTGACTTGTTGGCTTGACCTAGTACAATAAAGTGTTTTAGGAATCCTGCCTTTAAGCATTTCAGTTTCTGTTTTCGTGTGTGTGTTCCTCGTTGCTTATGGAATCTCCTCTTGTCATTGCTAGTCCGTCAAATCCAATGGAATCCAGAGTCACAAAATTAGACTTTGGAGACCCACTGTATTTGCACCCTAGCGATACTAGTGGAGGCTCTATTCTGTCTTTCAAGCTAAGCGGAACTGAGAATTATCGTGTGTGGTCGTGTGCTATGATCTTAGCTCTAGAGACTAAGAATAAAATAGGCTTTATTGACGGCTCTTGTCCTCGTCCTCAAAATGACCCTATTCTTGAAAAACAGTGGGATCGGTGTAATTTGGTTGTCCTGTCATGGATCCTAAGCTCCATGACAGAGGATTTATTTCTAGGACAGGTTTTTTCAAAATTATCCTCCCAAGTATGGGAGGAATTAAAGGAAACATACGATAAGGTGGATGGGTCGGTGACTTTTAATCTTTACCAAAAGATAAATTCTCTAAATCAAAATAATATGTCTGTCTCAGAATATTACCATAAGCTGACTTCCTTTTGGAAGTAGTTTGACGCCCTTATAAAGCTCCCATCCTGTACATGCAATGCTTCACATGATTTTTTAAAACATAGTCAGCTCATTAAACTAATGCAATTTCTTATGGGTCTTGATGTTTACCAGCCTATTGGAAGCAATATTTTAACCAGAGATCCTCTCCCTTCCGTTAAAACTGCTTTTTCTCTTGTATCTAGGGAGGAATCTCATAGGGGAGCTAACTCTAGCCAAAATCGTTCTAAAACTCAAAACTCCGCCTTTTTTAGCAAAAGTTTTGAAAATAAAAATAAAAACCAGGAAAGGGTCCAAACAATCTTGTCTGCAAACATTGTGGGAACACTGGGCATACTATTGAGCGTTGCTACAAACTTATAGGTTTCCCAAAAGATTTTCCGAACCGTCCCAAAATTCAATTTCAATCCCAAAATTTTAAACCTCAAAATCAAAATTTTAGACCCTCTGTTGCAAATGTTTCTATTCCTGACTCTGTTTCTCCAAAGTCGTCTTTTACCTTTTTTGAAGAGCAGGTAGCTAAGATCTTGAATTTAATCAATCCCAAAACTACCTCTGAAGGAGCTTCTGCCAATATGGCAGGKATGTTCCAAAATTCTTTTTCTGGTTGGATAATTGATTCGGGAGCCAATCAATACATGACTTCCAGTTCTTTAAACTTAGAAAATGTTGTTGATGTCACGGATTTAAATCTCAAAGTTAGTCACCCTAATGGTACTAAGGCTAAGATAAATAAAATTGGTAATTTGAAGTTATCAAACAATGTGACTCTATTTGATGTTCTTGTTGTCCCTGAGTTTAACGTAAATCTTTTATCTGTCCATAAGTTCGTCAGAGATAGCAAAGTTTGCATAAAATTTGATGAAACAAAATGTTATGTTCAGGATTATCTGCAGAAGAACATTGTGGGGATTGGTAGTCAGGATGGA
>NC_037529.1:16173707-16183769 GCF_001531365.2 Cynara cardunculus var. scolymus
TCTTCGATCTTAATAAATCTACACATTGAGTTAGTATTTCTTGTTCCTTTATTCTTAGATCTAATGGTGTTAGATATTTAGATGATATATTTGTAGTCAATATGTTTCTGTTTCAATTGTTGTAAAGAATCTATATTGTTTTTAATATTCAAATGTTTGAAGTTTTGGAAAATAACACTTGTTAAAATTCTTGATCCTTATCATATTTATTCAATGAGAAAGTATGACCCGGTAAGCACATAACCAAGTAAGCTTTTGATAAACGACCCACTAAATTAGCTATTGCTTTTGCAAACTCTATTGAATGTTATTTCTTAACAATCTTTCTTTCGATTTGTTTATGACAATTTTATATTTATATGGAGTTCTTCAAATTTCATACTTTCTTCATTTTGGAGAATATGTTGAACATTTTTTCATTTCTTCATTTTGGAGAATATGTTGAACATTTTTTCATACTTTTGCAAGTGAAGAAGTTAATCCTGAAAATAATTACAATAACAAATATGTTTGTCTTTTTAACTATTTCACATAAACTATTCGTTTTTATCACGATGGTTGCACCGCCATTTCTTTTCCATGGGAATCAAACATAGATATATTATACAAAAGTGTTGTCTGATTGGTTTGAGCTTGCCTCCAAAAGTTAAAAGAACCGGGAGGTCTTAGGTTCAAATCCAAAGAGGAATAAAAATCTTCTTGTGGCCACAGAAGTTCAAATGCATTGACTTCGGGCTATCTGCAAACCGGTGGTCGTCCTGCGATTAGTCAGCTCACATAACATGTTGGATATCTAGATTAATAAAAAAAATTGAGATATCAAAATTATGTAAATTTTGAAGAAACTTTTACATCATGTCATTGTGCGGCTATACAACTAGTATATATATATATATATACACGAAAAAGTTCAAACGAGAACACCTTTATTTTGCGAGAACGTGAGAACATTCTTTTACTATAGACAATCACATGTGATACTATTATTCTATCACATATGACACACATATGATACTATTATTCTATCACATATGATACACATGTGATACTAAATCAGAGATGCAAACGATTTTCGATGCGATCTTGGTTGCGGGCCATGTCGCCCTTACACCACTAAGCCCCTTTACATGTATTATCACATGTGATGGTCTTGAGTATCATATCAACAACACCCTTATCACATGTGATGCTAAATCATAGACGCAAACAACCTTTGGCGCGGGCTAAGTCGTAGAACACGTCGTCCGCACATCACAGGGTCTCCTCACACGTATTATCACATGTGATAAGGATGTTCTTGCGTTCTCGTTTTACGAAAACGCAAGAATACCCTTTTACTATAGACAATCACATGTGATATTATTATTCCATTACGTATGATACACATGTGTACTTAATCAGAGACACGGCCGATTTTCGATGCGATCTTGGTTGCGGGCTAAGTCGCCCTTACACCACTAAGCCCCCTTACATGTATTATCACATGTGATAAGTGTGTTGTTGATATGATATTATAATTTATCAAGACCATCACATGTGATGTTAAATCATAGACATGTACAACCTTTGGTGCCGCCTAAGTCATAGAACACGTCATCCGCACATCATGGGGTCCTTTCATGCATATTATCACATGTGATAAGGGTGTTCTCGCGTTCTCTCCACCTATATATATATATATATATATATATATATATATATATATACACACGAAGGATTGTATGAGACCATTTGTTGTTGATTGGAGGAACTTTGGTGCCGCCTAAGTCATAGAACACGTCATCCGCACATCATGGGGTCCTTTCATGCATATTATCACATGTGATAAGGGTGTTCTCGCGTTCTCTCCACCTATATATATATATATATATATATATATATATATACACGAAGGATTGTGTGAGAATTGAGAAGCATAAGAATAGATCTGATCCTTGATCCCCTTTAATCTCAAACCCATCGATGAATTGCGGTTGGTTTGCGGATTGATCCGGTACATCTCGTTGCATCTCATCTCAGTGCATCTTATTCTAATGTGTGTTCAAAGATGGAGATACCTTATTACATTTCTCATATTAACTCTTCGTCTTACCGGAACCCAACTCTCTCTCTCTCTCTATATATATATATATTGAAAATTAAATTTTAAGTAAGACAAATAAAATTTAATATTAACATAAAGTAATAAAATACAAATTCATAGGGTAATAAAATACAACGACGAAAAGTTATTGTTCCGAATTGGTTATTCATGACCTACAACGCACAACATAACAAACAACATGGAGTTGAATTGCGAAAAAGATAAGAAAAGAAAACATAAAAAGAATGTGAAAAAAAAAAAAGATATTAAGAGTCGAAATTTAGTATGCAGACTTAATGGCAAAGAAGGTCTGAACCACGGTAAGAACAAACAAGACGATTCCAGCAAATAGAGCAACAATATTCCATGGACTACTGAAATAAGTTCGTTTGAAGCGTGCAACAGTTTTTGGGAAGCAATGATTGTAGTGGCTATCCATCATTTTCCACTCTTTATCATAAAAGAAATGTTCCCATGGAACTTCTTTGCATATGTTGTTCATCATATTAGCAGCCTCTTCGTTCGAACTCAGTGGCGGACGCAGTAAGGAGGGGKTGGGGTCCTGGGCCCCCAACAAAAATCTTATATGAAGGCCCAAATTTTTTTTTTTTACTTGTATTTTGAGATTTGGTGTAATTGGGCCCCCAACAGGATGAGGTAGGAGGCCCCTCCCTCTTCAGCCAAGAAACGAGTTGTGAATCTGTGAATCGTAATTGTGAATGAAGGCCGAAGGGAGTGAAGAAGAGTGAAGCTGTGAGCCTGTGAAGACATACCTGAATACCGTGCGTCTAGGCGTGAGGCGTCTAGGCGTGAGGCGTCTAGGTCTAGTGACTGCGACTTCGATTCTTCGAATCTGCCATCTGCGACTGTGCTGTCGCCTCGCCTGCACCGTGCGTCTGTGCTGCCGCCTGCACCGTGCCGTGCGTCTGTGCTGCCGCCTCGCCTCGCCTGCCTCAGGCCTCTGCTCTGCCTGCCGGCTGCCGGCTGCCGCCTGTGGGCTGTGGCCCTGTGCGGCTGTGCGCCACTGCGCTGCGCCTGCCGCCTCCCGTCCTCCCGCCTGTGCGCGGCTGTGCATGTGGCCGCTGTGCGCCTGTGCGCCTCCGTAACCTTAAGTCCTTAACCTAGGTAATTTCTATTTTCTAATTTGTAATTTCTGCCATTTGAGCCACTATTACTCTATTAGTAATTAGTAAATGCTTTAGAGTTTAGCCTTTAGGTTAGGTTTTTTTTAGGTTAATTTTGTTGGTAATTGGTAAATGCTTTAGGTTAGGTATTTTATTTTTAGGTTAATTTTGTTAGTTAATTTTGTGGTAATTGGTAAATGYTTTAGGTTAGGTATTTTAGGTTAATTTTATTGGTTAATTTTGTGGTAATTGACTAATTGGTTAATGCTTTAGGTTACGTAATTTTAGGTTAATTTTGTTGGTTAATTTTGTATGTTAATTTTTTTAGGTTAATTTTGTTGGTTAATTTTGTGCCCCCTACAATATTTTTTTCTGCGTCCGCCACTGTTCGAACTCATGTTGGCGACGAGTACTTTTGACTGTACCAACTTGGCAATGTCGTCTTGAGTGTTCACTAGCATATCCATAGCCATGGCATATGATGTAATGTAATTGAGATCTCCAGACGATTGCTCGTACGCAATGAGGTTCCTTAAAACCGACTCGGTGAAATGATGAATGTTCAATACTGGCATTCTGAGAGTAGGCTTATCCCAATACCATGGGAACCTGTAGAATTCCACTTCCATCGCCATTGCCCACTTTGTATCTTGGCTGTTTGGCTTAAAGTTCACCCCTGCTCTATCCAGTTCAACGACTGAGTGCATTGCTGAGTTTGAAAATTCTGATACAATATTATCTTGAGGCTCGTAACATCTGTGCAGAATAGAAAGAATGTGATGAGGCATTGGATCAATGGAGATATGGCTGGTCCTTAGCTTTGTTTTGAAGAGGTTGACGAAAACTAGAAGTTCACTAATGAGTTGAATGACAGTGACGCATGGATCTATTTTGAAGATAGTGCACTGAAATATGTCATTAAGAACAAAGAAGGGGATCTGATTTTCTAGAAGCACCAGGTCGTAACTAACAGATTGGGCTTGTAATTGCAACTTTTTTCCGGAAAACGAGTAAACGAATTCGAGTATGAAACAAGCATCCATGACCATCATTTTGACAAAATCAAGGTCGTTGATCGTGGTGGTATCTAATCCTTGATAACATGCCTTGATTTCGCCTATTGAATCCTTCACCTTCTTCACACATTCTCCCAGTATTTGGTCTTGTGGGAACTTGAGTTCAGCTAAACGGTTCAATAGAGCTTTAAGATAAGTGGCTTTTTCCACTTGAAATGCATGCACATTTATTTTATTTCTGTGCAGAGGTCCAATAGAGACCACCCGCGGGTTGAAAGACCTTGCGCTGAGATTCCGGAGAGAACTATGAACCTTGTGAATGAACGGTGAACGTCCTCGGTTGGTATGATTCTGTTCTTCAATAGAAGCAACAATAGTTTGAACAGTTTCTTGAATGAAATCATGATTTCCTCCATGCTCCACATCCACATTTCCCATTGAAGGTGTTCCTGTAGCTAGCTGTTAGACAAAATATAAAGGGTCAGAGAGTATATACAACTAAGAAACTTAAAGGGTACTGAATAAGATTACCTTCTTGGTTGGTCCTTCCTTATTGTATGGTTTTGTAGTCAGTCAAATAATGAAACAAACATAACGAAAAATTAATACAGCTGCCTGAAATCAGTTCAGTGTCTTAATTTGTCGTCGGTGTTCCACTAAAAATATAACTTTGGAGGAAGACTTGCAATTCAAAGTCGTTGTATAATTGTACGTAAGCGGGCGAGGTCACATGCATGTGTTACCTCCATTCATTTGAATGAGAAATATCATGTCAGAAGGTAGATAGGCAAAGTTCTTACTATTTATGAACCTAATAAATGCTAGCCCAAACGATGCACTCTCAGTATTTGCACTCGAGAAAACTACATAAGAATTTTAACATGCATGTGGTTAAAAACCATTAATTTGGACTAATGAAAAACTACCCTTAAAACACAACGCGATTGCGATTGTTATCCCGTTTCTGAATAAATATTCATAATAAGATTATAAGAAAGACACGTTAACTTTACTTTCATGATAGGAGAGTAAATAATTTCTCTCATTTCGGAATTAATTATAGAAGTAGAAAAATTAAGATGTAAACGTGGACACTTATTTTAAGTTCCAGGAGAGCTATTTTCATTCCAAGGACTCGACATGAACTTTTTTGCGATATGATATAGGATCACGTTACTCAAACTAAAATCAGACGTATAGAGTCCTCGTAAATATAAGGATAGAGAAGTTCAATGTGTTGCACAACCTTAAAAGGGGAAAAAAGGAAATTAGAGAAAGAATCAAAATTACGGAAAACTAATTTGTAATGTAACTTCTAATGATACTCTATACCATGACAAGAAAAAATGAATGTGTTGTGTGGCAAACCCTCAAGCAACTCGCACATATATACTAGATTGCAACAATTTTTAATTGTGGTATTTGGTATCTAGTTTATGTTGTGATCTGTGACATCAATCCACGAGGCTATGCGAGCTTTGAATGATGACCAGATCGCAACTGCAAATCACAGAGAAGAAGGGTGAGTATTGAAGAACTTATGGTAGACAATTTGCGAGTTAGGGCAGGTTTTATGGATTGTGGGCAAATCCGAACAATGAGATCGCATAGGCCATCTACAATCTTGGTACAAGATAGCGAGCCAAGCCTTGCGATGTGTGTGCCATATAGATGGAGACTGCAAGTTGCTGAAAAGACACATGGAGGATGCTAGGTAGGATGGCATTCAAGTTTCCGATCTCAAAAGAGAAGCTAGGGTTCATTCTTGTTGTCAAGTGCAAAAGGTTTTTTAATTGTAATTGGTAAGAACATCCATATAGTATTCTTTCATCATTAATGTATGACAACCGTCTCCCCCTGGATGTATCCCATCGAACCATGCAAGGAGGATAAACATCACCTGACCTAAATTTTCACGTCCTAATTTCACTGGTGGGACATGTGAGACGTGTCATTTTGAGACAGGTATTTTTTTTTATCCATGCAAAGAAGATGCAAATTTTTATCAATGGTAGCACAAAATAATTACCTTCATATAAAATAAAATAAATAAAACAATTACAAATATGGGATTTTTATTATGGTTACAGATATTCAGAATAAGTTATTTTGCCACTGTCCCAAAGTTAGTTATTCAAGAGTTAGCAGTTAATATGAAGGGTGGCAATGATACTGAATCGGTGCAACTCCTTCTTGCACACACACACATACACACATATATATATATGTATATATATGTATATGTATGTATGTATGTATATATATATATGTATATGTATATGTATGTATGTATGTGTGTATATGTATGTATGTATGTATGTATATGTATGTATATGTATGTATGTATGTATGTATATGTATGTATGTATGTTTCCTTTCATTTCAAGTTAGTAATATCAATAAGATCAGATTGTAACATTGTCTTTACTCTAATCAATAAAGTGATTATCATTTCTAAGTATTGTATCTTCTATTTTTTTCCAATAAACTAGTATCAAAGCCTAATGGCTTCAAGTTCAAATGGATTGCAACCATAACTCCCTAAACTCAATGGACGAAACTACCATCAATGGAGTATTCAGATGCGAGTTTTATATGAATCCCAAGACCTTTGGCAAATCAATGAAAGCTGATACTCAGAACCAAGAGACACAATATCATTATCGACTTAACAGATTAATGATCTAAAAGAAAGTAAGAAAAAAGACCGAAAAGCATTGTTCTTCATCTATCAAGCTGTGGATGAAGTTATATTTGAACGGATTTCCACCTCAACAACATCCAAACAAGCCTAGGACATGTTAGAAAAGACATACACGGGGTAGAAAAGACATACACGAGGAAGAAAAGGTGAAGATTATCAGGCTACAAACCTTGAGATGCGAATTCGACAACTAACGAATGAAAGAGTTAGAATCGATTGAAGAATACTATAATTGTTCTTCTTGTGAAACAGATGCGAATTAACGGAGAAACAATTGAGGACAAAAGAGTCATAGACAAAATGCTTCATAGTTTGACTAGAAAATTCGAATATATCATTGTCGTCATTGAAGAGTTTAAGGATATCTCAAGTATGTCCCTAGAAGATTTACTGGGAACGCTGGAGTCTCATGAATTAAGGCTAAAACAATTCGACACACCCTCTACTGATCAAGCATTTCAAATAAAATCCTCTTAGACTAAATCAAACGATCCTAAAGATGACCCAACGAACAACACAAATAAAGAAAAGAGTAAAGGGAGACCGTTATAACAAATACAATGTTACTATTGCCATCAATTCAGACACACAAAAAGGTTTTGCAAGAAGCGAATCGTAGAAGAAAGCGGTACTAGTTTCATACATAGGGAAGATGAAGGCGATCAGGACACGGTTTTCATGTTGTTCGTGACACAAGAAGAAACAAAAGATGATGTGTGGTATCTCGACAGCGGGTGTAGGAACCACATGACCGGAAAGAAAGAATTCTTCATCTCAGTCGACGAATCAATAAAGAAGAAAGTTCGAACTAAAGGTGACAAAAGATTAAATGTTGAAGGAATTGGTAATATTTCTGTAATCATGAAAGATGGTTCGAAGAAAATTCAAAACGTGTACTTTGTTCTAGGATTGAAACATAATCTCTTGAGTATCGGGTAACTCATGTTGAGAGGATACGATTTGCATTTTAGGAACGACTCGTGCGAAATTAGAGATGGAAGGAACAACTTGTTGGGAAAAATTCATATGACTACCAACAAGATGTTTCCATTAAGATTCTCAGAAGATACTTCATTTGCTTTCAAAACAACCATATCTTAGACAACACAACTCTGGCACAAACGTTTTCGACACGTAGACATTGGATATCTAATTCATATGAGTAAGCACAACTTGGTCAGAGGCTTACCGTCCCCATCTCTCCCTTTGAAGAAGATTATGAAAGTTGTGCATTAGGAAAGCATGCACGAGAATCGTTTCCCCAAGAGAGCAACTGGAGAGCATCGAACCCACTAGAACTCACACATACGGAAATATGTGCGCCAATGAGAACACCTTCTATTGGGAATAACAGGTACGTGTTGACCTTTATTGATGATTATAGCAGAAAACTTTGGTTTTACTTCCTAAAAAAGAAGTCAGAAGTATTTAAGCGATTCAAGATCTTTAAAACGTTCGTTGAGAGACAAAGGGATAAAAAATTAAGGTTTTGAGGCCAAATCAGGGAGGAGAGTATAAGAGCAATCAATTTCAAGAGTATCTCCAAGAATATGACATCTTACACCAATTCACTACACGTTACACCCCCCAACAAAACGGGGTGGCAGAGAGAAAGAATAGGACATTGTTGGAGATGGCGAGAAGCATGTTAAAGGAGATGAACCTGCCAAATGAATTGTGGGCAGAATCTGTTGCTTGCGCTGCCTATATACAAAATAAATCACCCACCAAAAGCCTCTAAAATGCAACTCCTCAAGAAAAATGGAGTGGACATAAACCCAGCGTTGCTTACCTTAATGTATTTGGTTGTGTACCCTTCTCGTATATACCTGACCAAATTAGAACAAAATTAGATGACAAATCCGAAAAACTATATTTATCGGTTATAGTGAATGTTCTAAACCCTATAAGTTATTCAATCCTACCACCAAAAGGATTGTTGTTAGTCGAGATGTCATATTTCATGAGAACAAAAGATGGGACGGGACAGTCTCTACAACAAATTATAGTCCAATTCTAGTTAATGACATTGATGGAAGTCCAAGGCAAGAAGAAGATTAGGATCCACCCAACTCACCCATTCTATCTAATAACATCTCCATTAAATGATAATCAAGAACCATGTTAGCTCTCATTCCTTGAATGTAAAAGTATAGAAAAAGTAAAACAGCAAGTTTTGACAGAAGCTAATCTGTCACAGAAGACCACAGAGGACAATCAACAGAAGAAGCTCAATCGTACAAGATTCAAGTGACAGAACCTCTGTCATCCATCACAGAGGTTCTGGAAACTTGTCCTCTGCAAAGACCATGCTACAGTCAAAGACGACAGAACCTCTGTCGTGTCTCACAGAGGTTCTGGAAGATTTCCTCTGCGTGCTACAAAGTTCCATCCAGCAGAGCCTCTGTGATGTCTCACAGAGGATCTGCAGAAATGTCTTCTGTGTAGATTATCTTTAGCTCGTTTTACTTAGGTTTATTAGCTGCTCGTGACTTTCACGTGATCTTTTCTGTAATCTGTTTTAGATGAACGGCTTAGATTTAATTGCTTTAGGTCGTGTCAGGAAACGGTTACTTGCCTGTATAAATAGCAGCGTAGGCCTTTGTATTTTGTATGCTTCCAGAATTGTAATTGTCAATATTTTCAATCAATTGAAAATCATTTGAAGCTTTTCTCTTCRTGTTATTCAAGTGTTCTTCATCGTGTTCATACCAATTGCTGCTTGTTTGATTATAATATTTTCCGCTGCTTACTCACTGTCAATCCAATCAATCAAGTAAGTATTCAGTACCAAGAACTGAGTTATACGATCCTAACAATTGGTATCAAAGCAGGAATCAAATTTTAATTTGATTATTTCTGTACTTGGTATTCATTCATTTTTTCTCAAGAACACAGTCGCCTTCTTCATCAGTTTATCCCGTTTTTCACTGTTTTATCAATCCTCTCCTATTTTCTTTTAATTCTTCTTCATTCAATGGCAAATATGGCCAATACATCGTTTATGAGTACGGGTTTACAGTCTAAACTACCCACGCTCATTCGTGAGGAATTTCCTCAATGGAAAATCCGAATGGTGAGTTTTCTTGAGGGTATTCATCCTAGGATTTGCGAATTCCTGTACAATCCTCCTTA
>NC_037529.1:16183869-16185105 GCF_001531365.2 Cynara cardunculus var. scolymus
AGAAGAAGAAGAAGAAGAAGAAGAAGAAGAAGAAGAAGAAGAAGAAGAAGAAGAAGAAGAAGAAGAAGAAGAAGAAGAAGAAGAAGATTTACAAGTTGAAGGAATAGATTTAGATCTATTTATCTTGTTAGACTTCTTAGGAAGGGATGCTATGACAGTAGATTTACCTTTGTCTTTGCACCCATAACTCAAAGGAGTTCCTTCAAGATGRCTCTCAGTAAAGGAAGAGGACTGAGAGGAAGAAGTGTTAGGAATAGAAGAAACAAAAGTACCAAATTTAAGCATGGACCTGTCTTTAACACATTCTTCCTGATCATTGGAGAATCCTAGACCAGTCATTTTCTTGGCCGGGATCTAAGCGTTAATGATCTCAGAGGCCTTGAGGGAAGATTTGCACCACCCTTCCATGGTAGCTTTCTCAGCCTTGAGTTCAGCAGAGGTCAGTTCTTTGATCTTAGAATGACAAATCTTTAATTGCTCATGAATATCAACGTTAAGCATTTCAGCTTTTGATTTGCCATTGAGGGCATTGTAAAGGTCAACCATCAGCTTATCTAGTACAGAAAGACTAGAAGAAGAAGAGGGTTCATTCAGGATATATACCTGAGTAATAGAGGATGGCTCATAATAGGTAGATGCTTTAGAAGATCCTTCGTCAGCATCAATGGCCATCAAGCAGACATAAGCTTTATCTTCTTCGTCTGAAGATGATTCATCAGATGATTCAGCCCTGTCATGCTCTTCAGCAATAAGGCCTTTAGCCTTTCGCTGGTTGTTCTTCATCTTCTTGTATTTCTCCTTTAGTTTTAAGTATTTTTCATCTTTGGTCCTGAAGGAGGAGGAAGCTTTATAAGATGGCGTTGCAGTCTTCTTAGATCTACATTCACCTACAAAATGTCCGGGCCGGTGATTGTTGTAGAAGACAACTGAAGCCTTGTCTATTCTTTCAGACTTTGGCTTCTCCCGGAAGGATAGCTGAGGAGATTTGCAGAAATTGCTTTTACTGGCGAACCTCCTAAATGACTTAGTCAGGAGTGCCAAGGACTCATCAAAATCTGTTAAATCATATTCAGGAATGTCCTCAGAAGAATCTATCTCTGTGATGACCACGGGAGGTAGAGAAGAAACAAAAAGGAGTAGAAGTTTCAACTGAAGAAGCTTCAGAGATCATAGCTAAAGGAGAGCTTTTCATTTCCCTGGATTCTTTTACAAGATTTCTTTTCAGTTGACGAGATT
>NC_037529.1:16186275-16194483 GCF_001531365.2 Cynara cardunculus var. scolymus
ACATCCTTACCTAAAGTTGGTGGACAAGGAGTCGACTAATCGGCTCTGTACCGTACTAACTTTTGTAAGGGTATGGGTTTTGTCCTTTGTGTGCATAAGGACAAGACAACAACAATCGTGCTAATCAAACTTCCTTTGATCGCTGAATGTTGGAATGACCTGAAGGTCTCATTATCATTTGCTGAAGCTAGAGCAGTCTTCACACATATATAGATAGACTTGTAATCACTGAATACCGCTTCAGATCACGTACTCGCCGGTCTCTAATCTTCAGTTTCAGTCTTCGACGTTTGCTGAAAGTTCTTTGGTGTGAGTGTTGTCTTCTTGAAGTATTGCTATCTCTGAAAGATTTACAAAGCAAGTTTTTCAGCGATCACTGAACATACTCAGTGAAGATCGCTGGAACTGAAAATACAGAAACACAAATACAACGTGAAAGAGAAAAGGGATTATCATCAAATCACTAAGAGAGAGGATCAACAATATGCTTTACAATTCTAATTAAAATTGTAAGGCTAATTCTACATATAGTTCTAGAACTCAAGTTAATCCCCAAATTCTGTATTTACCTTTAGAACTCAAGTTACAACCATAATGGAGTTGATTTACTTTAAAATTAAAATTAAAATTAAAATTGGTCCAAGTCAAATGGTTGATTTACAAGCATGCCATGAACGCATCTTTTTAATAAGAGTGCTTTATATCAAAAGTATACTAGAGTTATAATGGTTTATAATTCTATAATGGGTCATTGTTTGTTGAAAAATGCATCTGAAGAATGTGTCTTAGGTCATTGTTTTGACTATTGTTTGTTACTTTGTTTTGTGCTTTTTGTAGTGATGGACCAGAATCACTTGGTTGTACTCATTAACGAATGGAATATGTACATTCAAATGCTCATTTATTTGTTTTCCCTTACACTTTGGTTAATTGGATTAGAGAATAGAAATAATGAAAGAGAAACTTTGGGTCAAAGAACTTTCACTAGACTTCAAATTTGATCAACCGAAATACAACATATTACATGAGAAAGTAACGTAAATTTTATAAATGAGTTGCGAACGGATAGAAATGCTTTTGCAGTTTTGTGTGATTTGCTTAAAACTCGTAGTGGATTAATGGATGATGGTAATATGACAATCGAGGAGCAAGTTGCTATATTTATAAACATATTAGCACACCACACTAAGAATAGGACTATCCAAGTTAGGTTCTATAGATCGGGGGAAACAATAACTCGGTATATTCATCGAGTATTGCATGCTATATTGCATTTGGAAGACGTGTTGCTTGTCAAACCAACTCCTATAAAAGATGGTTGTATGGATTCATGATGGAAATGGTTTAAGGTACTTATTATAACAATCTTTATACAGTACATAATATAAAATCTATCCTTTAGCTAAAACCTATTTACCTTTTTTGTATAGGGTTGTCTAGAAGCAATAGATGAAACTTATATTGAAGTAACTGTACCAGAGTCTGATAAACCAAGATATCGAACAAGAAAGGGACATACTGCGACCAATGTATTAGGTGTGTGCACTCGTGATCTAAAATTTGTCTACGTTTTAGCCAGTTGGGAAGGTTCAGCTATCGACTCCAGAGTTCTACGAGATACAGTTACTAGACAAAATGAATTGAAAGTCACACCTGATAATTACTATTTGGCGGATGCAGGATATATCAATGGTGAAGGTTTTTTGGCACCATATAGGGGCACTAGGTATCATTTACGAGAATGGGAAGATGCTAGTCATGCACCTACTAATAAGGAGGAATACTTTAATATGAAGCTCTCACATGCTAGAAATATTATTTAAAGGTGTTTTGGCATCATGAAGAAACGTTGGGCTATATTATGTCCTTCTTTCTATCCAATAAGATATAAAGGGCAAATGATTTTAGCGTGTGCTTTGTTACATAATTTTATTAGAACATACATAACCATTGATCCTCATGAAAATTCAACAATCACTATTGAAGATATGCCTATTGGGGAAGACCACTCTTTACCATCAGAGTCCATTGATGTCGTTGAGGCAAGTGACGAGTGGTCTCAGTGCAGAGATGATTTAGCCGAAGAGATGTTTGAATCTTGGATGTTAAACCATAATTGACATTAGTATGGATTGGTGTTTGTAACAGAATTATATTTGTCTTGTTTGTAATGGAATTATATTTGTCTTGTCTGTAATGGAATTATATTTTTGTATTGTTTGTAACAAAATTATATTTGTTTTGGTACTTGGTATTGTCTTCGTAATGAAATCTTGTTTTGGTATTTGGTATTGTCTTCATAATGAAATCTTGTTTTGGTATTTGGTATTGTTTTATAGATTTATAAAAAATGGCCAATCGCCGTGGGTGGACAACGGATAAGAAAGACTTGTTGATCACAATTCTTCAAGACATTGTCATCAACAGGGGTAGAGGTGACAATGGAAGCTTTAGCTCAGGTACATATGAGGCTGTTGTTTCAAAGATGAGGGATAAAATTCCCGGTATTAGTCTCATGTCGAAACACGTACAAAACAAGATTAAGCGGCCAAAAGATAAGTATTCTACCGCTTATAATATGTTGAATACAAGTGGATTTGGATGGAATGACGCAAATCAATGCGTGACTATAGTAACTCCCAAGATTTTGGAGGAGTATCTAAAGGTTAGATATTAGTAATGGTAATAGGTTATGTATAATACTTTTTGTTACTTCTCTTAATAATTGTTTGTTTTTTTTTTTTTTTGTCGTAGAAACATCCCAACAAAAATTACACGGCTAATAAGCTATTCCCAGCTTACGAGCAGTTGAAATTGGTGCTCAGGAAAGATCAAGCAATGGGAAATATGGTTGATCAGCTATAGAGATACTAGAGAATATGAATATGGAAGACAATGAAGATTTTGCAATTGAACTTGGTGTTCCTCCCTTTCCAAGTCCTTCAGATACAACTTCTCCTTCCTTTATTCCTTCAAGTGAAGAAGAAGAAACAAATAAAAAGAGAAAAAGGACAATCGGGTTATCTAAGCTAGTGGAAGAAACCAATAATGAAATCCATGAAGCAACCAACCAAATGAAAAAGTTGGTTTCGGTAATTTCGGACTCTACACCCGAAATGGATGGCTTGAGAGAAGAGTTGACACGACTTGGGCTTGGTGTGATAGAAATCATTCGAATAGGTAAGTACTTTGGGGATAAACCATCCCAATTTCATTTTTGGAAGAGTTTGGTACGCAGACTGGACAAGACAGGACAGGACAGGACGAGACGAGACGGGACATGACTAATTGTATCATTCAAATCATTTTCTCTAGCCCAAGCTCTATCTTTAACCTCTCCTTTTAGCAGTAAAAAAAAGCAAGAACAATGACAATAATATAATTACACACACAAATACATACACACACACACACACACACATATATATATATATATATTTATGGGTGCATGTATGTATGTATATGAGACTTATCTTTTTCCCATGTGGAAGTAGAATGTAGAAAGTTGTGGTTAATTTTGGACAAACAATTTGATACTATTTAGGCAATCACTTCATGTGATCAACTTGGCTACTTCTTACCAATGCTACCTTGTGTTTCCAACTTGATCTATAAATGCATCATAAAGATTATATTCATTTTGCTAAATTATACCCATATTTAGCTTAAGCTTAAAACACATGATTTCACTCATTTGAACATTTTTGAATAGGACGTACTTGAACTTCATGGGTTTACCAAAGGAATGAAAGATTAATGTATTCACTGAAATTTGGGGATTTCAGTGGATTTGAATTCCAGCCATGTTGCCAACCACAAATATATAAGAAATTTGGTAAATGGAATTGACCATTCCAATTTCATCGGAAGCCGCAAACCAAAAGCCTTTTAAGGAGTTCTCAAGGATAACATTTGCTATAGCCGTCAATGATATGACCAAAGATGTACACTTTTCATAAATTTGAGGTTGCTACGATCCGAACAGAATTGTAATCGTGCACTCTCTAACTCTGCAGCATGTTGATAGAATTAGATGTTATTATGCTATTGTGATTCATTGGGCATAAAAATGGCATCCAAGCCACCAACTTTAACCCACAAAGCTAGTAAATGTTGCAATAAATTTCCTACCCTGCACCACCACTACAGTTTTCGGCAAGAGAAACTTACAAACCAATAAAACGAAAAAACGGTACACATCCCTTCATCCATACCCTTTCCACATTGAGTTAACTAGAAATGATTCACAAATAATAGCGCAACCAATATATACAATCTAAAACATAAAGCTCATCTTAAATGTGCCAATTTAAGCATCTAGGATAGAGTGTATAGTAAACTTAACCAACGAATTGAGGTTCGAAACACAATCACTTAGAATGCTCATATGCATAAACACATTCAAGACATACCTGCAAGATGAATTGTTGATAGATAACCTCTCAAAATTCAGCAAAGGTTGGTTCACGGGTCTCTCAAAGGAGGAACGAAAAGGCTTCAATATGTATAAACATTATATACTTAAATCAAAGTAAGTTTACAAGAAAGATTATGTATACATCTCAAACTATAAGCAACTGGAAAAAAGAGAAGTTCCAAGTTACACAACTGAAATGGTCCAAATGGAAGCACAACCACCTACAACTTGGACCCAAGCAACTCTATTGTTTAAAAGTTTATTAGGGATTTAAATAAAGTGCTGCCAGGCTATGGACCCAAGAACTCATTTTTAGTAAGGAATCTTTTCATTGATTTCATATATGATATAGCTTGCATATGGTTTACAAAGCTTATGCCTTGCACATAAACATAGGAGTCCATAAGTTCTCAAGTATGGATAAGAAAGAGTTTCAAAGTAATCTCACAAAATAATTCCACCTATCCAAATAGTCCATTATTACTACAATAGCATGCTGAAGTTTGTGATCTAACAAATTCTTATAATTAGTAGTACATCTATATGTGATTCAATTTATAATAAAGAATGTAAATTCTTAGATCTGGGCCGACAAATTAATATCATGCATTCGATGACTTATAGCAATGTCTTTTATGACTTCAAGTGCATTGCATCTGGCTTCTTGAGAAACTGTAAATAATAAGAATTACAAACAAGATAATGGCCAAATATGCAGACATAGAAGAGAGAAATTAAGCAAAAATAACCTTTAGTAGTGGCCATAAATGACTAAAGAAGAACAAAATTCTCTCATCTTTTGTAAATTGCTTCCCAATCTCGGAGGTCATTCCGTATCAGATTTCCCAATTTGGAGCCTCAATCAATCGTTGGGATCTCTCAAGCTTGATTGAATCAGAGGTCATATTAGACTTCGGGCCTATTGGTTAACAGCTTAATTAGCTTGACGGAACGCTTATTCCATCAGCTATATATATATATATATTTATATATATATATATATTTATATATATATATATAGTTGACTGTTTGGTAGTTGCTTATAAAGCCAAGTTTTATTCCAAACCTACTCATCTCAATTAAAAAAATACGCTCCTATCCATCTACCGAAAAAGCTTTATTCGTTCAGAACTTAATGGAAAACCAACCAAACAACCCCTTCGGTTCTCGTATTGCGAGTGACAAATATGGTTGGAGTACATTATTTATATGAAGTATCAATCAATGGCATTAAGCAAATATCGGGAGTTGAGAAATGTTGATGCATTGCTAGGGGTAACCACAAGGAATTGAATAAGTTTGATTGATCCAAATTGGATGTTGAAATTTTCAATTTGATCCGATCTAATTATAATTGGATATCCAATTATGGTCGATCGATTTTAATTGGATCGGTCGGTTCCAATTGGATCGGTTGATTTCCTGCACACCTCTAATTGTGGGTCCTTAAAGACTTTGGAGATTCAATTTTTTTAAAGACTCTTGCCAATTGGAACTAATTTCATGATGGGATTTTGTTATGGGAGAACCAATTCTTGTCATTGATTCTATTTTGGTTAAAGTTTGGGTTCTACTATGGTTTCAATTGACAATATTATGGATGTTATGTATACACATTTACAATTTTCAGTTACACTTATGGAATGTTATCTATGATCGACTTATCGAAAAGTAAAGATTCTCATCATCCTAATTAAGTAGTTTTGGTTTGAATGATTTTGTTACAAGTTTTGTTGAAGTAACGTGTTTTCTTTTAATACACCAAGACCCCACAACACATTCCTCAAAACAAACTACAAAAGATCATCACAACAATGAATTACAAGTGGAAACAACCATAATGTAATGTGCATTAAAGGGTTATTGAGTATTGACCGCTCTAGGTTAACGGTAAATCCTAGTCTCCTTAAAGGTAAAGATTGAAACAAAAACACAAATGGAAAGCATTATAAATTACGACCTTCATTGTGGGTCTGATTTGTGTAAAAAAATCCGTGTAATAGTCTTAAAGTTTGTGAGGGTGCGGGAGCGTTTTTGCAATGCTTTCTCTCTCATCAATGCACCTCTTGGCCCATGACACAAGCTTCGGGCACTCGGCCTCAACCCTAAAATTACAAGTCTCCTTAGTGTAGAAACAACAAATAATGGGTACAAATGCCACATCCACAAAACCTACATTTTCACCCAAAACATGGCTTAATGCCCAACTCCCCCTCCAACTCTTTCAATCCTTGAATAAATTCTTTCTTTGCTATCTCTTGATCTTCACCTTTTCCCCACAATACCCTCCCCGAAATAGGCTTACCATTGTGAACCAGGACCGGAATTGTTTTATGAATGGGGTTAGATTGGAGCAACAAAGGGCTTTTGTTGGGATGGTTTTCTTCCCTACACTCGTAGCCAACCCCTTTTTCTGCCAATGCGATCTTGACTCTCATTGCATACGAGCTTAACCAACGATCCAACAAGATTACTTCAACCTTCATCTTGATAGACAGTGAGCGCAAAATGTAATGTGTCACGAAACTAAAAACAAAAATTAAAAAGGTCAAGAAAATAAGAGTATGGTGGGAGATACTTTAATGGAGCATATATTATATGATTAAGTTTGTAAATATAAGGAGTTGATGTCATTGCTTGCGTTTTGCCAGGCCTTGATAGTCATATAACTCATTTTCTTAAGAAATATATGAAGTCACATTTAAAGGTCACACTTTGACCGATATGGATATGGTTTAATAGTGTCATATATCTCATTTTCTTTATAAGAAAGATCTGAAATCTTAAGGATCAATCAAACTTTGACCAAACATGAGGTCCTAAAATAGGGAGTTGTATTCTAACATAACGAGTAGAACAAGTACTTCAAATGGTTTGGATATAAAATACCATATTTATAAGTTGTTTACCATGAAAACTCCAAGTGGTGGATTCGAACTCGAGGTTTTTACATATCAACCACTTAGACAAGTCTAGACGGACAGTAACTCCTGTAATAAGCTCAAGAAACTAGACACCAAGTCTTTGTTCTAACTTTTGTCCATCAAAAGAGAACTCATTGGAAGATTTTTTTATAGCAACACAAAAAAAATGACCAACCACAAGGGTGGTGCCTGATTGGTTCGAGTTTGGCTCCAAAGGTCAAAAGTACTTGGAGGTCCCAAATCTAATGAGCAATAAAAATCCTCTGGTGGCCACGGAGGTTCAAATGCGGTGAGTCCGAGTTATCTACAAAGCAGGTGGTCGCTCTGGGATTAGTTGGCTCGAATAACGGGTTGGATATCCAGGTTAATAAAAAAAATGACCATAAAATAAACTTTATAGACCAAAACAGATGAAAAAAAGGAAAGTGAACATAAAATTGTGCTAGATTACAAAATGACACCTTACACCGCCCAATCTTTTGATCCAAACAACGTTCAGGTATGTTGAAGTAGCAAAAATAGTGATAACAAAAGTAGTTTGAGTTTTGGGTTGGTGGAGCTGAATTATGTTTTCAAGATAGATCAAGTAACTTAGGGAATTAAGGATATCATATATATTTTTATATTATATATATATATATATATATATATATACACATATATATATATCAAGAAGGAAAGCATGAGTGTGTGACCAAAAACTGTATTTGAATCATTTTTTTTGGAAAGTTTCACCTAGGCAATTTTCTAGACTACATTCTAACAAATTTCGTGTTAGTTTAATTTCAAAACAGAATCATGATTATAACACATCGATTGAACTACAGACTTCCATATAAGAGTTCGAATTTGATGACATACCTGGTA
>NC_037529.1:16194843-16199945 GCF_001531365.2 Cynara cardunculus var. scolymus
AAGTCATATGGTCTTATATAAATCACTGGATTGTTGTTCTTCAATTCATCTTGTTCATAATTGTAGTATATACATATATATCTATATATACTACAATCTCCCACTGAACAAGATAATAATTGAAAATAACTCTCCACTGAATTGTGCACTAGATTTATATAATTCCAAACTATTATACAGCATATATTGATACTGCAGTAGGAATCAAGGAAGTTTATACATCAGCTAGACTGAGTAGACTTCCAGGATTACACTAAAACAGATTCAATAACATATGCATACATACATGTACTGTGTACACTTAACAATTAAAATCCAAAGTTTTACTTAATCAAACAATTCATCCATACATTAATATATATAAGCAGCGTATATTTCACAAATATACTTGAATAAGTATATATTTAATGAATATGTTTGCAATAACCTGTAGTTTATGATCCTGTCATCATGATTTCATTCATTGAACGGATTCCTCATACCCATTGCTTTGATATGCTTCTTGAAACCTTCAACAGCAATTGCCTTCGTGAAGGGATCTGCCAACTGATCCTTTGTTCCTATTTTCAAAACTTCAATTTCTTTGTCTCTCACATATTCCCTCACTGCAAAATACTTAACATCTATATTTCTAGACCCACTGCTTCTTTTATTGTTTTTAGCAAAGAACACAGCAACAGCATTATCACAATATACCTTTAATGGTTTTTGTATTGAATCTATAATCTTCAGTCCATAAATGAAAATTTTTAAGCCATATAGCGTGAGATGTAGCATCATATATGGCTATATATTCTGCTTGAAATGTAGACGTGGCAGTTAAAGATTGTTTACTGGCTTTCCATGAGATTGCACCTCCAGCCAACATAAAAATGTAACCTGAAGTGGACTTAAGATCATCATGATCTTGCTTATATGAGGCATCTGTATAGCATTCTACTTCTAGTTCCTTATCAGATCCTTCATAAGTCAACATATGACTCATAGTTCCTTTTAAGTATCTCAATACTTTCTTRCCTGCAACCCARTGTGCATGTCCRGCATTRGACTGAAATCTKGAYAGCATATTTACWGYAAATGCTATGTCTGGTCTGGTGCATACTTGTGCATACATCAGACTTCCAACCAGTCTTGCATAAGGCATTTTATCCATTTCATTTCTTTCCAAAATGTTTGTAGGACATTGCCCTTTATGCAGTTTATCACCCTTTGAAATTGGAGCTTCACCTCCTTTACAATTTTTCAATCCAAATCTATTCAATACCTTTTCAATATAATTCCTCTGAGAAAGTCCCAGAGTTTTTAACTGTCTATTCCTAATTATTTCAATTCCTAATACATAACTTGCCTCACCCATATCTTTCATGTCAAAACTTTTCATGAGGAAAGCTTTTGTGGATTGCAACATGTTTTTACTGTTTGTTGCCAATAATATGTCATCCACATACAGTACAAGGAATATAAAGTCACTCCCACTAAACTTTGAGTAAATACATTCATCCAACTTATTTTCCTCAAAACCAAAGTTAATCATCACAGTATCAAACTTTTTATACCATTGTCTTGATGCCTGCTTCAGCCCATAGATAGATTTATTCAATCTACAGACTTGATTCTTATTTAATGTAAATCCTTCTGGTTGAATCATATGGATTTCCTCTTCCAATTCTCCATTCAAGAAGGCCGTCTTTACATCCATTTGATGTAATTCTAAATTATAATAAGCTACCATAGCCATTATCACTCTAAATGCATCCTTCGTAGAGACGGGTGAAAAAGTCTCATTGTAATTGATGCCCTCTCTTTGATTGTAGCCCTTGGCTACTAATCTAGCCTTATATCTATCAACTTTTCCTTTTGCATCTCTTTTAGTCTTATATACCCATTTACAGCCTATAGGTTTTATAAGATCTGATCTTTCAATCAAATCCCATACCTTATTGTTCGTCATGCTGGCCAACTCATCTTCCATGGCCATCATCCATTTATCCTTGTTTGGTGATTCCATGGCTTCYTTGAAACTCATTGGGTCATCATTTTCTCCCAAATCAAAGTCCAATTCAGTCATGTAAACATGATAGTCATCAGGTATGGCAGGKCTTCTTTCCCTTATGGATCTTCTTAAAGCTGTATTAGTTGGCATAGCATCCACTTGTTGTTCCAGTGTTGGTTCACTCACTAGATTAGTTTCAGATGCATGATCATGACTATGAGTTGTCTCATGTATTGTTTCCATGGATTGGTTTTCAATCACATCAGTTGAACCATCCAGTACATTGCTTTCTATTATTGGTATTGATTGAGAGATTAAATTTTCTCTCTCAAGGATTAATGGAATTTCCTCTTCATGGTAAGTCAACCAATCATTTAATCCATGTGGATCTTGAGAACAACTTCCTAAATCAGTGTCTTCATTAAACATTTCATCATAGAACAYTGCTTTGTTAGTTTCAAATATTCTTTGTCCTCCTCCAGGATTAAAGAATTTGTATCCTTTGGATTTCTCTGAATATCCAATAAAGAATGCAGAGAGTGACCTCGAATCTAATTTGCTTAGACTCTCAATATGGTATTCCCTGGTTTCTGCTTTACAACCCCACACATGAAAGTGGTTTWAACTAGGTTTGTATCCATTCCACAATTCAAAAGGTGTCCCTTTTACAGCTTTGGTTGGAGTTCTGTTRCTAATGTAATTTGCCGTTTTYAAGGCTTCTCCYCARAGAAATTTTGGCAAATTTGATCTTGCAAACATACTCCTAACCATGTCCATCAAGGTTCTATTCTTTCTCTCCGATACTCCATTTTGTGTTGGAGTGTATGGAGTTGTGTATTCGGCTTTAATTCCAACTTGTTCCAAGTATGTGGCAAAAGGTCCCTTATGCTGTCCTTTTTCCGAATATTTTCMAAAATATTCTCCTCCTCTATCTGATCTGACTGTCTTAATAGTTTTCTCACTTTGTCTTTCAACTTCAGTTTTGAAGCTGATAAAACAGTCCAATGCTTGAGAYTTTTCTGCCATTAGAAATATATGGCAGTACCTTGAATAGTCATCAATAAATGTAATAAAATATTTATTATCACATATTGTTTTGACTGGGAAAGGTCCACATATATCTGTATGGATCAGCTCAAGAATACTTTGGCTTCTCTTAGACTGAAAATTCCTAGAGTTTGTCATTTTTCCTTTTAAACAGTCTATGCAGGTTTCAAAATCATCAAAGTTTAAATCTGGTAGGATTCCTTGTCTCACCAGTTCTTGTAGTCTAAACTTTGATATGTGTCCTAACCTCTTATGCCACAAGAATGAGGAAACATTTTGCTTATGTTTCTTTATGCTTCCTGTTATTTTGTTTATGCAGTATATATTTCTTTTGTATCCTTTATTGATGGTTTCATTAATACAATTCAAGTACCAATACCCATCTATCAAGTATGCATTTCCAAAACATACATCATTCAAATAGAATAGCATACAATCTTTATCAGCATAGAATGAAACATTATTATCATTTACAATTCGAGAACCTGACACTAGGTTCCTTTTTATTCTAGGTATATAATACACATGGTTCAATGTTATAACGTAGGCATTCTTAAATAGTAATCTACATTCTCCAACAGCTTCTACCTTCAGTTCTTGTCCATTTGCTGCACATACTTTTGACTCATTCGCCCTTGGGATTGTTATCTTTGATAATCCCTGCATTGAGTTAATAATATGAATGGGTGAAGCCGTATCAAACCACCATGTATGATCAATTTTATAATCTGTGGTTTCTAAAGAAAAGAGATGATTAATATTACCCTTTTTGCTTAACCATTCCTTGAATCCAGCACAATCCTTCTTAAAGTGCCCTGCCTTCTTGCAAAAGAAACACTTTTGTTCCTTTTTTCTTTTGAAGAACCTTCCTTTATCTTTAACATTYTGGATCGAGGAAGTAGAGGGACTTGCTTTGTTGAAGTTAAAGTGTTTCTTTATTTTGTTTTTGGCTTTGGATATATGGTTAATGCTCACAGCCTTACCCTTATTCTTAATTTCTGACTCTTCTTGGACACAAATGGTAATCAGTTCATCCAATGTCCATTTCTCCTTTTGTGTGTTGTAYAAACTTCTTAAATGGCTATACTGATCTGGTAAGGAGTTCAGMAGAAGATGAACCAGGAAGGAATCATCTATTGAGATTTTCATCTCCTTGAGTTTGCAAGCAGTGTCAATACCTTGCAAAATATATTCTCTTATGCTTCCTTGTCCATTGAAAGTCATTCTGATTAACTTATTCATTAGGTAGCCTGTCTCAGCCTTATCAGAAACTTTGTATTTATCAGCAATAGATGCTAGATACACTTTAGCAAGGTCTGATTCTGGAATACCTCCCTTAACAGCATCAGTGATACATCTCTTTATATAGATTAAGGCTATCCTGTTATGTTTATGCCACTCTTGATATTTAAGCTTTATCTCCTTAGCTGCATTATTTGCTGGTTCTGTTGGTAGGTCTTCCCTAAGGACATGATCATAATCTAAAATTCCTAACATAAGTTCAATGTCCTCCTTCCATTTCTTGTAGTTAACACCATTTAGGGGTGCAAAGTTAACTACATTCATAGGGTAATGGGCTGAGTGAGATAGAAATTGTTGTCTATCTATTTTATTTGGTGATCCTGGATCAAGAAGCAAAATTACACTATGTTAATTATATGTATGTGTAATCAGTCAACTGTATGATTGATTTCTTGATCAAAATTGATGTATCAATTTCAAATCTGATTTCCTTTTATGAAAGCATATCGAGATTCAAAATATCATACAGTAGGGTGAATGTTTTCGATCAACCTGTTGTGACAGTATGTGAATCGAAAACATCRATGATYAATTTTCGATTTTCATGTTGTGATTCTTGACTATTGTGATAGTATTTGAATCACTGTAATCCAAAATCACTTGGGTGACATGTGGATTTCTTGAATTTCAAACCAATCGAGACCAGTCGTACARYGACTTTGGTCGTCTCTGGTAAGCGATAATCAAGGAATACAATTACTTGGTTCAAATCGATGAGTTTAGTGGCTCTGATACCAATTGTTAGTTTAATTTCAAAACA
>NC_037529.1:16200145-16217087 GCF_001531365.2 Cynara cardunculus var. scolymus
AAGTCATATGGTCTTATATAAATCACTGGATTGTTGTTCTTCAATTCATCTTGTTCATAATTGTAGTATATACATATATATCTATATATACTACATTTCGGCCATCCGAGACTAAGGATGTTAATATCTGGATTCAAACCAGGAAAAGATGGGATATTCCATAATATCTCCTAGGCCTTTTGAAATTTGGATCATGTTAATGGTCATCTCAGTGAGTCTAAGGGGCCGTTTACCTAAACACTTACCCGTTAAGCATTTATCGGTAAAATTCAACACTATCGCTTACTTACCAGGTAAGATTATATTCACTAAAACGCATCGTATGCAACAATATAATCCCGGTAAGCGCTAACCATGGTAAGAGTGGTCGTCCTCACTTACCGGGTGCGTTCGCTCTTATCGGGTAAGATTTTTAGTCCTTGCCATATTCATCCGGTAAAGGAAAGTGACTTGGTAAGCGCTTACCCTAGTAAGCATTTGGTAAACGGCACCTAAGTCATGTTGAGTAATAATACCAAAAGTCTACATCAAGATAAGAATGTGTGATATATATAGTGAGAGAGAGAGAGAGAGTGCCCATTATTATTGGTCTTGAAGCTTTCTATGAATTAACTTCTTTCTTTGCTTACACTCCCTCTCCCAATGCTAAGAACCTGCAACCAAACCACCTACATGAAACCAAACAACTTGCATAAGTCTTCAACACCTGCATGAATGTGAAAAAATTACAAGAAAAGCATTATAAGTAACTACTAAAGTTGTGTAATGTGATGCACACTGCTGAGATATTCTTAACACCAATATGTAACAGAATAGACGGAAAAACGAAAGATTTATTAGTCGGCCGCCTTATTTTCGAGAGTCTATATTTCCGGATATTGGCCTACATACTCACTTTGCTTTGGAAAACCAACCAAGATCCCTAAAATCTGATACTTGCAAATTACCAAAGGTGCATGAATGTCAGGTGGCAAAAGTTTCACCTCGTCCCATGTGGTTTGCTTGGTTTCACAAAAATATATTGGATATTAGCATCACAACTCCTAAAAAACCAGTGCCCATTAACTTTAGTTAGCAGACAATATGAAGGCCATAAGCATAATACAACCTCCATCCCCATATAAACCTATACAATTGAAAAGGCACTTTGCATGGTTTCTATTGATCTTTTCCATCCAGGAAACTGTTTTAAATGCAATCAGCAACAGTAGATACTTTGCAGAGTTTCAATTCTCTTGTTCAAAATCATGCATTCGGGGATAAAAAAGTGGCATCCAAGCCACCAACTTTAACCAACAAAGCTTGCTAAAGTTGCAATAAATTTCGTGCCCTTCACCACCACTGCAGTTTCCAGCAAGAGAAACATGTAGATGAGCAAACAATGCAATGGGCATCCCTTCATCCACACCTTTTTTCCACACTTAGCTAACTAGAAATGATTCACTGTTAATAGCACAACCATTACATAAAATTAATGTGCTGATTTAAGCATCTAATGGTGAGTGTACAGTAAACATAACCAATGAACTGAGGTTCGAAACAAAATCACTTAAATGCTTAAATGCATAAACACATTCAAGACATACCTGCAAGATGAATTGCTGATGGATAGCTTCTCAAAATTCAGCAAAGGTTTGTTCATTGGTCTCTCATTGATATCAAGCACTTTAGATTACATTATTACAACACAAAGAAAGAACGAAAAGGCCTCCATAAGTTTATCCTTTGTATACTTGAATCCAAGTAAGTTCACAAGAAAGATTATGTATAGATATGAAACTAAAAATAATTGCAAAAAAGAAAAGCTCCAAGTTACACAACTGAAATGGTACATAATCATGCATAATAAGTTCTGAAGTTCTCAAGTATGGATGAAAAAAGATTCGTAGTAATCCAACCAATTAAATCCATCTTTCCAGATAGTATGCACAAGTTTGTGATCTAACAAAATCTTATATGATTCGAATGAAGTCAGTAGAAACGTGAACCAGGAACTGACGGCCGCGGTGTAAAAGAAAAAAAAATTTGGACCATTTCTCGATTTGTGCGTGTCATCCTTGCGCAGGGGCCATGCTAATCTTCTCTGTATCACAGAAAACAACTTCCTGCCCGATGTGGGTCGACTAATGCCTGCAAGCTGTTCGGTAGTCAAATAAAAGATTATTGAGATTGAATACTGTTAAGATTATCCACAGTTTCTAAGAGAGTGTACCACATAATATGTATATCCACTACGATGCAATTTTAACACATTTAAAAATTATATAAAAATTATCTTTCTAACCATTTTTTAAAATGACACTTCATCATAAAAAAATGTATTTTTAATTAAATATATAGCAATAAAACTACAATTAAATATTTTTCACTGTAACTAATTAATACCAAAATATACTGATTTAACATTACCAATTAGCAAAAACCAGTTTCGATAATTTTTTAACTAGAAATCCAATGTAACAATTAGAAAAACCATTAAAAATCATTGTAGTGAATGGTTAAATAACAAATTATTTTACAACTTTTTTTAATATCTACATTTATTTATTTATTTTTAAATTGTTTTGGTGAATTTATTACAAATTAATTAATTTATACTATATCATAAAGTATTTAGGTTAAATTTTTAAAAACTTTTTTTATTACAAGTAAATGATGCATGAGTAGAATTTATTAATGTTAAACATAATCAAATACATAATTAACATTTCGTTTTAAAAATAAAAAATTTATAATATAATTAGGATAATAACTGAGTTTTAACAGAATATTTAATTATTATATTTATAAAAAATAATATATTATTGAGCCTAAAATAAAATATCTCGTTATTAAACCTAAATTAAATTATATAAATTTTATGGGATCTTCAAATTTATATTTTATTTAAATATAAAAACATAATCATTTTCTCCAAATCGTATGATAAAATCGACATAAATAAATAATAAAATCAAGATGTATTACGATATATTACGCGAATATATCTATAAATTTTTTGAACAATTAAGTTCCTAAACATTTTTTGAACCAAAAAAATACTTATATCTATAAAATGAAACAAATATACCAAAAAGTACTTATATGTACAAAAAAGGTACTTACATTTAAAAAAGTTATTGATGAAATTTATTTTAATTAAAAACGAAAAATATTTTATCAGTGATTTTCCAAATAGAAAAATTAAAAAAGGATTTTAAAAAATTACTGATTAATTTATTTTAATTAAAAATAAAATATATTCTACATATGATTTCTTAAATTAAAAAAATAAAAAATATATTTAAAATAAAATTGCTGATGAAATTTATTTTAATTGAAGTAAAATATATTCTGTTGGTGATTTTTAAAACCAAAAAAATAGAAAATAATTTAATTAAATTACTGACAGTTTAACGATAAAATTTAACTAAATACATAATTAATTAAAAAATTTCGCCGGTGTTCACTGGTATATATGTATGAACTACTTATATCTAATTGATGGCTAACATGACCATCGTCAGACACTCTAACACAGTAACATGTTAATAAGTGTGAAAAATCATGCTTGAATCTTTCGGTGATATCATTTCATCAACATATTAGCGACGAATTTTAATTAATTAAGTATTTAGTTAAATTTTATCGTTAATCCATCTGTAATTTGATCAAATTATTTTCTTTTCTTTTAGTTTGAAAAATCACCAAAGGAATACATTTTACTTTTAATTAAAATAAATTTCATCAATAATCCTTTAAAAATCTTTTTTTATTTTTTTTAATTTGAAAAATCACTGACAGAAAATATTTTATTTTTAATTAAAATATATTTCATCAATAATCTTTTTTAAATGTAAGTACTTTTTTGTAAATGTAAATATTTTTTTTGGTATATTTATTTCATTTTATAGATGTAAGTACTTTTTTGGTTTAATTTTTTTTAGAGACATAATCATTTAAAATATGAAAGTCTATTGGTTTTTATCAGACTTTTTCCATCATTTTACCACATTAACCAGTTGTATAGGTCATAAGAATGTATCTAACAAGTTTTGGAATGTCCAAGGACTTATTTGTTCCAAAATATTGTCCAATGATTTAATCATTCTAAACACTAAAATCCGTTGGGTTTTTTTAGACTTTTCCCTAACAAAAACTCCTAAGGAGGAAACCAAAACTTATAATAAAAGGAGAAGAGAAAGACTTCTTACCTACAACTTTTGGAGATGAAAAGGCTTTTTGACCAAAGGTTTTGATCTTCCTTCTTTTTTCCATTTTTATATAAAGTAAACATTTCAACTAAAGGTCAAATACTCTCAATCCCCTGAACTTTCCAAATATTCTAAGATTAAATACTCAAGGTATTACAACAGGTGAAGAGTAAAATGAGAAACCCTTGAAAAAAATCAGCCAATAAATCAATCTGCACGATAGCCGCGACCTTGCCCCATAGTCATGTGGCTAGTCACCCGTCCCAAAACACCCCAAACTCTAGTGAGTCACGTGACTCTAGCCACGACCTTGGTCGTGTGGCTAGTCGCGTGGGGTTCTGCCAAGCTTGAGAACTCTAGATTTTGGTCCTCTAACTCCATTAACAAATATGAGCTCGTTAATAACACATAAATGTAAGGTTTTACATACCAAAGTGTTCAAATGGTCCACAAATGATGATTCTAAATTACAGGGTGTTACAAAAAGGCCAAAATAGTATGATATGATACCCCAGACGCAAGTCAAGCCGCCAAGCCAGGTAAGACACACGAGACCATCCCTACAACCCAAGTCGCGTGAGAGGTTATGTAACCACCCTGTTTTGTAACTTAAATTGCTTGCAACTAGGGTTCTGATAACATTGAGCACCTATTTTGAAGAATCTCTGTTTTGGAGCGGCGAAAAGCTATGGATCACATCGCAATTAAAGATCTGAAGAGCTATTCATTGATCAATCGTGGGTTTCGATAAATGAAGGGTTTCTTTAGATATTTCAAGAAGTGTCTTATACACACAAATGTCCCATAAAAAGATGGGTTTATAGGATATTTTTCAAAAGTGTCTTATAAAATAGTTAACAAGACATTTTATTTTAAGGACGTCCTAAAAACTTGTTAAAACGCGTAAAAGCATCATATAAATCTATTGTAACACTTTTAGATATGCGTTTTTTGGTTTGGTCCTATAAATCTAAGTTCTATAAAGTATTCTATTAGGACGCTTAGACAATCTAGACGTTCTATAAAGCTAATTTTGTTGTAGTGTGTGTATTTAATGTGTTTGTGAGCTTGATCACCTTACAATTGATTTAATAATTATGGGTTATCTTAGACAAATGTAATTCAAAATTAGATTATGTGACTTGTATGTATAAGGTGAGAACTTGTAGATATATATGCCAGTTAAGCCGTTGTTCTATTAATCAATCTTGATTTTCTGAATTTTTGATTGTGTTAAAGTCGAGGCATATAATTTACGTTCTTAGAGATAACGTGTTATAATTCGAGAGGGGGTAATAAGGAAATTCAGATTGTGCATTCATTTAATTATCTAAATTGATAATTGTCACAATTGAAGTGTTCTATTTAAGTATCAACTAGATTCCAACTCCCAGTAGGGGTGTTCAAAAAAACCGTTGCACCGCTCAAACTGGCCGAACCAAGTCAAACCGGACCGTTTTTGGCGGTTTGAGCGGTCTGACGGTTTGGTTTGGTTTGGAAAATAGCAAAACCGGGCGGTCCGGTCCGGTCTGCGGACTGGAACCTTTTTTGGGCAGTTTGGACCAAACCGACCGCCAAATATATATATATATATATATATATATGTATAATTTAATTATTTATTTTTGTATTAACAAGTCCAACTTTTTTAACTTTTGGGATATAGCTCAAATATATCCCTAAACCCAACTTAAAGCCTAACATCTAACATAATCGAGATGGATATTTAATCTAAAGTTATAAATTATATATGTTTTTTAAGTTTAATATTTAAAGTCCATTAAAAGCCCAAACTGCCTAAACCGGTTAGACCATACCGCCTTTTTATGGTCTGGTTTGAGCGGTCTGAGCACTTGATGTCAAATCGCTCGGTTTGAAAATTTTATAAACCGTCATTACGGTTTGGTTTGTGGTCTGAGGGGTTAAACCGTCCAAATCGGACCGCAAACACCCTTAACTCCAAGTTACTTTCTCCACTAATAAACTTCCCACCTTTAGTTATTTTTTGAAATTGCATGAGGGTTGTTTAGTTTGAATAGATAATTAATTAATCAAACGAATAACTTAATCAGCCATCCCGTTAATTGTTGTCATAGTCATTATGATATTCAGTCTCTAGTTCTTTGGTTCGATACTCATACTCCCATACATATTACTTGATTCGACATAGTATACCTGCGATTAGATTTTTGGAGGATATAAACCCGCCTATCTTAACAAATCTATACTATGTTATAAAACATTTGACAAAAACCCTTAAAAACCACTTTTTATGCATAAAATACTGTTTATTAATGCATGTTACTTAAAACTCAAGATTATAAGTAGATTGTGCATAAGTACAACTTATTAAAGCTCCATATCTGAATTTGTGTAACTAACTGCAGATAAACAAAATCAATTATAGGATAAACATCTCATTATAAATATAAAAAATCTAAAATATAATTAGGATAATCATTGAATTCTAACAAAATACTTAATTATTATCTTTATAAAATGTTATATTATTAAACCAAAAATAAATTATTTTATTATTTAACTTAAATTAAATTATAATAAAAAATAACTTAAAAAAATTACATAAAAAATGAAAACTTTTTAAATAGTTGATTTGATATTAACATTATTATATATATATATTTTTTAAATTTTTATGATATCTTCAAATTTATATTTTATTCAAAAATAAAATAATTATTGTTTTTTTAAAAACACATAAAATTGTATTATAACATCGATAGAGACAAATAACAAAATAAAACATTATCGAGATGTATCTCGTTGCATTGTGCGAGTACCATTCTAGTATCTTAAAATACAGATTTTGGAGGTTATTTTGTTTAATTAAAATTTAAAACATTCTTTAGTAAAGAAAATAAAAGAGGATAACTGTATATCTGTAAATTTAGAGAATTATTTAAGAGCATCTTTAAAAGATTCTTTAAAATATAAAAAAATAAGATTTTTGGGGATTTTTGGTTGATTTTAGGTTTCAAATTTTTTAAAATGGAGAAAATAGAAAAAATAAAGTAAATGTTTTAAATTTTTAAAGACATCTTTAAATTAGTTGCTAATGAGAGATTTTTTGTTGATTCTTCCAATCAATCAGTATTATTGAAATTAAATATTTAAATAAAATATATTATGATAATAATTTATAAAATATTTTAATAATATAATTAATCTTTAAATATATATATTCTTTTAGAATTAAATATAATTGTTTTTAAAGTCTTTAACTTTTAGTTTTTTGCTTTAGAAAAATTATAAATAATTCGTTGAATATGCTTCAACTCTCGTCCATCTCACTCATATAAGGAAAAGATCCAAAGAGAATCTTAAAAATAAAAAGAATCGAGCAACCCATCCAAAATGTTGATTGACGTGATCCAATTGATGTGATTAAAATTTGGTTATAACCATTGTAATATATATATATATATATATAGTTAATCATTTGAGATTTTTAAAATATGTGAGATCCATTTATAGTCCATTTATTTGGTTCAATTAATTTTATTTATTAAAAAAGTTAGTAATTTGTTAATTCACGACAATTTATCAAACCATTTTTTAGTAAAGTCAGTTACATATGTATCAATTTGTAATTGTCCGTTATTTTTGTTACCTCTTCCATATCACAAGACCAATTAAAAAACGGTGGATTAGGTGGACATTAACTAGATGTTCACGATGGTTCACAAAGTGAACAATGTAAATGATGTTTGATTTCACAAAACGGTTTACAAGATGAACAATTTGAATAATATCTGATTTCACTTTATGAATAAAATATATCAATAGAAACAGATTATCATCTATTTTTGTGAAGAGAGGACAGAAAAGATATGAGAAAGGTGAGATAATATAGGCGAGAGAGGATTCCATTATTAAATTTTAGATGGTTTTATTATCAAATATTGACATTTATTAAATATATTGTCAAACTTAAATTAAATATCATGTGAATGACCGAATTTAATTATTTGAGAATTTTATAATTTGTGAGATGTATAAAATCTATTATAAATCATTAATTTAAGATAATTATATAAATAATCAATGTTACAATTAATGCATTTTTTTAGTAAAAAACTAAATTTCATTAATATCTCTCTCTCTCTCTTTGTAACTTATACATGCATTCACAATTAAATATATACGTATACAAAGTGAAGACACATTGCAAACATAATGAAAACAATCTTAAGCAATTTTGTACTGATGTATTCAGAAGTGATATGTTTAGATTTAGTTTTGTTGTTTTAGTTGTCGTCCATAATATGTCCAGAAGCTATACCATATTGTAAATTTAGAGTGTATTTACAATTTGTTCACAAATTATAATATTATTTCTAAAAAAATGTTCATAATGTGTTTACTTTGTATGTATATTTAATTATATGTGTGTGTGCACGCGCATGTATGCTATAGAGAGAGAATAAATGATAGATAGAAAGAGTTTTTTAAATTAAATTAGAGATATTTTTAATTATTTTTTTATGGTTAGATCTCACGAATTTGAAAGTTATTAAAAGGTTATATATATATATATATATATGTGTGTGTGTGTGTGTGTGTGGGGATATATAGGTGGTTTACTTTGCAAACCATCCATTTTATACAAACTATACAAATTAGCATCAACCAATAGCATAATTCCATTTTTTCCTTTTATTTTTAATGCATAAGGGTATGTTTGTCTTTTGACTTGATGATAGATAAATTTGGTAATATTGTAAATGTGTCTAAATATGAAAAATTATATAAATTAGAGGTTTTTTAGGAAACGGTAAAAATAAAAAAAATCCGTCAATTTCGGAGTTTAATTATAATCATTTTTTTCTTAGGAATTTATTTATTTTATTTCATAATAACAAAAGAAAGTATCTTTTTTTCAATTTACAAATCTTTCCAGATTTATTAATAATATAGTTGTGATATTTTTCAGATTTTGAATATATTGTTTTGTTTCATTTGTAAAATTCATGAATAAATTAATTTCCTTACAAATTTCATTAATGAAATTATGTTATCCAGTTTTCAAATTGTCTCATTCATGAAAATAATTTCATTTTCGATAGGAACCATGAAACTAATTTTATTAATGAAATCATTTTATTCAGTTTTCAAAATGTTCCATTGACTGAATCATATTTAGTTTCATTAATAAACTCAGTTTCATTTTGGTTAAAAAACATGAAACCATTTCATCTTGGTTTAGGAAACATGAAACCGATTTCACTAATTAAATCATATCATCCAGTTTTCAAAATGTTTCATTCATGAAACCAATTTTCATTAATGAAATCATGTTATTCAATTATCAAAAATATTCCATTGACTGAACCATATTTAGTTTCATTAATAAATCAAATTGTATTTTGATTAGGAACCATGAAACCGATTTCACTAATGAAATCATGTTATTCAGTTTCAAAAAAATTCATTTATGAAACCAATTTCACTAATAAAATCATGTTTTTTAGTTTTTAAAAAAATTCATTAATGAAACCAATTTCACTAATGAAATCATATTATTCAGTTTTCAAAATGTTTCATTGTGTCCTGCCATATTTCTTCAAATATCTTCACCCAACTTCTGTTTTGGTAATCGTATTCCGATTAAACAGGGATGATATCGCCCTCCTCCTGATTGAACGAGATTAATGTGAGGAAAGAGGATTGAATACGGGGAAAGTATATTTCAACGAGTTGAAACGTTTAAAACTTTTAATAAGTTTTGCGCTTTCTTGGATAAAATAATTATTACTTTAATTTTTTAATATGTTTACTTTACTAAAATAACTTGTTTTAATAATGGTCTTTGATGATGAAAATAGATGGATGAGATTGGTTTGTAGGATTTGTACAAAATAGAGCGGTATGTATTTGATCGCTCCTTTATATATATGTGTATATATACATATATATATATATACACACACATACATATATATATATGTATATATATATATATGTATATATATATATATACACGAATGATCATATGAGAATAAGAGTTAAGATGAGAATCGTAAGAAGTGATATGGACCTTTGATCACTTTTAGTCTTACCCCCACCCCATAAATTGTGTTTATCACGAGGATTTATCTGGTACATCTCGATTTACTGCATTAGTGTTGATCTTCAATTATGATTGATACAAGGATGAAGATTCCTTCTTATCATTCTCATCATAACTTTTATTCTCACTGAAACCCAACCCCATATATATATATATATATATATATATATACATATATATATATATATATATGTATGGGGTTTAATTTTATTAATTAATAAGATAATTATCATTATTCATTAAATAGTACTAAATGCATTTTTTAACAAATTTCATACTTATCTCTTTCTTCTCTTCTCTCTCCGTATTGACATATACATCGTGCACACAAGGTGAACACAATGTAAACAACTTTAATAATTTTTTACTAGGGTGTTCAGAAGTGATACGTTTAGATTTTGTTTTATTGATTTTGTATTCACAATATGTTCACAAACTATACTAGATCTCGTATATTTAGAGTGTGTTCACAATATGTTCACAGATATAATAATATTTTCTAAGAAAGTGTTAACAATGTGTTTCTAAACTATAATAATATTTTTAAGAAAGTGTTGATAATGTGTTACCTTGAGCTAATACTCAGTTATATGTGTGTACATGTATGTTATGGGGAGAGGAGAGAGGAAAGATGGAAGAAAAAAAATAAATATTTCTTTATTATTTTACTGATGTGATTTTATTGTGATAATTGTGTGATTTTGCTATGATAATGATATGATTTGATACACCTGCATGCTTTCGATATTCCTAAAAAAGTAAATACTTATTTAATATTTTACCGGTCCTTCAATCCTTCTAAACATGTGACTTAAAATAGAATAATGAGCTTACACATGTGTTTTTATTTGAACCATTCCCTATACAAACACACACACAAATAAATCATTTACAAAACTAATAAATTAGTATAAATTTACAAAACCGGTTTTCACGTGTTGTTTCACATGTGAAACTATGAGATAGCATTTGTGAAAAAACAATTTTTATATTATTTATTTGTGGAAACATATATGAAAAAACACATAAACAATAGTTTATAAATTTATATTAATTTATTAAATTCGTAAAAAAGATTATATAAATATACACGTGTGTGTATATAGATATATGTTACCGCGCATTCAATGTTAGGATAGACATTATTACGTTATATTTACAGAATCATAAACATGATTAAAATATTATACTTCTATCACCTATAAATTGGTCCAAAGTTTGATACAAAATATCATATTCTTTATATTTCTTTCACTTAACAAATTAATCCTCAAGTTAAATATAATGGTTTCGACTCCTTTTATTATTATCACAATTTTTTTGGCATATTTTTCTTCTTGTTTATGTGTTGTACTCCATAACAATAATACTTTTGGTCTCAAAGATTTTGAACCTGCTTTGGCAACATGGTACGGGGATGAAACGGGTGCCGGAAGCGGTAGTAGAATGAATTTTTTGTATTACGACATATGATCTGTAATTCGATGCATTTTACGTTTTTTTTATTATTGGTTTATGTTTTGTGATGGTGGGCAGGAGGAGCTTGTGGATGGGAGGACGATGTGAAAGATCCTCCATTGTCATCGATGATATCAGCCGGAAATGCGAATATCTTTTTGAATGGGAAAGGGTGCGGACATTGTTTTCAGGCATGTTCTACACTCGTTATTTCCCTCTTGTTTTTTATGTATTTATATACAACAAAGCTTGTACATGTACACTCATCATCTTTGTTGATGTTTAATTCTATTTAGTGACGGGTCGCAAATACTTATGCAGATATTTTGTAATCAACCACCATACTGCTCGGGCGAACCAATTAAGGTGACCGTCAGTGATGAGTGTCCTGGGGCATGTAACAATGTACCTTTTCATTTTGATTTAAGCGGATTTGCTTTTGGTGCGATGGCACTGCCTGGTCAAGATCACAATCTACGACAGCTTGGCCAAGTTGACGTGCAGTTCCAAAGGTATGTCTATGCTCAAAAAATTATACTTAATATAGGTGTTTATCGGTTCGCATCCAATAGATATGATCAACACGATTCATCGGATTCAGTTATTGGATGTTACATTTGGACATCCAATCCAATTAGCTTCAGATAATCGATCCAACGAATATTATTGTTGGTTATTTATTTTATCAGATTGGATTATTTTGAACTAATTATCCGACCATTTCAAGAAATTATTCATATATTTCGCTTAAAAACGTTACTCATAATTAAATAGATAGATATCTATATAAATCGAACAACCAACATCATTTCTAAGCATAAATCATAAGAATTAAACAAGTCTCTTATACCAAAATACAAAACACTTCATTCTTGATACTTGGATGGTAATATAATTGAATCAACTCGTTTTATTGGATTTTTTGAAGTGTCATCCAACAATTACCTGATCCAATTTGGATATCCAATTATAACCAGTCAGTTGTAATTTGATCAAATGACTTTCTATACCGATTATTTTCCTATTGCACATACAATTACACTTTTTGATCAGTGAAACAAGCATCATATCGTGTGATAGGGTTCCATGCAATTATGGAGGTACGCGGATTACGTTCAAAGTTCACGAAGATTGCAACCCATACTGGTTCGCGACGGCGATAGAATACGCAGATGGGGATGGTGGCTTTGGATCTATAGAGATAGCAGCAGGTGGTAGTCAAAATTTTGTTGGGATGGATAATATATGGGGTGCAGTTTGGAAGAAAGACATCGATCCATCATTCATAGGTCCATTTTCTTTCAGGCTTACTTCTGTTGATGGGAAAACCGTTGTTGCCACAAATGTGATTCCAGCAACATTTTCGCCTGGTTCCAAGTATTCATCAAGTGTGAATTTTTAACTAGTAATTAGGGTAGGTTATAATTAAGGACCGACCCAAGATGTTGTTAATTAACATGTATAATTAACTATTCAAAATGAATGAGAAAAATAAAGTTGTGGAAAATGCGGTTATTTATCTTTTGTTATAAACATATATAACTCACGTTATACAAATCCGATAAATTTCACAATGAATGTATGTAGAAAAATATACCTGAGAAATTGTACCGACACATTCTTTCTCTACATATAGAACAAAACTGGTATAAAACTTATATGACTTCATTCATACATACATATATTATACACACACCTACTTCATAAAACAAACATCATTTTCTATATAAAAAAAATTAAGATTTTTAAAAAAATGTGTATTTCAATTTTCAAGACTTAAAGTTGTTCTTTTGTTGGATGGTTTATATCGAACATAGTTTTATTATATTTAGTTGGTTGTTTTCATCAATTATTTTTACGGTTAGTCTTTTTACCAAAAATATATTCGTTGATCATTTGTTTTTAACGTTTGACATCATCGTCTTGCTAGAATTGAAAATGTATATTTCTATTTAGTCAGACTTTATAATAAAATAAACAATTACAATATAATTCATTAATTTCACAAGATACTTTTTAATGATTTTATATGATATTCTTCATTGTCCATCAAATATTTCTAAATACTTTTCGTATATTGAAAGAAGACTTACAAGAAAGAGATTATGCCCCACATATATATATATATATATATATATATATATAAGGGTTTAAACGAAAATGCGAGAACATCCTTTTATTATAGACAATCACATGTGATACTATTATTCCATCACATATGATACACATGTGATACTAAATCAGAGACACGGGCGATTTTCGATAAAATCTTGGTTGCAGGTCAAGTCTCCCTTACACCATTAAGCCCCTCACAAGTATTATCACATGTGATAAGAGTGTTGTTGATATGATACTATAATTCATCAAGACCATCACAAATGATGCTAAATCATATACACAGACAACCTTTGGCGCGACCTAAGTCATAGAACACGTCGTCCTTTCATCACAGGGTTTCTGCATGCGTATTATCACATGTGATAAGGGTGTTATCGTATTCTCGTAAAATAGAGGTGTTCTCGTTTGAACCTCCACCTATTTATATGTATGTATGTATGTATCTATGAAAGGGTAGCATTCTCAACGATGTTTTTAAAATGGAGATTTAAAAAAAATAAAGGTTTTTTGTTTTTTTTTCAACAACTTCTTTAAAATTGAGAAAGTAAAAGTAAAGTGCAAATTTTTCAAGAAATGAGAATTTCTTCAAAGAGTCCATTTTACCATCGAATGTAACGACATTCAAATAACCAATGAAATAAATGAAAAGAGGAGAGAAATAACTTCAATTATATTATTAAATATTTTATTAATATAATTAATATTTAAAATATAAAAGTTGTTGGACTTTGATGTATTTTTTTTTTTTTTGAAGAAATTTACTTATAGTCTTTATTTTGAAAAATTGTGAATAAATTGGTGCAGATGTTACAAACCCATGTAGATGGTCTAACATAATAAATAAAGGCCATGTTTGTAACTATTAAGTCATTGAAAAGGTATATTTTAGAGATCATAAACTCCATTAATTTTTTTTTTGTATTTTTTCCCAATTATATTATGATTATTGTTTAAGTGTTATTAATTACTATTGGTTTCTTAATTCTTAATTAATATCAATTTCAAATTCTTAATTAATATTAATTATTAATTATTAATTAATATGAATTTTTAGTCATTAATTAAATTAATTATTTATCATGGTTATTTTGTAATCAAATGTAATAATAGTAGAAGTATCTTTGTAGATGATATGGACAATAAAAATATATTTTTTTATAGTTGATAAATAACAAAACTTCTATAAATTGGTGATCAAATATTTAAGATATATATGATTGATAAATTTTATTGTGTATAATAGTTATTTAAAATTACCAATTAATGAAAATCTTTTCTAAAAATTTCATATTTATTATAGAAATCCACATTTAATAAATTCATATTTGATTTGTATGGTTTTTCCTAATTAGAAGGTCTGCAAAAGCTCTCTCTCTCTCTCTCTCTCTCTCCCCCATGTGTATTTCTATATATAGTAAAATTATATTATGCAATTTTAAGTTTAACAAATTTATTAACATGTTATATTGGTCATTTTATATTTCTTATCAATTGATTTTTACTAAATACGATTAGTTCATTAACTATTTTTTTTAGTTATCAGCTAGTTTGGTAAACATACACTACAAATTAAATAACTTTTAACCACAAAAATCACCCAGGGAAATTTCCTTTGGTGATTACTGATGAATCGCCCATAAAATAATAATGGTTCGGTAGAATCTGATGCTTTTTCAAAAAATATCAACGGATCACCTAGATAATACCTAGGTAATTTGTCACTAATTTGAATTACCCACAAACTTTTGTGATGAATCACCCTTTAGCAACTTATTTTATATAACATATATTATTTGTAATTAATACATACACACACACACACACATATATATATATATATATAGAGAGAGAGAGAGAGAGAGAGAGAGAGAGAAAGATGAGGTTTACTTTGCAAACCACGTTATTTGTACAAACTATACAAACCTCATTCAACCAATCATAATTTTTCATTTTGTTCATTTTTTGTAATTATGAGAGGTTAATTAATCATTTTTATTGTGGAAGGTGTTAATCATGGATATTATCATCTTCATTATTTTAATTTCAGAGAAATGCGTGAAACAGTTTCATTAGAATTTCATTAAGTATTATATGAAACAATTTCAAAATCATATATGAAACAACTTCATCAAAAAAAAGTATTATATGAAACAATTTCACAAGATTAAACAATTTTATGAAAACATTTCATAAGATTAAACAATGAAATCGACGGATGAAGGTGATTTACACGGTTTGTACAAATTGGGTGGTTTGCATTTGATCGCTCATATATATATATATATATATATATATAATCTAGTTCATAATGAGAACAATGATCAAATGAGAGAATAGGAGAACGATCAAATGGAATAACTGGGTTTATCGGTTATAAAGCTCGGGGTTGAGCTAGAATATGTGGTGGTAAGTTGAGGGATTCATTTTGTGATTATGTTTAAATGTTTTTTAAACACTCCCACCACCTTATTTGTTTATATGGGTCATTGAGAGATACTTGTGTTATCTCCTGAATAGGTTGGTGAAAAAGCAAGTAACAAGGAAAGAAAGAAAGAAGGTCTTATGTGTGTGATTTTGAAATCGAAGCAAAAATAGAAGCTGGATTATGTGATTTCTTAACTGGATTTGTTGCTATTTCATCTTCATATCTTCATCTATGTGAATCATAAGGTGAGTTATTTACAAATTTTCCTTATTTGGTAATTGGAATTACAACCGTATGGTTGTTTATATGGGGGTGTGTATAAAACTGTCTTTGGATGTTATAATTAGCATAATTATGGAATTTTGATATGTTATATCTTGTGAATGGAATAAGAATGTGTTGATCCTCTCTCTCAGTGATTTGATTATAATCCCTTTTTCCTTTCGATGCATTTTGTTTCTGTACTTTCAGTTCCAGCGATCAATACACTGAGCWTGTTCAGTGATCGCTGAAGAACTCGCATTGTAATTCATTCAGAGACAACTACTTCAAGAAAACAACACTCACACCAAAGATCCTTAAGCAAACGTCGAAGACTGAAACTGAAGATTAGAGACTGGCGCGTACGTGATCTGAAGCGGTATTCAGTGATTACAA
>NC_037529.1:16217187-16224464 GCF_001531365.2 Cynara cardunculus var. scolymus
GTTTGCATTTGATCGCTCCCCTATATATATATATATATATATATATATATATATATATATATGGCCATGTTCTTTTGTTAACCCAATAATTAATGTTACGTGAACCAATCTTAGCCCTTCATTCTTCAAATCTATGGATTAGATCAATTGGGGCATATTTGTAGTTAATTAAAAATGAAAAATACCAAAACATAGATGAACAAGGGTATTTTTGGAAGATATGTCCAAATCGGTTACAAATTGATAATTAATTAATTATATCAGTTACAAATCGGTAATTGCTCATTCCTTTTATAGTTTCTAGAATCATTCGTGTTGCATTATGAACCCTTACGAATACATATGAACATATATCTAACTTATTAATTATTTAAAAGGGTTCTATTTTCTTTCCTTATTATTATTTTCCTTGATTTTCCTTTTTTTCTCTACTTAAAAAATTTCGAGAGCACGAGGTTTTTTTTCTTTTTGACTTTCCTCTCATTTTCTTCACTTTTCTTATTATTCCTTCGTAAAAAAATGTTTCAAGAGCACAACGTAAAATAAACTCACCCAAAAATCATCTCCAAGAATCATAAATCTCTACCCAATAATCAGAGAAACCTTGGATTAAAGTGTTAGGGAGTTCATACCTTGAGAGATTCTTCAAGATTTCCCCACTCTTTATTTCCCATTGATTTCTATCCAAAGTTTTCTCCCCCTCTCTCTAAACCACACACATATAGTTTATTGAACATGAACTATGGTGAAACTATTTAACAGGAAACCTAATCTTGATTCTTGGACAACAAAGATACCTGAAGCTAATTACTATAAAAGAGTAGCCTATAAAGGTTGGTCTATGATGTGGGGTTTTCCGGCACCATAATCGGTGCCGCCTTCATTAAACCCATAAAATAATTTAAAAATTAAAGCAATGCAATGACACAAATTGACAAATCATCTGTAGAATCAAACCCCTCAATAAAACAACGATCAATGTGTCACCATCAACACCCACAACAAGAAATTATAAGAGAACCCTAGAAGAAAAGAGCAGAGAAATTATCATTCACATGGTCTCTCATGATATATTTTGAAAGAGGGAAATTGAATTCTTGACGGTAAAAAATGAATATTCGATGTTCCAATGGAAGAACACGATCAAATCTCTCAGAGTTTGCAAAATATGAATCCTTATATCGACGTTTCTACAAATCCATTCTTGTCATCTGATGGCAACAAAAGCTGAGATGTTTTTAAAGATAGAACATTAACAAGTTTCCTATACAAACAATCCTTAAAAACCCTGACAAAAGCCTCATTTTTTTTTACCATGATTGTTACCATTCCTCTCTTTCCTCTTCACATATAGCGAGTCCGCCAAAACCTGTAGATATATGGTTATTAAAAGAGAAAGTGAAAAATGATTTTAAAAGAAACCCTAACAGAGAATATGTGTGAAGACATCATGTGGTTTGGATTTCGATTATGTGGTTGAAACCCTTATACCAGATGACTTCATGTCTCAACATGGCTTTGGATTTTGATTCTTGGGTTTCAAACTGCACCCGACCTAATCTTCTAGACTTGTTGGTCCTGTGAGTCGAGGAGATTTCGCTGGTGGATTTCACATCAGTTAGAATGGAATTGAGGGTGTGGAATTGAAACTTGCATACATTGCATAGAATTACGAAGGGAAGTGAAGAGTGGGATGCACTTATGGAGCCTAGAAGATCGTGGGTCTGGGGAAGCTGAATACTGCTTTATACCTTGTACATTAAGCAAATATAGATGTATCTCTTAAATTTCAACACGTAAACGTTATCCATGCTTATATATGGTATATATACACATACACAAATACACATATGTACATTCAAGAAAGATCATGCGAGAAATTAACCAGCTTGTGAGAAGACAAGAAGTTTCAATATCATATATGATTACACTTCTTTAGGTGTGTTTAATCATATATAATTAAATGTCTATTTGTTGTCAATGTAACTTGTGTTTAATACATGTTGAATTGGGTTAGTTCAAATCATTTATGTTTTTACTAATGTAGGGGAAAATCAAATAGAAACCATCTAAAAATTGAAAGCTATAAAAGTCACTTTGTATGTATTTTTTTATAGTTAAAACAAGACATGTGAACAAACAATGTTCATATAGTGTTGTTTCATGAATGAAACGTCAAACAATATTTTACGTGTGAAAAAACACATAAATGAGTTTATACATGAAACGACATGTTCATACTCACATATAAGAATAAAACAACTGAAACAGTATAAATCACTGCTTAAAAATCGAATCCATTGGATGGTTTGGGTTGATTTCAAGGGTTTGGGTTTCACATGTGCTGTTTCATCTACAAAACATACATGAAACTTTTCACGGTTTATATTTTTTGTTATAGTGGAATGTAGCAATATAGGGGATAAAATGTTGTAATAACAGAATAAATAGAAACAACATCAATCAAAACAACTAAGCAAGTGATACCAAATTTCTAGCAGAGTTCGGTGTATCATACCTACTCTGTTGGGTCAATTGCAGTTGGAGAACCAATTCACTATATTTTGAACAAAGCAGAATACATTAGGAATAATGAGTTATCTATATAAGATGTCATCTCACAAGATAGCTAGCATGCACACCCCTAGATTAGATCCTACAAGACCCTCTCGTATAGTTGTATAAAATATATGAAACCTTCTAGTTTCTAGATCTTGCGGAATCACAAGCAAAATAGAAACAAAATTGGCGAGTGGTTACTTGGATGACTTCAATGAACGAACCATAACAACAAGAAATCAAAGATAATTTCAGATATGAAGTGATGTATCCCTGACACATGCTTTCATACGTAATAATTTAGCACTAGGAAAATGTCGACGAAAATGAGCCGTTGGTAATCGGTCGATATACAGTTTTTCCGAACGGAAATACAGACAGGCAAGTCCATAGGTATTGTCATGTTTTCAGTATAGTGACATCCACACACAAAAAGGAGGAACTTTATTCACAAAAATTGAAACCGCAATCATAAATTTTGATTAATAAACACTCAAAACTTTTAAAGCTAATCCTCCCCATAATTTCCCTCTCAAAATCTTGATACAAAGGTGGAGATGGAAGAGTTGTATTTATACTAAAACCGTATACCGATCCCAACTTGTATGAATGCTAAAAATATGAATTTTTGGATCCATCACTTGGCACAACCGTACGAGGTTATTCCCTATTTTCTGTTTTAACTGCAACATTGATAGTGTTTCACATTTTGTTGTACATTTTGTTGTTCCAAATCACGCTTTTCTAATATTTCTCATGTTCTCATTGCCGAACCAGTAACCTCTAGTAACTGATTCGAAATCATTATTGAAGTTAGACATCAGGAGATGGATATTGATATATGTATACAAAAATGATTTATGTGGAGTATACGTAAGAAATGGTTGTAGGTGAAGTGAGTCGATCATTAGATGTTGTAAAATTTAGAAAAGCCCTCATTGCTGAACTATTGTATTTAATATTTTGCATTCATTAAATAAAAAAACAGCAACAGAGAAAACAAAACAGAAAAAGTCAATGCCTTAAGTTCATATATCCCTATCTTTTTGTTAGTCTATTTAAAGCCAAGGCCATACGATTGCAGTGTTCATCAGAGGAAAAGACCAAGGTCGAAGGAAAGAGAACTAAACCAGTTCAATATCCAGGTAGCCTTACTAATCCTTAAGTACCTGTTGCTTCTTATTCCATATAGTTCTAAAGGCTTTCTTTATCTGGCAGAATCCGGAAAGGCAACTATATATAATACTCTCTAACCTTTTATATTATGGGCACTATCTTTCCTATACTATATATTTCAGGGGAAAAATAACAACCGATGGCAAGTATACCTGCTGATCATGAAGAGACTGCAGATATCATCTACGACAAGATTCAAATTCTTGTTGTTGAAGAGAAGAAAAGACGAAAGCATGTCCATCAGTTTTCTCCATCCATTTACAGAGTTCCAAACATCCTTCGTGAAGTCGAGTCAAAATCTTATAGCCCTCGTATCGTCTCAATTGGACCTTTCCATAAAGACGACCAAAAAACGAAAGAAGCTGAAGTTCACAAAGTGACGTATCTGCTTAATCTTTTTCGTCGTTTAAGATCCCCACAGGATCAAACAATGAAAGAATGTGTCAACAGGGTGCTTGCTCAAATAGACCAAATCAAGGCATGTTACGGAGGGGAGATGGAGACCTATGATGACCATGAATTTGCAAAAATAATGGTTATCGATAGTTGTTTCATACTGGAACTTGTTTACAGGTCAAACGTGAACGAGTATGAGGGTCATTCATTTTTTGACGACAACTTGCTCACCCTTTATGCTAAGCATGACTTAGTCCTGTTAGAAAATCAAATCCCTTTCTTTGTTCTTGAAAACATCTTTGAGTGTACAATTAGGAAATTTAGACCCAGTGCCTCTCTTACTAAGCTTATCCTGTCGTTTTTAACAGAAATTAACCCTTTCGGGAAAGAGCTAGTGCTCAAGWATGAAGGTGCTCATACGAATTATGATCATATCCTCGGGCTTTTGCAGAAATGTTACCAGCCTTCAAATGCTATGCTATCAGAGATTTCAAAAATATCAAACTCGGGTGCAAAACTTYCAAATGCAATAACATCGTACYCGGTTKCAGAACTGTCTAGGGCAGGGGTGAAGTTTAAGCCTYATGTAGATGCAAATTGGCAACTGGCAATGGAATTCAAACCATCTAGGGTTCCATGCTATATCTGGTCTTGGGGTAAGCCTACTTTCAGAATGCCTCTCCTTCAAATYGAAGATTATACTGAATCAGTTTTAAGAAACCTTATTGCATACGAGCAGTGCTCTCCTGCGATTCCTAATTACATTACATCATATGCTTTTGCCATGGAAAGGATATTAGATACTAAAGAGGACGTCCTCAAGGTAATAGACTCAGAAGTAGTTGTAAACAACTTGGGTTCTAGCAAACAAGCTTCGAAAATGATCAACAGTATATGCAAAGAAGTTACGGTAAGCGAATTCTCTTACACTAAAGAATGGGGACAACTGAAAACCTATTACGATGGCTATTGGCCTAAAAATGTTGCATGGTTGAGGCGTACATATTTCAGTACTCCTTGGAGCTTCATAGCCCTASTTGCTGCTTTCGTCCTCTTTGGTCTTACTGTGGCTCAAACCTACTACACTATCCGCCCTGCATGATATCATTTTGCGTCTATTGAGGAAGCTACCAATAAACATTTGGCTGTTTGTTTGTATATACTATTTTTCTTGTACATATCTTCTTATTTCCTTCGTAATATAAATCATTCCTTGCTGGTAGAGAATATAGCACAATATACGTGGTTGAAATTGCTAATCTTACTCTGAACGCTAATCAGATAGGAACTCATGGTAACCGATTATAAACAGCAATTAATCAGGTAAGATTACATAATCTTATATACCCGGTTGTTTTAATGTAACCTGTAAGATTACTTCATCAAGGGTCCCACCCGTCAAATATGATCAATTACTTTTATTAGTTTGATAAATAAGAACAAGGTAAGATTGCATATTTCTTATCTGGTTCTTTGTTAACAACTGAGTAAGATTTATATATATTTTTAACTGTGTACATACTCAGAAGAAATGTTCATAAAGCTACGTGCTTTCCACAATTGCTAAGGGGTTGTTTGGTAATGTCTAAATGGACTTATATGTGTATATATATATATCATTTATTAATTATGCCAATGGCTTAATTGATCAGCCAAAAAAAGTCATATGGAATTACCGATTTATCTAGCCCTTTATTCCATACTTGCCCTCCTCGCTTTTCAAGTCTTGTCTTCTATTCTATGTTACTTCTTGTATATGTATGCATGTATGTGTAGATATAGACTTAGGATACATATGAAAAAGAAACTTTGGTGAGAAGTAGTGAAAGTAGCTCTATGTTGTCACTGCAACAAAAGTAGGTTTATAGGATACAACTAATTTCTAAGCATTTTAATAAACCACTTCATAGGATTTAATTTATAGGACCAAAATTAAAGCATCATATCTAAATATCAGGAGGCTTGTACCAATGAACCGGAGATTATTTTGTTTATATGTATCTAGATTTCGCTTTTAATACTTTTCTCCCTATTCCCCATTTTTTTTCACTTCCCATTAATTTTTAAAGTTCATTTTTGTCGTGTTTTTACAACAATAAATTTTTATTTGAAAATAAAATTAACAGCACAATTAATATTTGCATAACTTATTATTTTAAGAAGACCCTATAATAATACTTGAAAACTTATTATTTTTGTTATGTATATAATTTCGTCAAACATGTTTATTCGGTAAAGGCGCATTTCATCATCACCAAAATTCCAATTTTATATCAATTTTCACACAATTCTACACCAATTGATGTAGGTGAAATGTACAACAAATTTGGTATTTAATATTTATGCAAGTTTGATGTTTATATAATTTTAGTTTATTTGATTACGAATGCTATTTTAGTTAAAATATTTAATAATATTATATAATAAATTATACTTATATTAGTTCATATATGATATGTATGTATAAATAATAAAACATAAAAATTGACACACACACACACACACACACATATATATATATATATATACATATGTGTGTGTATTATGATTCAAGAAAAAAATACATAACCAAAGATGAAATTTGACTAACACATAATAGAAATTTAATTGTCAATATATATCATTTGTTCAAATGTGTTATAAAATTATTATAACAAAATTTATGCATAGAATTTGTATAAATTAATAAAAGTAAGGATATTATTGAAAAGGTATATAAGTTATGAATATGAAATATACTTTTTATAATTTATTTGATGCAAAAGTTAATATAATGCATCATTGGAATTGAATTAATACAGTTTACACAAAGTTTTACACCATTTTGTTGGGAAAAAATTGTGTAAATGATTGGATATGGACTAACACCATTTGAACAGTTTACAAACCCTAAAATATTTTTATGGTTTTTTCCAATTGGGGCATGTTTTAATGTTTTCGCTCAGGACATCAAAAAGTTTTGGGTCGGCCCTGCTACACGTCCCAACACTACAAAAATGCAGACTATCAGCGACGGAAAAATCCCTCGCAAATCCGTCGCTGAAAGTCAATCCGTCGCTGATCCGTCGCTGATACTCCGTCGATCAATTAGTCGTAGGTAATGCTATCAGCGACGGATCAGCGACGGATATCAGCGACGGATTTGC
>NC_037529.1:16226644-16244107 GCF_001531365.2 Cynara cardunculus var. scolymus
TGATCCCTCGCTGATCTGCGAGGGATCAGCGAGGGATTTGCCAAAACTGAATCCCTCGCTGATCCCTCGCTGATCTGCGAGGGATCAGCGAGGGAATTGTCAAAAATGGTTTCCCTCGCTGATCCCTCGCAGATCAGCGAGGGATCAGCGAGGGATTCAGTTTTTGGCTATTCCCTCGCTGATCCCTCGCTGATCTGCGAGGGATTTTTTCCCTCGCTGATAGTCGTCGCTGATACCTTGTTTTCTAGTAGTGCAATAAACCACATTATAAGACTTAATTTATAGGATCAAAAATTAAAATTTATATCTAAATACGTTGTAATAAGTTTATAGGACACGTTTAAGCTTCTTAACAACCGTTTTTAGAACATTTTTATTACAAAGCACCGTACTAACAATCACTACTAGAAAACTGGCCATTTCCGACGGACGGAACCTAATAAACCACTTTATAAGACTTAATTTATAGGATCAAAAATTAAAATCATTTTATCTAAATACGTTGTAATAAGTTTATAGGACACGTTTAAGCAACTTAACAACGTTTTTAGAACATTTTTATTACAAAGCACCGCACTAACAATCACTACTAGAAAACGGGCCATTTCCAGCGGACGGAATCCGCCGGTAATTTACCGACGGATTTCCGTGGGATACCAAAAAAGTCAACTTTTAGTTGACTCCCACCTATTTCCGGCGGATTTCCGGCGTTTTTCATAAGTACATACTTTAATCTTGAATTTACATCTAATTACAACATTTTACCGGCGGATTTTTGGCGAATAATTAAATATTTTCTTAAAAAAAAAAGAATTAACAATTTCCGGCAGATTTCCGGCGGACAATTAAATATTTTTTTAATTTTTTTTACCAATTTCCGGCAGACAATTAAATATTTTTTTAAAGGTGTGTGAATGGTTGAAGAAGCTTAGATTCCTAGACAGCTAAGCTTCTAACCTAGGTGCATTAGTAAACGTCGAAGATGGTAGTTTTTATGGTTTCAAAAGTCATGATTGTCATGTGTTCATGCAAAGACTGCTACCTCTTTCTATAAAAGGGATGRTACCGGCTCCAATATGGGATGCTATCACTGAGTTGTGCACATTCTTTCATGCAATATGCTCAATGGTGTTACACATTGACGACTTGCTTCAAATGCAGACAAGTATAGTGGAAACTATCTGCAAGTTGGAAGGAGTCTTCCCACTGGGATTCTTTGATTCCATGGAATACCTTGTGGTACATTTGGCACGTGAGACAATAGTTGGAGATCCGGTTCAATATCTATGGATGTATCTCTATGAGAGACATCTAGGGTCGTTGAAAAGGACAGTGAGAAACAGATCAAGGGTAGAAAGGTCAATTGTAGAAGCATATTTGTTTAATGAACTATCTACCTACTGCTCGCTGTATTTTGGAACAACGGTGGAGACACGTCTGAGCCGTGAGCCTCAAAATTTTGCCCCCGATTGTTCGTCTTCAAACCGACGGTTAAGTATATTTAAAACTCTGTGTCGAGGATTATTTAATAAAGGCGGAACGCATCTTAATCTATTAGATGAAGATATGGTCAAAGCTCACACATACATTTTACTGAATTATGAAGAAGTTTTTCCGTCCATAGATATCTTCAATATGGAGGTCCTAAATAGAGAGCCATATTGTTAGGACAAAAAATCAGTATTAAATTATATTCGTCTTGAAAGTTAAATATTGTCTATAATTGTAAAAATCATCGTATTTGACTTTTCTTAGACAAGTTTGTCTTTGACTATGTTTAGAGGTTTGACCATATAAATAGGAGTTTGTCTTTGTAATTGTAGAAAAAAGCTCATTTGTAATATTCTGATTACGTAATAGAGAGTTTGACTGAGCTTTGAATGTTTGACCTTTTCTCTCAAAGTTCATCATATGTGCTCTTAAAGATTTATCAGATCTGCCGTTGTTATGAAGATTACATGAAGATTGATCAGTAAATAGGGACACACAATTGGTATCAAAACAGTGTGTGCAAGAAATCAGAAGAAAAGAAATCAGATTTTGAAGATCTTTGAAGATTTTTTCTGGATTTTTTTTAGAGTTCTTCGTGTTCTTCATTTTTTTCTTAAGTTTGATCCAATTTTTTTTTAAAATCTTGTGTTTTTGTATTTAAATCATGATCAAAATGCTCGAAATTAAATGGTGAAACTTTGTTATTCACAAACTTTTGTGATTTGATCATTTCATATCAAGATTTAATCGGATTTTAGTATTTTTAAATTTTTTTCGTGTTCTTGAATTTTTTTTAAAATCAGTGTTTTTGATCCATTTTTTTTAAATCTTTTATGTTTTTTGTGTTTTTGTTAATTTTGATCTGTTTTTGATGTTTAGATTGTTTTAAATTCTGTTAAATCGTTCAAGAGGCCCAACAGTTTTGGCCCATCCGGTTTAGATCCTAGGCCAACCCAATCTCAACCTGTATCGTCTTTCTTCATCTAAATCGCAGAAATCTTGATCGGAGTCTTAATCGCTCAAAACAGAAGGTAAGTTTCACTCTATCGATTTAGCGGACTAGTGATCGGATGCTAAATCGCTTGGTAAATCGATCACCCTTTGTCCGATTTAGGAGTTAGTCGCTCAACAAAATCATCCGGACTCTAAATCATTTACAGGTAAGTCTTTCAATCTCAGTGATTTAGGTTTAATCTTTGAGCACTTTATTCCTAAACCGATCACCTCTTGACCGGTGTTCATATAAACCGATCACCTCTTGACGGGATAAGTGTCCGGATAAGTAATCGATTGATTGTGTGATTGTTTTGTGAGTGATTTAAGCAAAAGATTTGAGCGGACTAATGACCGGATAGCTAAATCAATTGGCTTACTCGAATTTGTGATTGAGACTTCATTGCTTGAGCGGAGAGTTATCCGCACACTGAGTGAACGGTTACATGAGCGATTTAGATTTAACCTTTGAGCGGACTAGTGAACGATTTAGGACTTAGCATTTTTAAACATCGAAGTATCCGGTTTATTAAACCGCTCAATTTATCTCACCGGATATCTTATCACTCAATCTCATTGACCGGATATCCAATCGTTCAATCCATTTCACTATCTGGATTCTTAATCGCTCATTAGGTTTGAACGATTTAAGGTCTGTATTCTAGTTTCAACCTCAAGCCACCCCTTCTGTTTCAGTGTTTTAGCAATTGTCTTCTATTCGATTTCATTAGATCATTGTGTCTGCTAAGAACCCTCTCATCTGTAGCATTGAATGAAATACCATTCGGGGTGCTGATTCTGTATTGACAGATCTTTGGGCTGCCTTACAGCATACACAGCTTCATCATACAAAGTAAAATTCTTCAGGGTCATCGAGAGAAGACAGCTTTATAAGAGTTATGCAGAAGGCTGTGAATTAGAGCTTTAGATTTCTTTATTTTAACAGTTTGTGCAGTTTAGCAATATACAGCACGTTTATATATACAGCAGGTTTCTGTTTTGAGCTTATTTGGTTGCTGAATTTGGTTCATATTGCTCTAAGGTTTACAGAACCTGTTTGTGTTGATCTTAGCTGAGAACTTGTCTAATTCTGCAATCTGTTTTTGCTGTTGCTGCAAGTTGTAATTCATTTTGTTTAATTTTGTTCTTGCTGTTTGCTGTTTGCAGTATTGGCTTTGTTTTCTGTGATTAAGAACATTAGCAAGATGGCATGATAGGAAGCAGAAGGTTTGCAAATTTCCAGCATAAACTGTACTGGGCAGTTAAGGAAAGCTTATTGTGCACTGGAACAGCAGCCCAAGTGGGAAAGAAACAAACCAATTTAAGTCAAATACAGGTTCATTGTGTAAAACCGCAGCTTATTCGAGTTGATCACTATCGGTTTTAATTCATTTTTAACTATTTTGGCTTAAACTGTATTTTCTGCTGTTTATATAGCGGATTGTGCTTTGAGCAATTTAGACTGAATTTGACTTGGTTGTTTAGTAATACACAGCAGGTTGTTTTGGTTCAAGATTAAATCACACAGAATCTGTTTACCAGCTTCTCTATTTCCAAACATTGCTGTCATTCAGGACGAAGTACAAACAGAGACTGCTAAAGGAAGCTGCACAGATACCCTTTGGTTGTGAATCAAGGATTGTAATAGCTTGTAATCATATTCAGGATTTTGTTACGGTTTTTACTTAGTTTGTATTTGGGTCAGATATTCTTGAACTGTTTTGTGTCTTTGGTTTTGAGTTTTAAATTTTGTTTAGATTTTAATTTTTGGATCATTTCGTTTATCTGTTTTGTGTGTTTTTGTTTTCTTTTTGAGCTTAATTGTTTCTCATTTTCTTTTATCTGATTTCACTGCATAGATCCTATATTTGATCAATCTTATTTTTTTAAAATGGCAGTTTTTTATGCTAGAGAATACCGTGAGCTTAAAGAGAAGTATGATAAACTAAATTCAAATTTTAACAAGAACGTCTCATGGACAACTCTTCAGACTGGCTATCTTGAGAGAGAGAAAGAAGAAAATAAATTTTTGCAAGAAAAACTGAGTGATCTGATGGAAACCTGTGCTGATCCAGAAGAGACAGTTAGGTTAAATAAACAGATTGAGGACGTAACAACTATAGTGCATAAATCTGAAAGTGAATTGTTTGATGTAAGAAAACTTTTGAATTTAGAGAAAGAAAAAGTTTTAAAGGCTGAAAAGGTTTTAAATGCTGAAAGGAAAGGTATGGAGAAAGAAAAGAAGAGGATTATGGAAGTTGAGGAAAGATTTGATTCTGAACGAAAATCCTTTGAGAATAAGATTAACTCTCTTGAGCTGAATGCAAAGATGCTGTTAAAGCAAATCTCGGATTTTGAGCAGCTTATCATTTTGGAACGAGCCAAGAATGATAAAGAAAAGAAAGACATCTCCGAAGACTGTCAAAGTGAACTACAGAAATTGTCCGAAAGCATTGATCTAAAGCAAAAGGCTTTAGACGAAGAGAAAAAGCAATTTGCTCTTGAGAAAAGAAATACTTCAAAGAAGTATATAGCAATTGCCAAAGAGCTTACTGAGAAAAGGAAAAGGCTTGACATCGCTTCGGAGAATGACAAGAGCAGCTCCGATGAAGAGAAACGAGAGTTGATAAATCAGAAGAAAAAGTTTGAAATGCTACAGAAGGAGTTAGAAGGTAAACTCCTGGATACTTCAAAGAAATTGTCTGATCTAAAGACAGACATTGAAAATGAATTGAACATGAGAACTGAACTGAAAAAGAAATATGATTTAGTTACTGTTGAAAGAGATCAGCTTTTACAAAAAGTCAAAGACTTTTCGTGTGCTAAAAGCCCAACTGGTTCGCAATCACAGTGTAACACCAGCTTTTATAATTGTTCATATTCGAACAGTTATTCAAGTAGTCCTAAATCTAATGTTTCTAAGAACTATTCTCGTTCTAATTAGTATTATCAAGGATATGTCATTGGATCACCCAATTATTCTTCAAAGATTAAAAGCATTTGGGTTAATAAGTCTGAATCTGTTTTATCTCATACACCTGTTGTTACTAACAATCTTCATTGTCTTGTGAAATCCACTAATGATTTGATCAATTTTAGCAAGAGAAGGATTATGTGCTCAACATGCAGAACCAATAGTTTTGTCAATAACAAAAGGTTCAACAGGTGGCATGGAGATAACAGTTATCAAAACAATTGGAAAGGTAAGAACAGGTATAATCACAATTACTGGTATAGTTCATATTTTAATCCTGGTCATCCTGTTCATAGTGCTGAAAAGAAAATATCTTATAGAAATAAATGGTTTGGTAATTACAACATACCTCAACCAGATACTAACAAAATAGGACCCAAGTTCGTTTGGGTACCAAAATCTACTTAATCTGGTTTTGCAGGTGTGTCAATTTTGTGCTGATCAGAACATCATTTCAGTGATACACCAATGCAGGGGGAGTTGTAATTTATTCCAAACGAGGCTTCTGAACATTTTAGTTCAGAACCCGTGCTTTACCTAGTGTGGTTTCTAAACACTCAGTTTAGAACCGTACTTAAAATGTTTCAATTTTTCTTATTCTTTTGAGCTTAACTGATTCATTACTTAAATCTGTTTTCTAGGGGAAGTCTCTAGAATTTTTTTTTTTTTGAATCTGGAACTGTTTTCTGAAACGAGTACATTTTCTGAACAGGTATTTCTTGAGATTTTACTTGCGTAATTTCTCGTCGTACATAACTCTAATACCTGTTTCAGCTATTCTTCAAACTGTTATTATCACGTCTCTAATATGAAAAAAAAATTCGGTGATAATACACTCGTTTGTATTCAATTTTGTTTTCTGATATTTTTTTACATTGATACATATACATTCATTTTTTTTAATATCAGAATCTGTAAACTTGTTCTTACAKATCTTCATTCATTTCTCTCGTATATACTGAATAATCGAATCATTGTCGCTTCATTCTTTCGTTAATTGTGCTTAAAGCCAAATTACTTGATCAATTTTTTTATCTGATCATTGTGCTTTAGAGAAATAATATTTTTGATCAACCATTGTGATCAAATGTGCATAACGCTAAATTTTAGGAAGGACTGAGTGCTTATCAGAAATACCTCTATGGAATGTCAAAACCGACAGACCTACCCAAGAGGACAACCATATCTGAGTGAGCTTAAATACAAAAGGGTTTGTGTGCCGATATTAAAATGAAAAGGAGAAGGGTAGTTGTTGTGAGCTAAAAGAATTGACGAGAGTTGTGTCAGGATTAAAAGAATACGAAAATCCTGTTCCAAACTTATATACTTCGGGCATTCCACACAATCTATTAGTTCTCAATTCTTTCGAGACTAATATTGAAAAAGGCAAAGCCCAGGCCAATTCTTGTCACAACCCCACTAACTACTCATTTATCTCTCAACAGATAAATGTTTCAATAACATTTGGGGCATGCAGCTCATCATCTATCAATTTCTCATTTGGAGAAAGTTGATANGGGGCATGCAGCTCATCATCTATCAATTTCTCATTTGGAGAAAGTTGATATTGAATCAGAAGGATATATGTCCCCCCTTCAAGTCTTTTTGATCACATATTGAGTCTGATAAATTTGTGTAGTCCACACGATTTATCTTTTTGAGCTTAAATAAAAGCATACGTTGCTTTATTTTTCTACACTACACAGATTTAGCATTTTATATGCTAATTTGCCAAAACATTCATAGATATGCTATTTTTTAGCTATCAATGATTGAATGGAAGACCTGGTGAGATGAGCATTAAAAAGTCTCATATATACAGTACATCCGTTGTACTGAGTATATATGTTATACTCACAGGCCAATCTTTTTATAAGATTGAAAACAATTTCATACGTTGAAATTGGTTGTTACCTTCCCATTCCCTTAATCTGAAAAGATTAAATAAGTGGATTTGCAAAAGATCTACTTACAGTTTCTTGAATTGACGGCTTACTCAGAAAATTTCATTCATCTTATGTATAATGGAATGATTCTCATTTCATCATAAGGGGGAGTATATGTAATAATGAATGAAATATTCATTTCTAAACATTGTCAAAGGGAATCTGATGCAAAGATCAAGGGGGAGTAACTTTAAATTTGGCAAAAGACTCAAAAGAAGCGCGACTGAAGATAATCACAGAAAGATTATTCATGTGCTACAACGACTGAGAGATGTTGAATTTGAAGATCATCTTTACAACATTTTACTGAAGATTTGTTGTCTGAAGATTCTTTGAAGATCAAATCTTGTACATTATTTCTGACAATCACTGTTCTACATTGTCAAAAGAGAAGATCATCACGGTTCTACATTCGAGGGGGAGAATGCTAGAAGATCTTTCTCAACAGTTGATTGGTTGAAGATTTCTTTTGAAGATGACATATTGTGCTTAATGTTTCAAAGTTCAAACAAGACTCAAAGTGCAGAATTTTCTTTCAAGTCTGAATACAAAGGGGGAGAATGTTAGGACTGAAAATCAGTATTAAATTGTATTCGTCTTGAAAGTTAAATATTGTCTGTAATTGTAAAAGTCATCGTATTTGACTTTTCTTAGACAGGTTTGTCTTTGACTATGTTTAGAGGTTTGACCATATAAATAGGAGTTTGTCTTTGTAATTGTAGAAAAGAGCTCATTTGTAATATTCTGATTACGTAATAGAGAGTTGGACATGATTGTAGGTTATGTCTCGGTCAGACCCTGCTTCAGATCTTGTTAGGATTTTGGCATACAAAACGTTACGTACGGTTTGAAGACACCCGGGGTTATTCGTAAATGGTTACAAGTTCCACAGGCTAACTCATGGTAGAAATCGCACCACACACAATACTGGAGTATGCGTGATAGGGTCTTGTTACTCAGATTCCGAGGCCAACTACTATGGCTTGTTGGATGAAGTCCTCGATATAGAATATCATGGGTATGAGCTTGGCCGCTGTGTTGTCCCATTATTCAGATGCACATGGTTTGACACAGTTAACGACGTCCGAGTTGACCCAAAACATAATGTCGTGGATGTCAAACATAGATCAAGACTTCGTTCAGACGACCCGTTCATCCTAGTATCACAAGCTGAACAAGTCTATTATGTACCATATCCATCGAATTTATTAAAAGATTGGTGGTCTGTGGTGAAGACAAAGCCAAGAGGGGTCTATGACTTAGCATCGAGTACCCCTGAAGTCCAATCGGATGAAAATATAGACGATGAACAATTTTTCCAGGAAAACGAACGAATAACCCAACATGAGGGAAATGAAGATGTTCAAGAACCAATCTATCTCGTCACAGGGGAAGACGACATCGAAGTTGCCAACTATCGTTGCGACAACTGGCATGTTGATGAGAGAAGTTACGAAGAAGAGGAGTTCCAATACTCGGATAGTGACTCTGAGGACGAAGAACTTGACTTGTCTGATCACTCGTCAGATGATTAGGCTTCATTTGTAAATTTTAGTCTTAGTAAACTTCGTGTAGTTGTTTTAAATTTTTATTATTTCCATTTTTAAATCTTAATTAGTAAACCATTATTAGACATTTTCAATTATGTGGAATATTTACTGTATAATTGAATTATTGTTGTATGTTTTCTAACGTTGCTTTGTAGAAAATCGATAATGCCGCGCACTCGGATTACCAGTCGAGCTAGTGGTAGTACACCTACCCACGGTAGGGGTAGAGGCTCTAGTATTGCTTCGGCATACCCGGAAGAGATTGAGTCTAGTCGTGGTAGTCCTGCTCCGGAGCCGCTTCCACAACAATGGACGGTTATTGGCATCCGCGGCAAAGAGAAAACATATTTACATCTTTTAATTGATAAAAATATTTTTTTCGTATTGATGCTAATTCAATTCGTAATTATATAGTTTCAGTGACACCAAAGTGATCCGTCGGATCACCAAGATCAACTGAGAGCTGCTTGACGGCCCACTGATCAGTTGGGAAAAAATCCCAAAGGACGTGAGACGCCGAATGTGGGAGCGGTTCCAGGTTTGTGTTATATATTCAACTTATTATATTTTATATATTGTTTTGAACCTAAGAATCGCCTAAACTTCTATGTACAGGGCTATTATACTTGGGATCCGGCTTTGGACGCCCAGATCCTGGAGATAAGGGAGAGAAAGTCGGCCAAGCCGTATAATGATAACATGAGTGCTGCGAGGAAGAAAGCTGGGGAAAAAGCAAGGATGAATRGGTATCCTCRGTACGATGAAACGGACCCCMAYCGRGATATGAGTGTGTTGAAGAATTCCCCCCCCCCCAGCTRGATATCTTCAGATGTATGGGTCCAGATGGTCGATCGTTGGAACAGTGATAATTGAAAGGCTCTTTCCGGTGTGGCGCGTGAGAACCGTGATAGCCAAGTTGCGCTACACACCGGTGGATCAATACCATTTTTGGAGCATGGTGCTCATCTGGTAGAACCTAAAACCCATTAATTTAGTAGTTTGATTTTTAATGTGTTATAATTAACACATGTTTGTATTATTGACCTTTGTAGACACGAGAAAAAGATGGCGTGCCCCCGACTGTTGTGGAATTGTTCGATTACACACACAAGAAGAGGTCGAGAGGAGATGCAGCATCTATGGATTCGGGGGGGGGGGGGTACATGACCACAAAGTGTAGCCAAGTGATGGTAAGTATATCTATCTATTATAATTGGGTTGCCATTTGCTGGGCAAACATTATAATTTGTTAAGTTACAAATTACGTCTATATATATATCATTATTTAGTTTGGGTTGCCATTTGTTGGGCAAACATTAGGATTGTTTAAGTTAAATTTTAAGTATATATCATTATTTAGTTTGGGTTACCATTTGTTGGGCAAACGTTAGGATTGTTTAAGTTAGAAATTACGTATATGTCATTATTTAGTTTGGGTTGCCATTTATTGGGCAAACGTTAGGATTGTTTGGAAACGTCCCATTTATAGCCGTTATGCTGTCAAAATTGACATGCAATCTGTTTTAAACTATATATAAGATGAGTATTTAATTGGTCTCATCCAAAGATACGACGGTGATCCCTCCACCTATACCTTAGTTGATAAAGAGTTGTGGGAGCAAGCGGTTGGGGAAAGCAAGAAAGGGCGTTTATTTAGGTTTGGGTACAACCAATATCCCAATTGTGTCTTGACTGGGAACTACACGGAAGGTGGTTCATCGTCTTCAGATAAGCACGTATGTGTCTCTTTTTCTTTTATGATGTTTATCGACTTAATTTATAATTCATATTAAATATTATAATGTTTTATTTGTTTTATAGGAAATTCAAACCTTAAGGACCCAACTTAGAAACTTACAGGAACAAAGTCAGCGCCAACGGATGGCGGAGGAGGAGCGACACGGGTGGCGGCGGGAGCGACAGCGGGTGGAGGCGGAGCGACGGCGATAGAGGGAGGAGAAACAGGATAAACAACTTCAAGATATGGCTGCTTAGACAACTCAGTCAATCTCAACATTTCCCCCCGCCACCATATTGAATATTGTCTTTGTGTTTGAAACAATTTAGTTTTTGTTTATAACAATTTAGTTTTGTGTTTGGTTGGAATAATTGTCGTTTACATTAATGTATGATATTTAGTTTTATTTCGTTTTTTTAGTTTCTTTTTTAATATTGTACAGATTTACAGGTTTTAAATATTAATTTAAAAAAATTAAAATTAATATTTATATACTTTTCCGGCGGATTTGGGCGGATTTTACCGCCGGTACTTTTTCAAATATAAAAATATATTTTTTAAAATAAATCTAAAATTAATATTTATATATTTTTCCGGCGAATTTCCAGCGGATATATCCATTGGTAAATTTTTAAACTTAAAGATATATTATTTTAAAAATAATTTTATTTTTCCGTCGAGAAAAGTTTCCGGCGGATTTCCGGCGGCAATTTCCGCAGGTAAATTATTTTTTTTTATTTTCAAAAAACACTTAAACATTTTCTTAATTTAATCACGACTTTAAGAAAACCGGCGAGAAATTTCCGGCGGCTGTGATCCGCCAGAAAATGGTAAAATCCGCCGCTGATTCCGTCGAAAAAAATTTACCGGCGCAACTTTTTCCGGCGGTAGAATCCGCCGGAATTAACTATTTCCGCCGGATTCTGCTGCCGGAAAAAGTAGTTTGTTTGGTAGTGAATTTTATTTAGCACTTTTGAAAAAATGTCCTATAAACTCATTTTTTATGGAACATTTGTTCAATTACTGTCCTATAAAATTGGTAATGGGACGTTTTGTATTAAAAGTGTCCAAAAAATTTGTTAAGATGCCTAAAAGTGTCCTATAAACTCTTATTACAACGTCTTTAGATAGGAAACATCATTTTTTGGTCCTATAAATTAAGTCTTATAAGACGGTCTATTAGGACGTTAAAACGTCCTGCAAACCCGATTTTCTTGTAGTATGTGTGAATGTTACATTATATTTTGTGAAAGCGGTTTCACACGATCTGAATACGTACCTTCACCTGTTTCTCTGAAAAACTAATCAGCTCTACACGATTTCACACAATACTAAGGTATCTTCACTTATATTACATGAAGGTTACATTTTTCATACTTCTCATGAAAAATGGCATTTCTCATCAAAATACCAATCTTAGACTTGGGATCAATAGAGAAAAAGGATTTTTGATGAGAAAAGTGAGAAATCCTGAAGGGTACCGTTATATTGTGTGAATTTACGTTATATTTTGTGAAGTTTCCAAGGCAATGGACCTAAATGTTTACCTTCACTAGTTTCTGTGAAGATGGTCGGTCACTGCACCTTCACATAATATACGGTACTTTCACATATTATGACTACTAAATTGAAGACTTTTTACCTACAGGAAATCCGACACTAAAGGATTGATTCATCATAAAACCGTCAACAAAAGTTGGTGGGTAAATTGTTGTTGGGAAACTCAAATCAGTGACAGACTACCCATGTATTCTTTTGGTGATCCATTGGTATTTTCTTGAAATTCATCGGATCCTACCCGAACGTTGGTACTTTCTGGCTAACCCGTCGAAAATTTCCAACAGAAATTTCCTTTGGTGATTTTTGTGGGTAAAAGTCATTTGTTTTGTAGTGTATATGAATGTTATATTTCTCGCTAAAAACGCATTTCTCACAGGAAACGAACTACATATATATGGGGTTGGGTTCCGGTAAGAATACGAGTTATGGTGAGAAGATGAGAACAAAACCTCCATCCACATTCAAATATCTTTGCCAACCTTCAACTACTTTTATTTACCTATTTTCTCATCACAACCGAAGCTCTAAAAATTTAAGCATGTAAGTGTGATTAAATGTATGTAAAAGTTAGCGAAATTGACTAAAAGTGAAGATAAAGGTAGATGAAAGTAGTTGAAGATACATAAGGTGGTTGATGGAAAATCAAGTTACATTTAAAAGTTTTTCATCTAAAATTTTTTTTATATCAATCTTTCTTTATATCAAACTTTGTAATTGACTCAAAATGATAAAAGAAATGTGTGAGACTATTGATTATAATAATAAGATGTATAATGAAGATTGTTCTGTCGTAAATATATCAATTTACACCCTACACGTATTTCCATAAAATATTTACATGCACCACACAAACGCGGTATTATTACCCAGTTTTGTATATAGTATTTGCGGATATTTTTACAATTTTCTTACATTTTTTTGTAATGTACTCGTTTGCAACTTTGTCCAAAAACCTCGAAACCCCCTTTTCTCCCAACCTACATTGCACAAAGAGTAACAGTAGTCGCTAGTATTGTGACAACTTCCCATAGACGAATCCAATTGAATTGTTTAAATTTTCATTTGACTTGTTCAAGTTTTTTCGATCCGCCTAATATTATTTTTTCATTGTTTGGTTTCTTGTTACATGAAAAAATGTTTTAATCATTTTATGTAAAATCAACATATATGGTATGCTAAAGAAAATGATTAAACCCATGCGACTAATCATTTAGTATATATATTGTTTTTTAAATATTATATAGGGAGTGTTAAGTAAATAATAATAATAATAACTGATAATAATCATCTAATAATATTAAAAATATATATAATGAATCTTATGTAAATAATAATTAATGACAATGGTTATTTACTCATAAATAATTAGTTATAATGGATTTTACATATATTGTATTCAATTATCACAAATATTTCATTTATTGTGTATTGATTGCAATAAGGGTTTTTTTTACGTGTAAACTAATATTATATTGACTTGATTAATCATTATCTTCGTTTTATTTATTTATATTTATTATAGTCAATTTATTATTATGTAAATAAAAATATACATATTATTATATTGAGTATCAAGTAAATAACTTTTTTATAAATTGATCGCAATTTCATTCATATAATGAGTTTTTATATGTATTAATGATATATATATACACATGCATCATTAATAACAAAAATTGGTCGTTATAAAAGAAGATGAATAATTTAATTACTTCAATGTTTACTAAATAATTACATTGATAAAAAGAAAAAAATTGGGAAATAAGAAATTGGGATTTTGAAACTTAGAAAAACTTCATTGTTGGTGGTTCATCATTTAATATACATACAAAATTGCTATGGTGTCCCTTTTTTTCTAACAACTACCCTTCTTATTTTCCCCATTCGATAACGATCAACACCCCTCTCTCCAAAAGATAAACAACCAAAGTCATGAAATTGAATGATTGTTTTTTTATTAACCTGGATATCCAACCCGTTATGCGAGCCGACTAATCCCAGGGTGACCACCTGCTTTGCAGCTAGCCCGAAGTCACCACATTTGAACCTCCGTGGCCACAAGGGGATTTTTATTCCTTCTTAGATTTGAATCTGAGACCTCCTGCTGCTTTTGACCTTTAGAGCCAAGCTCAAACTAATCAGGCACCACCTTTGTGGTTGAAATTGAATGATTTTATCTTCAAATATAAATATGATATACAAAAGGAACTAAGAATAATAACATCAAAATCATTTCTTCTCCTGCAAAGGTCTTTGGCTTCGACTGTAATTTGGGTCCATTTAGATTTTTCACATGCACRTGAGAGATCACTATACATTAATATATGAGGGCAACATAATCATAAATAATGATAGCTATAATCCATTAGTAGGATAACTATATAATCATATAAAATGATCAATTTATCATAATTCTACAACTTCAATAATCAAATTATAACTAAATAATAGAAAAAAATTTCATATTTAAAACTCAAATAATTAATTCAACATCTGATAAAAAAAGTAGTCAAAAAATTCCATAGAGAGTGATATCATTGTTAAATCTCTTATTCTATACTTAGAGTTAAATGAAAAAAATATAACATTATGACATTTACTTTTTTATATTCCCTTATATACATGTCAACAACTTTAATCAATCACATTGGAAGAATACATAACAAAAAGATTACATGAATTTGTTGGCCCACTTTCCTTGGAGAAGATTATGGTTAAGTACATGTTCAGGATGTTAGTAAGTGAAGGTATTCTTCTTACTAATTGGGAATTCTTTGATATGCCAACTTCTCAATGAACTTATTCCATGTCTATTCCTCAAGTGCCTCTTGCCTCATTTTCATCCATATCATGTTAATTTCAAGGATTTGAGAATTAAAAAGGATATAAAGGAAGGAGCAAATGAATAGTCATAGGTTAAACCCATGAATGAGAAACCACAAAAAACCCATTCTAATAATGAAGCATACATATTTCATTTAGGGGTAGAGAAGTCATTTACATATTAAACATTTTAGAAAATCAAAATTTTGAGAAAATTCATAGCCATAATTTGTACTACACCATTGTACCACATCATTGGATGTGGTTGTTCCTTATTATAATCAATTTATTATTATATACACACATATAATACATGCAAGCATAAAAATTATTTAAGAATTTTGACATAAAAATTCCTTATAATACACGCAAGCGGTGTTGGATTTTGTGGTAAGCAAGGAGCAATCAACTTTCATCAAGGGAAGGAACATTCTTGAAATGATCAATGTTTTTTCAATAGCCAACCAACTCTACAAAATTATAGGAGTTTTTTCTTTCAGAAATCTATCTATAAAATTATTTAGATAGAATGCCTTCAACCTTGTCAACTGACAGTGAAAGAACAAAATGGGGATACATACCAATACCTATTATACGTAGGAAAATGGAGATCGAAACAAATAACTTGCACGGCCCAGAATAAAAAACAGAAGAGTTTGGAGTATTAAATAACTTGTATCCATAGAATATCTGGCGTGATATAGATAATAAATAAATATGAGTTAATATTATTCCAAGTGTCATTACAAAAATGATGGCAGTTTTGGGCATTAAAATATATTTTTGGTTGGTAATGATTCCCAAAAAGACTAAATTCTGAAACAAAACCACTCATACCCATTAATGCAAGGGAAGACAATGAAAAGCTACTGAACATCACAAATATTTTCGGCATGGGGATAACTACTCCACCCATTTCGTCGAGATAAACAAGACGTATTATATCATAACTTGTTCCTAAAAGAAAAGAGCAAAACCAATAAATTCATGAGATTATTTGTAAAATGGCTCCATTGAGCCCCATATAGGTTATAGAAGAAATATATATATATATATATATAGAGAGAGAGAGAGAGAGAGAGAGAGATAGAAAGAGAGAGAGAGAGAGAAAGAGAGAGAGAGCTTGGTTCAAATGTTAACCAAGATTATTGTGTTAACTTTGTTAACCAAGCTCAACCAATGAAAATCAATCTTTTCTTTATGTTCATATACATCTCATATGTTAATGACAAGGGTAATTAAGTAATTTTACCATTTTATGTAACTCCCATATCAGTAATTGGGAGTTACAAAATATAAAAATCCCATAATTGATGGTGATTTAATATTGATCTTGTTTTTCAATTTGTGATTATTTTTGAAATTTGATTTATCTATCTATAATGTTATTGAATTTGTGATTATTAAAAGATTTTCGATAGTAAAGTTTACGATATCGTCCAAGCTAATATGGATAAACCCATTGGAAAACAGATCGACAACAATGAGAATAAAAATGTTAAAATGGTTTATGATGACAATCGGACTTCGAGCTCCGAAAGTGAAGACAATGATCAAAGCGTTTGTATTGGTAATGGATTAATATGATATTGCATTTGTTTTAATCGACAATGCTCACCTTTGGCAGTTCTCACTTATCTTGCAAAAAAAGTAACTGCAGCTGACCTGTTGAACAACTTCTGTATATTCAGGAGGTGACTCTGTTGAGAGATTCAATCAGTTTACAGGTGAAGACATATGAACTTAACACATAGTGCATTAGATGTTCATATGAAGACATATGAAGACATAGGGACCCACACAAAGATATGAACACATCAGAAACCACACAGCCTTTGATGTCGTGATTCATAATTGTTCATGTCTATTCAAGTCACTAGATGTTCATATGAATCCATATACACACACTCAAACATGTGAAGACATGTGAGCACGTATGAAAACATACAACCCTAGATGCCTTGGTTCATACGTGTTCATGTACATACAACAGAGTTGGCTCCTGAATATACTAAAATGTTCATACGGTTCACATGTTGTTCATATGGTTCACATGTTGTTCATATGTCAATATATATATATATATGTATATATATATAGTGTGTGTGTTCATATGGTTCTTACATTAACAAAAAGAATGAAATTTTTTGATTTTGTAACTCCCAATTAATGATATGGGAGTTACATATTTTTTTTACCTAAATACCCTTTTCCCTTTGTTCACATATTTTTTTTGAAATTGTAAATTTAAAAAATTATTTTTTTTATCATGATTAATCACAACCGTTTATTGTAAGAATCAATGGCCAAGATTAGTTAACAAAGTTAATACAATAATCTTGGTTAACATTTGAACCAGCCTCTCTCTCTCTCTCTCTCTCTATATAT
>NC_037529.1:16244845-16249446 GCF_001531365.2 Cynara cardunculus var. scolymus
ATATATATATATATATATATATATATATATATATATATATATATATATATAGAAAGAGAGAATTGCAATTTTGGTCCCTGAGATTTGTTGCTTTTTTGGTTTGGGTCCCTACAAGATTTTTATTGCAACACAACTCTCATGGTATGTAAAAGTGTAAAAAAAATCAAATAAGGGTATTTTGGTCTTTTCTATGTTTCGTTCTCATTTTTTTTAAGAATAAAATAAAAAACAAATGGACCCCATAATCCACGGGATACTAAGGGGCTGTTCGGTTCGTTTTCTCTTAAGACCTGTATGGATATAGTTGTCTGTATATTAACAAATAAGTTGTTGTTCAGTTGTTGTGCTGAATAAATAGTATGAATATCAGAAATGACTATATTATCCCAGTCTTTTTTTTTTGTCTAAATAAAACAACAGTTTGATGAAAATGTTGAACAACTGACTTATAATTACAAAAAAAAAAAAAAACAATTTACAAGTTTTTTGTAAATAAAAACAACTTGATTAACATAATTATATGAGTTAAATGTTATAATCAAAACAACATTGATAAGTCCTTGTAATAAAAACAAGTCAATAACATAGTTTGGATACAATTTAAAATATCAAACATTTGAAACTAGTCCATTTGCAATTTGATCACGCAAAGTAGCCATGTATTATGTGTATCGCGAAGCAAACGATGACCACATTTCTTTGTTTTGTAAATGGAAAAGGAGCCATTTGCCTCAAGATAGGGAATCTAGCTTTCAAGACACCGTAAGCACGCTCAATGACATTTCGAAGTTGTGCATGCGCATGATTGAATTTTTCTTCTTTAGTTAAATCACGTCTGTGTCGGTAATCTGCTAACCAATACCTCGTGTTACGATACGGAGCTAAAAAACCATGAGCGTTGGAATATGCAGCATCACAAAGATAATATTTATCCGCATGCAACAATTGATTAGGCAAACATGCAAACATTATTTCAAACTAAACATGTTTAATGTAAGTGAAATGATGTATACCTTCAGATGGAAAAGGAAAACCAGAATTTGGGTTTAATGCAACTTCGGTTAGCACTCTAGAATCATGTGCAATGCCTTCCCATCCGACCCAAACAAATGTGAATATCATATTGAAATCACAAATGCCTAGAACATTTTGGTAGCATCGACCACCTCCTCTTCCTCTATATGCAGTTTGATGACTAGCAGGCACGACTGCATGTATGAGTGTCCCGTCTAGTGCACCAATTGCACCCTTCATTGATGAAAAAATGTTAATGATTTGTACCTAACTATAAAAAAACTATAAAAGCAAAGCTTACCGGAAATATTTCTCTCAAACGACTGTGCCAATTTGACATAATCTCCGTGTTTGTTTCAAACGCTGTTGGACAGACAATTTCTCTCGCAAACTTCATCATCCCTTGTAGAACTTCATGAAAACAACTATAGATGGTGTCGATGGAATGTTGAAATTTTTGTTTGATAACTCTATAACGTTCGTTATGTCCGATCATAGTAAAAAACATAGCTACTTTCTCCTCGACATTTATAATTCTACCATCTTTTACCCAACCACTTTGTTTAAAGTGATTGCATAGTAATACATATGCTTCACGAGGCATACGCATCAACTCCTGACATTGCAAACTAGATCCATATAGCAACTCTTGTGTTTATGCATGTCCGCTCATAGCTGAAGTGTTATCTCGTACCCTCTCGATTCATGTTGAAGAATTCCTTCTTCGTCTTAAATACCAAAATATTAGAGTTACGAATAAACGTTCTTCCTTGTAAGCCAACGTATCTAAAATTGCAAACAATAATCGTAAATCAACTTGTAAACATCATTTATATATCTAAAATTTTAATAATAATCGTAAAACAACTTGCAAACACCAACCAAATATCAGAAAAACCAACTTGATAACATAAAACCAAATACATCAACGACCAAAAAGAGTCATAACTATCAACCAAAAAAGCCATTGGAAATGTATCATAAGCATCAACAAAAAAAGCCATTGGAAATGTATCATAAACAACAACAAAAAAACAAGCATAATCCTAAACATCAATGGCCAAATCAACCGCAACCACCTACTTGTCGCCTTGTTTATCTCCAACTATCTTAACCCAATCAACCTCAAATTCGGGCAATATCATCAACCATGGCTCTCTATTCTCCTTTTCACCAAGAAGAGCCATTGCAATACGGTACAAAGGACCGTCTTTTGGCCATCCAAGTTCATTGAGTTTTTGAAGACAAACCATGTAAGAAGGAGGCTCAACACCACCGAGGTTCCCATGTTTTACGGCCAAAGATTTTAAAACTGACAAAATCTGCTCATCTATGTCAGATTGGCTAACTTTTCTCTTGTTGGTTCACACTTGCGTACGAGCTGAAGATACGGGAGTTGAGGAGGTGGGTTAGGAATTGGACATCTCCACTTCCTCATTGTTGGAAACAAAGAAAGGTTCGACAGAAGGCTCGGGGTCATTTGGTAGCGGTCCAAAGCTTCCGATGCCCGTGGAAACACTGCCTTCAAACAATTGCGTACACAACTCGGGGAATGGAAGATTAGTTGTCCTTAACGATTCAACATATTTATTTGACTGTGTTAAAAAAGAATTATAAGTAACTAATCAAATTTTAAATAGAAGGAAAAAAAAAGTATAACAAGATAGTGACCTGAATCTCGGTTCCCATTGCTCGGGTGTCAAATTAAATGAGTTTGTTGATGGATCACACACGTTCCCTGTTTTATTTTTATGTTTCAACCACACCCCATATATCCCTTTAAACAGTCATAGTGGTTACGCATTTGCTTTCTATCCACATGAAAGTTGTGAATCTCTTTCAAATGATCAGAAACTTTCTTCCAGGACAATGATTTTAGACTTCCACCTTTTTTTCCGTTCAAAGCTATCTCAAGAATGCAACTTTCTAGAAACGTTTTTACAACAACCATGTTTTTCCAACTTATCCTAGTCCTTTTTGGCAGTTGTGAATCGTCTGTTTGTTCCATACCTAATCGGTTGAAAATCAACAAGTTGGAAACACATAATCGGCAAAGATACATACAAATGAATAAGATAATCGGCAAAGACACATAACATCTGTTGTGGGTTCTGTTTGCAGGTTACAAATTTGAAAGTAGAATACTTTCCACCCATGGTTGAAGTTATACTACAAAATGGAGCCATGGTAAATTCAAGGAGGTACCCATCTGGAATTTCAAAACCCAATATGCATACTTGATGCACTCATCTAGAATTTTCTAATAGCCTATAAATTCCAGGGGGTACTGACAATTAAAAATGGAATGGTGTAGGTAAATTATTTATTTATTGGGCAACATATATATGAGCAGTGTAGTTAACTAACAATGTAAAGATACAGCTCCATCTGGTTGTAGATCTGGATGTGTTTATCCATGTAAGACAGAATATGATGCACATTCATAAACCAAATGTGTGAACAGAGATGCACATTTATAAACAGAATATCAGATATGTGCATTTTTCTTTACAAGATGGAGCAATAGTAAACAGAGATGCACATTCATATCTAGCCTCTATGATGAACTCGTAAACAAATATACAAATTCATAAACAGAGATGCACTCGAAGAAGATAGATGAAGAATCGATAACATACCTTCGATTTGGAGGATGACTTTTTTGGCGGTAGCGGTCGATGGAGGAGAAGATGGGTTTATGGAGGAGAAGGTGCAGTAGCTTTATGGAGGAGAAGATGGGTTTATGGAGAAGAAGGTGCAGTAGCTTTATGAAGGAAAAGTACCTTTTCTTCAAAATTAGGGAGAGGGTAGATAGGGAAATAAATCTAATTTAATTGGCTGAGTGGATAGCACCTTCAATTTCAGCTGACCGATTCAGCTATTGGTTGAGAGATTAAGCTCCTACCGAACACATAGATATGGTTGTGCGAATTAGCCATATCTACTATGCAGCTCATTATGCTATTACCGAACCGCCCCTAACCGAAATAACCTTTTAGAATAGTTTATTTAGGGTTTTAACCTTAAAATTAAATTTTCCAAATAAATGGTCATCCATTACCCTGTTAGCACCGTTAGGTGTATACAGGGACTAAATTACAAAAAAATTTGTCGATTTGACTTGTTGAACGACAACTTTGACCAAACACCGGCAGTGGGTCCCACCCTTACACACCGGCCCGGTGCGTAAGGGCTCCACCGGCCGGAAAAGCTTTAAATTTTTTTTTCTCATCCTCAATACATAACACTATTCAATTTTCTCTTTCCCGATATAACACTATTCAATTTTATCTTTTTCCTTCTCAATCCCACTATATAAACAATTCAAATTTCACAAAACCAACACTTCAATCTCTATTATCTTAATAAATCTTCAATACCCCAATACAATCTCCATTACCTTAATACAATCTTCATTAACTCTAATACAATCTCCATTACCGACATTTAGTCGTCAAAATCATGGTAAGTTTACTAATTTGATTTTTTATATAATTTTATTTTTTCAATGTATTCATTTTAAAATAATCTCGTCTTTACAATGTAATTTTTATATAATCTCATTTTCACGGTATATTAATTTTAAT
>NC_037529.1:16249641-16253493 GCF_001531365.2 Cynara cardunculus var. scolymus
AATTTTTATATAATCTTGTTTCTACAATGTATTGATTTTAATATAATATCATTTCTACAATGATTCAAAAACGATCGAATCTTTAAAAAATGAAAAAAAACAAATAAATTGAGTATATATAAAAATAGTGTACATATAATTTCAATGAAAATGTATTTACCGCACAACCAATGGCGACAAATAAACGCTTAAACCGTGCCAGTTCAACCGTCTCGATCTTCATCACGATCCTTGGATTAGCCATTTCCAAATTGTAGCATTATACCGAGAGTAAAGAAAATGATTCCGCCAGGTCGCCTATTAGGAGGAGAATGGCATAACACAATGCACGACAAACTTGCATATAACTATCTGAGATTTTGTAGTTGTTCTCCATATCGACGATGATGTCATGGCTCTTGTATACTCTTTATGTAATTCATTGCATCTTTCAGTATATGACCTAACACCTTCTTGTTTGCTTGACGGTGATTGGGATACACTTGTGTTTGTGAATATGTGTGCAAGTCTTTATATGTACAAACCTGATACAACATTGTACCGTTAATTACGGTTGCTCTTATTCACCATTCACACTTTTCTAATATACATATTGCTTCGAACCTAAATTGCGTGGAGCGAGTGGTTTTCATCTGGTAACCCTCTTCAAGACATTTCAGTCCTACTTTTATTCTTTCTCTTTCCTCCCTTTTTTAGGGCTAGTTTCAAGTCTTCTTTACTCTTGAAAATTTGCCCAATTTCACTCGTTTATAACGTTGATATTTGGGGGCCAGTTCTTTAGGCTTCACTATAGGGACTGGCGTTAATGGGGGAAGCATGCCCCAAAATAAATTACAACTCATCGGATTACTAATATTACCCCTACCAAGACCCTTATTTATCTTGTATAAGATTCACTATCACTACTATCTGATTGTAGCCCTAGATATTCATCTGTATTGGGATGATACAAAAAATCCCCCGAAACAGCCCCATAATAAGGATCAAAATCAACCTTATATTTCTTAGACGCATTTTCAGTGTCATCTAAATTGGCGTCATATTCTTTGGCAGAAATTTTAGAAATACGAATGCCATAATCAGATGGTAGATCTTGGTATTGGTACGTCGGATGATTTTCGTATGACTTATATAGAGTGTTGTATGACTGATATGGAGTTTCATACGTCCCCTAGCTATGAAACCGGTGATACTGAGATTGGTATGTTTCAAGTGGGGTCTGAAACGGTTGATATTGAGTTTGGTACGAATAATATGGAGTGTTATGAGTTGTCTCATCACTTTGGAACGATTGGTATGAAGTGAGTGGAAATATGTTTTGGCCGGAAGCCGGCTCAGATTGGTTTAGCACATATAGAACGAGTTGAAGTATATACTGAGGGTGCTCGAGCCCATACATAGTAGCTGGAACAATCTCTTGGTTTGAATTAGATTGATAAATTTCAACACCACGATTGCAAACATACAATCTTAGGGCTTGCGGTGAGACATCCAAATCAATAGCCAAAAATTGTCTCGTGTCATCGGTGTCAAATAACTCGACAATCGAACCAGATGACAGAGATTTATATGTTCACTTAAAACGATTTTGAAAATCAGGTAAGTTTAATTTTCTAGCTAAATATTGACTAAACTTGGTAATGTTAAGTGTATCGGCAACAATGCAACAACTTTTTGCGTTTCTGGAATATAATCTACCACGTCATTGACTAACTGCCACAAACCTTCACCAAAAACACGTACTCTAACTTTTTCAATCAAAGACATTGATCCTTGAGAAAGAACTCAGATATATATAGTGTTTTTTTTTGAAGTGTTGGTTTTGTGTTCGTAATATGAAATTTGAATTGTTTATATAGTGGGGTTGAGGAGGAAAAATACAAATAAATAGTGTTGTAGTGGGAATGAGGAAAATAAATAGTGTTTTGTTTTGGAAGAAGAAAAATAAATAGTGTTGTATTAGGAAGGAGAACAAAATAAATAGTGTTTTCTATTGAGGATGAGGATAAATAGTGTTATGTATTGAAAATGCGGAAAAAAAGTTAAAGTTTTTAAATCTTTTCCGGTCGGGTGGGGCCCTTATGCATCGGCCCCCACCGGGTGCGTAAAGGTGGGACCCACCACCGGTGTTTAGTCAAAGTTGTCGGTCAACAAGTCAAATCAATTTTATTTTTTTTGGAATTTAGTCTCTGTACACACCTAACGGTGCTAATAGGGTAATAGATGGTTATTTTGTTAGAAAATTTAATTTTAGGGTTAAAATTGTAAATATATTATTCAAAACCTAACCTTAGACTTGGGATCAATAGAGCAAAAAGAGTTTTGGTGAGGAAAATGAGAAATCTTGAAGGGTACCGTTATATTGTGTGAATTTTACGTTGTATTTTGTGAAGTTTCCAAAGGCAATGGACCTAAATGTTTACCTTCACTTGTTTCTGTGAAGATGACCAATCACTGCACCTTCACACAATAAAAGGTTCGTTCACATATTATCACTACTAAATTGAAGACTTTTTACCTATGGATTTTCCATGGGAAATCCGATGCTAAAAGGTTGATTCATCACAAAACCGTCATAAAAGTTGGTGGGTAAAATGTTGGTGGAAAACTCAAATCAGTGACAGATTACCCAAGTATTCTTTCGGTGATCAATAGGTATTTTATTGAAAAATATTGGATTCTACTCGAACATTGGTATTTTTGACTCGTCGAAAATTTCCGACAAAAATTTCCCTTTGTGATTTTTGTGGTTAAAAGTCATTTGTTTTGTAGTGTATATGAATGTTATATTTCTCGCTAAAAATGTGAAGATAAAGGTTGATGAAATTAGTTGAAGGTACTGAAAGTGTTTGATGGAAAATCAAGTTAGATTAAGAAGTTAATTCATCTAGAGGCTCACAAGTGTTCTCGTCATCCTCAATATAATTGTTATTCTCACACGATCCCACGTCTCTCTCTCTCTCTATACTATATTAATAAGCATTTAGACCAAAAGTCTTAAATGTAACCTATAAAGCCCAAAGTACTACTCTTTTATGCATAAATTTCAAAAATCTCTTAATTACAACTTCACATGCATAAGGTACAATCGTTGATGCACACCACCAACAACATTAAAGTTGAAACTTACAACTTTGCTTTATTTCTTTCCAACTTTTTTCCTTCCTTATTAAGAGCTTTCTTTTTTTGGTATCTTCACACCATTCTTTATTGATTCAAACTTTTATTTTAGCTAATTGTAGCTCTCCTTTGCAAAAAGGTGGATATTGGTTTCTATTTCGGTTTATATAAGATAATTTATTTACTTTTTAAATGTATTCACTTGATATCTGTTTCTTCCTTTCATTATAATTATTTGGACAACATAATTGATTTTCATGTCTGTATACAATAAAATTCACCTTGATTCCTTATTTGTTACATTGTACTTGATGACATCATGTTGCATAACACGAGTACTCCACTATAAGGAATCGAGGTTTAAATATTTCTAAGGGTTCCTTGTAAGATTGAATGTTTAAATATAAATTTTGTACTTTTTAATGAATGGTTGCACTCATGTTTAGTTGTAGGCTTATTTGAAAATTTGACATCCCGCCGTATTACGCGGGTATACAACTACTATGCATATATATATATATATATATATATATATATATATAGATATATATATATATAGGGTTAGGTTCACGTGAGACCAGCCTGTTTTCGTGAGACCCGTGAGACCACATTTTTACACGTAAACTTCATAGCAAAAACACTGTGAAGGTTTAAAAAAGTCGAACCTTCACAGCAAAAACACTGTGAAGGTTTAAAAAAAGTTGAACCTTCACAGCAAAAACACTGTGAAGG
>NC_037529.1:16254988-16350695 GCF_001531365.2 Cynara cardunculus var. scolymus
ATATATATATATATATATATATGTATATATATATATATATATATATAATGGGAGGTTCAAATAATTGAGAAAGACTAAATATCATGAGAAGGTAAAAAAAGAAGGTTCTTATGTGAATTATTGAAAAAATTCATTTCGATATACATATGCGAATCCATATGAAAAATCTATACACCTGTTCATATTTATTGAATATATACATACACAAGATTAGTAATGGAACTTAAGGTTGAGTCATATCAGATGAATGAATATAATACCTCATCCACATCTGTTCCTTGCATATACGATTGACCTGTACTTGAACATCATCCTCWACCAGTYAGCRTATAATAAATATCCTAATGCATGCCAAAGCCTTAAAGTCTCCTTTTCTTCTTCCGTCCTGCCACCTCTGCCATACCACTGCATCATAATGCGGTAGAGCAGAAGCATCATCCCATCAATTGTGTTTTTGGCGTTTTAGCAAGTTTTATAGGACAGTTTTAATACAAATCGTCCTATCAACTATTTTATAGGAAATTTTTGAAAAAGTCTCCTATAAACCCGTCTTTTTATAGTACACTGGTTTTTATAAGACCTTTTTCAAATAGTGTCTTATAAAATAGTTAATGAGACGCTTTGTATTAAAAAAGCCTATAAAACTTGTTAAGACGTCCAAAAACCTCCTATAAACTTATTGCAACGACTTTAGATAAGACCCTTTATTATTTTGATCCTATAAGCTGAGTCCTATAAAGCAGTATAATAGGACGCTTTGAAATTGGCCGCGTCCTATAAAATCAATTTTGATGTAGCGGAACTTTCAACCTTTGACATTCTAGCTCGCGCTGGCATACCAAGATAAGAAAATGGAATAGAGCAATCTTTGTAATTCATCATCCTATCCATGGCCAACACCTCCTTCGATTTAACTCCAATCTCCCCTACTTTTCTTTTGTCGAAGTTGATCTTGAGAATGGCGGCAAGATGACAACACCTTAAAATTCTCACCAAATTCAAAAAAATGATCTCGCAACCAGTCTTGAGAAATATAGTGTTAGGGCCATTGTTAGGGAGAGAAACACCTTGAAACAACCCTTTTTCGACAGTCTCGTCAATCGCAATTTTCAGCCCCTCAACAACCAAAACAAATAGAAAGGGGGTGATCGTATCACCTTTCTTCACTCCTTTTTCCATCAAAAGTTCTTTTATAGCGACCCGCTAACAAGAACCAAGACTTTGGCGGTGGATAAACAGCCATGCACCTAAGATCTCCACTTATGTCCCTTGATGAAAGTAGATTACTGCTTGCTGATCACAAGATCCAACACCGCTTTAAGCCACATCCGATACTCCTATTTTCAAATTTGTGAAGGTCGTTGAAAATATGTTGCAATGCACCATAATCAACAACCCAACCATCTGACCTAACCTTTTGTGCAAGAACGGATAAGGAATAGTAATTACCTTTATTTTCACTCACGTAATTGACTCGTTAGCTACGTTTTATAGCCAATCGGATAACCTTGAAGCTCATAGCAACGCTTCTTAATATGTCCCGACATCACAATGTGAACCAAGTGGTTTGTTCTTGTTAGGATTAGCTTTATTTGCCATATGAAATCTCAACCGCCAGAGAAATTATGAAACCCTATTATCAATGGTGGATACAATTTGATTGGATGATTGATCATTGAATTTAGGCATAGCGAATATGTAAGGGAAATTGATTGAAGAAGCGAATATGAAATTGAATCTAATCAAATGGAAAAACTGAAGCAAGCAATAAGGTCGTCTTGTTCTGATACCATATATGGCAGAGAGAAAATTGAGAGAAAATAAGGTTGGAAGTCAACATATGAAAAATATAAAATAAAGAGTACATCTAGTTATACTACAATAAGCAAACTAGCTAGACCTTCTAGCACCTCCCAATTAACCAACAACTGGCAAACCATCGACAAGTTATATGGATTAGACCAAAATACTTTTCCTCACTTTATCTTGACCGTACTAACGACATTATTTGAAAAATATGAAAGACGGATCCAATTGAAAGATGTGTTCATAGGACATATCTCAGATGTGTTCATATGACATATCTCAAAAGGGTTCTATAAAAGAGCTAATAGGACAATTTATTTAAAATAATGTTCTAAAAAGTTGTTAAGATGCCCAAAAACGATATATGAACTTGCTGTAACACTTTTACATATGACACACAAGTGTTCGGTCCTATAAAATAGATACTATGACATTTAAATAATTTTAAGCGTCTTATAGACGTGAAATTGTTGTAGGTGTTTTAATCGCTAGGTTAAATCTGACCCTATTTTTCTTGACTCTTTTATGGATAAAAGGACTTCTTCAAATAAATGTTATTCACATCTTATTGGATTAGCACCTCTGTTAGGATGAGTCTCCAAACATGAGGACCAAATATGCCTATATATCTAATCCAATGAAGCATACTTTTGGAGTAGATTTGGGTTGCAATGTCTCTTTCTATTCATTTTTCTTTTTAATTAATTTTTCTTTTTAATTAAATTTTCTTTTTAATTAAATTTTATTTTTAATTAATAGCAACGGTAGCTGACATCTTTCATGGTGTTTCTCATACCCACATCATTTTAATTCATTAGTTATAGTCGTCTTGCCTAAAAATAAAGGGAATTTGTTGGAACAAAAAAAAGTTCCGCCATGGAACTGTAGTACGGAATCATCCGTTGTTTCGGAGGAATAAAATCGAATTGTCTTTCGGAGTTGTCTGGTTCAATAATACCACTTATCCTAGTGAGTTTTAATTTGCAATTTCTATTAAGGTGAAACCTAACAGTTGTTCATAGATCATGTACGAACTTTATTGAAACCCAAATTGATGCATGATGGAATAATCCATGAAAAACTTCGGAAACCATGAAGTATGATTTGTTAAATTTAAACTAGAATCTGGTTTCATAAAGTCGTTAATATCACTATATGGTCGTTTATTCTGTTACCGTTAATTTAGTTTATAGCCGTTACGGGTTACATGACAGTTATTTAACTGTCATATGAAAGGGTGTCGCATCTGTTGGTCTGAACGGATGTGTCCTTTGGTTTAGTATATAGGTTTCAGTTTGTTTGCTGTTTTTAATGTATGATGTTTCAACAATAATAACAGAATTATTAGTTTGTGTGATGCTTTGGTTCCAAAAAGCTCGTGTTCTTCAATGGCTTCGACTTCAAATAGCATTATTCATCATCCTCTACCCAAATTAAATGGGAGAAATTACCATCACTGGAATATCCAGATGAAGGTATTGTTCGAGTCTCAAGAATTGTGGGACATCATCAATCAAGGTGTTAATGAACTTATAGAATTGAACGATTTCACCGAAGAATAGGAAAGGGAAATCAGAGAACTTAAAAAGAAAGACAAGAAGGCACTATTCACAATCTACCAAGCCGTAGATGAAACGATATTTGAGAGGATATCTACAACAGAAACAACGAAAGAAGCATGGGATATGCTACATAGAACATACAAAGGAGAAGAAAAAGTCAAGACAGTAAGACTCCAAACTTTGAGATGCAAATTCGATGGTTTAAAGATGAAGGATTCAGAAACCATCGAGGATTTTTACAACAGAACTATCCTTGTTATGAATCAACTTCGTCTCAATGGTGAAATAATAGAAGATAGAAGAGTTGTAGAAAAGATCTTAAGGAGTTTAACTCGAAAATTTGAATATGTGGTAGTAGCGATAAAGGAATCAAAGGATATCTCTATTATCTCACTTGAAAGATTGTTGGGAATCCTCCAATCTCACGAACTCAGGATGAAACAGTTCGATGGCAATCCATATGAGCAGGCGTCTCAATTGCAATCACCAAGTAGTTCAACCCGTCAAGACAGAAACAGGTTTCAACCGAGAGAGTCACAGACGAATTTCAAGGGGAAGGGTAGAGGCAAACCTTCTCCTATGCAGTGTTATCACTGCCAGAAACTTGGACACATAGCGAAATTTTGTAGGAAAAGGATCGCAGATGGGACGGACCCAGAAAATTTTTCAAACGGTGGCACCATATAATTAATATAATATAATATACATCAAAAAATAATTACAAAAAATATGGTTTTTATAGGACCGATAAACAACTCCTAAACTTATACCCGACGCGTCTTCATCTTTTGAAAACAGTCAGTATATACCCAAAAATAATTACAAAAAGTATGATTTTTATAGAATTGAGAAACAACACCTATATTTGTCATCGGCGTGTCTTCATCTTTTTGAAACGATCGATGACATTTTCATTTTTAACATTACTATGTGCTTCCTTTTCTATGGCACAAATGAGGGCATAATTCAAAAAGTCATCACCAATTTGATTACGTAAATCTGTCTTGAGAAACTTAAATCGCCGAAAAGCATCTTTCAACCGTAGCAGTTGCAACAGACAAAACTAGTGTTAGCTTCAATAACCGGTAGACTAAAGGATGAGAAACATGCTTTCTTGTTGCCACCATCAATCTGGCGAGGTCGGCAATACCGTTTAAGTTGGCAAATCTGACATCATTATAAACAGAATGATAGTAGATGTCAAGTTCGTGCTCAAGAATGATCCTTTCCTTGTCTTCAAAATCTCGGGGATACATCTGACTCAACTTCAATAGGCTTGATTTGTTAAACTGAGAAAACGATTTGCGTGGATTCAAAGCTGTCATATTTTAGAGCAAGTTGGTGCTTATCTCACAAAAACGATCACCAAACTCTCAGATCTGCATATCCAAAATAGTGTTGAATATATCATAGTTATAGTAATGTTGATTGTTAATGTTCATCCTCTTCCTTGGATTTATTGTATTAACATAAGCTTCAGTTGTATCCAACTTGATAATCTTATGTTTATCACAAAAAGAGTAGCATTTCTCCAAAATTTGATCAAACCCATTTTCTCTCAAGATTAGTAATTGACCTTTGGTTGTTCCTATCAATTCAACAGCTTCCAAGATGTCTTCATCTTTCCTTTGAAGAGCTTAAGACAATGAATTTGTTAACCTTAAGATCTTTGATATCAAGTTCATATAAAACACACATTCAAATGTTTTTAAGTATGATAAAAGACCTCTTGCTTGAATCCGACTAGCTCCATTATCACCATCATCTTCGACATATTTAAACACCTATATAACTTCCGGAAACAAAGCGATCAAACTCACGATTGTTTTAAGATGAGGATTCCATCGTGTATCTCCAGCTCGTACAAGGGAAATCTCTTGGTTTAACCCCTTACCAGTCTCAATTTCGTTATTTCYAATTTCTTCTTGAATTCTCTCTTTGTGACTTTCTCGTAGCATATCTTTTCGTTTGCATGAAGAGTTTACAACAGTAACAACCAAGGCAAGCAAATCAAAGAAGTCCTTAATACCTTCGTGTTTTTTTGCAACCGCCACAACTACTAACTGAAATTGATGGGCAAAACAATGTATATAAAATGTCGAGTTATTATCACTCAAGATCAAAGCTTTCAACCCATTAAACTTACCACTCATAATGCTAGCATCATCATAACCTTGTCCTCTTACCTAGAGACATCACTAGACTCATCCACCAACAAAGCTAATACATCATCACCAATTTCCCTAATAATGGATTTCAACAACTCTTCTACAAAGCAAGTAACAAGATCTTTTTGAATCTTTGGATATGTCAACTGATTGTTCTTCGGGGCATTTTGTAATATAACCTTTTCAATATCACCATTTGTTCTTCCGATTAACTTTAAAGCCCCCAAGAAAAGCCCTTTGTATATAGACTTTTCCGACTCATTGTTGCCACGAGATGGTAAAACATTCTCCAACAAGTATCTACAAACTTCAACGGAAGCATTCAATCGCATGTGGTACTCGGTCTTCATGAGTTCTGTTTGCTTACGAAGGGCAACAACAATTGATTGGTTTTGGTTAACCAAATCTTCACATTTTTTAAGTGCTTTATGGTGAAAACTATTAACCTCACCCTTATGAAGCGTATGTCTATATTTTTTACTCCAAATATTGAATTCCTCTGTTGGACCGTATTACTCAGTTCAGGGTATTGAAAACTTACTTGATTAAATAGATAGACATTGAGTATGCAGCAGACAGTTATAAATCAAGCAGGTAGAAATCAATAAGAACACAATGAAGAACTCTTGAAGAACACAGAGAAAGAAATGCTTCAAATGATTTTCACATGGAAAAGTGTTAACTATTACAATACTGGAAGCACTCTTAAATACAAAGGCCTAAAGCTGCTTTTATACAAGCAAATAACCGCCAAGACAGACCTAGACGAAATATTTAATCTAAGCCGTCCAAATAAAGCAGATTACTGACATGATCACGTGTTTAGCACGAGCAGCTAATAAACCTAAGTACATAGAGATCCTCACAGAAGACTAACTGCAGACCCTCTGTGAGATACCACAGAGGTTCTGCTGTTTGTGACCTGAATGTTTGATACAGAGGAACAATCTTCCAGAACCTCTGTGAGACACGACAGAGGTTCTGTCACCTTTGACTTGTATGATGGGATACTTTGTTGAATGTCCTCTGCGGTCTTCTGTAACAGATCATCTTCTGTCAAAACTTGCTGTGTTACTTTTTCGATACTTTTACATTCAAAGATGATGAGAGCTAACATCCTCCGTCACAAATGTATCCATCCCATGATTCCAACCTTGGTCTCTAAACAAGTAACAAGGCAAACAATATGCTCTATCTATTTTTACACTGTATTCCAACCACTAAAATTGATCAAACCAAGTAACAACAAACCGTCTTGCTTTAGCCCCAATAACTTTGGTTGGAAAGATGTGACCTCGTGGTTGACAAGGACCCCTTACCAAGTATTTTCTTCTAATTTCATCTCTTTGATTTGGGTTATAAGTTATAATTTTGGGTCTCTCTGATGGATCCCAAGGAAGATCGTTAACATCAATCACATTGTTGGATGTATCATTATTACCAGTTGATGAAGCTTTTCGTTTCAAATACTTTTCCATAATGAATGAGTAATGTAAATCTAAGTAATAAAGCAATGATCAAGTAATCAGCAATGAGTAATGTAAATCTAATCAACATCTGAAGACTGAACATCATCAACTAAACTCAGTAATCAACTAATGAACTAATGAAGCAAATCAATGATCATTGATCAAACTAACGTACTGAACTACTCTCTACTGAAGTGAACAAACCATCATTGATCATTCTGGCATTCTCTGTATTTTGCCATTTTGTCAAAAACAGTCATGAATTGATCATTATTCAAGTAGTCAAGCAGAGCGATGATCATTAATAAAGCAAATCAATGATCATTATTCAAGCAGTCAAGCAGAGCGATAAATCATCATCAAATTCAAAAGTTAACTACTTAACTTAAGAGTAATCAAGTAATCAACTAAAACTACTTAACAGTCTTAACTACAACTAATTACTAATGAACTTATAAACTAGAATAATGTAAAATTGTATTGATGATCAATAGATAAGTAATCTAAGATTAAGAGTAAAAATGGATACCTAAAATGGGTAAATCTGAAAATAGAGATCAAAGTCACCAAATAGCCATGTAGCAAGTGACTGAAGTGAGAATCGTTCGAGAATCGTTTGAGAATCATCCGAGTCTTCAAGAATCATCTGAATCATTCCAGTCGAATCACCCAAATCGTGACTCGTTGTTGCTCAATTGTTGTTGCTACTGATCTGAATCGTTCTAATCATTCCAATCGAATCACCTTGGCCGACTGGTATGGTTTAAGGCTTTAAGCCTTAAAGGCTATTGGCCTAAGCCTAAGTAAGGCCTTTGTCATTTCATTTGTTTGATTAATAGATATATTATGGGCTTTGTTTAATTTAGAACAATTTTTGATTTGGTTTGGGCAATTGGGCTTTGCATTTTAGAATTTTGATTTGGCTATTTGGGCTCTGTTTTATTTGGGTTTTAGTTGCACTATTTGGAATTCTAGAAAATACGGTAGCACCTTCTAAAACGATACGATAGCACCATTCACAAACCAAATTTTTTTACCCTTCGGCGGAGAAATAATATGGTGGCACGTGCCACCCATGATCCTTACCTAGGTCCGTCTGTGCCCTCCAGTCAAATAGTTTCTAGGTTTTCGGTTAAAATTCCAGAATCAACAATTACATATTGATTAAAGACAGAAAAGAAATATAAAACCATAGAACTTTGTATATAAACCAATGACATAGTCAATATGTTGATCTTCTCTTCTTCTTCCATTGCCTTTTTTATGACCTTATATTTTTTGTTTAAAAATGCTTTCAAAAACTCAGCATCATTCCCGAAGACGATGATGACGGCAGTCGGTTTTCCTTCCCTTGTTTCCTCGAAACACTTTTCTCCTTTTATGGAGAGCGCCACAAATAACCAATCTTCCACAGTAGAGGCAACAGAGTTCCAGATGTCGCTTTGAAATCCCTTTGTTTAAAAAGCCAGCGTGTGGATTTAATTCAATTTCGATTTCTAACCTTTTCTTTTTTCCAATTTCCATCGGATTGCCCTTCTGGACTGTCGGTAGAAGGAAGCGATTCCAAATCCTTTTTTCCATCTGGTATTCGTTCAAAATCAACAGAAACATAAAGCTCGGATGTCGTTCATCTACACTCAAATCATCATTGAATCAGGGTCTAATCGACCTGGATTTAGATGGAGAAAAGTGAGAAGCATCGACGAAGGTGGTGGAGGTGCTGGTGGTGGTGCAGCGATGGTGTGTGTTCATTAGTGAGAAGTGATAAATAAAAAGAGGTGGGAGAAGGGAGAAAGGAGAAGATGAGATGTTGGTTGTGTCGAGTGAATTTCCGGACAAGAATGAGAGAAGAGGATGATCGAAGAAAATGGAAAGGAAAAGGGGTATAGAGGTCACCAGTGAGGGTTTTAGCCGGTTAAAAGGATAAAAGAAGGAGAGTAATGCAAAATGATCCATTTACCCTAGCATGCAAGGCACATAAGGGTGTTTAACATGAGGCAATCTAACATAGTTAGCCCTTAGGGATCTAAACCAAGCACTTTTGCATATCACGAGGGTTTTTTGCAATAAAATTTTGTAAGGACTCAAACCAAGAAAAACAAAAAACCATGGGGACCAAAATTGCAATTTACTCTAATTTATATTTTGTTTCTATAAATATTCAAAAATATTGTAGGATAAATATGTCATCGTCAAAAGAATGTGGAAATAAAGATAGACATAAACGTTTATTGTTATTTATGGAGTAAATCTCCTTCCATGCTTATCATTACCTCTAAGTAATCGTCCATATTTAAAGGTTTTTGATTACTGGGAATTACATATTCATTCTCTCCACTTTATTTTAATTCTGGGATTCGATGTCCTAAACTCAAAAGAACTTAAGTACCATAGATGATGTCCAATAGAAAGACTATTTCTGTTGGAAATGTACAATAATATACCTAAAACTCATCAAAACCTATTGACCCTAAAAGTCAACTGTTAAGGTATAAGTAAATAACTTGAGATTTTTGAGATGACACATAAATCACAACCTTTATACGGAATATCCTAAACTATAATCCCCAAGAACTGTTGGATGCCCTGAAAAGGAAAATCARGAGTATTCATTAGGATGTACTTCCCAAACTAATTATACAGTGGAATGGAACTCACTCGATTATAAGAAGATGACTGATTTCAACAAAGAAATGTTCTGTCTCAAAATTCATCTCAATTTTCATGGCAAGGAACTCACAGAAGATTACATGATTCATAACTTTATTTCCACCCTTCATATATCAGTAAATATTAATGAACCAATATAAGTTGGAATGTAACATTTTGACAAACTCATCAACCTACTGCATGTGGTTGATAGACATAACAAGGTTCTTTATAACAAGGTTCTTTCAAATAACAATGCTAGAAATGTTAGGACAAAGAAAACYCTTAAGGTCAATAATGAAAACGTTAGAGGTGGAAATTGTTGGTCCTAGACGGATTTACAAGAGTCTAAAAGTAACAATTTGTAGAAGGGGAGGGATGAATACAAAGACACAAATATTTCACTTTTTAAAATCCTTTATTGATAAGAGAAGATCAATATAGAATTTACAGATTTTTTGCGGAATATGACAAAATACAAAAGTTATCTAAAACAATCTAAGGAGTACACAAGATACAGAAAAGCAAGGAAGAAAAGACTTGCTAAAGAAGATGCAATAACTTTGCTTGAGAGTAAGCTCAGTTGATGTTCTTCACGTAAAGTAAACGTAACTTCACAAGGTTAGGAAATATGTGCTTCTTGTATGTGTCTCTCTTCTTGGGTATTTGGAGAGGAGAGTCTCCATGACTATTTATACCCATTGCATTAAATGTAAGTCAGATATAACAAGGCACGTGGCAAGATTCTAGAGGTGAACTTGTCCTTTATCTTCAGATATACAGCCTTTTGGTCATATATGAACAATAGTCATTCAGAAAGTAGGTAAGCACGTTTGGAGACAATAGGGTAATTTTGTATGAGTGATTTACTTTGAGAGGTATGGGTTTGTCCTTTCTGTGCAGAGGGATAAGACAAAAAACTAATCTTGAACAAGATTAATTTGATCGCTGACACTTGAATAACTCTAAAGTTTCTTCGGTGTTTGTTGAATCTTGAGCAGACTTCACACATGTTTGTAGACAGGATTGTTATCACTAAAACAACATCAGATCGTGAATTACTTGTCTCTATCTTCAGTTTTATCTTTGATATCACTGAAGGTTCTTGTGATGTGAGTTTTGTCTTCTTGAAGAATACTTGTCTCTTGAGAATTACAATATTTTTTCAGCAATAACTGAATAGACTCAGTGATGATCACTGAAATTGAATAAAAAGAACTAAGTACTTTTCGCTAGATTAAAAGGATCATCATCAAACCACTGAAAGAGTATGGATCAACAATATCCCCTATTTGATGATGACAAAGCAACATAAAGAAAATTGCTTAATTGATACATTATGGAAAAAGGTACTTGTAAAATACATGTCCTTTTTTACTGTTTTTGGGATCGTTTTCAGTGATAGGGTTTATTATGAAAATTCACTTATTTGTAAAGGATTACAAGGAAAGAATGAAATTACATAATATAAATAACTCAACACTGAGAGCATATTCACTGACAAGAAAGGTGTCAGAGAATATAAAAGATAAATAGAACACTCATAAGTACATGTCTCATTTACTTTTTTCAATAATCTTTTTTAGTGAACCAATCATAATAATGAAATATCATTCAAGACAAAMTATTACAAAGGATTACAATCGGTTTTGGTAGACATTAGAAATAAAAGCTACACACTGAATGAAAAGGTAAAAGATATACAAGGTTTACAAGATTGAAGGGTTTGTAATCTAGATCTTCGAAGTTGATGTAGTCAGGAACATCTTCTCCTCGAATCTTTCTTCCAAGCATTTCTTTTGAATCCTACAGTCCATCATCTATTAAAAAGGTTTTCATTCAGCCAAGTTTGAAGATATTCTAATTGAGCTATTGGGACGAGATGGAACTCAGATACTCGCTAAAACCTGTATTGACCATCATAGTCAATGAACATAAGTCCCTATTCAGGTTTCACATGCACTGTATTGGGAATAAAAGGTCTATTTTCAGGCAGTGACAGATTCAGCATTGAGATATTTAGCTTATTCCTGTTCTTGAAAAGTTCTTTCACTGAGAATTTTGCTTAATGCTCATTTCTGTGGGACGAACCTTCTCTAGGAGCAAAAAGGTTGTTTCTTCTTCGAGAGGACTTCTGTGGCAGAGGACAAACCTCGATGATATTTGACACTTTGTTGAAAAGTTCATTAAGAACTTCTTCAATGTAAGACGTATGCTTAGATTTAGACTTTTGAATTGCTTGTCAAATCTCGAACCATTCATAGAAGCCAAACTAGTTGAGGAAGGAGGGATACTCCATAACAGCACCGTTATTCTCTCGAAAGATGACCATAGAAACTAGAAGGCCACCATCTTTCATTCGTCCACTGATTGTGACATTTGAAATTCTGTGAGGGCTCAATCTTGTTTCGATCCTTTCTCAACACCAATTTAGGTCATGGTCCTTCAGCATCTGCACCCTTTGTCTTTTCTGTTCAGCTTCTTCCAAGAGTAGGGCTTGAGCATTGAGGGGATTATTATGCGTGAACATCCCTTCTTCATGAGCTTCTTTGGCTAGAGTCTTTGCTAACTCCAGACTGTCTTTCAGTTGTTGTTGATGTTGCTTCAGCTCTTGTTCGACTTTTAGGGATTCTTCGCATTCAGCTTCAGAGAAAAAGTCAAACTCATCACATTCACAAGTACGAAGAGGAAATTTTACTTTGGATTGGTGAAGTTGACTTAGAAACGGCCATCCTTAAATCTTCTCCAAACTTGGAGCACACAGGTTGTCTTTATAACTTCCTAGGGATGAGATTGCAGGCTTCATCTTCATCTTCATCATCCTCGTGAACTTCAAAATAGGAAGGAAGATGGGTTGAGTGGTTAAGATCGAATATTGCAGAGAGAGATAAGATTTTAGAGGTAGGAAGTAGAGAAAAAAAAAGATTCAACTTTTCAGGTAGAGGGTGAAAACATGGTTGAAGTGTTTGAGTCCTCAAGATAGTTGAACGCCCCAAGGAGTAGGGCTAAGTTGTCTTCAGCAACTCCTTTCTCTTTTCTAGAGTAGGAGTGCTAGTGAGAGGATATGTCCCCTTGGGAAGCAGGTTCCCTGAAGGAGATTTCTTTAGTAAGTTGTCTTGGGATAACCTGGACGGAGAAATCATCATCATCATCATCATCGTCTTCGTCATCTTTACCAAGGTTAGCACCTGAGTCATGGATCTTGGGATCCTCATCATCCTCAACTTCACCCTCTCCTTCATCACCAGCATTTTGAAATGCAGAGGTGGAAGGAAGATATTCACCGTCAGCAACGACCACGATATCAACATCTTTTTTAGCAGCATTTTTCCCCTTTTCTTTATCATCATCAATAGAGAGATGGAGGCGAGAATCCAGGTCATTCAGCATCTTCTTTATGGAGACAAGAACTTTCGCTTGTTGAAGGTTAAGCTCAGCATCCATGTCTAGCTGATGGCAATCAGCAACATTGAAGGAAGATTCAAGGATAGGCTCCGACTTGTGTAGAAGCTGAAAAATCCATTCAAGAAGCTCACCATTCTTGGTAATGTGTTGAGCCAAGATATCCTCAGCCTTTCTAAAGATATCATCAATGGCATCGGAGTTGTGTTGGATTCCCATCTTCATGCAGTTCATCTCACTTTTAACTTAACGTGTCTCATCTTGGACAACAGAGAGACCGTGAGTCAGGTCTTCCTTCAAGGTCATTCCCTATTAAACCTCATCCATTTTTTCAAGGAAGGTCGCAATAACAGGAAGAAGCAGCTTGAAGTCCCCAGCCATATCATACATATCAGTCTCACTGACTAGGATTTCGGTCTCCATAGGACCTGCACAAAGAGGAGATCACTGAGCATGAGAGAGCTCAGGGTTAGTAACATAGAAAGAAAGGGAGAGGATTTGGTGTATACCTGAGGGTTCCTCAGTAATATCTGAATGATTACAATTGAGGCCAAACTTCTCGAATGCGTTGTCGAGAGGATCAACCACATGTTGCTAAGGGGAGTCAAGAGGAGCATCCTCAGGTCCTATGGTGATAGCTTCACCAATAGTGGGGACAACCACCATTGGTTCATTAGCTCTTGTAATAGAGACCAAAAAAGGAGAGAAGAAGAGAATGATTGAGAAAATAAGTAGAGGATCAATAGTGGCAATGCTGGAAATCACACATTCAGTGAGTTGAGTCACTGAAGTGGTTGGGGTATGTGCCACACATACGACAGTCATAGAAGATATAGATGAAGAGGGATGGAGGCGAACAACAGATGCCTCGAGGTTAAGGCGAAGTTCAATAGATGAGACCTGTTAAGAGGTCTCAGTTAGCTGAGAGGGCTTCCCTCTTTATGGCTTTTCTTAACCCTCTTTGAAGAATTAAAAGTGGCTTTAGAACGTGTCCTCTTTCGAGAGGATAGGGAGGTAGTAGTTGGGGTAGACTTTGGGTGTTGGACGAAAGTCGTTGCTACTGAAGAAGAAGAAGAAGAAGAAGAAGAGAGAAGAGGAGTATCGGCTATCCTCAACATGGGAAGAAATAAACCAATATCTGAAGGCTTGGGCTTGTGATCAAGAATCCTTAATCCAAGCCTGTAGACGAGAAGTTCACTCTGAGTGGGGTAGTCTATATACGGGATTCTGGCTAGAAACCCGCTCACGAACTGGTGTAAGGGACCACCTTCTCCCTTAAGCGCTTATTCAGCTTCAGCACCAGGTCATCAAAGATAAGTTGTGCGAAGTCAGCATTGACATTCCTGATGACTGAATAGCCAATGAAATGCCACCATTGCTCGCTTGGTCTTGGCCTCCAGTTTTCCCACCCATGCACTGAATGAAGTGAGAAAACAGGTATTGCCATGCCGCAGACATCCGATTCTTCTCAACCTTGGTCAGAGAATTGTTGACCTCTGAATGGGAGTCTTCTTCATCGGCCAGTCATAGTGAACATCGTCTAGAAACATGACAATGTATTCACTATCCGAGTCGCTGGCATAGGGATGGATCCTTAGAAACTGCAGGGTAGAACGAATCGTTGCAGGACCAAAGCTCAACGTCATTTTGTTGATCTGGCAGAAGATCTTAACGTCGGGGTTTCCAAACCTGTCTTTGGAGGTCTTCACCTCAGTAGCGTACCAGAATTGTCTCAGGATGTCCTTCACCATAATTGGTTGGAAGGTGAGAGCATATCCTAGCATGCTTTTTTTAAGGAATGAGGCGTCATACGCAAAGTGATATTTGTCTGCGGGGATCTCCAAAAGATCAACATGGTTGTTTGGTTTGAATGAGCATTCTTCAATACCAAAGTTAACATTTGATACCCCAATATATTGCTTCCTCCCCACCAATAATGCCTACTCCTTCAACTCCTTAAAAATGGGATTGCACAGGTCATTTCTATTTAAGAACAAAAACTCGGAACAATACACAAAATTGTCGTCACAAAGCTTTTTGGAACAAAAGTTTGAAAGATCAATTTTTCATTTGAAAAACAAAAAAAGAAATAGGGTTCAAGAAGATTTTTAAGAAATACAGTTGATATAAATTAAGAAAAAGAAGGATTTATATAACTTATGTTATTTGTATTTTAAAGAAGAAAGAGAACATTAAAAATACAAACAAGTTTCTTTGAAGATCAATGACCAAAAATTAGAAAAACAAACCTATTTTAGAGAAAGATAGAAGAACTGGTTTGTTGAAGAAATGTTCTTGGTGTTCTTGCTTTGCAAAATGTAAAAAGGGAATTTGTGTATAATTTTGAGAGTATAGAGAGTGAAAAAATAGGTAAGAGAGGTATTTATAGGTGAAATGAAACAGAAAGAGGAGAGAGGAAATTGTGTTTTGAAAAGATGTGCAATTATGATTTCTTTTGCACGTCATTTAAGAGTGATTGGTTTGGAAATAGTAATGGACAACGTGTGTCAAAAAAACACACGTGAAATTCATCCATTTATTTTACTAATATAATGACATCCAAAAATATGACCTTTCGTTGGCCTTTTCTTTTAAAACATTTTGATCACTAACTAAGAAAAGTGTTCAGTGATAGTTTTAAAATTTTAGAAAGAAGTAATAAGTAAACATACCTTAGAGAGAAAGATACATTTGACTTAAGAGTTTAGTGAAAGACTAAGAAACAGTGAATCATTTCACTTTGTAGCATTGACTATTCTTAGCGCTGAGAAGGTTAATCCTCAACGTTCAACATTCCAAATTCGTTGATTAAAATATTGAATCGTGTTTCATCAATAGGTTAGTGAATAGGTCAGCTAGTTGATACTTAGTGGATACGAAGTGGAGTTCAATATTATCATTCATAACATGATCTCTGATAAAATGAAATCTGATATCTATATGTCTTGTCTTAGAGTGAAGTACAAGATAGTTTCAAATAGCAATATCATTAATGCTATCACAATAGATAGAGATCCCCGAAATTTGAAGGTCATAATCACTGAGCTGATTTTTCATCCAACGGATTTGGGCACAACAATTTCCAGCGGCTACATATTCAGCTTCAGCAGTTGATGTGGACACTAAGTTTTCCTTTTTACTTGTCCAACTCACTAACTTTCCACCAAGAAGCTGACAACCTTCTATGGTGCTCTTCCTGTCTATTTTGCAACCTACAAAATCATTATCTGCATAACCTATTAGGTTGAAACCTGAGTATTTAGGATACCAAAGGCCTAGATTAGGAGTACTCTTTAGATATCTGAAAATGCATTTTAGGGCAATCAGATGAGATTCTTTGGGTTCAGATTGATACCATGCACAGAGACAAGTAGAATGCATGATATCAGGTCTACTAGCTGTGAGATACAGGAAGGAGCCGATCATTCCTCTATAGGCAGTAACTTTTACAAATTTCCTATTTAGCTAAGTCAAATTTCTTTAACATATCCCTGATATACTTCCTCTGTCTTATGAAAATTCCTTTTTCAGATTGCTTAATCTGAAGACTGAGAAATATGCCAGTTCTCCCATCATGCCCATCTTGTATTCTTTCTTCATGTGTTTAGAGAAACTAAAACACAAAGAGGGATTAGTGAATCCAAATATAATGTCATCGATATAAATCTAGACAAAAATTATGTGAGCCTTGACTTTCCTAAGAAATAGGGTTTGGTCAATCTTTCCATGAACGAATTTCTCAGAGATGAGAAATGAAGAAAGGGTGCCATACCAGGCACGAGGGGCATGTTTTAACCCATAAATAGCTTTATCCAATCGATAGATAAGATTTGGATACTTAGAGTCAAGAAACCTTGGAGGTTGTTCAACATAAACTTCCTCTAGAAGTTTTCCATTTAGGAAAACGCTCTTAACGTTCATTTGATAGACTTTGAAGTCCTTAAGGGCAACATAGACCAAAAAGAGTCGAATTGCTTCGAGTCTAGCCACTAGTGCAACAAGTCGAGCCTTCTTGCGGGTTAATCGACGCCTTCTCCTTGTCTTTTTCTCTGAGCAACAAGTCCAGCCTTGTTGTGGGTTACAACGTGTTAGACCCCATAAGTATTATGCATGGAAGTAATGAAGACAAACAAGTGATGACGAACCAGAAGGCCGATGGAAGACTTCAAGGAAAAATGGCTAAGTCTGAAGAACATCCAGAGGGTCGATGAACTGACCAGATATGCAATGGAAAGTGCATCTTCATAACCCCTCTGGGTAATAACACTTGGAGTTTCCTTCACTAGTTCAACCAGAGGCAAGCAATGAAATGAAGATAAGGTTGAATTCATAACTCATGGAAGACAGCTGGAGATGACCAATCAACAGCTGGATTCTACAAAGTTTATCTTGTTTTTATGTTTATCCATGTTTAGATAAGCTTTATCTGTTCGTAGAAGATTAGCTCAATAGTTTTACTACATAGTTATCTTCTTAGTTAGATTACTAGTATAAATAGGTGATTAGGACTATTGTAATCTAAGACTCTTTTTATGTTTTTCATATTATTGAAATAAAGTAAAATCTTTGACACTCAAGTATATATTTTTAGAACGTTTATTAATTGTTCTTGAGTGTTCATCATTTTATTCATCCAAACACTATAATTTGGTTATTCGTAACATAATTATTAGTGTTATTGAGAGATATGGGATCAACAATTGGTATCAGAGCCAATTGATTGTGTTACCAATCAAACGATCATTAAAAAATCTCTCAATTCACGTTTTTCATAAAAACATCTTCTCTAAAAACGTAAATTTTTTCTCTTCCAAAATCTTAATAGCCAACTGGAATTCCGCTTATAGTGTTGGTTCCCTCACCAAACCTCCAACTCTTCAAAGAGAAGAGTATCCACAATGAAGGATATGGATGGTGAACTTTCTGAAAGGGATGGATAGAAATCTTATGCGATCTGTCATGGAGAGTCCCTATGCTCCACAGACTCTTGTTCCAAGAGTCACAGGAACAAACACCACAGCAGAAATTCCTGCCTATTACATGCCCAAGGATGAGAAGAATTGGGATGAAGACGACATAGAGCAGGTGGAGACTGACAAAAAGGCCAAAAGACTGATAATCATGGCCATTCCCAATGAAATCTTCCAATCCCTTGATGCATGTTCCATAGCGAAGGAACTCTGGGATGAGCTGGCAAGCCAATTGGAAGGAGGAGCAAAGACTAAGAAGAATCGGAGAGCCCAATGTCTCAACGAATACACAAACTTCAAAGCTCTTCCTGATGAACCGATTTAGAAAACATATGATCGTTTCAACACATTGATTAATCAACATCGTCGAAATGATATCTCCAGGACGAAGGAAGAAAATAATGTTTCGTGCCTTAAAAGTCTCGGCGATGAATGGACACAGCTGTCGATGTCCCTTCAAGCTAATCAGGACTAAGACAGCTGGTCACTTCATGATGTATACGAAATGCTTGATGCACAAGAGAATGATATCATGAAGAAGAAAGTGTCCATCGGTGGTCCCCTGGCTCTTGGCGCTGAAGAAAAGGATGTTTCAAGGACCTCCACCAGAGACCACAAGAATAAAGGAAAGAAAGCACTGGTGGTAGAATCAGAATCTGAGGATGAACATCTGAATCAAATGATGATATCAAAGCCTTTGCTAAATCTCTGGCCTTGATAACAAAGCAGTTCCAGAAAAAGTTCATCAAAAGGCCCTATGAACGAAGAGAATTCAAGATGGAAAGGTACCAGCCATCCTATGAAAGGAAGCCATTGAAATTTTATTAGAGGGAAGACAGAAGAGATGGAAGACATAAGAGATGGAAGAGAAGAGAGAGAAGACATAAGAGAAGATAGAAGAGAGGAGGAGAAAGAGGACAGAGATGGAAGGAAAAATGACTTCAGCTGCTTTAGGTGCGGAAAAATCGGTCATTTTTCAAAAGAACGCAGAGGACGACTGATAAAGGATGTTGATTACTACAAAAATAAATATAAGTACAATCCTAGAAAGCGAAGCCTGATGGCTGAGAAAGAAAATTGGGAGTTTGATTCTTCATCCGATGAAGAAGATAGAGCACTCATCTGTCTGATGGCCAACTCCAATGCAGAATCCGCCTCTGACTCTGATGATCAGGTATATGAGTCTACTTCCAATGAAACCAACTTTGCTCCATCTGAGCTAGWGTTAAGGGTAATAAAGCTTTTAGAAGACTTCTTGAAACTAAAAGAAAAATTAAATGTTGAAAAATCTGAAAGACTTAAAGCGAAAAAAGAAGTCAGTTTCTACAAAAGAGAGTCTGAACTTCTAACCGAAGAAAAAGCCGAACTCACTAAGGAAAAGACTTGCATCGCCACTCTCAAAAAATCAGAGGAAGAAAAACTTCTGGAATTAAACAAGCGAATAACTAAGACCTAGAAAAGAAAACTAAGGCCTTAAAAGAATCCAAGGCAGAGAGACTTAACTCAGTAGCTCTCAAAGATTTCTTTCAAAAAGAAAGGGAGGTTCTTCACTAGAAGCTTCAAACCAATGACCTTCTGATGAAGAAATACAGGGTATGCCCAAAATGTTTATGAAAAACTAAACGGTCAAATGGACACTGAAGGATTGGATTCAATGATTTGGACTCCTTCATCAAATCAAAGAAATCCACCCTTGAATCCAATTTCAAACTTGGATGCTTCAGAAATCCGACTTTATCCCAAAACCAAAAGCAAATTTTAAAAGAGTTAAAGTTGATGGAAAAACTGAAGTTTTAAGACAGGTTTTTGAAAACGTGGTGTACGAGAGTAGTACATGCAAGAATTCTGATGAAAGTAACGACACCTCCAAATCAGAGACCGATGGAAACCCTATGGTTAAACCAGAGTCTTTGGTTGTAAATCCCACTTCATCAGCAAGTACTGTTGAAGAAAAGGAGAATCCTAATAAGGAACCATCAGCTCATGAATCAATGAACCATCCAAATAACATTGGAAGTTCATCTAAGTCAGAAACGATGGAACCTCAAGCAGATAACTCTGAAGCATCAACCTTTGAACCCACACCTCTCATGAACATCCATGCTAATTTTGATTTCGAGAAATCTGCGGGAACCTTTCTTGATTCTAAATCTGAAGAAGAGATAATCTGTGAATCACCAAAGATCATTGAGAATAAGAAGCCTCAAAACTTCAAACCCTCAATGAAATCTGATATTCCACCATCAATGAAATCTTCAGACAAAGGAAAGGGAAAGCTGAGAAATATAAAATCTGCCAACGATAACTCAAAAGGCCCTAGTATATATTCTAAGTTCATTAAGTTTACTCGTGAGGAAAAACAGAAGTGACTTGCCTCTGAGAAATCTAACCACCACTTTTCCTCTCATTCAGCTGAAGAAAAGCAGTCCTTCCTCAAGAGAAAAGAAGTAAAGACCAAGACCTCTTCAAATAAAAAATCTGAACTAGATAGGAAGTTTGTAAAAACAACCGATGCTAGGACAGGATTTACATCCCCTGCATTTACTTCTTCATTTTTAGCGAATAAAAAAAAGTTAAACATTCATGTCCAAAGAATCATAATTGTCAATGTTTAGCTCTTTTACAAAACCCGAGGAATTACATGTTGACACATCGCTGCATATTCTCCCAACACGTTTATCGCTATAAAATTAAATCCAATGAAAACGTGAAAAAGCCTAAGTCTAAGGGCAAGGGAAATGCTAACAAACCCAAGCCTGCAAAGGCCAAGGGTGATGAAAAGAGAGAGGTATCTCCCATTAACAAACGTGGACCCATTAAGAAATGGGTACCTAAAACCCCTTAATTTGTCTTGCAGGACCAGCATGTGCAACCATGGTACATGGATTCAGTTTGCTCTAGGCACATGACTGGTGACAAAAGTCAGCTGTCCTCCTTCATCGAAAAATCTGGAGGCTCTGTCACTTTTGGAGACAACAGCAAGGGTACCATTAAGGGATACGAAACTCTCATCAAAGGAAACATCTCCATCAGCAAAGTGGCTTATGTTGAAGGCTTGAAGCACAATTTACTAAGCATAAGCCAGTTCTGCGACAAGGGTCTTGAAGTCAGATTTCGCAAGGGTTACTGTATCATAGAAACAAAGCCCAGTCAAACCATCATCAAGGCTAAGAGAGAAAGGAATCTTTATCTTCTGGATTTTCAATCCTCTAAGGGACAAGACACCCTTTGCCTTCTATCCCATAAGAGCGATGAAAATTGGCTATGGCACCAAAAGTTCTCACATCTGAATTTTGATGTCTTAAGAAAGCTAGCCACACAGAAGCTGGTCAAGGGGATTCCTGATCTCAACTTTGAAAAAGATCATCTATGCTCAGCCTGCAAGATGGGAAAGCTAAAACGGGCCTCTCATAGAACAAAGTTAGAAACCATCTGCACCAAGCCCTTGGACATGATCCCCATTGATCTATGTGGGCCCATATCTACACAAAGCCTCTCAAGAAAGAAGTACATATTGGTACTAGTTGATGAATACTCCAGATACACCTGGGTTGAGTTTGTGAAGAAGAAATCAGACGTTCCTAACCTACTCATTGGGGTGATGAAAAGACTCCAGGTCCTTCTACAACGAAAGCTCATTAAAGTTAGAAGCGACAATGGAACTGAACTAAAAAATGCCAGAATCGATGAATACCTCATCAATGAAGGCATCACACAAAACTTTTCAGCAGCCAGAACCCCACAACAGAATGGTGTGGTAGAGAGAAGGAACAGAACCCTCGTGGAAGCAGCAAGGACCATGCTTGCTTCATCGGAGTTACCCATCACCTTCTGGGCTAAAGCAATTTCTACTGCATGCTTCACCCAGAATCGGTCCATCATCAACAAGAGCCACCAGAAGACACCTTATGAGCTCATCAATCAGAGAAGACCAAATGTCAAGTATTTTTATGTCTTTGGGTGCAAATGCTTTGTACTTAATGATAGGAAATATCTCGGCAAGTTCGACAAGAAAGCTTATGAAGGGATCTTTCTAGGACACTCTCAAACCGCAATGGCCTACAGAGTCTACATCAAAAGGACAAAGATTGTTATAGAAAGCATCAATGTATCCTTTGATGACTCCATACCAATGACTTATGAATACAACAGTTCAGGACTTGGACTTCAACATAGAGCATTTGATTCATCACTTGGCAAACCCAATGAATTAGAGTTAGCTCAATTATTTGAAGACATCTTCGAAGAAGAAGTAGTCTCTGGACATGCACCTACTGCAAAATCCACTTCCAAAACCGATGAAGAACATGAAGTCTCCAATGCTAAAGGTACATCTCTTACTGAAACTCATGTTACTTCATCCTCTACTTCTTCTGTGTCTTTAGATCAAGAACAAGAACCAATCCACTTCTTATTGTTTCTGGGGGAGTTTTAAACTCAATCTATATCTCATGCATCATTTGAGGGGGAGCTTCTCAACCATCGTAAAGAGTTTTCATTGCATAAGTATGCATTTTCCATCCCAGAGCCTCTGGTTCTACTATCCAAAGTCTCTGGAAACCAAAAATGCTATATAAATGATGAATAAATCATGTGTATTCAACCAGAGCCCCTCTAGTCCAAAATAATGGGTTGTCCATGCTTAATCAGAGCCTCTGGTTTGACCATCCAAGGCTTATTATTCTTACAACCCAACATTTCATCGATGAACTTATTCATCATGCTCAACCAGAGACCTCTGGTTCCTCATCCAAAAGGTCACGCTTAACTAGAGACCTCTGGTTCCCCATCCAAAGATTCATGACCAACCAGAGAGCCTCTGGTTCCATGACAAAATCCTTTTCATCCAAAAACCCATCTTAATTGAATTTTTTTTGAAAAGATTATACAAAATTGCAGCTTTTGTGACTAAAAACTATACAACATGGGTTTTTAGAAGACCAAAACTTCGTAATAAGTATTAATCTTACAATTAGATGGAATTTTTAAATATAATTTTTTTTGGATTGATATTTCAAGAGATATTATTTGGAATAATTATTTAATTATTCCATATAATCCAAACGTCATCTTACACAAAAGCCTGCCATCTTAACAGTCTGTTCCCCATAAACCTCTTTAAATTACCCATCCACTATCCCCATATTGACACGTGTCCTCCAACATTAATGGCATGACACTGTCAAGACGGCACACGACCCCACCATATCACCTTTAAGCCAAACGTCTCCTACCATAATGCTTATTTTTTTAACATTATTTTTATCAAACTCCCTTTCCCCTTCTCCCATCTTCCCCAACCATTTCTTTTTTACGCTTTCTAAATCTGCAACTTACTTAAGGCGAACAGCAAATAGCAAAAACCTGCAACTTCAAACAGCAATGGCTTCCTCCGCCTCCCATGAATCGAACAACAACGATAGCCACGTGCAATCAACCGGCGCAGATAGCCGTGCACTGGTTTTCCTCCCTATTAAACCAAACAATAACGCAATCGACTTATGCACCAACCTGTTTGTAGACAGGTTTGCCATTATGATCGAATTTTTCTAAAACTGCATCCTCCAACCAGCCTTGACATTAACTGATAATGGCGTACCTCTCAAGTACGTCCAACAATACTGGCAAACTTGTGAATTCTTCCCACAAAGTCGTGGAATCATGAGGGACATAGACGCCCCAAACGATATGGTTTGCTCCGTCAAGATCTCACGAGCAAAGGTCTCAAAAGTCCTTTGCATCCCAACTCGCCAAGAACTCGGCATCGAACAATATGCCGAGCCACCTACAAGTTCTGACATCCTTCGCTTCATCAGAATGCTAGGTTACAATCGTGACCTACGCAACGCCTCTGACTTCAAGAGGCAGTTCTTGCCCCCAATGTGGAACATGTTCTTTTCCATATTGAATAGAGCCCTCACATGGAAACTGGGGTCGATGGATCAAGGCAACATTAACACCATGACGATTATGTACGGCCTCTTATTCAACCTACCGCTGGACTCGCTTTCCTCATCTATAATGAGATCAATGCAGCGGTAGTCAAGAAATGTAAGCTCAAGGCCGCAGGAAAGCCCTTGACTTCTATTCTCTTCCTTAGGTTCCTCGCTCTCTTCAACAAAGAAGCAATGAGGAGACACGATCTATCGGCCAATGAACCGTACACTCCACAGTTTCTGATSAACGRCCATCGACCAACGATCGCCAAAGAAGGCTACACCACAGAGAGGACAGTCTCACGAGCCATGCTCAGCGTCATACCAGCGACGTCTGAGATAACACAGAACTATGAATGCTCTCTGCTGTCCCAAGAACCGAGGGCAGCTACCCCAGAGCACTTAGAGCCGTCCCCTGACACCAACGAGGGAGCACAGGAGTCGTCTTCATCGGATGATGAAGATGATGATGATGACACTTCTCGTGCATCCCCCGACACTTCTCATGCATCCCCCGGCCCTTCACATACAATACCCATCCCCAGTATCCAAAGGGCAACCACCTCCACTACCCCTGGCGATCAAGGCTAAATAGGTATTGAACATGGACGACCCAGTCTAATCCCTCACCCAGCCAGCCATCCAGAGGCCACTCATCGGGCCTCTGGAGATGATGAAGCCAAGGAACCTCACCATCCATTGCCCCTCTCTCAAGTGAGAGGCGATGAATAAATAAGAGCCACTTCGCCTCATGACTCGACACCTCCTATCACATGCCTAGAAGCATGTGTTGCTTCTGGCATTGCAATTCCACAAGATCGTTTAGAGCGATCTCCCGTTCATACACATCCCCCTTCGATACTTGATCTAGCAAAGGGGAAACACATCTACTTCTCTTCCTTGGCCTCTGAAGCCGAAGAAGAAGAAGAGCATGTCGCAACATCAGGATATAGCTCCTCACTAGAGGGCTATCAAGGACTTGGTCGAAGTCCTTCAATGCCAACATTCTCACAAGGCATTGAGGGCGCCTCTGGAGCTGAGGCTCAACCTGCAACATCCGTTGCTTAGAGGTTACCCTTGTGGATGATCAGGTCACAAAGGCTGAATTTCAAGTCTTTGCAGACTCGATTCAACGGTCCTTGGAAGACCTAAAACTCATCATACAAGGGATTGTCGACAACCCCCCATCCACTGATCTTACCCTCCTTCGACAGTCCCTTGCAACCCTCGAAACCCAAACAAGAGACAACACAACCAGTTTCCAAATGCTACAACAAACTGTCACCCAACACCATAACACCTCATCCGCCTTTGCCACCCAAAGAAACCAACTTTTGATGAACTCCATCGCTACCCTCATGGCCCAGGCAATTGCGACCGATGAGACCTTAGCTTCCATCACCACCCAGATAAACACCATCCTCCAAACCCTCAACACCCTTCCAGCCACCATAATCTCCCAAATCTCTCAACCAACACCACCTCCAACATCATCAATTGATGAAACCCTCGCCTCCCTCTCCAACCAAATGGCCACCATCCAAACCACCCTAACCCAACTCCCAGCCACTATCATAGCCCAAATACCACAACCACCCCCACCACCCACCAAAGTACCATCCTTAAATGATGCTCTTTCTTCCTTCGCTGCCGAAGTGAAGGACATTATCACCAACCTTCCCCTCCCACCTCCCGCATCCATATCGACCACTGTGCCCCCACCTGCCTTATCATCCACCATGGAGTTCACCACCAGGGCCGATCTACGAGCCCTGTCGAAGGCACTTATCTCATTCTTTAATGTGATAAGTGCAAAATTCATTCATCATGCTGCACAACCAACCAAGGCTCTCTCCTAGAGCCTGGTCGATCAACAGGCATGCACCAACTCTGTCCTTCACTCAATGGAGGAGAGTCGACGTTAACATGCCCTGAAGGCGTATCTAACGACCTTCAGGAAGGAGAAAAAGAAGAAGAGGAGTAGAGCTTCATGCTCCAGCAGCCGCCCGCAAAAAAGGCCACGACATGAGGATCCAGACCCCGATGATCAAGGTCTTGGACCTCATGAGGGGGAGAACGAGGCCGCGACTTCTCACTCGATGCATTCCGCTGCACCATCACCACCACCCAAAATACAAGAACAATCTCCACCATCAACCCAAGCGAGGGAACCAGAGGCTCTGTCCTCTGAAGATGTACACAATGTACATGTTCCCCTCGCCACCTCCCAAGAACCCATCGAGTTGAGCTTATCGACCGATGAAGAACCATCCATACCACCAACAACCAACCTACCCTTCACCCCATCACCAACTCCCAATCTACCATTAACCCCTTCACCAACACCACGCACCACAGAACCCTTCACCTCCTTACCCATACAACCATAATCCACAATCATCCAACCCTCATCATCACAACAACCTCCAACCCAAACACAACCCTGTGAACCAGAAACCACCCAAACAGAAACCCATGAACCATAAACCACCCACCATGAACCCAATGAACCCGAACTACCTCAAAACGAGCCAACCCAAACCATTCTATCACCAATCCACTCTCAACCCTTAGCCCAAACAGAACCCACAACCCAACAAACCCAGGTGCAAGCGGATGTTCCATCTTCATCGAGGCACCCTCCTCAAGGGATCATCGATGAAATCATCGCCAACATGGAGTCCTTTAGGAGACGTCCAGAGGTGCCGCCAAGGGAGCCATCATGATGGAAAACATCCATCAATATTTATATCATGATCGCGATGAAGGTTTGACTCTCAATCCTCCAATACTTTCACCAGAATCCATGAACCTCCTACGCCATAGGTAGGGCTATAAACGAACCGAACGTTCAACGAACCGTTCATGAACCGTTCGGCAGGAAGTTCGTTTATGTTTGTTTATTTAATAAATGAACGAACATGAACAATTTTTTTGTTCATTTAGTTAAACGAAAGAACATGAACAAGAGTTTCATTCGTTCATTTATGTTCGTGAACGTTCATTCATTTACCGTTCGTTTACGTTCGTTCATTTACGTTCGTTTATTTATCGTTCATTTACGTTCGTTTATGTTCCTTTATATATTAATTTAATATACAATCTTTTATTTATTTACTTTGAATTCAAATAATATTTATTTATGTTCGTTTAGCATGTTAACGAACGAACATAAATGAACACGAACACACATTATTTCTAAATGAACGAACACGAACACAAAGATTTTCATTCGTTTACCGTTCGTGTTCGTTCGTTTGTTCGGTTAAGTTAAACGAACGAACATGAACAAGCCTCCGTTCGTGTTTGTTCGGTTCATTTATAGCCCTAGCCATAGGTTTGTTAGACAGACTACCCAATCACCAAGGGCTGTCTTTTCAAATGATGGAATAAGGTTGGTCATGGACATCAAGATGAAGACCTTCGTCAATAGAGCCATTAGGGATATCGAGTACACAGTGGAGCGAGCCCACAGTCAAATCAGTGTCTTTAATGACAATGACTTGATCAATCTCAATCCCTATGACTTGATCAAGCTTTATGCATACACGACTCAGCGACAGGATCACGGCATACGATTTGGGATGGCGAATAGAGCGATCGTGCAGACAATGGAGACCTTGTGAAACATAGACCCAAGAGTGACTTTGAGATTGCTCTTCGGCTTGGCATCGACAGACTTTCCTGCACTCCACCCGATGAAGACTTCCCTGGCCTGCAAGAAAAGAGGTTTGCCTCTGTACTTACTCAACCAGAACTGGGTCTGGTATATAAAAATGAGTTTGGGACGAATAAATTCTTTAGGCTGACTGAGGCCTTCAAGTACTCAAATGAAACACTTGAATGGTTTCAGAAAGCCATCAGAGACAGGTTAGGCAGACCTCATGTGCCGATAGAAGATGGACAGCGACTAATTCATGATATCTCTACAGTCGTCCAATACAGAGGACTGTTAATGCGCTTTTGGGATATATCACAAGGGAGACCTTGAATGTAGTCTTATGTTTTGAATTGTAATTTCTTTCATTTCATCGTTGTAAGAATTCATCATTTTGTTCCAATGAAAATTTGGCAAAAGATGTTTTCTCTATAATAGCCTTTGTTCTTCGTTCATACTTTAAATGTTCCTAGAATAGTTAATGTTTGTTCTTTCATTACTTAGGGGGTGATTGTTAGACCCCATAAGTATTATACATGGAAGTAATGAAGACAAACAAATGATGAAGAACCAGAAGGCCGATGGAAGACTTCAAGGAAAAATGGCTAAAGCTGAAGAGCATCCAGAGGGTCGATGGAATGACTAGAGATGCGATGAAAGTGCATCTTCATAACCCCTTTGGGTACTAACACTTGGAGTTTCCTTCACTAGTTCAACCAGAGGCAAGCAATGAAGATATGAAGATAAGGTTGAATTCATAACTCATGGAAGACAACTGGAGATGACCAATCAACAGCTGGATTCTATAAAGTTTATCTTGTTTTTATGTTTATCCATGTTTAGATAAGCTTTATCTGTTCGTAGAAGATTAGCTAWATAGTCTCACTAGATAGTTATCTTCTTAGTTAGATTACTAGTATAAATAGGTGATTAGGCCTATTGTAATCTAAGACTCTTTTTACGTTTTTCATATTATTGAAAAAAAGTAAAATCTTTGACACTCAAGTATATTCTTAGAACGTTTATTAATTGTTCTTGAGTGTTCATCATTTTATTCATTCAAACACTATAATTTGGTATTCGTAACTTAATTATTAGTGTTATTGAAAGATCTGGGATCAACACAACGTATTATTCCTCGAATTTGTTTCGATAGACCCATTTGGTGTCTATAATAGTTTTGTTGGATGGACGCAGGACAAGGTACCAGACTTTATTTCTTTCAAACTCAATGATTTCTTCTTTGCATAGCATTGACCCAACATGGGTCAGCAATAGCCTCATTGATTTTCATGGGCTCAACTAAAGAAATAAAGTTGACAAAAAGATAGATATTACCTACACCTCACCGAGTCTAAATACTTGCATTTGGGCCACCAAGAATTTGATTGATGGGATGATTCTTCGTCCATAGGTGTGTTGATAGATGACATAAATTATCATCTTCTAAGATTGGTAGCTCACGTACAGAGGATGAGACTTCAGCAAGAGATTCTTCAACATTTACTTGAATTACTAAAGGAGTCTCAGTGAGAGATTCGTCTACTGAGAGAGGTTTATTAACTAAAAGAGACTCAATAACTGAAGGATTAGTATTTGAAGTAAAAGGGGGTAAATGACTAATGGGAATGACCACAATCACTAATGAGGATTCAACTTCGTTATTAGTCATGTCAGGGATAATATCTAGATCATCATCAACTTTAGGAATATCAGCATTTGGTTGATTAATGAAGGAAGCTTGAGGTTCTCCAAAGTGAGATACCATCCAATTATCTAACTCTTCTTTATCATCAAAGATAGGTTTAGAGTTAGTTGATTAAGATTCATCAAACATGACATGGATAGTTTCTTCTATTGTTTGTCTTCTTTTGTTGAACACTTTAAAGGCTTTCGATACTGAAGAATATCCAAGAAATATTCCTTCATCAACTTTAGGATCAAACTTTGTAAGGTTTTCTCTGTTGTTTAAGATGTAACAAGTACAACCAAAGATATGTAGAAAGCTAATAGTAGGCTTTCTATCATGAAAAAGTTCATAGGTTGTCTTCTTGAATCTCAGCCTAGAATTGAGTGGGGAGAAATCGAGAGGCTTCAATTATAGTTCGATTTCTTCTTTCAACGACCCCGTTCTATTATGAAGTTCTCACAACTGATAAGTTGTGTGATATTCCCTTGTTCTTAAAAAAGTTATCAATGGTACTATTTTTAATAACAGTGTCATGATCACTCCTTATTGAGCATACTTTTAGGTTATTCAATACTTCTATGTGCTTTATGAATGAGATGATTTCTTCAAGTGCATCACTCTTGGATCTGAGAAAGAATGGCCAACTATACCTAGAAAACGCATCAACAATAGCGATGTAAATTTCTTTCCAGCTATGTATTGTACGTTGACAAGGCCAAACAAATCCATATGCCGTAGTTGATGTGCAGAAGTCACTGAAGAAACTTGTTTTGATTTAAAACTAGCCTTTGTCTGCTTTCCTTTTTCACACGTTAAGCAAAGAGATTCCTTTGGAAAAGAGTGCTGAGGAAGGCCAATGATGAATTCTTTTCTAGACAACTCATTCAACGTCTTGAAGTTAAGATGAGAAACCTGTTTGTGCCACAGCTAGTTGATGTCTGATGATGCTTTAGAAAGAAAACAGTTATTCTCAGTGAAGGGAGAATCCGTGTTGATGACATACACATTTTCTTGACGAGAGCCAGTCAATGCAAGATTTTCATCTTCGTCGAAGACAAAACATGTATCCTTATGAAATTTAACTGTGAAATCTTTATCACATAGTTGACTGATGTTGAGAAGATTATCTTTCAGTCCTTCAACGAAGGCAACTTGTCTGAATATGGTTGCTCCATTGGTTAATATACCAAACCCTTGGTATGTCCTTTTATATTTCCTTCAAAGGTAACAGATGACCTCTTTCATCCTTATACTATGAGAGCAGGGTTTTGTCTCTGGTCATATTCCTTGAGCATCCACTATCAAGGATATTAATTTTCTTTGGTACCCATTTCTCAATGGGTCCATCAGAGTTAAAGATGGATGTGTCATCTTTCTTCACTAACACTGTAGGCTTAGAATCAGTGATGGTCTTCAATGAGCCTGATGATGAGGCGTCAATGGCAATCTTCACATTAGTTGGTTTAACAACTTTTGCGGTTAATTTCACTTTGCTGATTTTTCAGCCTTAGTTACTTTATTTGCCTTAGGTGGCTTACCAGATTTGGTAGATGAGGGACACTTACTGGCAACAGGAGTAGTCTTACTGCAGTGATGACACTTCCTATAGTTGAAAGAATCTTTAGGACTAGAAAAGTCAAGGCTTGAGAGCCTGAGATGAGATGGACCAGCACCAAGAGTATCTTTTTCAGTGGTTCTGGAAGGAACTACTGAAGTTTTGGATACCTTGGGTGAAAGATTTATTTTCAGTTTTGAATTTGATCTCTGAGAAGATTCAGAGACCGTTATTCTAGAGGTCGAAGTCTACAAGTTGAAGGCTTTGAACAAGTCTTCTTCAACTTGTGGTCTTTCTTGGTCAAAAGAGGAATGCAGACAATGGTTTTACCCTTGTGCATGCATTTTGAACTTTGACAAGTTCCTTAAAGAAAAAACTCAGTAGAAGAGGAGCACTGAGTGGAAGAAGTGTCAGGAATAGAAGAGGCAAAGGTTCGAAACTTAAGCATGGACTGGTCATTGACACGATCTTCCTAGTCATAAGAATATCATAGACCACTCTTGATCTTGGTAGGAATATGAGCGTTGATGATCTAAGTAGCCTTAATTGAGGCTTTACACCATCCTTCAAGGGTAGCCTTTTCAACCTTAAGCTCAGCAATTGCTTGTTCTTCATCTTTTTGTACTTCTCCTTCAGCTTCAGATATTTATTGTCTTTAAGCCTGAAGGAGGATGAGGTTTTAGAAGATGACTTCACAGCTTTCTTTGACATGCATTCACTTGCAAAGTGTCCTTTGAGTTAACATTTAAAGCCTTTAACTGAGGCCTTGTCAATTGGACTTAACTTTGGCTTGTCAGCGATAGTCAGAGAAAGGGATCTGTGAAAATTAATTTTTCTCACAAACCTTCTAAAGGAATTTGTGAAGAGGTCCAGATACTCATCAAACTTTGATAAATCAGTGTTTGTTAAGTCCTCATATTTAGAGGGTTCTAAGTTAGTGATGTAAAAGAAGAAGGATGAGTCGTTGAAAAGGTTTCATAAATCAAAACTAAAGGAGATATTTTCATTTCTCTTAAATCTCTGAGAAGGTTCTTTTTCATATAATGGGATAGCTCATGATTAAGCAATATCCCATAGAGGGTGCTAAGAGATAGGGTGGACATGTCCTTAGACATCTTAAGACACATGGTATAACTATCCTTTTTTTCAGGAAAACATTCTGAAAACTTTTTCAGTGTCTCAGAGTTGGAATATTCTCTTCCAACTGTCCTAAGATTGAAAAGAAGACAATTAAAATGTTGATGTACTTCAAATAAAGATTCAGATTTTTCACAGAGAAAACTTTCATATTGTGTTACTAAGTTAATCTTCCTCGATTCTTGTACGTCAGATGTATCTTCATATTGAACACAAAGAGTGTCCTATATGGATTTCGAGGTTCTTAGCTTTATAACAAAGTGATAAACCTCGTCAGGAAGAGACATGGCTATTATAGATCTAGCTCTAGTATCTAAATCTGTTTTCTTCTTGTCTTCATCACTCCATTGATGAGGGAGTTTCAGAATCTGCCTCTAGTAAATGCAACTTCGTAGGTTTAGGAAATATGTGCTTCTTGTATGTGTCTCTATTCTTGGGTATTTGGAAAGGGGAGTCTTGATGGCTATTTATACCCATTGCATTAAATGCAAGTCAGATAGTACAAGGCACGTGGCAAGCTTCTAGAGGTGAGCTTGCCCTTTATGTTCAGATATACAGGCTTTTGGCCGTATATGAACAGTAGTCATTCACAAAGTAGGTAAGCACTTTTGGAGACAACAGGGTGACTTCGTACGAGTGATTTACTTTGAGAGGTATGGGTTTGTCCTTTGTATGCATGGGGATAAGACAAAAAAAACTTATCTTGATCAACAAGATTCATTTGATCGCTGACACTGGAATAACTCTAAAGTTTTCTTCAGTGTTGGTTGAATCTTGAGCAGACTTCACACATGTTTGTAGACAGGCTTGCTATCACTAAAACCGCATTAGATCACGAACTATTTGTCTTTATCTTTAGCTTTATCTTCGACATTGTTGAAGGTTCTTGTGGTGTGAGTTTTGTCTTCTTGAAGAATACTTGTTTCTTAAAATTTACAATACTGTGAAGGGGAACTTGTTGCAGTAGGAAGAGATCAAAGATCTGATTTCTTTTCTCATTAAACAATGGAGAAAAAGATGAGCTTTCGGTTTTACACTGAGTGACTGAGGGGACACAAGTGGGAGTTGAGCTCAATACCTTTCTTGATCAAATTTAATTTGGTCGGTAATCTGTCCAATCTTGCCCTCCACAACAATAAGTTGACTTTTCCTATAACCAAGCTGTTCCATCTCATGCCATGTTCAAGTATGGTCAGGAATGAGTCATAAACTGCTTTCCTAAGCGAGGAAACAATAAACCTTCCATCTTTTTCCAGCTTCTAACTCCAAGACCTGCTATATTGTCAGTTAAGGTATCTTTATCTAACCTCCTAATGATGCCCCAAGAATAAACCTAATAGTCCCATCCCATCGAGACAAGATCCATGTTAGGACCAAACAAGGAAGAAATAACCTCTCACCATAACCCCTCGTTATCAAAACTAAATCGGCACCACCACTTTTCGATAAGAGCTAATTAAGAGCCCTAAGACTCCTGATTCCAAGACCACCGTATTTTTTTTCTATTAACGGTTGAGTTCCAAGCCACCCAAGAGATTTTAGATTTGTGCATCCCCCCCCCCAAAGAATCTCACACAAATGCTTTTAAGAATTTTGATCACCTTTTTTGTTATAACTAGATCTTGGTTATCACCTGAGGTAACTTATACGTGATTATTTATTTATGTGCTTATGTGACAGCATGATAAACTTGTACATTTGATCATGTGGGTATGCGAATTTTATGCATAAATGTGAAATATATATATATATATATATATATATATATGTATGCAAGAATTATATGTATGAAGGCATATATATATATATATGTGTGTGTGTGTGTGTGTGTGATGAGGCAAGAAGTATGCATGATATATATATATATATATATGGATGATCTATATGCAATGGTTATAAGGCATGCATGTATGTATAGTAAGGGCGGTTTAGCCGCCTTACCTTATTTGGTAAGTATAAATAAGAGGGAGAAACCCTAAACCGGCTAAGGCATGAGCGAATTATAAATGAACCATCTGGTGGATGTTGTCCGGATTACACTTAAACCGGATAAGTGTTAAGCGGTTTAGTTTTTAAACCGGGCAAGTATTGAGCGATTTATGAATTTTGAGTTTATGTTAAATATTTTGAACGAAGAAGTAGGAATACGACTAAGTGGTGACCGGTTTAGTTAAAACGGATGATGGTGAATAGGGTTGTCCGGATTTGTTATCCGAACAAGGTTGTGCTTTGAGTCTAGTGTTAAATCAGACAATTTGTGGAAGTGTTGTCCGGATTTGTTATCCAGACAAGGTTGACCGGATTAAATGTCATCTTGACAAAATATGATTCTTTTGGAACAATAAATGGGAATTTTGACAAAATTGAATTGGAACTGATAATAATTCCATTGACTGCGGTCTATTCTATATGGAATTATTTTATGAAATATTTTGATGAGGAAATAAGTGTGGCATATCAAGGAGAGGTGTACCATGGGATAAGGGTGGCATATCATGGAGAGGTGTACATTTGGATATAAGTGTGTGTGTATTTCGTAATAAACTCTTACTATTATATCCCTTAAGATTACCGTAGTTTGGAATCTTTATTTCTTTGTGATTTAAAGATTTAGAATTAGGGTTCTTAATGGAAATCATTGTCTGGATGTTATAGAAGAGGATATAACAGGTTTGGCCTGAAACTTTGATTAAAACTTATTTGATTCAAGAGGTTTAAAAGTGGCGTTCTGATAATTGATTAGTGTAAACCTGTCTTGTTTTGATATCTTGTTTACGAGCAGAGATCAATGGCTTGAAAAATGAAAGTTATTGACATTATGTTTTACTTATTCATATAATTGTTATATATATATATATATATGTGTGTGTGTGTGTGTGTGTGTATGTGTGTGTGTGAAAAGTTGTTTTACCTAAAAGTTTTGGTGATTTTCACCCTGCAATGACATAAATAAGGTAACTCACTAGACCTTTCGGTCTAACCCTCGTTTTTTGATTTTAATTATTATTGCAGGAAGTGCTGATGGTAAGAGAAAGGGAAAAATATAGTAAATTCCCTATATGATTATCTGCATGAAGATTCACTGATGATTTGTATAGTTTTTGGCAGATGAAACTGGTTTAGTACAAGATTGTATTTTGAAATTTTAGACCATGTACTTTGTATTGATAGATTCTTGTACTAAGGGACCAATGTAGTATACAAACATGTATTTCTTGTATATGAAGTATATGTTATATGCAATGTGTGGATTGGGCGGTCACATTTTTGGAACTTTGTAGAGCCAAAACAAATACAGCATGAGACTTCTGAGTACCGACTTGCAGAGAATTAATCTGCCACCAAACGAGAGATTTTTGGATATCCAACTAGATACTTTTGATTAAAATATATCGATGAGCGAAAACTAACGTTACAACAAATTTAAGTTTATAGGACGCCACTAACTTCAAATAGTCCTATTAGACTGCTTTATAGGACTCGATTTATAGGACCAAAAAGTAAAGGTTCCTATCTGCATAGTCCTATTAGACTGATTTATGAGACGCTTTTGGACGTTTTAATAAGTTTTATAGGACAATTTTAAAACAAATCATCCTATTTACTTTTCTGTAGGACACTTTTGAAAAAAGTGTCCTATAAACCCATCTATTTATGGGACACTTGTTTTTATAAGACACTTTTTCAAATAGTGTCCTATAAAATAGCTAATAGGACGCTTTGTATAAGAAGTTTCCTATAAAACTTGTTGAGACATCCAAAAGCGTCCTATAAACTTATTACAACACATTTAGATGACACCTCTTATTCTTTTGATCCTATAGATTGAGTCTTATAAAGCAGTCTAATAGGGCACTTTGAAATTGGTGGCGTTCTATAAACTGATCAATTTTTCAAAAGCACTTTTTATAAATATAGCGATCAGAATTCCATTGTCTAATGGAGACCTTAGAATACACACTACAACAAAAAAGGTTTTATAGGACACTTATTTGGGACACTTTTCAAGATCCGTCCTTTAAAATGGTTAATACGACACATTATTTTGGGAGTCCTATTTGATTTAATTTAATAGGACACTTTTAATGTCATATTATTTTAGAGTCTAATAGGACACTATTTAAGTGTTATATCATTTAAAAGTCCAATAGGACACTTTAAAGTGTCATATTATTTAAGTGTTACCCTTCAATTATTCCGTCATGGTCTACAACCTTTACTTCTTGAGTTCTGATATGCATTCAAATTGCTCGTTTAATATTGAATTGAATTCCATACATCTTTCTTTACTGAAAAAGCAGAGTTGTGCATTGTCTAATAGCTTTCTGTTTTTGATTTATGGCTCTAGGTCAATGAGACTGCCTTGAACAAGGACCTGGACAACTCATGGGAGGTGCTTGCCGAACCAATACAAACAGTACATATCTGGCTTCCATTGCAATGGTCTCACATTGAAATGGTCTCATTACAGTACTGGAAATTACAAACAACTTGTCTTATAAATTGTATCTATAATTGGATGATGCGTCTCGCATTATAGTYATKTMRRAYGYTTKTAGTRTTAATTATTATAGCCTATTAGGACACTTTTTTAGTATTACTTAGTTCATTTTATAGGACACTAAAATTTGTTTCATAAAAACATTTTTTGGGACATTGAATTTCGTCCTATAAAAACATTTTTTTGGACGCCCATATTTGTTTCTAAATGTAAACATTTTGTGACAACATAAAGTGTCCTATATTATAGTCTATTAGGACAYTTTTTAGTGTTACTTAAACCATTTTATAGGACTATGTGTTTTGTATCATAATCCTAGAGTTTTTTAGGACACTCAAATTCATCCTATTAACCTAATACAACACCTTTAGATGAGACACACATATTTTTTGTCCTATAAACTTAAAAGTCCTATTAACTACCTTATTAGGACACTAATGAGTGTCCTATAAAGCCCTTTTTGTTGTAGTGACATTTCATTTTATCTCTATCTATCATACAAATATATCAATAAAAATAATAATGGACAGGTCCTTAGATTTATTTGTGACCTTTGAGGATCTGTATGAGATGGAAATCTTATGTATGGTTCTGTAATAGGGATGAGAACAGTGATGTTATCATCGACTATGGCTATCTAACAATTTAAGTACAGTTGATATAGTTGAAGGGCGCAGTCAAAATATGGTTTTTAGGGATCAAATTTGTAGCGTCAACCTATAGGCTTTTTTGTTTTTCTAATTTCTTCCCTAGCCGAGTGTGAACGATCATTACAACAAAATTGGGTCTATAGGACACCCTAATCTCTAAGCGTCTCAATAGACTGTTTTATAAGACTTAATTTATAGGACCAAAATATAAAAGCATCATATTTGAAGGTGTTGTAATAAGTTTATATGACGTTTTTGGGCGTTTTAACAAGATTTTAGGACATTTTTGATACAAAGTGTCGCATTAGCAAATTTATAGGACACTTTTGAAAAAGTGTCCTATAAGCTTAATTTTTTATAGGACACTTGTTTTTATAGGACAATTTTTCAAATAGTGTCCTATAAAGTTGCTAATGGGACGCTTTATATTAAAAGTGTCCTAAAAAACTTATTACGACGTCAATAAACGTCATATAAACATATTACAATGCCTTTAGATATAACATTTTATTTTTTTGGTCATATAAACTAAGTCCTATAAAGAGGTCTATTAGGATGCTCAGAAATTAGGAGTGTCCTATAAACCCAATTTTGTTGTAGTGGATTACCTTTTGATTTACCACAAGCAGAAGAAGAATTAGTAGCAGGTTTCTTCATTATTTGTAACAGTTCTTTACTTGGTGGGTCGGAATCTTTCGATTCCGTAAATATTCGTTCCCAAGCTTTTTGAAATTACTAAAAGAGGTAGAGTCTTTCGAACGATAATTGGTATCTTTATTACATTAGCTAAAACTTATTAGTTCTTGTTCATTCCCATCGCAACAAGATGGACTTCACCAAGGCTGAGAATGGACCAATTATTAAATTTTGGATGGAAATTTCTTTTACCTATTTCTCTAGGTAATCTATTATTAACAACTTCTTCCCAACTTATTTCACCGTAAAAGAATACTTCTATATTCACGACTTGTGTCAAACAAGAGAAAGAAACAAGTATTCAATTTTTTTTATAGATATTCACGATATGCTCCCTATGGTAACTGAGTTCATGAATTATAGCCAACAAACAGTATGAACCGCAAGGTATATTGGTTAAGGTTTAATGATTACCTTATCACACACGAATCTTTGACCTGTAACAATTCAATACCCCTATGAAAAATTGATCACATCCGAGCATTTCTGCGGCCGAATCGACTTTGAATGACTACAATTGTATTGATTAGGAGGCGAGAATCATCTTTTAATTTATAATAATAAATATATTTATATAGTTTGAGGATTTGAAAAATGTATAGATTCAAATTACTTTCGGTGATGTTCATAAATGGTTCAGAATATTCCAAAGATTTCCATTTTTGGACCGTTGGAGATGGAGTAACTTACGTGGTCTGTATAAGTCTTTTGTTTCACTAATTACTACTATTCCAGATACGTCATGGTACGACATTATTTGGACTTCAAATGCAAACCAGATTATAAAGCAAGATTTGATAAGTAATAGTCAACAAATTGGGATTCAATTTTTTCTTCCGTTTGAATACATTTCAATAATTCTTTTATTTGCAATCGGCCCAATTGTTGTAGCTTGTCAATAATAACTCTTTAGAACTAGAAATAAAAAACCTTGTATGAGCTATCACATGCATTTCCTTTTTTCTATTTGACTGTGTATATAATATATAAATTTTTACTCAATTCTATTTATTCCCCTATATTCCTTTATTCCATTACTCGTTAGATTTTAGTCAATCCAATTGGTTAAATTGTTGTTATAACGAAATGAATCGAGATTGATAAGGAGTTGGTTAATGATGCTCGAACATGTAGTTGTTTGGAGTGCCTATTTATTTTTATTAGATCTATATGGATTGATCACAAGTCGAAATATAGTTATGGCTTTTATATGTCTTGAACTTATATAAATGCCATTAATCTCAATTATGTAACATTTTCTGATTTTTTTGATGGTTGTCAAATAAAAGGAGCCATTTTCTCCATTTTTGTTACAGCTATTGCAGCTGCTGAGCCGCTATTGGACTTGCTATTGTTTCATCAATTTATCGTAACAGAAAATCAACTCGGATAAATCAATCGAATTTGTTGAATAAGTAATATTATCATATAACTTAGAATTTTCATAAATTAATTCAAACCACTACATCTGGCACGTAAGATATTATCATGTTATCAAAAACATAAGAAATCACTATTTATCTTTTAGAGATTTACCGTTCCTGCCCTGCTTCACCTTAATTGTTATTTGAACAAGTAAAAGTTCTGTCTTGGTCCTAGTGGAGATAGCATTTCTATCCAGCATGTTTATGGAGTTTTGAAAAATCCTAACATCTCAAAGATAGATAGAGAATTTTATTGAAAATGGGAGTGTATGGATTGATTCGGATCAATATGGAATTACTACCACTGTCATTTTATATTTTCTCCTTGGTTGATGATAGTAGTCACAATACAAATAATCTATGCAACTTCAACATCTCCCGGCCAACGGAATTTTGAAAAAAAGAATAGACTATTCCTCCGTATCTCATATGAGTTTCATACTTATAGGAATTTCTTCTATAACCAATACGGGGCTCAATGGCGCTATCTGACAAATAATCTCATGACATTATTGGTGCTGCACTTATTTTTCTTGGCAGGAACAAGTTATGATAATATGTCTTGTTTATCTCGACGAAATGGGCGGGAGTAGTTATCCCCATGCCAAAAATGTTTACGATCTTCAGTAGCTTTTCGATGTCTTCCCTTGCATTACCGGGTATGAGTGGTTTTTTTTCAAGAAGTTATAGTCTTTTTGGGAATAATTACTAGCCAAAAATATATTTTAATGCCCAAAATTGCCATCACTTTTGTAATGGCAATTGGAATGATATTAACTCCTATTTATTCATTATCTATGTCACGCCAGATGTGCTATGGATACACGTTATTTAATACTTCAAACTCTTCTGTTTTTTTATCCTGGACCGTGCAAGTTATTTGTTTCGATCTCCATTTTTCAGGTATTGTTATGTATCCCAATTTTGTTATTTCACTATCAGTTGACAAGGTTGAAGTATTCTATCTAAATAATTTTGTAGATAGATTTCTTAAAGAAAAAACTCCTACGATTTTTAAGAGTTGGTTGGCTAATGAAAAAAATTGATCATTTCAATGTCCACTTTAAAGATCAGAGTCCTTTTTCCTCTTTTTGATCCAGTAAATGACTTCGTAGACAACAAGTGGTCCATCAAGAATGTTTCTTCCCTTGATGAAATCCTTGTTGACCCCAAATTCAACACCGCTTTGAGCCACATCCGATACTCCTATCTTCAAATTTGCGAAGGTCATTGCAAATATGTTGCAATGCACCATAATCAACAACCCAACCATCTGACCTAACCTTATGTGCAAGAAAGGATAAGGAATAGTAATTACCTTTATTTTCACTTACGTTATTGACTCGTTATCTACGTTTTATAGCCAATTGAATAACCTTGAAGCTCGTAGTAACGCTTCTTAATATGTCCCGGCATCACAATGTGAACAAAATGGTTTGTTCTTGTTAGGATTAGCTTTATGTGCTATATGAGATATCAAACCCTGGAGAAAGTATGAAACCTATCATCAATGGTGGATACGATTTGATTGGATGATTGATCATTGGATTTCGGCATAGCGAGGATGTAAGGGAAATTGATTGAAGAAGCGAAGATGAAATTGAAGCAAATCAAATGGGAAAATTGAAGAAGCAATAAGGTCGTCTTACTTTGATACCGTAATATGGCAGAGAGAATTGAGAGAAGAAAGAGTTGCAATTCAACACATGAAAAATAGAAAACAAAGAGTACATCTAGTTATACTAAAATAAGCAAACCAACTAGAACGTCCCAATTAACCAACAACCAGCAAACTATCTACAAGTTATATAGATTAGAATAAAATATCTTCATTCACTTTGTCATGACTGTATTAACGACCTTATTTGAAAAATAAGAAAATAGGATTCAATTGAAAGATGTGTTCATAGGACATGTCTCAAAAGTTCTATAAAAGAGCTAATAGAACAATTTATTTCCAAAATGTTCTAAAACGTTGTTAAGATGCCCAAAAACGTTACAGGAACTTGTTGTAAAACTTTTACATATGACGCACAAGTGTTTGATTCTATAAAATAAGTCTTTATAAAGTAGATGTTATGACTTTTAAATAATTTTTAGTGTCTTATAGACCTCAAATTGTTTTTGGTGTTTTAGTCGCTAGGTTAAACGGTAGGTTAAATCTGGTCCAATTTTTCTTGACTCTTTTATGGATAAAAGGACTTCCTTAAATAAATTCTATTCACATCTGATTGAATTAGCACCTCGGTCATGCTGAGTCTCTAAACATGAGGACAAAATATGCCTATATATCTAATCAAATGAAGCATACTTATGAAGTAGACTTGGGTCATGTTTGTTTTTTGGTATTAAACTCTTAATACATCTGAAGTCTGATTCGGTAAGACATTTTTGGTATTAACAGCGTTTGTTTTTTTGTTCAAATAAGAGCTTAAACATTTGTGTTTCCTTTGAAATTTTAAGTGGTAACTTTATCACTTAATGCCTCTTAAAACTTTCTCATCTCTCGATCTCTCACAACCGCTCTCACAACATCTCACGCTCTTGATCCCTAGATCTCTAACAGCCGCTCTCGCTCTCACGCTCTCCCACGTAATCGGTCCCCAAATCGCTCGATACGTCATAGCAATCGATATCTCATAGCTCTCGATCTCCAGATCTCCTCTCATACAATCTGGTAACCTAAAATCTTCAAAAGGTATGTTGATTTCTACCTCCTGCTTCATATATATAAGTATGTGGATTTGTATTCTTCTTTGCTTTAATTAGACTGTAAAAACGGCGATTTTTGATGGATTTTGACTAATAAGTACATACCTGCATACATGTGGTGATAAGAACCAGATTTGAAAAAGAAGACGAGTAAGAAAAAGTGAGTTTATATTTCATATTACAAACTAGGAAGTAGAGTTCAATCAATTTGATTTGCACTTCAGAGTTTCAACATGTCGACTGGAATTCAAATCCTGTTGTTTTCAGCCAAGTTTGTTTTGCTAATCAGTACTGCAACAGAAAAACCATGACTATATTGATTACCTTTAAGTTCTCGGTCCCAGATACCTCATCAATCTCTGGCTCGGTTTGTACGGGCTCATCCACCTCATTGTCAGAGAGTAGCATCATATCCAAATCTGTATCGTGCTTTCTGAAACTTGGTGATTTCCCTTGCTTATTAGAGAAGACATGGATTTAGTGATCAAAGCAAGATGTTTGGAGTGTTTGATAAAAAAATGTATATTTCAATAGATCTTTAATGAAAGAGAATGGTGATAAAATGGATTTATGTTGTAGTTGATAGTCACCAGAGTTGTTTAAGAGAGTCATGTCTACTTCAAGTTCGCATTTTTTGTCTCTTGACTTGATACCAAAAAACCAAGATTAGTCTAGGAAGCAGAAAGAAAGGGGACATCATTGGTAGATGCTGAGAAAGAAATCAGATTACATGATCAATGAATGGTATTGGTACATACACTATTCGAGCACCTCCAATTGAGCTTTATGGAGAGCTTTTTTCATAAATCTTTTTTGCACACCTAGACATGTGAAAAAGCTCCCAACAATAAAAACTCTGTTTGTGAAGGTACAAGCTTTCGATAAGCTTTCGGTCCAATTATATAATGTTGTAGTAATTGTCATAATTATTATGTATATGCTCTACATATAATTAGTACATTGACTTGAGTGATAATGTCATGTTTGGTGCAATCCCTCCAACGTTTTCAAGAATGGTGAGTCTTCAAAGTGTGAATCTTGATGGGAATTTCCTGAATGGTAGTTTGACCACCCTTGAATGTGCACTTCTTTTAGGCCAATGTCAAGTATCTTTATGAGTAATCATGATTTATTGGTAGTAATTGTGGCATATCTCATTATGCTTAAATATGTTGCATTGCTACAAGAGGCAACCCTATTTAAGGCCAAGTAAAGTTATTTAGATCTCTAAAATTCAAAGCCTATTAAGAATTTGGTTATGAGCGTCTTATTTGCAATTACTTGTGTGCTAATTAGTGATGGACAAGAATGCACGTGTAAGGTGGACAAATGAAATTATCAAATGCTTTTTAGATATTTATATAGAAGAGGTCAATAAAGTGGGTCGAAATGGGGTAGTCTTCAAAAAGAAACTTGGGCAAAGTTGGCATCAAAGTTTGAGGAAGTGTGCCATGTGAAGCTAACCTAAAAAATGTTGGAAAATCAGTATGATTATTTAAAAGGAAAGTACTCCGAACGATTCAACTAAATTTAAGGTAAATAATAATTCGATAGTAGTTGTATAACTTTCCTTACTAAATTTATTTTGACTACTAGCTTTAATCAACGGAGCAATTGGTGTCAAACTTTAATACATGCTATTGTCCCTATTCAAAAACAACATTTATATAAATGACAAGAAAAAAGTGAATGTTATCAAAATGTTTTGGCAATTTGTGATTTCAACATGGTTTTTACATTTGTTGTTGCCGGATGGGAAGGAGTTGCACATAATTCTAGAGTTCTGTTCAAAGCTTTAACATATAGTGCTATTGAATTTTCATTTCCTTCTTCAGGTATACTAATGATTTTAGAGGTAATACATTTACTATATTCATATTAATAACTATTTTATTTATCGTTTTCAGATATATATTATTTATGTGATGTTGCGTATACAAATACTCGAGGAGTTATGGCGTCGTATCGTAATGTTAGATATTGGCTCGGAGATTTTTGTCGTGGACGAGCAATGAACAAGTATGAAAGGTTTAATCATTCACATGCATGAAAGGTTTAATCATTCACATGCAAAGCTTAGAAATGTTATTGGACGTTCTTATGGTGTCCTGAAAGCACGTTTTCCGATATTGAAAAGAATGACACCATTTACACTTGAGGTTCAAAGAGACGTTATTGCATGTTTTGCGGTTCACAACTTCATACGAAATGAAGGTTTAAGTAATGAGTAATTTTCTGAGTATGATCAAACCAACGAGCAAGGGGATGATGACAAGGATGAGGCAGAAGAGGTTCAATCGCATGTGAGTGCCGCTGACCAAACATATATGGTTAGTTTAAGGAAAGAAATTGCGACACAGTTAATGCGAAATGAATATTGATTATAGTTGTTATGAGACTTTGTCCGTGTTTATTATTGTATGTGGAATCAATTGACGTATTTCAGTTGAAGTTTTGAATGTGTTAAAAATAGATGGTAATATACAAATGGTTTAAATGATTGGATAATTTAGTTCAGTTGAATTTAATTAAAATGAATTGATTCAGATTTCAGACTTCAGACGTTTATCAGTTACAAAAACAAACAGTCTTATTGATTCAGATTTCAGAATTCAGACGTAAAAACAAACAGTTTGACTGATTCAGATTTCAGACTTCAAAATTAAAAACAAACAGTCTGACCATTTCATATTTCAGACTTCAACACCACTTTTTATAAATCAGAAATAAAATCAAACTTTAACACCTTTTAAAAAACAAACATCACCTTATACACTTTTCCATTGCGCATACACAATTGCAATGTCTGGATCTTGTGAATTGACCATGGCAGGTATGGTGGTCATTACTTTGAAATTCTTAAAATAGTTTTTATATTGTAACCACCCATTTTTGTCTATTTGTTACCACTCATGCTCTTGTGTGTATCACAAAGTGTGTAACTTGGCATTACAATAAAATTAATTTTATAAAACGTTTAAAATATATGAGAATTTTAGAAAAATACTTTATAGGACTTTACTTTATAGGATTGAACCAAAAAGCGTTTTATCTAAAAGTGTTACAATAAATTTATATGACGTTTTTATGTGTTTTAACAAGTTTTTTAGGGTTAATTTAAAATAAATTGTCGTATTAACTATTTTATACGAAATATTTGAAAAAAATATCTTATAAGCTTAAAAATCCTATAAAAGATGGATTTACAAGACATTTCTCAAAGGTACCCTATAAAATAGCTAATATGACATTTTATTTAATTTTAAAGTGTTCTAAACAACTTGTTAAAACACTTACACGTGTCCTATAAATCTATTACTTTTCGGTAAAATATTTTATAATTTGTTCCAATAAATCTACATTCTATAAAATATTTTATTAAGACGCTTAAATAATCTAGAGATTCTATAAAGCCAATTTTATTATAGTGTCATTTTAACTTTCCAAGAGCTTTTTTTTTAATGAGGGGTGAAATTTTCTTTTGTTTTGCAGTGATGTTCGTCTAAGGAATGACATGATTCGAGGTATTTGGACGTTCATCGCTTTTGGTTGTTATAAAATACAATACCAAACTTGTAAGGAGTGTTCTATTTTGTTTTCATTTAATGGTTATGTCAAGTGTTTTAATTAATTATTTGTTTCATTATTACATTTAATTACCTTTTCTTCAAATCTTGTGTCTTCTCATATACATGCATATATTTTCAAAATCCTATCATTTGTTCGATTTAAAAAAGTAGTTTACATTCACCCATGAACTATTGGAGGAAGATTAGCACAAGAAAATCAAACTTCTCAAAATGACGTTCAAACGTATATTGTATATATAACGTATTATTTCTACGTATATAATATGTCATATATAGTTGCTAGGGGACTCTTGTTTTGAGAATCAATAAATTGTAATAGACTTGAGAACTTGTGTCTCATATGTTATTTCATATTATATCTTTTTCATCTAAGATTAGAATTTGAAATATTACCTAAGATATATTTGTTTCACAATGTGTTCGTTTTACATTTACTCGGTTCACAATGTCAATTTTTTTTTGGCATGTTTGTGAAACAGTAAAATATACATAAAAGAGTTTCACATTGTGAACCAAGTACATGTGAAACAAATATATATTAATCGATACATTAAATACTATGTTTATATAAAAAATCATCTGAAATAACCTATAATGCATAAATTTTCAATATTATCACAATTTTATAAGTTGTCTTTTAAATGCATATAAGTATAATACATTAAATATTGTGACATATTATATAGCAATCATGCATCTCCCCAACAAAATAGTTAAAGGCATGATTGAGACCTCTCATATTGAATTAACGACACACACAAATCAACATTTATGAAGAATTGTTTGTTTTGAAATTAAATTGTGATGGCAAATATATCGACACTCTATAACTCATTTCTGTTTTTCTTAATAGATTGATTGCAGACATGTCATTTGAATACATTCTAACAAACACAAAAGTTCAATAATAAAAATTAAAATATAGGTTTTTTTTATAATTCATTTGACTCTAATTTTGTCTATCGTATTATGCCCTTTATATGAAGCTCCATGTGAACCACTATTAGAGACGCAACCAATATAAAGGATACGGTGATTCGTGTCACCGATTCATTCATGTGTCGTAGATTAAGAAATTATAGAATCGTGAAAAGTGTTATGGTATTAATTTGTTGTGTATCACCGTATACAATTTAAAACTACAATCACAAAGTTTTCCTTGATAGAGTTGGTTTCCAAGACTTATCTTCCACCCTTGACATGAGTTTGAATCCCGGTAGTATCATTTTCTTAGTTTTTAGCTTTAAATTTCAGATTTATGATGTTTATGATTTTTTTTTTGCAATAAGAGACTTGAACACATGACCTCGCATATCAAAAACAATGAACCAATCAACAGATCAAATGATGATTTTGTGAAAAATATCCATATATTTGTTTTTTATAGTTAAATTATGCCACCATTTGAAGAAAAAAATTGGGTCCATTCTGGAGTTCTATATTAACTGTACAACCCTAATCATTTATCCATTAATAATTTAGTTTAATGCAATTTAAGTTTGAGTATTTCTCTTCTTTCATTATGTCTTTTCTTTTAAACATTAGCTAAAACCCCATTTTAGTGAGTGTAAGCACGTGGCAAACTTTAAGAGGTAAGTTTGTCCTTTGTTGCAGGTATACAATCTTTTGGCTTTATATGATAAGTCTTCTTTCATAAAGTAGGTAAACACGCTTGGAGACAATAGAGTGACTCCGAACTGTACTTTACTTTAGAGAGGTATGAGTTTGTCATTTGTGTGTAGAAGGACAAGACAAAAACTATTCTTGTTCAACAAGATTCATTTAATCACTGACACTGGAATGACGCTGGAGGTCTCTTCAGTGTTCGTTGAATCTTGCATAGATCTCACACTTGTATAGACGAGCTTGTTATCACCAAAAACCGCTTTAGATCACGAACTTGCTAGTCTCTATCTTCGATATCGCTGAAGGATCTGTGGTGTGAGTTTTATCTTCTTGAAGGATACTGGTCTCTGAACGAATTACAATACATGTTCAGTGATCACTGAACAAACTCAGTAATGATCGATGAAACTAAATGCAGAGTTAGTATACTTCGTAAGGTAAAAGAGCTCATCATCAAATCATTGAGAGAGATGATAAAAAATCTCACCCTATTTGATGATGATAAAGAAACATAACGAAAATTGCTTAAGGTACAACAATAAAAAAAATGTACTAGTAAAATAGTTGTCCCTTTTAACTATTTTGGAATCATTTTTAGTGATACAGTTTACTATGAAAATTACTTAAATTGTAAATGATTACAAGGAAAGAATAAACTTGCATAGTATTAATAACTGAAAACTGAAAGCATATTCACTGACTAGAAAGGTGCCAGCAAGTGTAAGACATAAACAAAACTCATAAGTACATGTCACATTTACTCTTTTCAGGAATCTTTTTCAGTGAACTGGTCATTTTATTAAAATATCTTTCAAGGGAAAATATTACAAGTCATTACAATCAGTTTTGTTCGACCTAAAACATAAAGGTTACACACTGAAAGAAAATATAAGAAATACAAGATATTACAAGATTAAAAGGACATCTAATCTAGATTACTGAAGTTGATGTAGTCTGGGACTTTTCTGAGCATCTTGCATCTGAGCTATTCTTTTCGAATCTTGTGCTCCATCATCTCTCCAAATAGATCATTATTCAACCAAGTCCTTAAATATTCTAAGTGATCTATAGGGCAGAGATGGAACTCAGATACTCGCTGAAACCTGTGTTGACCATCATAGTCAATGAACATAAGTCCATATTCAAGTTTCACATGCACTGTGTGCGTATATAAGGACCCTTCGCAAGCAGTGACAAGTTCAACATTGAGATATCCGGCTTCTTTTGATCCTTGAGAAGTTCATCCATTGAGAAATTTTTTCTCGTGCTCGTTCTTGTGGGATGGTCATTCTTCAGGTTCAGAAAGCGTTTTTCTTCGAGAGGGTTTCTTTGGTAGAGGAGGAACCTCGATGATCTTCTACACCTTGTTGAATAATTCATTCAGAATATCTTCAATCAAAGGCTTGTGCTTGGATTTGGATTTCTAGATAGCCTGTCGAATGTTTAGGCACTTGTAGAAGCCATACTGATTGAGGTAGGAGGGGTACTCAGTGACAACTTCTTTATTCTCTTGGAATATGACCATTGAAATGAGAAGAGAACCACCTTTCGCACGCCCGCTGATAGTGACATTTGTGATTTTATATGGGATCAATCTCTTTTTGATCCTTTCTTCCTGAATTTCTTATCTACGAGTGCCTGATCAGCTAGAGCCTTAGCTAACTCTAAGTTGTCATTGATTTGTTGCTAATGGTTCTTCAGCTCATTTTCAGCACGTAGGGATTCTTGTTCTTCAACTTTTGAAAGGAAATAAAACTCACGACAAATAGAGGTACGAAGAGGAATTTTTACTCTGGTTTGGTCGAGCTGATTTACCAGCTGAGCATACTCTAGTCTTCATCAACTACTGAATACTCAAGTTGTCTAAACAACTTCTTAGGTATTAGTGTGTTCGCTTATTCATCATCTTTATCGTCTTCTAAGGTGTCAAAAGATGGGAGATCGGTTGAGAGACTAGGAGGGTTGATGCAGAGAGTGATTGAGATGAAAGGGTAGAAGTTTTAGTTTATGAGGAAGGAGATACAAACCTGGAGGTGAATGCATCCTCAGATATTTTGATTGCCCATAGAACTATAGCAAGATTGTCTTCAACCACTCCTTTGCCTTTTTCAGTGGAGTGTTGGTTCTTTGATGATTTCTCCACCTGGGAAGTAGGTTCTCGAATGGAGATTCCTTTCAGTGCTAGTTGTCTTGGATGCAGAAATCATCTTCATCGTCGTCATCATTGTCATCGTCACTACCAAGAGCAATGCCGACGTCTAGAAGTTGAGGTTTAGAATCCTCATCATCATCTTAATCATCTTAAGCACCAACATTTGGCAATGCAAAGGTAGAAGGATGAAGGTCTTTATGGTCAGCAGAAGCAGCGATAGTAACCATAGTATCATCTTCATCATCATCATTGATGGCATTAGAGATAGGATCCCTGGCATCCTTAGCAAGATTCATAGCATCTACTGGAGGGTTTGAAGCATCTTCACTCAAAGCATCTTCAGCAGTCTCCTCATTGATCTTTTCCCCCTCTATGGATTTATCCCCCTATTTGTCATCCTCAAGAGTAGAAACTGGGAGAGGAAGGCCAGAAGCGAGGTCTTCTATCTTTTTCTCGATATAGGAGATAGCTCCTGGTTGAAAAAGGTTGAAATCAATAACCTGGTCCAGCTATTGATGGTCATCGTCTCTAAAGGCAGGTTCGGGGACGAGCATTGGTTGCTGTAGGAATTGAAAGATTTGTTGAAGGAGCTCACCATGTCTGGTGAGCTGAGCCTGACTTCATTAGCTTTGTTGGAGAGTGCAGCGACAACTTTAGTTTTGTCTTGAACTTCAATCTTTATGACATTCAACATTTCCTTGACGTCACATACCTCAGCTTGGACAGTAGAGAGGCCGTTTGTCATGTCTTCCTTTACGGGCATTACTTGGTCTATTTTTTCCATTTTATTAAGGACAATAGCGACGGTAGGCAGCAACTTGACGTCCTCAGCCATATCATAGGCTTCAGCCTCGATGACTGGGGGTTCAGTCTCCAAAGGACCTGTAGAGTCAAGAGAGCATTAAACATAAGAGGGCTCAAAGTTAGAAACAAAGAAAGAAAGGGAGGTTTTGATTGTACCTGAGTGGTCATCGGCATTATCTGAAGAATTAACGTTGGACATCTCACATGCGCTGTCTTGAGGATCAACATAAAGTATCGAAGGTGCTTCGATACGAGCAACCTCATGTCCTGTGGTGATGGCTTCACCAATGGTAGGGAAAACCACCATGGGATCATCAGCACATATCGTACACACCAAAGAAGGAGGGGAGTATAGAATAAGTTTGTGACAGATCAGTAGCGACAATGCTGGTATTCACACATTCAGTGATTTGGGTCAATAAAGTGGTTGGGGTAGGAGCCACTTATACCATAAGATCTGAAGATATAGCTGAAGAACTTGGGAGGGTTGCAGAAGGCGCCTCAGGGGTAAGGATTTTTTTTCAATGGTTGAGACCTTTTGATAGGTCTTAGCTAGCTTGCATGGCATCCCCTTTTTGGCTTTCTTAGCCTTCTTTGAAGGACTATGAGGGGCTTCAGATGGTGTCCTCTTATGAGAGGATGAGAATGTAGTAGTCTAGATAGACTGAGGGGGGTTTGCCACAGTCTTAGCCACTTGAGATGTAGAAGGAGGAGCATGAGCACTGGCGATTCTCAACATGGAAGCAAAGAGGCCAATGTCTGAGGGCTTGGTCTTATGATCAAGGATCCTTGATCCAAGACGACAGATAGGCAGATCACTTTCAGTGGGTAGTTGGATGCAAAGATCCTGGAGAGAATTCCAATAAGGAACCTGGTGTAGGGGACCACTTTTTCACGCTAACGCATGTTCAGCTTCACCACCAGATCATTGAATATCAGTTGTGCATAGTTGACGTTGATGTTTTGGATCACTAAGCAGCCGATGTTTAGCGCCACCCTTGAAGCTTGGTCTTGTCCTGTATTCGTTTTGCCCATGCTCTGAATAAAGTGCGAGAAGAGATATTGCCATACAACAAAAATTTTGTTCTTCTTGATATTCGTCAACGACTTGTTCAGTTCAGTGATAGAGTCCTTCTTAAGAGGCCAAACGTAGTGTATATCGTCCAAGATCTTGACAACAACCTCAATTTCTGGATTTCTCGCATAAGTAACATATTTGGGAAGGTGAAGAGCAACACTGACAGTAGAAACGCCAAAACTTACGGTCATGTTATTCACCATGAAGAAGATCTTGACTATAGAGTTTCCATCTTTGTCTGTCACCATCTTTGCTTCGGCGGTGTACAAGAACTGCTTCAGAAGGTCCTTCACCATCATTAGTTCGAAGGTAAGATCATGTCCAAGTATCGAGTTCTTTAAGAACCTAGCACCATTTGGAAACTGCGGTTTGTTTGCACGAATGTCCAAAAGAGCCACATGATTGTTTGGCTTAAAAGTGTAGTCTTCGAAAGCAAAGTTGACCCATTTTGTAGCAACCATTTTTCTAAAAGAAGATAACAGAAAGGAAGAATAGTGCACAGATTAACGTTAGTAAGCACTTTTAGGACAAAGTTTGAAAGAAAAAATTTCTTTTGAAAAAACAGAAGAAGATTTGAGTTTTTAGGTTAAAATCCAGGAGAAAAATGATTTAAAACCTGTTGTTTGTAGTTAAAAGAAAGAAAAAATAAATAAATAACAAACAACGTTTCTTAGAAGATCAACAACCAAAAAATAAGATTACAGACCTTTTTCATTGAAGAAAAGGAGGAAACTGGTTTGAGAAGTTTTTTTCTTTTAAAGTTCTTGTTCACACAAAGTTCATGAGAGAGAATTCTTGTGTAAGCATAAAGAAAAATATGAGAAGGTAAGTCTTATATATATAGGTGAGAAGAGAGAGAAAAATTACGCTTCGAAAAGATGTGCAATGATGACTTTCTTTGCACGTCATCGCATTGTCATTGGGTAGAAAAGAAAATGGATCGCATGTGTCAGAAGAATGCGCGTGATACCATAAAATTTTTAATGACGTCATAAACATATGACGGTTCATCATCCCTTTTCTTGTAAAACAAAGGATCACTGAATAAGAAATTTCAGTAATTGTTTTAAGTTTCTTTTAAAACAAGGGATCATTAAATAAGAAATTTTAGTGATAGTTTTAAGTTTACAAAAGAAAAATATATTTTAAGAGTAAGATACATTTACTGAAGAGTTCAGTGATATAAAAGAAACACAAATTATTTCACCTTTAAAACATTTTAATCATAGAATAAGAAAAGATTCAACAATAATTTTGTTTTAAGAAAAGACAAGTAGATATACCTTAGAGATATACTTACTCAAGAGTTCAGTGATTCTCTTTTAAAACATTTTGATCACTAAATAAGAAAAGATTCAGTGATGATTTTAAGATTTTAAAAAAGAAGATAAGTATACATATCTTAAAGGGAAATATACATTTACTCAAGAATTCAGTGATAGAATAAGAACACTGAATCATTTCACTTATGTATCACTGAAAATTGCTTAGAGCTGAAGGAATTAATCCTTAATGTTCAGCATTCCAAGTTTGTTGATTAACATATTAAATCTGGTTTCATCAAGAGGCTTTGTAAACAAATCAACGAGTTGGTATCAGTAGGTACGAAGTTAAGTTCAATATTACCATTTATAACATGATCACTAATAAAATGATATACGATCTCAATATGTTTGGTCTTCGAGTGATTGTTTGCAATTGCAATGGAACTAGTGTTATCGCAGTAGATAGGGATCTTTAAGGGCTGAAGATCATAATCGTTGAGCTGGTTTTTCATCCAAAGGATTTGGGCACAATACTTCCAGCGGCAACATATTCAGCCTCAACAGTTGATGTGAACATTGAATTTTGTTTCTTACTTGTCCAGCTCACCAACTTTCCACCTAGAAGTTGACAGCCTCCAGTGGTGCTTTTTCTATCAATTTTGCAACCTGCAAAATCACTATTCGCATAACCAAATAGCTCAAAATTTGAGTCTTTGGGACACGAAAGACCCAAATTAGAAGTACCCTTAAGATATCTGAATATACATTTTATAGCAATCAGATGGGATTCCTTAGGTTTAGACTGATATCTTGCACAAAGACAAGTAGACTAACATAATATCATGTTGACTAGTTATGAGATACATCAAGGAGCCGATCATTTCTCTATAAACAGTACCGTTTACAGGCTTTCCGTTTGGATCCTTGTTCAGCGAGAGAAGATGAGCCAATGGAGTCTTCATAGATGAACTATTGGTTAAGTCAAATTTTTTCAACATATCCCAGGCATACTTACTCTAGTTGATAAAGATGCCTTTATTAGATTGTTTGATCTGTAGACCTAGAAAGTAAGTCAGTTCTCCTATCATGCTCATCTGATATTCTTTCTTCATGCGTTCAGTAAAACGAAAACTCAAAAAGGGATTAGTGAAACCAAATATAATATCATTGACATAAATTTGGACTAGAATGATATGACCCTTGACTTTCCTAAGAAATAGGGTCTGGTCAATCTTTCCACGAACAAATTTCACAGAGATGAGAAATGAAGAAAGGGTGTTATACTAGGCACGAGGGGCCTATTTTAACCTATAAAGAGCTTTATCCAATCGATATACATGATTATGATATTTTGGGTTAAGAAACCTTGGAGGTTGTTCAACATAAACTTCTTTCTGAAGTTTTTCAATCAGAAAAGCGCTCTTTACATCCATTTGGTAGACTTTAAAGTCCCTATGGGCAACATAGGCTAGGAAGAGTCGAATAGCTTCGAGTCTAACCACTGGTACAAAGGTTTCATCATAGTCGATTCCTTCTTCTTGCCTATATCCTTGAGCAACAAGACAAGCCTTGTAACGGGTTACAATTCCTTGTTAATCCAACTTATTGCGATAAAACTGTTTGGTGCCTATCATAGTTTAAAGCCATTATGGAAAAGGAAAGTGGATGCAAGATTATGGCAATGAGCTGATCGAGGAGGAAAGTTCACTTTAAGAGAGTTTCAAGAGTTTTACGAAGAAAAATGGAAATCTTCGAACTTTGATAGTTCCAAGATTCCCCCAATAAAACGGTGTTGGTAATTAAAGAATCGAATGGTTCTCAATATGATATGAAGCATGCTCAAAAGCAAGAAATTGCCAAAAGAATTCTGGGGCCATGGCAATGGCATGTGCAGTCTATCTTTCAAATCGTTCTCCAACAATAAGTGTTTAGAGAATGACACCACAAGAAGCATGGAGTGGAAGAAAGCCAAGTATTTCTCATCTTAGAGTTTTTGGAGGTGTTGCCCATTTTCATGCATTAGATAAATGAAGAACAAAAAATGGATGATAAGAGTGAAAGTTTCATCTTCATCGACTATGATACTAGCTCGAAAGGATAAATGTTGTATAATTCAATAACTGAGAAGATAATAGTCAGTCGAGATGTTCTTTTGATGAGGAAGGAGAATGTTTAGACCTCACAAGGATGATTATAACTTTATTCAATTTGAAGAAAATGAGGAGACACTCCCAAAATATCCCACAAGAACATGTTACTCCACCTAATTCACCAACATCAAGTGTCCATGAAAAATCATCTTCAAGTGGAAGTTCAAGAGAAAGAAATCCACGTATGAGGAGTATAGCCGCTCTTTAGAAGCTACGGAGCTGATAGATGATGTCACGCTCTTATGTTCTTATGCTACTTGTGAACCAAAAACTTTTGAAGAAGCGACAAAAGAGGAGAAATGCGAATGAGGCAGTTGTACTCGTCAGTCGCTATATGGAGCCGCAAACAACTATCAATGTCCAAGTTACCAAGAGAATTCTTTGATATCTTAAAGGTACGATTGATCTTGACTTATTTTATTTGGCTTCTAACGATCACAAGCTTGTTGGTTGTAGCAATAGTGATTATCGTGGAGATATAAATGATTTAAAAGGGCAATGGGGTTCGTGTTTTTCTTAGGGAACACGACTTTTATATAGGTATCAAAGAAGCAGACAACTATCACATCGTCTACTTATTAGGCCAAATATATGTAGTTGCCACTTCATGTGTATGCATGCAGTATGGCTCACGAATTTGTTAAAGGAGATAAATATGATTCAAGAAGAGCCAACAAAGATTTGCGTCGACAACAAGTCAGCTATTGCCTTACCAAAGAATCGAGTGTTTCATTATCAGTCCAAGAACATTGATACTCGCTACCGTTACATACGGAGTGTGTGGACAGAAAAGATGTGTATTTGAAGTTTGTAAGGTCTGAAGATCTGATTGCAGGTATCTTCATTAAACCACTCAAGTTTGAAGATTTTGCTAGACTAAGGGGGTGTCTGGTTTAGGTTGGGGAATAAAAAATGGGAATGTAAATGATAGGGAACGAAAATGAGAATGACTTTTCATTCCCCCAGTTTAACCTAGAATGAAAATTTGGGTTTCTAGAAAGGATGAACGCATTATATTATATAAAACCCATTTTTTTATCATTCTCATTGATTACTGTTTAATACCTCTGACCAAACACTCCCTAATTTTTTTGCTTAGACTTGTAAAAGAAGTTTTAAAGGGGCGAGGTGTTGGATTAAAAACTTCTTTTTGATCCGACATGGGAGCCCAAGTATAAATCATTGTAAGTCCAAGAACAATCCCAAAATATGGAGAATTATCTAGAAAATAGTTGGAAAATGGAGTCTTTTTATTTAATAAATTTGCATTAAGTTAAGTTAAATGGAGGGCAATTTTTGGAACAAATTGTTTTTATTTTTGAAAGACAATCATGTTTTATATGGTATTTGCTTAAAGTTCATAATGTTGTTTTATCTATGAACCTCGATTGTTCCCATTTTTGACTAAAGTTCGTAGGTGAATCAATGATTTTTGTCTAGAATTCATAATGTTATTTTGTGTATGACATTGGTTGATCCAAAAAATTTACCAAAATTCTTATGGGAAACATAAAGTGAATAACATAAAAATTAATAAAGTTTAAACAAAATAAATGAGATAATTAAAGAATGTTAGTATATGAAAAAAGACGAACATATTCCTTAAATGAGATGATTAAGGAATGTCAGTATATGAAAAAGACAAACATATCCCCGTTAACAAAGTTTGTACTAATTAGACAATTAACTACAAAAGAAGGTATCTTTCTCTCTCTCTCTCTGTGTACATATATATATATATATGTATGTATGTGTATGTATATATATATATATATATGTATATATATATAGGCAAGTTCTTTTGTTAACCCAATAATTGGTGTTAACTTTGTGAACAATCTTGACCCTTGATTCTTAATATCTATGGATGAGAACAATTGTGGCATATTTGTAATTAATTACAAATGAAGGATACCAAAACATAAATGAACAAGGGTAGATTTGGTAGAGATGTCCAAATCGGTTACAAATCGATAATTAATTAATTATATTGGTTACAAATTAGTAATTGATCATTCCTTTTATAGTTCATAGAATCATCCGTGTAGGATTATGAACACTTATGAACATATATATAACTTATTAACTAATCTTAGTTCGTAGCTTTCACATATGGACATACGGGAACAATTATGAACACTTATTTGCATGTATTAAAACTTTTGAACACTAAAGTAATTAACTTTCACATATGAGCACAATAATATATAATCAAAGTGTTTCACTTGTAAACACATATTGACCAAATGTTAGATGTATATAGATATTGTTTTATGAACACATTGGAACACATGTGAACAATATATACACTATATGAACATTGACGACTACTTAGTTTATTGGCTTTCATATTTGAACACAATACTTCATGATCATAAGATCTTCAATCTTCTGGTATTGTGATCTACCGTCTTCACCCATGTTTGTATATGTTAATTATGAATATTTATCTATCAAACACTCCTCCACCACTATTATGGTTCAATAAATCAAATCCAGTTATTTGATTTGAAGATTGATGTCGATTACATATATGTTGAAGATAGAATATTCAAGTTTCTTATCATATTAAAATAACAAGTCATCTATAATTTGGAAAGAAATAAACATATTACTTTAGCTATAATCATGGGATTGATGTTTTTGTAACCACCCATTAATGAATGTGAAGTTAAGACAAAAAAAACAAATTACCATTATGTCCTCAATATTAATTGTATGTTAATAGAATAATCTAATCTAACAAAAGCTTGTGATTGGTTTAAATGTTTTGTATTGTTAATACATTTTTCATGGTTAACAAATGATCTTAGCTCTCTCTCTTTCTCTCTCTCTCTCTATATATATACACACACACACACACACTCTTAACTCATAAACCTTTAACACCACTTTTACCCAAAGAACATTTAACTCAAGATTTTAGCATCCTAAATCAATTATACTAAAATCAGTGGTTTAGTTCCAACAACTCTAAGAAATTATAAACCAAAATTATGGTAGGAAGAACATCGTCAAAGATGCTTATAATTAAACATTTCAGATTTTCAAGAAATAACTCAAAATCGACCATAAACGATGTCTTTCATCAAGAAATTTAATGTTGTGTTCTCGAATTTGGGGAGAAAAGAAAAGGAAAAGCCGGAAGGAAAAGAAAAGGAGGGATAAGAAAGGAAATAAAAGCAATTTTGCTATTTATGTTCTCGAAAGGGAAGGAAAATAAAAGAAAGAAAATAATTTCCGTGCTTATGAATGCGAGAGAAAAGAAAGGAAAGATATCATTTTTACTAATATACCTTTTAAAAATATATTCATTAAAATAAAAGACTAGATAATTTTGTAATTTTAATAAGTATTTAAAAGGGTTCTATTTTCTTTCCTTATCATTATTTTCCTTTTTTTTTTCTCTCCTACAAAAATTTCAAGAGCACGAGGTTTTTTTTTTTTTTTACTTTCCTCTCATTCCTTTAATTTTCTTTCCAATCCTTCGTAAAAGACGTTTCAAGAACACAACGTAAAATAAACTCACCCAAAAAATCTCCAAGAATCCTAAATCTCTACCAGATAATTAGAGAAACCTTAGATTAAAGTGTTAGAGAGTTCATACCTTAAAAGAAACCCTAATAGACAATAAAACCCTTGAAGCAGATGACTTCATGTCTCGACATGGCTTTGGATTTTGATTATCGGGTTTCAAACTGCACCCTACCTAATCTTCTAGACTTGTTATTCCTGTGAGTTGACTCGCTGGTGGATTTTGAATCAGTTAGAATGGAATTGAGGGCGTAGGATTGGAACTTGCATACATTGCATAGAATTACGAAGGGGCATGGAGAGTGGGATGCAGTTATGGAGCCTAGAAGATCGTAGGTGGAGGGGGAAGCTGAATACTGCTTTATTCCTTGTACAATAAGCAAATATAGATGTACCTTTTTAAATTTCAACACGTAAACGTTATCCATGCTTATATGTATAGTATAGATATACACACACAAATACACAAATACACAAATCTACATAGAATTACACTTCTTTGGTGTGTTTAATCATATATAATTAAACGTCTATATGTTGTCCATGCAACATGTGTTTAATACATGTTGAACTGGGCTAGTTCAAATCATATATCTTTTTACTAATGTAGGGGATAATCAAATAGAAACCATCTAAAAATTGAAATCAATAAAAGTCAGTTTGTATGTATTGTTTCATAGATGAAACAAGACAAAGTGAACATACAATGTTCATGTAGTTTTTTTTCATGAATGAAATGTCGAACAATTTTTTACGTTGAAAAAACACATAAACGAGTTTATACACGAAACAACACATTCATACTCACACATAAGAATAAAACAACTTAAACAATATGAATCACTGCTTAAAAATCAAATCCATTGGATGGTTTCTGTTGATTTCATGTGTTTAGTTTTTACATGTGTTGTTTCAACTACTAAACATACATGAAACTTTTCACGGTTTGTATTTTTTTTGTTTTAGTGGAATGTAGTAACATAAGGGATAATATGTTGTAATAACAGAATAAATAGAAACAACATCAAACAAAACAACTAAGCAAGTGACCATAGCGGAGTTCGGTGTATCACAAGTGATACTCTGTTGGGTCAATTGCAGATGGAGAACCAATTCACTATATTTTGAACAATGCATAATACATTGGGAATAATGAGTTATCTATATAAGGCGTCATTTCACAATATAACTACCATGCAAACCCGTAGATTAGTTCCTACGAGACCCTCTCGTATAACTATATCAAATATTCGAAACCTTCTAGTTTCTAAATCTTGCGGAATCACAAGCAAAATAGAAAAAAAAAACGGCGAGTGGTTACTTGGATGACTTCAATGAACGAACCATAACAACAAGAAATCAAAGATAATTTCAGATATGAAGTGATGTATCCCTCACACATGCTTTCATACGTAATAATTCAACACTAAGAAAAAGATTAAATGCATAAAATAGCAACCTACTTTCATAAATTTTCTTATTATAGCATTCTGCTTTTGTTTTTCTTTATTACAGCAATGTACTTTCAAATTATTTTTTATTAAGACATTGTACTTTAAAAAATCTACCCATAATAGCAATGGGTAACCTGTTACCTTTTAAACCGGTTAACCCTTTGACTTTTTTGCTTGTGTGGCTTTAATGAGATGATGTGGATGACATATCATTTTGATGACTTAACTAAAATTAAAATAAAAATCTATTTCAAATTATTATTAGTAATTTTCATTTTTCATTGCTATGATCTAGAAAAAATATTTATTTTTATTACTTTTTCTTATTAAATTGCATGCAAATTAAATATTCTTAGAGTAAAATGTTTATTCAATAAATATGAAACATTATTTTCAAGATATATTTTGTTTGTAAAAAAAGTAACTTTTCCTATTTTATTTTGTTCAAATAAATACATATATTTAAAGTTTTTTTTTAAATATTAACGAAATAAAATGTTATCTACAATTTTTTAATATTGTTATATTAATAAATAATTCAAAAAAGCTAATTAATTTAATATATTTATACGTCAAGTAAAAAGCTTTTGAACAAATACAATATATTCTTTAAAAGATAATATTTTTTGGTAAAAAAAGAACAATTCTTATTTTCTTTTTTTTTTCAAAAAACACATATTTTTTGAAAAATATTAGCGAGATAAGTTGTGTTCTACTAGTTTTTATTGATATTGGTATATTAATGAATAATTTATATATTTTTTAATTCATTTAATATATTTATTAAATAACATGTAAAATATCTAAATATTAAAATTAAAAATACAATGTTTAATAATAACTAGTAGATGCTATAATAAAATATTTTTGAAAGTACATAATGTAGTAAGAAAGTAACATCACTATTGTACATGTGGACAGCCTACGTGGACAATGAGGTAGCATAAAAACCTAATATAATGGGTAAATTTAAATCAAAAGGTTACTCATTGTTATAATGGGTAAATTTTTCAAATTACAATGTCCTAATAAAAAATAGTTTGAAAGTATATTGTTGTAATAAGAAAAACTGATAGTACAATGCTATAATAAAGAAATTTATGAAAGTAGATGGCTATTTTGTGCATTTTGCTCCTAAGAAAATGTCGGCGGTAAAGTCTTTAATCAAGTTCTTCTGGCGAAAATGAGCCGTTGGTAATCGGTAAATATACGGTTTTTCCGACGGAAATACAGACAGACAAGTCCATCGGTATTGTCTTGGTTTTAGTAGTGACATCAACACACAAAAAGGAGGAACTTTATTCACAAAAATTGAAACCGCAATCATAAATTGTGATTAATAAACACTCAAAACTATTAAAGCTAATCCTCCCCATAATTTCCCACTCAAATTCTTGATACAAAGGTGGAGATGGAAGAGTTGTATTTATACTAAAACCGTATACAGATCCCAACTTGATATGAATGCTAAAAATATGAATTTTTGGATCTATCACTTGGCACGACCGTACGAGATTATTCCCTATTTTCTGTTTTAACCGCAAGAAATGCTTGTAGGTGAAGTGAGTCGATCATTAGATGTTGTAAAATTCAGAAAAAACCCTCATTGATGAAATATTGTATTTAATATTTTTCATTCATGAAATAAAAAACAGCAACGGAGAAAACAAAACAGAAAAAGTCAATGCCTTAAGTTCATATATCATCTTTTTATTAGTCTATTTAAAGCCAAGGCCATACGATTGCAGTGTTCATCAGAGGAAAAGACCAAGGTCGAAAGGAAAGAGAACTAATCCAGTTCAATATCCAGGTAGCCTTACTAATCCTTAAGTACCTGTTGCTTCTTATTCCATATAGTTCTAAAGGCTTTCTTTACTTTATATTTCAGGGAAAAAATAACAACCGATGGCAAATATACCTGCTGATCATGAAGAAGCTGCAGATATCATCTACGGCAAGATTCATATTCTTGTTGTTGAAGAGAAAAAAAGACGAAAACATGTCCATCAGTTTTCTCCATCCATTTACAGAGTTCCAAACACCCTTCGTGATGTCAACCCAATATCTTATAGCCCTCGTATCGTCTCAATTGGACCTTTCCATAAAGACATCCAAAAAATGAAAGAAGTTGAAGTTCACAAAGTGACGTATCTGCTTAATCTTTTTCGTCGTTTAAGATCCCCACGGGATCAAACAATGAAAGAATGTGTCAACAGGGTGCTTGCTCAAATAGACCAAATCAAGGCATGTTATGGAGGGGAGAAGGAGACCTATGATGACCATGAATTTGCAAAAATAATGGTTATCGATAGTTGTTTCATACTAGAACTTGTTTACAGGTCAAACGTGAACGAGAATGAGGGTCATTCATTTTTTGACGACAACTTGCTCACCCTTTATGCTAAGCATGACTTAATCCTGCTAGAAAATCAAATCCCTTTCTTTGTTCTTGAAAACATCTTTGAGTGTACAATTAGGAAATTTAGACCCAGTGCCTCTCTTACTAAGCTTATCCTGTCGTTTTTAACAGAAATTAACCCTTTCGGGAAAGAGCTAGTGCTCAAGAATGAAGGTGCTCATACGAATTATGATCATATCCTCGGGCTTTTGCAGAAATGTTACCTGCCTTCAAATGCTATGCTATCAGAGATTTCAAAAATATCAAACTCGGGTGCAAAACTTTCAAATGCAATAACATCGTACTCGGTTGCAGAACTGTCTAGGGCAGGGGTGAAGTTTAAGCCTTATGTAGATGCAAAATGGCAACTGGCCATGGAATTCGAACCATCTAGGGTTCCATGCTATGTCTGGTCTTGGGGTAAGCCTACTTTCAGAATGCCTCTCCTTCAAATTGAAGATTATACTGAATCAGTTTTAAGAAACCTTATTGCATACGAGCAGTGCTCTCCTGCGATTCCTAATTACATTACATCATATGCTTTTGCCATGGAAAGGATATTAGATACTAATGAGGACGTCCTCATGGCAATAGAATCAGAAGTAGTTGTAAACAACTTGGGTTCTAGCAAACAAGCTTCAAAAATGATCAACAGTATATGCAAAGAAGTTACGGTAAGCAAATTCTCTTACACTAASGAATGGGGACAACTGAAAACCTATTACGATGGCTATTGGCCTAAAAATGTTGCATGGTTGAGGCGTACATATTTCAGTACTCCTTGGAGCTTCATAGCCCTACTTGCTGCTTTCGTCCTCTTTGGTCTTACTGTGGCTCAAACCTACTACACTATCCGCCCTGCATGATATCATTTTGCGTCTATTGAGGAAGCTACCAATAAACATTGGCTGTTTGTTTTTTCATCTTGTATATACTATTTTTCTTGTACATAGTTTCTTATTTCTTTCTTAATGTAAATCATTCCTTGCTGCTAGAGAATATAGCACAATATACGTGGTTGAAATTGCTAATCTTACTCTGCAAGCTAATCAGATAGGAACTCATGGTAACCGATGATAGGCACATATTTTACCCGGTTAAACAACAATCAGGTAAGATTACATAATCTTATATACCCGGTTGTTTTAATGTAACCTGTAAGATTACTTCATCAAGGGTCCCACCCCTCAAATAAGAATAAGGTAAGATTGCATACTTCTCATCTGGTTCTTGTTAACAAATAACAACCGTTAACTTTGTTAACCAATTAAGTACATACTCAGAAGAATTGTTCATAAAGCTAGCTAGGTGCTTTCTACAATTGTTAAGGGGTTGTTCCGTAATCTCTAAATGGACTTTTATATATATATATATATATATATATATATATATAGAGAGAGAGAGAGAGAGAGAGAGAGAGAGGGTGGTTCAAATACTAACCCAATATTTTGTGCAAACTTTGCTAACCCACATCAACCAATAATGTTGCATCTTTGGGTTTGGTTAAAATGTAACTTAYATATTAATGATAAGGGTATTTAGGTCATTAGTCATYCTTATGTAACTCCCAAATATTTTAATTAGGAGTTACAAATCCTACAATATCTCAAATTAATCTTCATCTAATAATGATATGAAGATTTAAATATGTTCATCTTATTGACAAMTAATTCACATATGAAACCACCTACAACGAACATCATGYRYRAACAGATATAAAGTACAGGTATCGGTTTTATCTGCACAACCCCTGTTTTTGTTAATGTGCATGTCTCATCGTCGTGCATGTGTATCACTACGAGCATGCATCAAGGTTGAAGAACATGATCATATGACCAACATATATCGATTATAGTGTTCATTAGGTTCACACGGTGTAACTAATGTTCATATATCTAGGGTTCACACCATAAGGTTCACATGAATGTTCATACCTTGATATAGGCACGAAGATGAACGATTGTTCATACACATATTAATTAATACAAATTTTTGACCAATTTATCCTTTGAACAATTGTTCATACACATATTAATTAAATTATTTTTTATTTAATCTCATTTAATAATAACCGTTAGATGAGAAAATGAACGATTAAGATGGGTTAGCATAGTTTGCACAAAATATTGGGTTAGTATTTGAACCAGCCCCTATATATATACGTGTTTCTTACTTTTTTGTAGGGACGATATTGTGGATTTATTGATTGGCTTGATCCACCCATGTATCCATGATCCGTGCTAATTATTCCAAGGTTATTAAGGTCGAAAAATAATCTTGAAGCGTCACTTTTTGAAGCTGTTTTACAAGTTTGCCGATTGATGACGATGTTGACGATAAGTTGGATTTCTTTTTTTGTGGGTGTGATGGTTTTGTTCATCAAGGCGATTGTAGAATAATTGTGATTTACACTTTAATATTATTAAAGACCATTTCATAAAATAGTGCAAACATTGTCATTTACAAGGAATAAATTTTTTATTTGGGATTAATCAAGATGCGTTGAATACAATATCGATGCCATACGTTAACGAAACCTCATCGCCTGAACGTCGGTAGGCGTATCACAATTGACCTCTAGTCCTTACGACAACTGCTCAACAAACATACAGTAGAACACCCCACAATCGTCGAGCGCTCCCGTCTATCGTGGCGTGTCGTCTGAAAATATTTTCACATTCGACTGTGAAATTTGGTCCACGACCCCTACATAATATCCTATTTCTAATAGGAATTTGAGGAGGAACTGCTTCAGCATGTGGGTGATTCTAATGATTTCTTTCTTTAACATATGCGGCGGACAAGTATCGTATATGGTCCACGACCTCAGTTCGAGCTCCCCGGTCACTCAATGACCATTCGGTATGTTAATTGGGATGAATACCTGGAAAATAAGTTGTGAATAAGAATTCATAAATAAAATATCTTATGTACGAAAAATAATTGTTGCGTGATTCTACCGACCCGGTCGACATTTCGCCATGATGGAAATGGCTCGCGTGTACCATCGCCCCACACCCTCTGATCCGCATGCCCAAACCCTTCGTTGGCTAAACTTGGTATCCAACAAGGCCGCATGATGGTCCAACGGTCTGTTGGTTGCCTCTGGCGGAGAAGATAGATGGTCCAATCATTAAGATGCTAAAAATACAGAACAATAGATCAATTGTAATTAAATGCAAAAAAAAATGTAATTTTTCAACTTATACAAATTTGTGTAATTTTCATACGTCGTTTCCCAAATAGCATGAACCAAGCTTGCCCAACAGTTGGCCCCGAAACTTCACGTCAGCTTCCATATACGGGAGCGTCAATAACTTAACCTGGGTTAACCGACCTGAGTCATACAACTGGGCAACGCCTGCCTTTTCCTCAACTACCTTCTTCTCCTTCTTTTTGCCCCTTAGCCTCGTAAAAGGAGTCGAGAGCCACTACAATTTCTTGCTCACTCGCTTTGTAGGAAGGTCGGGCAAGGTGGCATCTTCTTTCTATGCGAGCAATGGGCCGCCGCATGGTGTAGATGCCGCAGCATCCATCGGAGATTGCTGCTGCGACATAAACTGTGTACGCACAAGCCAAGATGAAATGTGTATCTAATTTAGTTATTAACTTCATAAATAAAAACAATATAAAACCTAAACATATTTATCGAAACCATTTCGGTGTGGGGTGCCAGTATGTACTGTTTACGCACAATCCTATAAGAAGTAATTTGTTTAATATACTTGTTAACTATTAAATTAAAATCAATAAAACCTTAAACATATTTACTGCATCCATGGATGGAAACTCATCCGGTATATATCTGGCCGTATGCGTCATCGAAGGCTGATACTGCGACATCCAGTATAAATTTATTGTTTATATAATTGTTAACGTGCAAATTAAAACATCGACAAAAATAAATGCTCTTACGTAGACGTCATGCGGACTACTGTATCGTGGAGGATGAGCCGTATTTTGTCCACGCACAACATCAGAAATTCTCGCTTCTATTGAAGCGAGCCTCCCATCAACCTCAGCACGATGTTGGAGCCGTTCATCACGCCATTGTTTGTCCATATATGCAGCTGATGAATGGCGAGGTTGCTGATCTTATGTAGGTCTTTGAGACGTGTTCGCTGCAAAGGACTGACGTGGTCCCGATGGTTGGAAGTCCGAGCGTCGTTATTATCCTGCTGACCATAATTATTCATTTTTATATATTCTCTGCTTTCTATCCACCATTGGGCCGACTCCTCCAAATATGTCGCACCAACTCGGTCAGGGGCCGAGAGGATTTCTATAAAAATATAAATCAATATAAAACTTTAAACATAGTTAAAAAAAAGCTGTCAAATATTAAAATTATAATCAATGAAACCAAACCTTACCAATGGTGGATAGTGCACAACACTCTTCCCAATTCATCATCTTTATTCGTTTCCATCCAATAGCCCTCGGGAAGGAAGGACTATAACGAAAATAGGGTCGAGTTTCGGGCAATGCCTCCAAGATCCATATCTGATAGGTTACGAAAAAATTGATTGTTAGAGAATGTCAAATAATTACTAAATAAGTACTTTAACATTGTTGTTAAAAATTCACCGACCTTGAAGGTATATATGAAACCGTATAGTGTAAACTTCGAGGGCGGTCAATTGTTGTGTCTGCACCGCTCGAAAGCATTATTTATTTGAGGGTATGTTAGACGCTAGATGTATGAGCCCCATGGGTATCGGTTCCAGGACTCCAGATTGTCAACTAGATGCAAAATCCAGTCTTCAATGTTGTGGGTTGGCTTGCATCCCAGAAAAAATGAGTGGAGCATGAAGGCCAGGCAGACACGCACTGTGTCATCGTCTGATACATTATTTAAGTCGGACATTTTCTTTTTAAAATGTCCCACTTTAGTATTACGAAGATTGTTTGGAAAAAAAATTCGTAAGATGTTGGCCACGGTGCAATGTGACGGGCGAAGATCCGGCCCAAATCTTTACCCCGTGATCAGACAGAACTCATTTCTGCCAAACCGTAGGTTGAACCCTCCAACATTATAATAAATTTCATCCGTTTTCGAAGCGATGGAGGGGTCCTCACATTGCACCATCCAATTAACAAGACACGAGTCTGAATAGGGGCTGGATAAATCCAACCAAGGCCCGAAACATGTGTTTGTGAACATGTTCAGACGCATCTCGTTGTCGCCAAGTACTTTATAAATATCTCTAATGACTGAGGTATGAGCCCTCAAAGTCAGTAAAGATTCGTATTTTTCCTGAAATACAAATTTATTTTGTATAAATAGATAGATAGATACATATATATATGAAGATACATACCCGAAGATAGATACATACATTTTGGAAAAAAGAACATACAAATAGATGTATAAATAAGTACATACATTTCGATAAAAATAGCGATATAAATTGCGGTAAAAACGAGAATAAATTGCGGTAAATATACCTACTTACATTTACGTCCAAAAAAAAGTGATATAAATTGCGGTAACATTTATATATATAGAGATGCATTACATAGAAAAAGCGATATAAATAGGTACAAAAATTGAAACTTAACATCTATACGTATATATGCGTACGGGTTAAAACACGTACGCATATTTACATATATTCACGTACGTTTTACATACTTATTTTATACGTAAATATGCGTACGGGTTAAAACCCGTATGCATATTTACGTATCTTCACGCATATTTACGTATCTTCACGTATGTATGTACGTATATATGTGTACGTATGTATATACGTATATATATATACCTACTTACATTTACGTATAAAAATGAGAATAAATTGCGATAACATTTATATACATAGAGATGCATTACGTAAAAAAACGATATAAATTGCGGTAACATTTATATATATAAAGATGCATTACGTTAAAAAAAGCGATATAAATGATACAAAAATTGAAACTTATCACGTATATGTATATATGTGTACGTATTAAAACACGTACACATATTTACGTATATTTACGTACGTTTTACGTACGTATTTTTATACGTATATATACATGTATTTTCAAACAACACATATATATTTACGTACAAAATGAAGTAAATGAAACTTAACATCTATAGGTATATATGTGTACGGGTTAAAACACGTACGCATATTTACGTATATTCACGTACGTTTTACGTACGTATTTTATACGTATATATGCGTATACATTAAAACACGTACACATATTTACGTATATTCATGTACGTATTTTATACATGTATATGTGTACGGGTTAAAACCTGTACGTATATTAACGTATATTCACGTATGTTTTACGTACGTATTTTATACGTATATATGTGTACGGGTTAAAACTTGTACGCATATTTACGTATCTTCACGTATGTATGTACGTATATATGTGTACGTATGTATATAGGTATATATATACCTACTTATATTTACGTATAAAAAAATAAATGAATTGCGGTAACATTTATATATATAGAGATGCATTACGTTAAAGAAAACAATATAAATTGCGGTAACATTTATATATATATAGAGATGCATTACGTAAAAAAAGCGATATAAATGGTACAAAAATTGAAACCTAACACGTATACGTATATATGTGTACGTATTAAAACACGTATACATATTTACGTATATTTACGTACGTTTTACGTACATATTTTTATACGTATATATACATGTATTTTCAAACAACACATATACATTTACGTACAAAATGAAGTAAATGAAACTTGACATCTATACGTATGTATGTGTATGGGTTAAAACACGTGAATATATTTACGTATATTCACGTACGTTTTACGTACGTATTCTATACGTATATATGTATACGGGTTTAAACCCATATGCATATTTACGTATATTTATGTACGTTTTACGTACGTATTTAATATGTATATATGTGTACGTACAGAAACCCGTATGCATATTTACGTACCTTTACGTATGTTATACGTATATATGTGTACGTATGTATATACGTATATATATATACCTACTTACATTTACGTAAAAAACTAGAATAAATTGCAGTAACATTTATATATATAGAGATGCATTATGTACAAGAAAAGAGATATAAATAGGTACAAAAATTGAAACTTAACACGTATACGTATATATAGAGATGGATACATACATATAGATATAGATAGATATATATATATAGAGATAGATAGATAAATATATATAGATAGATACATATATATATAGAAATAGATAGATAAATATATATATATATATAGATAGATAGATACATATATATAGAGATAGAGTATTTACCAGTGTTTCCATAGTGGCGGCGGATGGTGGTGGATGGCGGCGGTTGACGGTGGTTGGTGACGGCGGAGGGTGGTGGATGGCGGCGGAGGGTGGTGGATGGCGGCGGTCGTTGGTTGGTGGCGCCGGAAGGTGGGGATGGCGGCGGATGACGGTGGTCGGTGGCGGCGGAAGGTGGTGATGTCGTTATACGGTGGTGTATGACGGTATATCAAAAAATGGTGGTCGTTTTTGGTCGCGATGGTCGGTGGGGATGGTCCAAGCTCGGTTTTTCTAGAGAAAACGAGCGGTGGTGGGGATGGATGGTGACTTATGGTCCCCCACCCCCTATTTATATAAAACGTTAAGTAATGAAATAAAATACATCGTCAAATCGACGTCATAGAGTGTCATAACATGAAAAAACGCGAAATCAGATATAATGTCTGATTTTTTCTCCAAATATCAGCTAATTTTTTTTTTCGTAACCACAATTATCATTGTCTTATTTTATAACGAAAAACCATGAAATTTTAAATTAAATACATAAAAAAACACAGTTTATGTGTTGTTTCATTTTTATTAAAAACACTCCTTAATTATCAAATAAAAAACACAAAATGACGAAATAGAGGTCAAATTTTGTAAATCAGATATTATATCTGATTTACGAAACCCAAATCAGATAAAAATAGTTTTTGCGTCTCCATAATTATCATGGTTTATTTTTATACCTTTAACCATGAAATTTGGTTATAAAAAAGTTAAAAAATACAATTTTAATGGTGTATCAGTTTTATTAAAAAATACCGCAGAAAAAAAATCAAAAAAATAATCATTAAAGGCTGGCTCGCCCCTGGGGGCGATCTAAGTGGCTGGCTCGCACTAAGGGGGTGATTCGTGGCCCGATCAACGAGGTGCATAATAATATCTTCTTTTTAGGCTGAAAGTGGGACCCACATTTGTTTTTCTTAGATAAATGGGCTAGCTCGCCCCAAACAGTACGGATCGCCCCCCCGGGGGCGATTCGTGTGGGTATTTTCATAAACCCTCTAAAACATGGTTATTTTGTAGAAGAGGGTTGTATAAAATGTTTATTTTCACCATTTTCCGTTATTCTACCCATGTAGCTTCTTGTATACGTATGCATGTATGTGTACATATAGACTTAGGATCACATGGAAAAAACAAACTTCGGTGAGAAGCAGTGAAAGTAGCTCTATGTTGTTACTGCAATAAAACTGGGTTTATAGGATACAATTAATTTCTAAGCGTTCTAATAAACCACTCCATAGGACTTAATTTATAAGATCATAGGACTTAATTTGTAGAGTTTATATAAACTAATAAAAGTAAGGATATTATTGAAAAGGTATATAAGTTAAGAATATTAAATATACTTTTTGTTGGAAAACAATTGTGTAACAAAATGGTGTAAATGATTGGATATGGACTAATACCATTTGAACAGTTTTACAAATCCTAAAATACTTTTACATTTTTTTTTCCGATTGGGGCATGTTTTAATGTTTCTGCTCAGGACATAAAAAAGCTTTGGGTCGGCCCTGCTATGCGTCCTAATAAACCACTTTATAGGACTTAATTTATAGGAACAAAAATTAAATCATTCCATCTAAATACGTTGTAATAAGTTTATAGGACACGTTTAAGCATCTTAACAATGTTTTTAGAACATTTTTATTACAAAGCACCGCATTAACAATTTTATATAACACTTTTGAAAAAATGTCCTATAAACTCATTTTGTATAGGACACTTTTTTTATAGAACATTTTTTCTATTAGTGTCCTATAAAAATTGGTAATGGGACGTTTAGAATTAAAAGTGTCCTAAAAATTTTGTTAAGATGCCCAAAAGTGTCCTATAAACTTATTTCAACGTCTTTTGATAGGATACATCATTTTTTGGTCCTATAAATTAAGTCTTATAAGACGGTCTATTAGAACGTTAAAACGTCCTGAAAACCCGATTTTCTTGTAGTGTGTGTGAATGTTACGATATATTTTGTGAAAGCAATGAAGGTGACAAGATCTGAATGCATACCTTCACCAGTTTCTCTGAAAAAGTAGTCAACTTTACACAATTTCACATAATACTAGGGTATCTTCCTTATATTATGTGAAGGTTACATTTTTCATACTTCTCATGAAAAATGACATTTCTCATCAAAACACCAATCTTAGACTTGGGATCAATAGAGGAAAAAGATTTTTGGTTGGAAAAGTGAGAAATCCTGAAGGGTACCATTATATTGTGTGAATTTACGTTATATATTATGAAGTTTCCAAGGAAATGGACCTAAATGTTTACCTTCACTGGTTACTGTGAAGATGGTCGGTCACTGCACCTTCACATAATAAGGTACTTACACATATTATCACTACTAAATTGAATACTTTTTACCTACAGATTTTCCCTTGGAAATCCGACACTAAAGGATTGATTCATCACAAAACCGTCACAAAAGTTGGTGGGTAAATTGTTGGTGGGAAACTCAAATCAGTGACAGACTACCCATGTCTTCTTTTGGTGATCCATTGGTATTTTTCTTGGAAAGATTATGTTTCCAAGGTCGGATATGGGTACCAAATTATGGGAATACACGAGAAACCATCTTAAATGAAAGCCACAAGTCCCGTTATTCCATCCACCCAGGTACCAACAAGATGTATAAGGATGTGAAAGCATTTTATTGTTGGCCAGGTATCAAGAAAGACATCGCAAGATATGTAGAACGATGCTTAACTTGTTTGCAAGTTAAAATAGAGCATYAGAGACCCTATGGGAATCTACAATCATTGGAAATACCGATGTGGAAATGGGATCACATTACAATGGACTTTATCATGAAACTACCCCGAACTCCAAAAGCTTATGATGCAATATGGGTAATAGTGGACCGTCTATCAAAGTCTGCACATTTCTTACCAATAAAAGAGACTTATTCATTGGAAAGATTAACTCAAATCTATATTAATGAAATTGTTACTACACATGGAGTTCCATTGTCCATCATATCTGATAGGGACAGTCGCTTTACTTCAAAGTTCTGGGAAAGTCTGCAAAGAGCTATGAGATCACAAATCAGATTAAGTACAACATTTCACCCACAAACAGATGGACAAAGTGAAAGAACCATCCAAACTCTTGAAGATATGTTGAGATCTTGTGTCATTGATTCCGGGCGATCATGGGAAGAACATTTACCATTGATAGAATTTGCCTGCAATAATAGTTATCAATCCAGCATCCAAGCGGCACCTTGTGAAGTCCTGTATGGAAGAAAATGTCGAACGCCATTATGTTGGAATGAAGTAGGTGAAAAAATAGTTGACCGGCCCCGAGATTGTGCAAGTAACGTCTGAAAAGATTGATCAGATTCGAGCTAAAATCAAAACTGCCCAGGATCGATAGAAAAGTTATGCCGACAAACGAAGAAAGCCGATTGAATTTAACGTAGGTGACTTTGTAATGTTAAAGGTATCTCCATGGAAAGGTGTTATGAGATTTGGGAAGAAAGGTAAGCTTAGTCCAAGGTATATTGGACCATTCAGGATCTGCAAAAAAATTGGACCGGTAGCTTATCAGTTGGAACTACTAGAAGAACTTCGCTTAATTCACAGCACCTTTCATGTGTCAAACCTACGCAAATGTTTGGCAGACCCAAGTTTAGCAATACCACTTCCTAAGATTAAGCTTGATAATAAGCTGAATTTTATAGAGACACCAGAGGCAGTAATCGACAGAAAAACCAAAGTATTGAGGAATAAAGAGATCAGTCTAGTAAAAGTACATTGGCGTTTTCATAAGGGTTCAGAAGCAAGTTGGGAATTAGAATCTGACATAAGCGTTTAGAATGGTTATTTGAATAAGTGAATTCCAGGACTGAATTCTTTTAAGGGGGAGAGAATGTTATAACCGGGTTTCACATAACTTGGGTTGAGGTAATTTATACGTGCTTATTATATGGATTACATGAAATATGCATCTATGTGAAAAGGTGTCGTAACATATATGATTTATACATATATGCATGTGGTGTGAAACATGCATAAGGTGATGTATAATTGTGATAAATTATTTAGGTGGACATTATTTTATTATTTAAAAGCTTATATCTTCATGGTTAAGAAACCATGAATTTTATAATGCAAAATCCACCGCCCAAAGTTATTTCTATTAGGCAAAGTTTACACCGCCTATGAGTGTTATATTTAAATAATCTTTCACAGCCTAGGAGAGGATATTTAAAGAGGAGTTAATAAGGTTATCCTTATCACTGTCACTCTTTTAGAAAAGAACCTGTGTGTGAGCTAAGGTGTTCTTGAAGATTCTGTGTTAATGTTAAAGCTTTTGCTGTGTGTTTATTATCAAGAAAAGCTGTTTGATAAGGTGAGTTTTTAACTACTGTTTTGATATAAACTATGAGTTTTCTTTTAAAACTACCTTTGTTTATAAATTGTGAGTTTTATTGTTGATTATACGCTATGAGTTTTGATGTTGGTTTTGAAGAAAAGATGGTAAAACTATTTTGATAGTTTTATAGGTGTTACTGTTATTGTTGAAAAGATAAAGAATAGTTTGCTTCTTCAAAACAGTTTTCGATATGATATCCTGTTCTGAGGATTTTAAAAGGGATATGAAGTTTTGAGAGATCTTCCTACCAAGCGTGGTGACGTAAGTCTGTTTTGGTATGGAAGTGGCTTTTGTAAATTGTTCCTACCAAGCGTGGTGACGTAAGTCTGTTTTGGTATGGAAGTGGCTTTTGAAAATTGTTTCTACCAAGCGTGGTGACGTAAGTCTGTTTTGGTATGAAACTTATTTTTAGTTCCCCAGACGTGGTGACGTTTGTCTGTTCTGGATTGGAATTGGGATTGGGTACTTTCAGACGTGGTGACTTAGGTCTGTTCTGATAAGTAGCCCTGTTTTGATGGAGGAAAAAGGGTGGTATATTAAGAAGGGGTGTCTTTTGGAATAAGAGTGTCAATTGTGTGTGAATACTATGACTCTTACTATTATATCTTTTAAGATTACAATAGATTTGAGTCCTTACTTCTTTGTAATTTGAGAACTCAAAGATATTGTTCTTATTAGAAATAATGGTATAGATGTTATTGAGAAAGGGAAAACTTGGCCTATTGCCATTGGTATTCGTTAAAAGTGTTTTGAAACAGAATGGTTAATTTCGTGAGGAACCAGAGAGGCTCTGGTTGGTCTTGTCTTTTGAATCAGAAGCTCTGGTTAGTTCAACCAGAGGCTCTGGTCAAACAAGAACTTTTTATAATTGTTTTTTTTTATGAAAAAGGCTATCTTATTGGTTGAAGGTTTATCAAAAAACCATTTTTGAGAAATTATATAAGTCAGAGGCGCTGGTTAGTACAACCAGAAGCTCTGGTCGTGAAACCAGAAGCTCTGGTAGAGAGACCAGAAGGGCTCTGGTCCTGAATGGTGAAATATATTCTATGTATGGATTGGAACCAACGGCTCTGGTCATAAAGACCAGAAGCTCTGGTCCTGAATATTAAAATTATAATCTAAGTCTGGATAGTATAACCAGAGGCTCTGGTCGTGAACACCAGAAGCTCTGGAAGAGAGACCAGAGGGGCTCTGGTCCTGGTTGTCAAAATATTTTCTAAGTGTTTAAAACCAGAGGCCCGATGGACCGAAGCAGTATGTTTTTAGTTTTGCTTCATAAGATGAATGATTTGAAATATATGTTTTGGTGATCTTCACCCTGCATTACATAGAAGGGAACCTCATTAGACATTCATGTCTAACCCTCATTTTTATGTTTTCAAATTATGTGTGTAGGTAATGATTATAAGGGAAAGAGTGTTATATGAAATACTTCCTTATATGCTTAGCTGTTTTGGAAGCATAGATGCTAGGATACAAGAACTTGTACTATTGGAATTTTTGGGTTGTGTATTTTATACTATAGACTCTTGTATCAATGACCTATGTGGGGGAAAACATGTATTCTATATATGAAATATGTGTTATATGCAATGTGTGGATTTGGGGTGTTACAGAGTTGGTATCAGAGCCTAAGTTTAAGAGATTTAGGTATTCACATACATGATACGTAGACTTAAACTATTTCATTGCATATTAGGGTCACAGACATAGTTAGCACCTTTGGAATAAATGTAATAAGTTAAGAGGTCGGTGTGTAAGGTATTTTCGGATTACATCTGGCCAATGTAATTTTGAATTTACAGGTACATAACTGAACTTGGACACTTTATTATATTTGGGAATGTGAAAAATATATGTTTTAACTTTGTTATCTACAGATGACTAGTAGATCGAGAAGGTCAGAAAGGATCACCCGCCCCAATCAAGAAGAATCCCCTTTTGCTCCTATTGGCACCTCTGAGGGCAGAAGCAGAGGCAGAGGTAGAGGCAGAGGTAGAGGGCAGACCAGAGGCAGAATAAGTCAGCCAGAAATCAATATGAATCAAGCAGAATTAAACTCTAAAAATATGAATCAAGAACGGATGTCTCACACAGAATATGTAACTAGAGACATATTAGCTGAATAAATGGGAAGGCTAAGGGAAATCTTGACTTCTATTTTAAGGAATCTTGCCAGAATAGAGACAGACAGAATTGAAGTTACTCCATCAATTCCAATTATCAATAACAGGGAAGGAGATATAAAGATGTTTCTAACTTGTAAACCACCAACCTTCTCGGGAGAAAGAGATCCAATCAAGGCTATGTGTTGGATCAAGGARATGGAGTCTGTATTCAATACCATCCGATGTGCTGAAACAAATAAAGTTAGATTTGCAGTCTCGGTGTTAAAATCTAATGCACTATTTTGGTGGGAAGTAGAATCCTTAGCCAGAACCGATATTTTGCAGACTATGACATGGCTAGAGTTTGTCAACAGATTCAAGGAGCAGTTTTGCCCAAAAGCTGCTGTTAGACAAATGGAAGAAGATTTTCTGGAATTGGAACAAGGAAACAGGACGGTAAGGGAATATACAGAAAAACTCATTGAACATTCAAGGTTTGCAGAACATTACATTTCCTCGAAAGCCAGGAAAGTTGAAAGCTACATTTGGGGATTGAAACCATCAATCCGAGAATTTGCCATAGCCATGAATCCGGCTACATTTTCATCGACTATTGACGCAGCAGAAGTAACAGAAATAAACAAGAATAGACAGGAAGAAGGAAAAGTGATAGAAAAGAGGAAATGGGAAGGTCCATCAACTGGATATAAAGGACCAAAAGCTGTAAAGTTTGGAAACAGGCCCATACAAAGATTCAATGAAAGAATTTGTCCCCGATGTCATCAAGTTCATCAGGGAGAATGCAGGATTGAGCCAAGGAAATGTTACAGATGTGGTGAAACAGGTCATTTATCGAATGTTTGCGCAACAATTAAAAGGTGTTTTGATTGTAATTCTCCAGACCAGCTCAGACCAAATTGTCCACATCTGAAAACCCCACAGCTAACTATGGGGAGCAATACGTCAATGGGTCGAGGAAGACCAAATATGGGCAAAGGAGCAACGGGTGGGGCGCGGGGTTGATCTTTTCAAATGACCAAACAGGAAGCAGAAACTACACCTGATGTAGTAACAGGTACATTTCTCGTGAACTCCTTACATGCTAAAGTGTTATTTGACTCGGGTGCAAACTTCTCATTTGTATCCCCATCATTTGCCTTATGTGCTCGTATGAATTCTGTGCCACTTGACGATAAATTAGTAGTTGATATAGCTAACGGTCAAGTATATGTTAATTATGTATTTGAAAACTGCACTATCAAGATTGAGGGTTGTGAGCTACCCATCCGATTGTTTCCCATGCCTATGAAGGAATTTGATGTGGTAATAGGAATGGATTGGTTGGTAGAAAATAAGGCTAGCATCGTTTGCAATGAAAAGATGATTAGAATTATGTTACCTGACAAAAGGACAGTCGTAATTCATGGTGATCATCAGGATTATCATACTAGTTTACTATCTGTGATGAAAGCCAGAAAATGTATCCAAAAGAAATGCCAAGGATTTTTAGCTTATATAATTGATGCTAAGAAAGAAAAGAGTAAGCAAGAGTTAATTCCGATTGTCAGTGAATATCCTCAAGTCTTTCCAGAAGACTTGACAGGACTACCTCCAAACAGAGTTATTGAATTCGGGATTGATTTGATACCCGGAGCAGCACCAGTAGCAAAAGCACCGAACAGATTAGCTCCATCAGAATTAAAAGAACTGGTTACACAATTAAAGGATTTGTCAGACAAAGGATTTATCAGGCCAAGTACTTCACCATGGGGAGCTCCAATTMTGTTTGTGAAAAAGAAAGATGGCACTATGCGTATGTGTGTTGATTACCGAGAGTTGAACAAATTGACCATAAAGAACAAATATCCATTSCCCAGGATTGATGATTTGTTTGATCAGCTAGTAGGAGCCAGTTACTTCTCAAAAATTGATCTGCGATCAGGATACCACCAGTTGAAAGTCAAAGAAAATGATATAGCAAAAACAGCGTTTCAAACCAGGTACAGACACCATGAATTTATGGTTATGCCATTTGGTTTGACTAACGCACCTGCAGCTTTTATGGATTTGATGAATCGAATATGTAAAGAATACCTCGATAAATTTGTCATTGTATTTATCGATGATATTCTTATATATTCCAAAACCCAAGAAGAACATGCAAAACATCTTCGATTGATCCTCGAGCTTTTGAAAAGAGAAAAGATGTATGCTAAATTATCAAAGTGTGAATTTTGGCTAAGAGAAGTCCAATTTTTGGGGCATGTTAGATCTAAGGATGGAGTAAAGGTAGATCCAGCAAAGATAGAAGCCGTTGCAAAATGGGAGGCACCGAAAACACCATCTGAAATTCAAAGTTTCTTGGGATTGGCGGGCTATTACCGCAAGTTTATTCAAGATTTCTCTAAAATAGCTGTGCCTTTGACGAAATTAACTCGAAAGAATGTTAAATTTCAGTGGGGAGAAGAACAGCAGAAAGCATTTCAGTTATTAAAAGATCATCTTTGCAGCGCCCCGATACTATCTTTACCCGATGGGACTGAAGATTTCATGGTATATAGCGATGCATCAAAGTTGGGTTTAGGTTGTGTCTTGATGCAAAGAGGAAAAGTTATATCATATGCATCTCGACAATTGAAAGATCATGAAAAGCACTATCCAACTCACGACATGGAACTGGCGGCTGTGGTTTTTGCTTTAAAGATTTGGAGGCATTACCTATTGGGAACGAAGTGTAAAATTTATACAGATCACAAAAGTCTACAGCACTTGTTCAACCAGAAGGATCTGAATATGAGACAGCGACGATGGATTGAATTAGTCAATGACTATGACTGTGAAATTTTGTATCACCCAAGAAAGGCTAATGCTGTAGCCGATGCTCTAAGCCGTAAAGAGAGAAGTGGAACTATCAAGGCAGTGGCGATGAAAATAAGTTTAATCCCAGACTTGCATAAGAAAATACAAGAATGCCAAGCAGAAGCTGYCAAGGAGGAGAATAAGAAATCAGAAAAAGTGGGTAAGACAATTTCCATCATGGAACCGAATGGAGAAGGAGTATTATGTTTCCAAGGTCGGATATGGGTACCAAATTATGGGAATACACGAGAAACCATCCTAAATGAAAGCCACAAGTCCCGTTATTCCATCCACCCAGGTACCAACAAGATATATAAGGATGTGAAAGCATTTTATTGGTGGCCAGGTCTCAAGAAAGACATCRCMRGATATGTAGAACGATGCTTAACTTGTTTGCAAGTTAAAATAGAGCATTAGAAACCCTATGGGAATCTACAATCATTGGAAATACCGATGTGGAAATGGGATCACATTACAATGGACTTTATCATGAAACTACCCCGAACTCCAAAAGCTTATGGTGCAATATGGGTAATAGTGGACCGTCTATCAAAGTCTGCACATTTCTTACCAATAAAAGAGACTTATTCATTGGAAAGATTAGCTCAAATCTATATTAAAGAAATTGTGACTAGACATGGAGTTCCATTGTCCATCATATCTGATAGGGACAGTCGCTTTACTCCAATGTTCTGGGAAAGTCTGCAAAGAGCTTTGGGATCACAAATCAGATTAAGTACAACATATCACCTACAAACAGATGGACAAAGTGAAAGAACCATCCAAACTCTTAAAGATATGTTGAGATCTTGTGTCATTGATTTCGGGGGATCATGAGAAGAACATTTACCATTGATAGAATTTGCCTACAATAATAGTTATCAATCCAGCATCCAAGCGGCACCCTATGAAGTCCTGTATGGAAGAAAATGTCGAACGCCGTTATGTTGGAATGAAGTAGGTGAAAACCAGTTGACCGGCCCAGAGATTGTGCAAGTAACGTCTGAAACGATTGATCAGATTCGAGCTAAAATCAAAACTGCCCCGGATAGACAAAAAAGTTATGCCGACCAACGAAGAAAGCCGATTGAATTTAACGTAGGTGACTTTGTAATGTTAAAGGTATCTCCATGGAAAGATGTTATGAGATTTGGGAAGAAAGGTAAGCTTAGTCCAAGGTATATTGGACCATTCAGGATCTGCAAAAAAATTGGACCGGTAGCTTATCAGTTGGAACTACCAGAAGAACTTCGCTTAATTCGCAGCACCTTTCATGTGTCAAATCTACGCCAATGTTTGGCAGACCCAAGTTTAGCAATACCACTTCTTGAGTTTAAGCTTGATAATAAGCTGAATTTTATCGAGACACCAGAGGCAGTAATCGACAGAAAAACCAGAGTATTGAGGAACAAAGAGATCAGTCTAGTAAAAGTACAATGGCATTTTCATAAGGGTTCAGAAGCAAGTTGGGAATTAGAATCTGACATGAGAACCCAATACCCATGGTTATTTGAATAAGTGAATTTCGGGACGGAATTCTTTTAAGGGGGAGAGAATGTTATAACCAGGTTTCACATAACTTGGGTTGAGGTAATTTATACGTGCTTATTATATGGATTACATGAAATATGCATCTATGTGAAAAGGTGTCATAACATATATGATTTATACATATATGCATGTGGTGTGAAACATGCATAAGGTGATGTATAATTATGATAAATTATTTAGGTGGATATTATTTTATTATTTAAAAGCTTATATCTTCATGGTTAAGAAACCATGAATTTTATAATGCAAAATCCACCGCCCAAAGTTATTTCTATTGGGCAAAGTTTACACCGCCTATGAGTGTTATATTTAAATAATCTTTCACCGCCTAGGAGAGGATATTTAAAGAGGAGTTAATAAGGTTATTCTTATCACTGTCACTCTTTTAGAAAAGAACCTGTGTGTGAGCTAAGGCGTTCTTGAAGATTTTGTGTTAAGGTTAAAGCTTTTGCTGTGTGTTTATTATCAAGAAAAGCTGTTTGATAAGGTGAGGTTTTAACTACTGTTTTAATATAAACTATGAGGTTTCTTTTAAACTACCTTTGTTTATAAACTGTGAGTTTTATTGTTGATTATACGCTATGAGTTTTGATGTTGGTTTTGAAGAAAAGATGGTAAAACTATTTTGATAGTTTTATAGGTGTTACTGTTATTGTTGAAAAGATAAAGAAGAGTTTGCTTCTTTAAAACAGTTTTGGAAAGATATCCTGTTCTGAGGATTTTAAAAGGGATATGAATTTTTGAGAGATCTTCCTACCAAACGTGGTGACGTAAGTCTGTTTTGGTATGGAAGCGGCTTTTGTAAATTGCTTCTACCAAGCGTGGTGACATAAGTCTGTTTTGGTATGAAACTTATTTTTAGTTTCCCAGACGTGGTGACGTTTGTCTGTTCAAGATTGGAACTGGGATTGGGTACTTTTAGACGTAGTGACTTAGGTCTGTTCTGATAAGTAGCCCTGTTTTGATGGAGAAAAAAGGGTGGTATATTAAGAAGGGATGTCTTTTGGAATAAGAGTGTCAATTGTGTGTGAATACTATAACTCTTACTATTATATCTTTTAATATTACAATAGATTTGAGTCCTTACTTCTTTGTGATTTGATAATTCAAAGATATTGTTCTTATTAGAAATAATGGTATAGATGTTATTGAGAAAGGGAAAACTTGGCCTATGGCCATTGGTATTGGTTAAAAGTGTTTTGAAACAGAATGGTTAATTTCGTGAGGAACCAGAGAGGCTCTGGTTGGTCTTGTCTTTTGAACCAGAAGCTCTGGTTAGTTCAACCAGAGGCTCTGGTCAAACAAGAACGTTTTGTAATTGCTCTTTTTATGAAAAAGGCTATCTTATTGGTTGAAGGTTTATCAAAAAACCATTTTTGAGAAATTATATAAGTCAGAGGCGCTGGTTAGTACAACCAGAAGCTCTGGTCGTGAAACTAGAAGCTCTGGTAGAGAGACCAGAAGGGCTCTGGTCCTGAATGGTGAAATATATTCTAAGTATGGATTGGAACCAGCGGTTCTGGTCATAAAGACCAGAAGCTCTGGAAGAGATACGAGAAGCTCTGGTCCTGAATATTAAAATTATAATCTAAGTCTGGATAGTACAACCAGAGGCTCTGGTCGTGAACACCAGAAGCTCTGGAAGAGAGACCAAAGGGGCTCTGGTCCTGGTTGTCGAAATATTTTCTAAGTGTTTAAAACCAAAGGCCCGATGGACCGAAGCAGTATGTTTTTAGTTTTGCTTCATAAGATGAATGATTTGAAATAAATGTTTTGGTGATCTTCACCCTGCATTACATAGAAGGGAATCTCACTAGACAATCATGTTTAACCCTCATTTTTGTGTTTTCAAATTATGTGTGCAGGTAATGATTATAAGGGAAAGAGTGTTATATGAAATACTTCTCTATATGCTTAGCTGTTTTGGAAGCATAGATGCTAGGATACAAGAAYTTGTACTATTGGAATTTTTGGGTTGTGTATTTTATACTACAGACTCTTGTATCAAGGACCTATGTGGGAGAAAACATGTATTCTATATATGAAATATGTGTTATATGCAATGTGTGGATTTGGGGTGTTACAATATATATGAGGTTGAGTTCCGGTAAGAATAAGAGTTATGGTGAGAAGATGAGAACAAAACCTCCATCTACATTCAAATATCTTTGCGAACCTTCAACTAATTATATTTACCTATTTTCTCATCATGGCCGAAGTGCTAACAATATATGCATGTGAGCTTAATTGACTAAAAGTGAAGATAAATATGAAGATAAAGGTAGATAAAAGTAGTTGAAGGTACATATGGTGGTTGATGGAAAATCAAGTTACATTTACAAGTGTTGGTCCCGTTCGGGTCTACAAGATGTGTACAACAATTTGAAGAAGGGGGGGGGGGATGAATACAAACGCATAACTTTTCAAATTTAAAATATATATTGATAAAGAAGGATCAATACAGATTTTACAAGATTGTTTGCGGAAAGATAAGGTAAATAAAATCTATCTAAACAATCTAAAGTTACACACTAATTCTTAGCAAATAAAGAAAAACTTTGCTGTTAAAGACTTAGAAAAAAGTAAATTCTAACTAGGAAAGAACTATTTAAAATGTAATAAAGAGATTCTAACTTGCTCTTGAAGATGAGCGTATATGTTCTTAGATGTGTGTTCTTTTACTTAAGAGTAAGTAAGTTGAGGTTGAGAGATTGGAGAGTGTTTCTGCATAAAGATAGAACACATCTATTTATACCCATTGCATTAAATGGACATTTAATGCAACGTGGTAGGGTTAGAACGCGTGTCAAGCCTTAAGAGGAAGGTTTGTCCTTTGCTACAGTGAATAGTACAAAAAGCCTATTCATGAGCATATATCTTTTCACTGGGTAATAGAGTCAACTAGTCGGCTCCGTACCATACTAACATTTAGAAAGGGTTTGACATATCTTTTATGTGTGTAAGGACAAGACAAGAGCAATTGTGCTCAACAAGCTTCTTTTGATCGCTGAATGCTGGAATAGCCTGGAGGTCTCTTTAGCATTCGCTAAGGCTTAGGCAGTCTTCACACATATGTAGACAAGGCTGTAATCATTGAATACCACTTTAGATCACGTACTCTCCAGTCTCTAATATTCAGTTTCAGACTTCAACTTTTGCTGAAGGTTCTTTGGTGTGAGTTTTGTCTTCTTGAAGTATCGTTGTCGTTGATTGGATTTACATTACATGTTCTTCAGCGATCACTGAACAGACTCAGTGATGATCGTTGGACTTGAAAACAGAAACATAAATACTTCGTGTAAGGTAAAAGAGATTACCATCAAATCAATGAGAGAGAAGATCAACAATCTCCCTCTATTTGATGATAAAAAGACAACATAAAGAAAGTTGTCTTATCAAATAATAGTAAGGAAAAGTAACATATAAAGTACATGTCCCTTCTAACTATTTTCGGATCTTTTTCAGTGAGTCAGCCTTTACTTGAAGAATTTTCTTAAGTTACATTTAAGAAAAGTTACAAGAATGGAAACTGAAACTAAAAGTTGATTCATTAACTTATATAATGTTAGTGAATGTGAAAAGTAACACTGTAACTCATAGACTTGTGTCACTGTTACTTTTTTCAGGGATCTTTTTCAGTGATGCATAGAAATACTTATATTATTTTCAAAGGAAATATTACAAGATTTTTAGTACATGTCTAAAACATACAAAATATAAGATTAATCACTGCAAGTAGACATAGTAAGTAGATTACAAAATGTGGACAGGGACTACGACATACCCGGACATCCTTTTGATGAGATCATTGATGATGTCTTCGATAATCGGCTTATGTCTAGACTTGGATAGCTAAATGGCTTGCCTGATCTCTAGCCATTCACTGTATCCATAGTGGCCGAGGTAGGAAGGGTACTCGGTAACGGCATCGAGATTGTCCATGGTGATGAGAATTGAGACAAGAGTTTCACCGTGTTTGTATCATTCGCTGGTGCTGACGCTCTTGATGAAGACTGATTCTCTTCTTAACTTTGCTTCGTTCCAGTGCTTGTCCCGCTCAGCCAGCTTTAGATTTTTCTCATGCTCAGCTTCTGTAAGAGAAAGTAATTTAGCTTGGGCTTGGATAACGTTCACCTTCTTTTAGGACTTTCTCTTTGGAAGAACCTTTTCAGCTAGTGACTTGGCCATCTTTAGGCTATCTTTATTCTACTTCTTCTTAAGTTCTAGCTCTTCTTCAGATCTTATTACCTCGAGTCTTTCAGCTTCAGAAAGGAAGTCAAACTCACCACCACTTAGGTACAAAAAGGGATTTTTACACTAGTCTGGTCGAGTGACTCCTTAAGCTGAGCCATCTGTTGGTCGGTAGGAGCACTGGAAACAGGGTTTTTAGCTACCCTCTGCAGTCGAATGTAGGTAGTAGAAGAGATATGAAGTTGATATAATGAAGTGACAACTACCTGAGAGGTAAAGTCTTTATATAAAGGTTGAGGGTTGCTGAAAAGTACCTTCAGGTTCCCTTCTTCAGTGACACCTTTGCCTTTTGACTTAGGGTCCTGGTTAATTGACGGAGTGGACTCTTCTTCCCTTCGCTCCCCTTGGGATGCAGAGTCCCTGTTTAGAGGCGGTTGTTGGACGTTGATACTGAATGGTGAAGTCATCTTCATCATCGTCGCTATCATCGCCATCGAGGTCACTGCTAGGGTCTGGAAGATCAGGTTTGTTATTTTCATAATCATCATCATTATCTTCTTCTTCTTCTTCTTCCACATCACCAGCAATAGGTGCAGAGGTGAAGGGAAAGTCATCAACTTCTTCAGTTGTAACAGCTTCACAAGAGGTTGGGATAGGATGAGCAATCTCAGCTTCAGCTCTAGGAGCTTCAACTTCAGCTCTAGGAGCTTCAACTTCTACGTCATGGATTGCTGGAGCAGCATATGGTCCAACGTCGTTGGACCTCATCTCCCCCTCTCTATCTAAGACTTGAGATTATAGTCCAGAGAGTTCGTCCACGCGCTGATGCTAGAGAACCATCATTTCCTCTAGCCGCGACAGAGCGTTGGATAGGGTTGTCGTTGCTTTGTGCATCTCATTGAGCTGAGCGCAGTCATCAGCGGTGAAAGAAGGCGGGATCACTGGTGTTGGTTGATGGACATCATCCAGGATCTGCTGGAGAAGCTCTGTCTACTGGAGAGACTGAGCCTGAGTATCATCAGCCCTGCTAGATAGAACAATGATGGCTTCAGCATTGGCTCGAACAATCTCATGAAGAGTCGAGAGTTGACTCTTAACATCTTGAACATCAGCTTGACATTTGAGAGGTCCACATCAGATCTGCCTTGCAACGCATATCGCGATGTACTTCCGACATTTTGTAAAAGACGGTATCAACGGCTGGGAGGAGAAGCTTGACTTCAAAATCCATGTCATAATCTTCTTCATCTTCTTCGTAGTCCTCTTCTTCGTCATACTCCTCTTCTTCTTCGTCCATACCCTAAGGCACAGAAGGACCTGCAAGAGATGAAAAGTGAGTAGATAGAAGCTCGGGGTTAGAAGCACTAAAGGGGTAGGAAGATGAAATACCTTAGGGGCCATCAGTGACATCCAAAGGATTGACACTGGCTTGCTCAATGATGCCCTCGAGAGGATGAGCATGTGTATACTGAGGAGCTTTGAAAGGAGAAACCTTAGGTCTAGTGGTCTGTGTTTCATCACCAGGGATGACATTCGCTGATGAGTCATAAACACGTGTAGCGACCAAAGAAGGAGGAGAAGAGAAGATGGCTGAGAAGATGGGTGGGTGTTTAGCGGTTGCGGTGCTGATATTCACACCTTCAGTGATTTGGGTCATTGAGGCGGATGGGGTAGGTACCACTAATACGACAGTGATTGTAGAGATCATTGAAGAGCTGGGGAGGGTAACTGATGATGCCTTGGGGTTAAGGCTAGTTTCAATAGCTGAAACCTTTGGAGAAGTCTGAGCTAGAGATGTGGCTATCCCTTTTTTTGCCTTCTTGGCTCTCTGAGGAGAACCAAGAGTTGGTTGAGAAGGTCGTATTGAAGAGGTTTTGGTGGTTGGGCTAGACGCAGGGGGGGTTTCCTTTGTCTTCACCACCTGAGGAGAAGAGGGAGAGAAGGGCACTATGGAAGAAAGTGCAACGTCTCCTTTTCTAAGCTTGTGATCCAGAATCCTGGATTCAAGCCTACACACTTGGAGGTTTCCTTCCTTGGAATATTTTTCTGCAAATATCTTTGAAAAAACCATGGAGAAGAACCTTGTATGGTACCACCTTTTCTCACTGGCGCTTGTTCAACTTCTGCACCAAGTCATCGAAAATAACCGCAGCATAATTTATATTGTGATGCTGAATCGCAAATATTCCAATCGTCAGGGCGACTCTAGAGGCTTGGTCCTGTCCTCCAGTTTTTCCACCCATAGACTGGATAAAATGAGAGAACATGTATTGTCAGATCGCTAAGATCCTGTTTTTCTCAATTTTTGATAAGGACTTAATGGGATCATTTGATTCCTTCTTCATTAGCCATTGGTAGTCAATGGCATCGAGACATTGGATGATCTCGGCAGTGGAGGGCTTACTGTCGAAAGGGCCCTTGGGGAGGCGAAGAGCGGTCCTCATGGTGGCGACTCCAAAATTCATGGTCATGCGGTTAAACATGAAGGTGATCTTCTCCACTTGGTGATCGTTCTTGTCTTGATGTTCCACCACTTCAGCAGTGAACCAGAACTGCTGAAGTGCCTCTTTAACCATGATAAGCTCATGGTTAAGAGCAAAAGCGAGAGACTTGCTTAAGGAAGGTAGCTGCTTCCTCGTAGAAGGATTTGTTAGAGGGGATCTCTAACAAGGCAACATGATTGTTAGCCTTGAAAGAGACTTCATCAATCGAAAAGCTTACGTTCTTGGTAGCTATCTATTTTAGTAAGAAAAAGATACAAAACAATGTTTGTGAAACCAAGAGTTGTGTATAGTTTAAGTTTTGAGCAAGAAAAACTTCTTTTGGAAAATCCTTGAAGAAGGATTAGGGTTTTTCAAGTAGAATGTATTTGATGAAATATGATTATAACCAAGAAAGAGGTTGAGTTAATAATCATTAATGTTTGTTTTTTAAGAGAACAATGTTCTTAAAACTTCAAACATGTGTTTCATGAAAGAAAAGAAGGATAAGAAATGAAAGAATGTATCGACCTTAGTTCGTTTGAGGTGAAAAAGGTCGAGGAAGAAATTGTAGAAAGTTGTTCTTGTTTGCAAAATGATAGAGCTTCGTCTAGGATTTTTGAAAGCGTAAAGAAAAATCTGAGAGAGAAGTCTCATATTTATATGTAGGAGGAAAGAGAAAAAGACGACAGTTGAGGGAAAAGGCCATGATGAAAATCATGGCACGTTCTCATCCATGATTGGATGACATTAAATGAAGTTGCGTATGACAGACCTTTTTGTGTGTCCCAAAGCGTTGCGCCTTGTAAACAGAGAATGTCGTCATAAAGACGGTTCACTAACTTTTTCTTTTAAAAACGAAAAGGTTTTTAAGAAAATGAAGAGTCATTTAGTGTTAGAAGAATCACTGGAAAAACCTTTTTAAAACATTTTGATCACTGAAGAGAGAAAGAGTTCAGTGACAGTTTTAAGACTTCAGTATCACTGATAAGAGAATCATTGGAACTGACATCTAAAAACCATTTGAATCATTGAATAGGAAAGGTTCAGTGATCATTTTGATTTTTAAGAAAGGATAAGTATAAGAGAGACATACTTACAAAAAAAAATATTCAATGAGTACAAGGATCACTGAAACAAACTTTTAAAACCTTTTACTCAAGAGTTCAGTAACAGAGATAGAGCACTGAATCATTTCACTTATTGATTGATGTTATAGCTGAAGAAAATTATTATTCAGCGTTTAGCATCCCTAGTTCGCTGATCAAGATGTTAAATCTTGTCTCATCAAGAGGCTTGGTGAAGAGGTCAGGGAGCTGATAATTAGTTGGAACGAAGTGAAGTTCAATGTCACTATTCATAACATGATCTTTCATAAAATGATATCGGATCTCTATATGTGGACATTGAGTTTTGCTTTTTACTTATCTAGCTCACCAACTTTCCACCTAAAAGCTGATAGCCTCCAGTGGTGTTTTTTCTATCAAATTTGCAACCTACAAAATCACTATCCGAATAACATATTAGGTCAAAACCTAAACCTTTAGGGTACCAGAGACCCACGTTAGGAGTTCCTTTTAGATATCTAAAAATGCGTTTTACAGCAATCAGATGGGATTCCTTAGGTTCAGATTGATATCGTGTACATAAGAAAATAGAATACATGATATCTGGTCGACTAGCTGTGAGATACAACAGGGAGCTAATCATTCCTCTATAAATAGTTACGTTTACAGGCTTTCCATTTGGATCCTTGTTGAGAGAGAGTGGATGAGCCATTAGAGTTTTCATAGATGAACTATTGGATAAATCAAACTTCTTCAGTATGTCACGAACATACTTACTTTGACTGATAAAGATACCTTTATCTGACTGTTTGATCTGAAGACCTAAAAAGAATGTTAGTTCTCCCATGCTCATATGATATTGTTTCTTCATGCGATCAGTGAATCAAAAACATAATATTATCGACATAAATTTGGACTAGAATGATATGACCTTTAATTTTCCTAACAAATAAGGTCTGGTCAATCTTTCCACGTACAAATTTGTCAAAGATGAGAAATGAGGAGAGGGTATGATACCAGACACGAGGAGTCTGTTTCAACCCGTAAATAGCTTTATCCAAACGATAGACGTGGTTTGCATACTTAGGGTCAAGAAACCCTGGAAGTTGTTCAACATAAACTTCCTCTTGAAGTTTTCCATTAAGAGAAGCGCTCTTTACATCCATTTGGTAGACTTTAAAGTCTCTATGGGCAGCAAAGGTTAGGAAGAGTCGAATTGCTTCGAGTCTAGCCACTGGTGCAAAGGTTTCGTCATAGTCGATTCCTTCTTCTTGGCTATAACCCTGAGCAACAAGTCGAGCCTTATTACGGGTTAACACACCTTCTTCATCTAACTTATTGCGATAGACCTACATGGTGCCTATCACGGTTTTTTCATAAGGACGTAGGACAAGGTACCAGACATTGTTCCTATCAAACTCAATGAGCTCCTCTTGCATGATAAGGACCCAACTAGGGTCTGAGATAGCATCATTGATTTTCTTGGGTTCAACTAAGGAAAGAAAGTTGACAAAGAGATAATAATTACCTACACCACGACGAGTCTTGATACCTGCATCTGGATCACCAAGAATTTGATGAATTGGATGGTCTTTATTCCATCGCTGAGCTGGTAGAGAATTATCATCTGAGTAGATAGCTTCAGGAACAGAGGATGAGGCTTCAGCTATAGTGTCTTCAGTGATTGGAACAATTGTTAAAGGAGCCTCAGATTCAGCGACTAAAATAGGTTCAGATGTTGAAGGCATTTCATTCACTGATTGATCAGTGTTTGAAGTATCGGGAGGAACACAACTAATAGGCACATCAACGATCTCTAAAGAAGTTACGTTGGAGTGACTAGCTGTAACTAGAATTATTGATGGATCATATTCAACTTTAAGGTCTTCAGAGTCGAGAGGAACGCTGAAGGAAGCTTCAGGTTGTCCATAGTGAGAGAACATCCAGTTTTTAATTCATCATCATCATTTAAGATGGGTTTTGAATTAGCTGATTGAGATTCATCAAAAGTGACATGGATAGTTTCTTCTATCGTTTGTCTTCGTTTGTTGAATACTCTAAAGGCTTTGGATACTAAAGAATATCCAAGAAAGATTCTTTCATCAGCTTTGGGATCGAAATTTCCGAGTTGGTCACGGTTGTTGAGAATATAACACGTTTAACCAAAGATGTGTAGAAAGCTAATATAAGGCTTTCTTCCATGGAAACGTTTATAAGGTGTCTTCTTGAACCTCTTTACGATCAGCGACCAATTTTGAGTGAAACAAGCGGTGTTGACAGCTTCAGCCCAGAATTGAGTAGGGAGATGGAATTCGCTGAGCATGGATCGAGCATCCTCTATGATTGTTCAATTTCTCCTTTCAGCGACCCCATTTTGCTGAAGAGTTCTCACTGAAGAAAAGTTGTGAGAAATTACCTTCTCCTCAAAGAAGTTGTCCACTATACCGTTTTTTAATTCAGCACCATGGTCACTTCTAATACATTGTATTTTGATGTTGTTAAGTATTCTATTATCTTGATGAACAAAATGATATCTTCAGGTGCTTCATCTTTGGATCTGAGAAAGAAGACCCATGTATACCTGGAATACTCATCAACAATGACGAGTGTATACTTCTTTCCAGTGATATATTGCACATTAATTGGACCACAGAGATCCATGTATAGTAGCTGAAGAGGCGCAGTCACTGAAGAGATTTGCTTTGATTTAAAGCTTGCTCTTGTTTGTTTTCCTTTTCACACGCTGAGCAAAGAGATTCCTTTGCAAAGGAGTGTTGAGGAAGACCATTGACAAGATCATTTCTTACCAACTCACTGAGTGTCTTGAAGTTAAGATGAGAAAGCCGTTTGTGCCAAAACCAGTTAATATCTGAAGAGGCTTTAGAGAAGAAACAACTGTTCTTAGTAATAGAAGAATCCATATTGACGATATAGACATTCTCTAAGAGAGAACCAGTCAAGGCAACCTTATCATCTTTGTCATAGACATAGCATGAATTCTTAGAGAATTTCACTGTGTAGTCCTTGTCACACAGGTGATTGATGCTCGGGAGGTTGTGCTTCAGTCCTTCAACATATGCAACTCGTTTGAACATGGTTGCACCTTGTCACACAGTTGATTGATGCTGGAGAGAAGATATCAGTGGTTGGAACTAAAACATTTGATGATGAAGGTTTAGCAGCAGTTGTTGTCTTCACTGAGCCTGAAGAGGAGGCTCCAGTGGTTTTCTTCACTTTAGATGCTTTTGCATCCTTAGTGGATGATTTCGCTTTGGTTGATTTCTCAGACTTAGCTACTATCTTGCCCTTAGCTGGTGGACCAGCCTTGGCGGCAGAAGGACACTTACTTGTAATATGAGTATTTTCACCATAGTGTTTACACTTCCTATAGCTCAAGATAGCTTTAGGGTCAGGAAGTATCATATTAGAGGAGGGACCAACTCCAAGGATTCCCTTCTCATAAGTTCTTGGAGGAAGTTTTGAGGCTTTGGAGTCCTTAGGTGAAGCATTCACCTTGAGCTGTGACTTAGACTTCTGAGAGGGTTCAGATTTCTTAGTCCCTGGAGAAGAAGAAGGTTTACAAGCTGAAGGAATAGACCTAGATCTATTAGACTTGTTAGAATTCTTGGGAAAAGGTGTTATGACAATGGATTTACCTTTGTCTTTGCATCTTAAACTCGAAGGAGTTCCATCAAGATGACTCTCAGTTAAAGAAGACTAAGAGGAAGAAGTATCAGGAATGGAAGAGACAAAGGTACCAAACTTGAGCATGAACCTGACATTGACACATTCATCCTGATCATAGAAAAATCCTAGAGCAGTCTTTATCTTGGCTGGGATCTGAGCGTTGATGATCTCAGAGGCTTTGACAGAAGCTTTGCACCATCCTTCAATGGTAGCCTTCTCAGCCTTCAGTTCAGCAATTGCTTGCTCACGTTCAGCGATAGCCTGTTCGTATTCAACAGCAATGGCTTGGTTTACAATGACCTGATCCTTTAGGTTTTCTTCAACCTTGGTCAGCTCCTTGATCTTAAAATGACAAATCTTCAATTGTTCTTGAAGATCAAGATTAAGCATTTCTGCTTTAGATTTGCCATTAAGGGCATTGTAAAGATCCACCATCAACGTGTCTATTGCAGAAAGACTAGAAGAAGAAGAAGAGGGTTCATTCAGGACACATACTGAGCAGGAAAAGAGGATGAGGGATCATTTGAAGTTGATGTCTCTGAAGCTTCTTATTTGACATCCTTGGACATTAAGCAAAGATAGGCCATATCTTCCTCCTCAGATGATGATTCATTAAATGAATCGGCCCAATCATGCTCTTCAGCAACAAGACCCTTGGCCTTTCGCTGGTGATTCTTCATCTTCTTATACTTCTCCTTCAACTTCAGGTATTTATCATCCCTGGACCTGAAGGAGGATGGGATTTTGGAAGATGGCATCGCAGTCTTCTTGGATCTACATTCACCTGCAAAGTGACATGTGCTGAAGCCTTGTCTATTTTATCAGACTTTGCCTTTTCCTTTAAGGTCTGCGAAGGAGATCTGCAGAAGTTACTTTTGTTGGCGAATCTCCTAAAAGATTTAGTCATTAACGCCAGGAAGTTATCAAAATCTATAAGATCAGATTCTGATACATCCTCGGAGTTAGTAGAATCTAACTCTGTAATAATAACAGGAGGAAGAGAAGAAGAAAAGGAAGAAGAAGGGGTTTCAGCTGAAGCTTCTTCAGAGATCAAAGCTAAAGGAGAGTTTTTAATTTCTCTGGAATCTTTGATCATATTCCTTTTCAGCTGACGAGATTGCTCATGATTCAGCAGGATCCCGTAAATAGTAGAAAGAGAAAGAGAGGACATGTCATTGGACATCTTCAGATACATGGAATAAGTGTCCCAAGATTCTGGAAGACATTCTAGAAACTTAGTTAAAGTTTCAGAATTAGAATATTCCCTGCCTACAGTTCTAAGATTATAAGAAGACAATTAAAACGTTGATGTACTTCAGATAGTGTATCAGTCTTTCCACAGAGAAAGCTTTCATATTGCCATACTAAGTTAATATTCTTTGATTCTTGAATCTGAGAGGTTCCTTCATAGTGAACACATAAAGTGTCCCACATGGATTTAGAGAAACTGAGTTTCATCACAGAGTGATAAACCTCATCAGGAAGAGACATAGCTATTATAGACCTAGCACGAGTATCTATAGCTATTTTCTTCTTGTCTTCATCACTCCATTGGTGATGTAGCTCTGGAATCTGCTGTTCAGGAATCGCGGCAGTCGTAGCTGTTTTAGGAACATTCGAAGAAATAGCAAATGGTACATATGGTCCATTTTCGATATACTATGGAATTTCAGGATCCACACCTTTTAGAAAGAGGGACATCCGATTCTTCTATAGACTAAAGTTGTCTCGTATAAATCGGGGAGGTTTGGCAAGAGAGCCATTTTAACAACAATAAAGTTATCTAAAGAAGATGATAATGTAAAGCAGAAGAACAACTAAACAACTAGAGAAGATAAAATACTGCTCTGATACCACTTGTTGGTCCCGTTAGGATCTACAAGATGTGTACAATAGTTTGTAGAAGGGGGGGATGAATACAAACACATAACTTTTCAAATTTAAAATATATATTGATAAAGAAGGATCAATACAAATTTCACAAGATTGTCTACGGAAAGATAAGGTAAATAAAACCTATCTAAACAATCTAAAGTTACACACTAATTCTTAGCAAATAAAGAAAAGCTTTGTTGTTAAAGACTTAGAAGAAAGTAAGTTCTAAATGGGAAAGAACTATTTAGAACATAATAAAGAGATACTAACTTGCTCTTGAAGATAAGCGTATATGTTTCTTAGATGTGTGTTCTTTTACTCAAGAGTAAGTAAGTTGAGGTTGAGAGATTGGAGAGTGTCTCTGCATGGAGATAGAACACATCTATTTATACCCGTTGCATTAAATTCACATTTAATGCAACGTGGTAGGGTTAGAACGCGTGTCAGGCCTTAAGAAGAAGGTTTGTCCTTTGCTACAGTGAATAGTACAAAAAGCCTATTCAAAAGCAGACATCATTTCACAAAGTTGGTTAGGTAATAAAGTCAACTTGTTAGCTCCGTACCATACTAACATTTAGAAAGGGTATGGGTTTGTCCTTTGTGTATGTAAGGACAAGAAAACAATCATGCTCAAGAAGCTTCTTTTGATCGTTGAATGCTGGAATAACCTGGAGGTCTCTTCAGCATTCGCTGAGGCTTGGGCAGTCTTCACACATATGTAGACAAGGCTGTAATCACTGAATACCGCTTCAGATCACGTACTCACCAGTCTCTAATCTTCAGTTTAAGTTTTCGAATTTTGCTGAAGGTTCTTTGGTGTGAGTTTTGTCTTCTTAAAGTATCGCTGTCGCTGATTGGATTTACATTACAAGTTCTTCAGCGATCACTTAACAGACTCAATGATGATCGCTGAAACTACAAACAGAAACATAAATACTTCGTGTAAGGTAAAAGGGATTATCATCAAATCAATGAGAGAGATTATCAACAAAAAGTTAATTCATTTAAAGGAGCACAAGTGTTCTCGTCATTCTCAATAAAATTGTTATTCTCACACGATCCCACCTCTATATATATACATATACATATGTGATATATATATATATATATAGTGGGAGGTTCAAATTAAATAAGAAAGACTAAATATCATGAGAAGGTAAGAAAAAAAGGTTCATATGTTAATCATTGAAAAAATTCATGTAAAGATGCATATAAGAATCCATATGAATAATCTATAATGCTGGTTCATATTTATTGAATATATACATACACAAGATTAGTAATGGAACTTAAGGTTGATTCATATCACATGAATGAATATACATACTTTATCCATATATGTTGCTTACATGTACGATCGACCTGCACTTGAACATCATCCTCTGCCTGTACCAGTCATCATGTAATAAATATCCCAATGCATGCCAAATCCTTAAAGTCTCTCTTTCTTCTTCCGTCCTGCCACCCCTGCCATAACGCTTACTGAAGAGTAGAAACATCATCCCTATACCCCTATACCTTTCGATCATTTTCCGCATAATTGATTCCTAGAATTCGTATAATGGCAACAGATAATTAAGTCACTAGTTAAAAATCTGCCAGCGTAACTATAATTAAACATATTCTAATTAAATAAACCGTAATGTTTGCCTCAACCCATACTATAATCAATCAACCCAAATGTTGCTCACTAAGTGGCAACCCAATTACCGGGTTTCAACTTATGCTTATTGTGTGCTTGTTTTCTAGCAATGGATAATACACCATATATGGTTTAATTTGACTCCACAACATGTAGTTCTTCTTGTTGGAACAAACTAAAGAACACAACATTACAGAAAAGATTATGGGAAGAATTCACCAAAGGAAATAGTTTTGTACACAAATTCACAGATCTTTTTTCATATATGAATATCATTTCACATCAGATACTTATATATATATATATATATAGGGTGGTTCAAATACTAACCCAATATTTTGTGCAAACTTTGCTAACCCACATCAACCAATAATGTTGCATCTTTGGGTTTGGTTAAAATGTAACTTACATATAAATGATAAGGGTATTTAGGTCATTAGTCATTCTTATGTAACTCCCAAATATTTTAATTGGGAGTTACAAATCCTACAATATCTCAAATTGATCTTCATCTAATA